>NC_081269.1:3045000-3698500 GCF_030490865.1 Poecile atricapillus
TTTGCTTTGATTATATTTGTATCAGTTGTTTTTGTGCTGTTTAGGAGGGGGCTGACTCGTGAGGTGATGTTTCCTATAAGGGCTTTATGCAGCTCTTGTAATTTATTAGACATTTGCAAGCAGAGCAGTAACACAATGCATTAACAGCCTATGGCAAGGACCAGTTTTACACAAGTTACTATTTTTCTTTAGCTTTCTTTTTATGAAATAACAGCTAAGCTTTAAAAAATCCCCACCAGTGGGATACAGGGCAGGTTGGATGGAATTGTGAGCTGGCTTCCTGGCAGGTATTCTCAGCAGAATACCTGAGAGCTGCTGCCTGTCTTCCCTTCAGAGCAAAGTTTCTGTTGAAGTTTTGGCATTTTTAAGGAATGGAGCCTTTTCTTTTTAATCCTAAACCATGGGGCTGGCCCAGGTGCTGCCCTGCCTGGGGAAGGGGTGCTGGGAGGGCAGCACTCCCATGGAAACCCTCCAGGAGTGCTGTGCCAGGTCCCAAAGGAGGATTTCCCAGTGGGAGGGCAGGGGGAGTGAGGGGAGGTGTGTTGATGGTGTCCCACAGCTGCCCAGGAGGATGGTGTTCCTCCTCCCTGCCCTACATACGGATCTGCAGAGCTGACTAAGGAGCTTTGTGTGTCTAGTGCTGATTGAGTGGGGGCTGCCCCTTCTCTCCCACAGCAGAATCTGTGCCATGGAGTTCATTTCTGGCCGTTCAGGAGGTAACTGGCCTCACTGTGCACTCCTTCCCCAGGAAAAGCATTGCCTTGGGATGGCAGATCTGCTGCCATGCCCGTGTGAGAGGCAGCTCTGGAGGTGTTTCCTCCATAGGAACACCACTCCTGTGTTCCTGCAGATACCACCAATGACAAATGGCAGCTTATCTAATGGATTTTAAATAATTGTGGCTTTTTTGGTTCCATATGCTCTGTAATTTTGCCTGACTTAAGACAAAGTTGTGCAGCTCCCCAGTCTGATGGATCTGATCGAAGCTGTGCTTTAGTTCAGCAGATAGAGCAGGGGCATCAGTCTCTCTTTGCTTTGCATTGCATTTATGAGCATAATAAAGTTATTGCCCTCGTTTTCACAGAGAGATTGTCCTGCATTAGCAAAAAAAGCCACATAAATTATTTGCAAATGAGTGGCTTGTTTTTGCCTATTGATTTCCCAGAAGTGGCAAAATGCTTTAGCTTATGTTCACGACTATTTATAAAATGTAAAATGTATTTTTCTCTCTGCCTCTTGGCACAGACAGCAAAGTTTGTTAAAGGATTAAAGGCTACATCCTACTGTTCCTCCCTTCACCATTCCACAGGCTTTTAAACAGTCTCCTTGACTGTATTTTCTACGCTTAACTTCATGCTAAATTCAAAAGGTACATGAAATAATTGTAGCTCTTTAATTCCATAGCACCACATACAGCCCTTCTGGTCCCCTCAGGGGGAAAAAATGTTGTAAAATCCAAACCTGTAGGTAGATTGAAAAGATACAACTCTGTACCTTCCAGTTTCACCTCATTACCTCTTTTGTATGTGTAAGAACTGTTCTGCACTCCAGAATTATCATATTTTATACTGTTTAAATCTGAGTCAGAGCTAGTAAATATTTTGGGCACACAGAGCAGAGTAGTTAGTGTTTAACTTTGGCTTGCAGAAACCAGGATGATTCACAGTGTTAACATTTTAATTTCTTGTTCATTCTGAATGCAATGGGAATTAATTAAATTTGGCACTTTAAATCATTAAGGATCTAAGTTATGTTCCACCTTTTTCTGTCTAATTTTCTGAGCACTTTTGAGAATTTTAATTTAAATTTAAAATTTAATTTAAATTTAAAATGCTGGAGTACTGTAAAAATATTTTGCCTTCTGGTTGGGAAATAGGATGGTCTGTATCTGGAGCTTTCCTTTTCTCTAAAAGAAAATATCTGTGACAAATGTGAGCAAAAACTGCTACGTGTTTAAAATGAACAGGAGCAATGTCACCTGAAGTACAGTCAGATGCAATTGTAGCATTTTGAGTGCAGCAGAGCAATCTCTTGAGGAATGCTCAGTTGGGGAGGTCTGGCTGGTTTTATGTAGTTCAAAATTACTTGATCAAAGAATTTCAAGAAATAAAATGCAGAGCTAATCTTTATTGAAAATATACTTTTATTTTACTAGGTGACTTACTACTGTGTAACACCCCTTATTTCGGGTTCCATGTGCTCCTGCTGTAGGTCTCGCTATAATAAAGACATTTTTGGGTTTGCTTTGATGAAACTTCACAAGAGCCGTCTGTAGGGGAGAAATACAATTTCCCTTCTGCTTTAATTGTGCTGTGCCGTGTGTTTGGCTCAGTTAACCCAATCAAGGGAGCAGCATTCTGGGATCTGAGTGGATCTTATCAGCGCTGGACTCCGGCTCCTGTTTTTCCCCCGCTTTGGGAATTAAAATGTGCTGGGCAGTTTTATTCTCCCTGTCGCGCTCGGAGCGCTCCGGGGGCACACAGGCACACAGATATCCCCCGTTCCTGAGCCTCAGAGAGGGGTCATGTCCTTATCAGTGCTTGCAATTGATAACAACGTGGTGCTTGGAGGCAGCCCGGTGACCTTGGCACCGCTTTCCTCACTCCCTCCTGCTTTGATGTGATCCGGCAGCTGACGGGGATGCGCGGGTCAGGCAGAGGCAGCTGCATCAAAACACTTCTGACCCCCAAAAGTAACCAAAATACCCATATTTCTTCATTTAGCATAATTAATACCTTGTATTTCCATTGACTTTGATAAACTGAGTATTCCCTCACTCCCCCCTGGTTTTTTTTTTTTATTATTTTGTTCCCCATAGCTTTCAGTAATGGTTGCAGATCTGCAGTTAAAATGTTTTACAGACTCCAAAGAGGAACATGTTTGGGAAAAGCTCAGATCAAAAGTCTCAATTAGGTCGCAGCCTGGCAGGAAGCTCATGGCCACATTAAAATGGGAAAGTTATTTCATTTTCAGTATATTTGTGTTTTCACTAGCCAGCACAGTAAGCTCAAGGCAAAAAGACACATGTTGGATCTCTCACCAAGGAAATCCTCTTGCTCTTACAAATTTGTAATTAGGGGAGATATGCACAATAACTGCAAGTGTTCAATGTGGATCCTTCTCGAGGAGAACTTTCTGAAACAGCAGCTGGAAAAGCTGATTAAATTTTTTTTTTTTTTTTTCTGTCATAAACATAGCCTGTGAATTATTACTGTCACCTTTTAAAACCACTCTATAAAAAGTAGCTGAGGAGGGAGTGGCTGGATCTGCGTGGACCCGCTCCGCACATCAGCCTGGAAAGTCTCTAACAGCAAACCTCAGAGCATCCACTCCAAACCCACCCCTCAGCTGATGGCTTCATTTAAAAAACAACAAACCAAGGGCAGAGCGAGCCATCTGCAGGGCTGAGGTTTGCTGTGGCTCGGGGATTTTGGAGCTGCTGGTGCCTCTTTTGGGGATGGGAGCAAGGTGGGGAGGGCAGCGCGGTCCCCGGCTCCGTGTGCTGCGGCTGCAGGGACAGACCCTGGCAGAGATGAGCAGCTCTGATTTGTTGTGATGAATGCAGCTCAGGGAGTTTGCTCCTGCAAGGCAAGAAATATATTTTATGCCGTAACTGAATTTGATTCCTTTTTACCAATAAATGTTTGGATTGCGTTTAACAGCCAGATAAACGCGGAGCTTATTTTATTGCAGTTATGATTCTGAGTATCTGTATTACATGTATTTCTATTGAACTTTGCATTAAGCACAGTAGATCTTCTCTGTCAACAAATAAATTAAACTTGGAGCAAGGAGTGTTTTCTTGCACGTGTCATGGGGCAGTTTTTGCAGCAGGTTTTTGTTTTCCTGTGACAGCGCCGTCAAAATACAATACCTGTGATGTTTAAGTATCCTAAAATACTCCTTAAAGGAAGATTTCCTGAGCTGTTCCCCATGGTAGAGCCTTTGCATTAGTGTAGGGAAATCATCTTTGCTGGAAGTATTGCAGAAAAAAAAATCAATTTAGTTATGCAGGCAGTTTTACTGTGCTCAGAGCGACACAGAGATGGGCAGGAGCATGGACAAGGGGACAGGATTATTTCAGTCAATTCCCAAAGTGTTTGGCTTCAACACTCCCCTTGTTAAACATCAGAAGTATTCTATACATTAAATTTAATTCACCCTGTAACTGGAGAATGTGCAGGAAGAAGGAAAATTAAAATAGAAAATCAGTTAGTGTTTAAGCAGCTTGTTATTTTTACTCTGAAAACATCATCTCTTTTTCAACTAGCTGATCATTGCTCAAATCCTGATTGGGTTTCCTTAATTTGGGAGTTCTCACCCTTTTCCATACTTCAAATCCCTTTACCTTAATGAGGTTTCTTATCCATGTGAGGCTGTGGGGGTGGATTTCAGGTGCTGCCTCCTGGAAATTCCCAGCAAATTCCCAGCAGGGACGAGCTGGATTCAGCAGCACCAAAGCTGCTCTCACAGGCTGCACCTGCAGATTTGGCATCTCCTCTACCTTCATGGAATCTAAAATAATCCAAACTCTTCGTGTGGCATAAAATGTGGCTTTGCATTTCTTTTTTGGCTTATGGATGGGTCTGAATTCCCTGTGAAATGTTTGATAAAGGGAGGGGTGGTGGATGATTCAACTCTGGTAGAAAGAAGTGTGGAAGTTGGGGCTGTGAGGGGAAGCAAGCTGCTTTCCAAAATCAGAGGAGTCTGTGTTGGAATCTAAATTTTGCCTGAAAATGATTTTTCTTTGATGCTCTGAGCGTCTGTCATCTGTCTTGGTGACCAGGAATATGATTTGTGTGTGTCTGGGAAGTGTTGGGTGTTTGAGGTTTGTCAGTGTCTGTCGTCACTGATTGCTAATTCTGAGAGTGGCAAAAAATAGGGAATAAAGAGAAAAACAAACCAGGGGATTTGCTCTCTTTTAGAGGATTCCCTCTCACCTGTGTTTGCAGCAATGCTGTTAGAAGCAGCAGCAGTGTGGAGAATATTTATTTATCCATCAGCTGGGCTGCTGTGAGGCTCAGCACGACGTGCTCCCCTCCTTCCCCCTCCTGTGTGCCTGGTTTTGCACATGCTGGGCACAGGCATTCCCAACATGTGCATCACATCCAGGGAGCATCAGAGCTACTGTGTGGCTGAGCTACTGCACATCCCAGGCTCTGTCAGCACCCTGCCCTGGCCAGCACACAGCAACTGCCTGCACAATCTGATTGTTAAACCAAAGCAAGGCTGGCTGAAACCTTGAGGGTCGCTGCTGCCACTGCCCCAAATCCCTTGGGAAGGGAATTCTGGGCACTCTGATCTTGGATCCACCACCCTGAGGGGCTGCACAGAGCCCTTCAGCTGCACATTTCACTCCTTCAGCTGCACATTTCACCCCTTCATCTGCACATTTCACCCCTTCAGCTGCACATTTCACTCCTTCATCTGCACATTTCACCCCTTCATCTGCACATTTCACCCCTTCAGCTGCACAGAGCCCTTCAGCTGCACATTTCACCCCTTCAGCTGCACATTTTACCCCTTCAGCAGCACATTTCACCCCTTCAGCTGCACATTTCACCCCTTCATCTTCACATTTCACTCCTTCAGCTGCACATTTCACCCCTTCATCTTCACATTTCACCCCTTCAGCTGCACATTTCACCCCTTCAGCTGCACATTTCACCCCTTCAGCTGCACATTTCACCCCTTCAGCTGCACATTTCACCCCTTCAGCTGCACATTCAGCCCCTTGCCTCCTCCACTGTATGTGGAGAGAAAAAAATGCTGCACTGAAAGAGAAAAAAAAAATGAGGCTGAGATCTCAGGGACTTTTAATAAGCATCTAACTTAAGTTGCAAGTGGTTTTAAGTCTGTGAAGCTGCTCTTATGCTTAATAATAAACATCTGTGTGTTTTTTTCTACCAGAAGATTTCAGACAAGCCAATGTCTGAGGAGCTCACGGCTCAGCATAGATGATTTAAAGCTCAGGTCAGTATTAATGCATGGAACACTTGGGGAAGCAAAAACAGAAAACATCCAAGGAAACAGAGTGTTTCAGGGATGACATTAACAGTTCTGAGCAGGTTATGTATCTGGGCTTGCATATTCTATTTGAGTGTTTAAAAAAAATCAGTTCAGACATGGCAAATCCAGTATTTAAGTGTATTTTGTACTAATTCTTTCAAAAGAAGCCTACATTCCAGCATGTCTTCATTCAGTAATTTAATTGGGATGTAGGTCTTTGAGCTAGTGGCTGATTAGAAAACATGACCTGCTTGAGAGATCAAGAAGGTAAATTGATAAATGTTGTAGCAAAGGTTAGTAATGTGTGAGAGAGTAGAAGCTGCTCTGGGCTTTGAATCACTGATCAAGGTCAGCTGCAGTTCATTAAAACCTTTAGAGATTTAGATTCGCTGTAAATATACCCACATACCATAGTTTATCTTGTAAATCCTGCATATTGTTGGTTAGTAAGATTGCACATTATAGCAAAGGTTTTATGGTAGTACATTTACACCGAGGTGCAGAGCCAAAGTTCAAATATTTCAATTAGAAAAGCAAGATGGACACGGGTGATGAGACTCAGACTTCACACCCCCAAACTTTGTGTTTAATCTTTTAAGGCACACCTGGGTTTGTGCCCATGCTGTCCTTTAGGTTAAACAGTTTTCCCTTCCCTGGAGTGTCTGTGGAGCAGGGCTGTGTGCTCCTCCTGGCTCCCAGCTGCAATGGGAAGGAGCCCTGCTGCTCCCATCCTTATCAGAGCCAGCCTCTCTGTTCCCCCCATCAGGCTGCTCTGGATCCCTTTCAAGTTTCCAGCTGGAGCAGGAGTGTTGGTACCTGTGTTTGAGGTGACATGTCAGTGCTGAGCAGGGCAATATTGCTGTTCTGTGCTGAGCAGGGCAATATTGCTGTTCTGTGCTGAGCAGGGCAATATTGCTGTTCTGTGCTGTGCAGAGCATGGCTGTGCCAGCCACTGTCCCACGGCTGTCCTCAGTCCCCAGCCCTGCATTCCTGACCTCTCACTCTCTGCTAATTCATCTTTTAATCATTATAGTCCTCAGGAACTTCATTCTCTTCTGGATGGTCCATCCTCATCATTGTTGCCCAGGTTTCTTCCTCCTCTTTCCAGAAGCATGACATTTGAAGGCCATTTAAAGGCTTTTTCCATCGTCCTGTTTGGCCAGCATGGCCTGTTGGTCTCTCCCAGTTTATCCTGACTTGGCTAGAGTTGGTTTGGGTGCTGTCACCTGTTTGGTGCTCTCTGCCTGTGTCACCCTGATGTCATTCCAGCCACTCATTTCTCTTCTGAAGAACACTTGTGCTGCTCCCATATTTCTGGTCCTGTGCTCTTGTCCCTCCCAGTTCTGGTGTCCTTCCAGCACTGTGTGCTTCCAGAGAGTTCACACTCAGCTCAGCTGCACCTCCAGGCCCTCTGGAGCAGGAGCACTGGAACACTCCTGGGGCAGAACCCACATGCTGGTTATATCAGCTCTTGGGTGTTCCACCACCCATTCCCCAGCCCACAGTTATTTCTCAGTCCCAGCTGTGCCACTGTGTCCCATCTGTCCCATCGTGTGGTGCCACCCCAACACCAGTTTTCCTCTCAGCCCTGATTTTTTGCTGATTTCATGAAGCAAATGTCACACTTTTTTTTTTTTATGTGCACTTCTTCACGTGGTTGTATTGCTGGGGGAAGTGCATTTGCAGGTATCCTGGGAAGAGCAGAGAAATGTTCTTTAAAACTTGACCAAATACTTCTCCATGAGCTTATTCCTGGCTCAAATCTGTTGCTATGAGGTTAAAGTGATGTTAAATCTACTAAAAAAAAGTGCCTAACAGAAATACTTTGAAAGTACTTTTCTTGAAGCATAACTGTGAATCACTTTGAGCTTAATGGTTTTTCAAAAAAAATCTAGAACAAAAGAGTTTTTTCCCTACAACAGCTGTGCACTTTTATTAAAAATTTAAAGAAATCTTATGTGTCTAATCCTTTGAGCGGATGTGTAATTACTTGGCTTGGGCTCTTACACATGGATAACCTAGCTGTACTGTGAGACAAGATTCTTATGTTTAATTTAAAGAATCATGGGTGTGCTTTGGAGATTATCAACACCAAGCCTCATAAAGGAACACAAACCCAGAACAACTATTCTACATTATCATTTGTTATACAGATGTTCCAAACCATCTGACGAGCAGATAGTGCGGTTTGCAATAGATTAGCAAATGATAGCAGGGTGTGGAGAATAACAAGTGGGGAAAAATGGCTTTTTTGGGGATGTTTTCACTTGTACAACATTTAGATTTTCCCCCTGTGCTTGGGTATTTGCATTTAATATGTGTTTGCTTTAGGTGAACCTGTTGCTTTTAAAATCAAGTTATTCAGAGTGAGTTATCACCTTCTCTGATTGGTTATTTGATAAAAAGCCCCATCAGCAACATCCTGGGGTTTGAACAAGCTGAGTCTGACCTGAGTGTAAATTCAGCTGCATTAAAATGAGTTTTTATCTGTCACATGGAACTGCCACAAGTTAGATGTTTTAAAAATCCGTGTATTTTAGAGGTCCAAGAAAACGATCATCCATAAGCAGTTAAAGCCCAGCTCATTTTTCTTTAGGTTGTTTTATCAGCATATCTACGTTAGGTACTTCTATCAGAATAGGATTCATTATTTAAAATGGGGAAAAATTAACTCACATCTGAAATTAATTATAAAATCTCTTTCAATCAGGTTTGAGGTATCAGTCAAAATCACCCTAATGTGAGCAGGTACAACTCCATTGAAGTCAAGTCTGCTTACAATCAAGCTGATTTTAGCCAAGGGACATTTTTTTCCTTATTTTCTTTCTTTTTCTTCCCTTTCCCCCTCCCACCCTTAGTAATCTCCTTCATATTAGTTTCTTTCTGTTACATTTGGTTGTACTCACTTGGGAAGGACAAACACACATCACACAATTTTCTTCCCTGGAAATCATGTGTGCACATTATTTTCAAAATCTGTATTACAAAGTCTTTTATCCTTTTATTAGTTTAGTACTTAAGCCCTAGACATAAGAAAGAAGCCTATCAGTGAAAATCAATTGAAATGCAGTTAGATACAGATCTGATGTACTGGGCAAGGAGGCTTAGACACGGCACAATAAAATCAATTAAAGCCTTTCCAGCCCCACAGAGCTTTACCCATCCAATCACTTTTCACACATTCCCTCCATTAGTTTTGCAAGAGGTATTTTTATTTTTTTAATATGAATTATGATGAATGAGACCCTTGTTATGAATATATAGATGGGTCATTACCCTATGAAACACAGACTGCTGGTGCTTAGTGATTAAGGCTTTCTGCTGCTACTGTCAATAAAGTTCAAATCCCTCTGCTTCAATCTATGATAGGGAAGCTGCAGCCATTGTTGTCTAATTCACTTAACAATGTTTTAATTGTGATTTGGGTTTGTTCGGCACAATAATTTACATAAACCCTTTTGTATTTGTGAATAATTTGGATTAGTCATCAAGCTTAAGGAATGTAACAGATCAAATAAACAAAAGGGAAATAATATATATTTAAAAAAAAAAAGAGGCACCAGGCCTACCCAGACAGATGTGAAGAGCAGATTAACAACTAGTTGTGTACGATGCCAAAAAATGAAATATGTTGGGTTGAGAAGTTAAATTTGTACAAAGTGCAGGTTGGATCTCAGGGCAGAGGTGCAACACCTTGCTCCCAGGGCTCTTTTTCCCTTCTGAGAGTGGATGGCTTGGCCAAATTTGAATTTAAACCTTAAATATCAGCCAAGCCAGTGACAAGTGGCCAGACTGCTGTGGTATACGAATGTTTATGCAAATGAAGATGCAATAAAACAAGGCTCCTTCAAAAATCTGCCCCAGTAAATTAGCGGAAAATGCACCGCCATAAACAGCTGTTGCATTTTAATCAAGCATCTGTAGAGTATATTTTGCTTTGTGTTACAAACAAAACAAAACAAAAAACACCCAGATTGCAGCAACCTCATTTTATATTCAGAAATTAACCCGTTCTGCACTGCTCCAGAAGAGGAATTCCCAGCTCACAGCTTTGATGCACTGAGGGGGCAGGAGGATGTTGAACTCACTGACTTTCAGCTTACCTGGTTTAATCTAAAAAGCAGCGTTTCTGACTGGAAGAATAATTATAAATTTTCTTTGTCTGTGATTTTTGGGAGGTTTTTGTCATACGACCTCATAGTTTGAAACACAGTTTATACTGAAACTGCTCCAAATAGGTTTCCAGCGTGTCTCTTCTGCACCCCTGGCTTGGCACAAATTAGAATTAATCTTGCAAAACAGTTCAGCTGTCAGGACTGGTTAGAAAACATCCTTTTTATGAAGGTGATAGGAAATGGTGCATCTTGGTTTCCAAAGAGTTAATAAACACCCCGAGCCCTGCTGATCTTGTAGCTTTAGCGAGCCTTAATCTGTAAGCTTGATTACCTCCTAACCCTCAGTCGCCTGCCTCCCTCCTAACACAGCGGGAGTTTTACGGCAGCATTAGTGGCATTTTGCCCAGCTTTGGCTTTAGGGAAATCATTCAGTGAGAAAGAAAAGCAGAAGGACTGGATCTGTCTAGTGCTGCGAGGTCATTAACACACGGCCTGGCCAGGCTGGCAGTGCCACCGCCACCCAACGGGTACCGCCAATGTCCCATGGCTCTGAGCATCCCACAGCTCCCAGCCCAAAAACTGCATCCAGGATTGCTTCCCTGAAATCATCTCCATGGCTATTGCTCTGTGTGTGTGTGTGTCTTGGTCCTTCTAAGAGCAATACTCCTCCAGATTTATGTGCTCCGGGCTCTTCGTGCACACCGAGGCAGGCAGGAATATTTAGTGGGGTTTGTTCTCACTCCAGGAAAAACTCACAAATGGGAATTACTCTTCCCCGTGGCACAGGCTGGATGTCTTTTATTTATAATGCTGGCCAACATGAGGAGCTGCTTTCTGCTGCTCTGCTCCTGAGGAGTTCTCCCTCCACAGGGAGTGGAGTTGGGAGTTTTTGCTGTCAGCATTGCTGGGCAGTGGGTTTGGTGGCAGGAATGTCAGATCAGTTCTGGTAGATGCAAATGGGAGTTTTCCAGAAGTGACTCAAATTCTACCTGGTCACCAAAATGTGAGATCTAAAACCTGTCAGGGGTTCTGTATCTCCAGCAAGTAATTTTGTCACCATCCTAATTAAAACTTGTTGCATGACTTTTAAGCTGGGTGTTCAAGGTATAAATGTGTGAGACTGATCTGAAATTAAACCCACAAAGAGCCCAGTTCTTGTCTGAGATCTGTTCTGGGGAGAGCTCTGTGTCTGACTCCTTGAGGGCACCACTGGCAGCGAGAGAAGGCACATTTAGGGCCCCTCTCTTATCTGGAATTTCTCCCTATCCCTGGTGCAAATGTGTCCCCCCATGATTTGTTGTTCTCAGTGGAAATTCAAACTTAAACCCCTCTGGTGCTCCCTGACAGATTCAGGAGGAACTTCCCAAGTAGTTGGTCAAGGACACACCTCATCATCCTCACCTTCCTGGTGACAGAGCATCTTGCCTGTGGGCTTTAGCTGACTTGTTTGCCGTGTTTATTTAATAAAAGTTCAGCATTTGCAGCTGGTTTGAAACAGTAGGCATGTGTTTATCCTCATTTCAGTGTGCTGTCTGCAAGTATTTCCTTAAAAATATCCTTATTTGACCATTCCCTCCTCTGCCATCATCTGAAGACATCTCCTGTTTTGCAGTGAGGTTGAGAGCAGTGGCCAAAAGGTGCTGAGGGAACAATCCTGAAAATATCTGAATATCTATTTCTCCTTGAAATGTCTTTTCTGATAATACTTCACAGAAAGAGTTGATGCTCCCCACCATCGAACCTCCCCCTGTGTTGTGCTGCTCCTGTGCTGCTCCTCAGCAAATCTGCTGGATTTTCTTGGGACTTGAAGGAATATTTCTTCTCTCACCCCATGTGCAGGAGCAGCAAAGTGTCCATGTCTGGGAAGAGGATGAGGATGGAGAACTTCACTGCTTGATGTAGAAATAAATGCTCTTGTTAAGTTCACAGCTGGGGTGGCAGCATTTCCTTTACATTCTTTGAAAATATTTGTGTGTGTTTAAGCTTTGAAGCTGTTGCTTTTTGTTCCATTTTTAACCTCCTTGACAGAGTAAAATATATCCCAATATTCCAGGGTATTCCAGGTCAGTGTGGAAACTCAAACCAAGTGAAAGGGTGATCCCTCTGTTGATGGCAGAAATTCCAGGTAACTCTGGATAACCACAGTGACCCGTCCCTGCTTCACACCTGGAAATAAGTTTTGGTAGCTGGGCTCAGTCTTTCTGTACATATTTCCTTTAACAACCCACAGAAGTGATCCATTTAGTGTCCTGGGCGTAGCAATTCCCAGCAATATAATATAAATCCTATGGGAAATAGAGAAATTCTATTTTCCTTAATGTCCTTCCAAGGACCAGACACACAATGCACTGAGCTGGGTTGCTTTAAAAGGGTTTTTTAAAGGATTTCTTGTTTTTTAAAGAAGGGCTGCTTTAAAGTTTTGACTTCCAGCTACTGATAGCTAAGAATAAATACAGACTGTTTGCATATAAATTGCATTTGAGTTTAAAATCTTTTGATATCAGCCTGCAGTTTTGCACTGTTGTCCAATGCTTGCCAGCATTTAATATCCTCTGTCTTTTCAGTGACCAAGCCGTGACCTTTCAAAATAAAAGTTGCAGATCGGAAGTAACTGGCTGAGAATTAGTGCTTGGTATATTCCAGTTTACATAGAAATGTCCTCAGTTAAAATATGGTTCATTCATCGGTCAAACCGTCCTTACTTCCTTTAATTGAATTAAGATGGGCAAATGAGAGATGTGTGCAAGGCAGAAAGAATTCTTTGGCAAAATCACTGTTATCCTTTCGATAACAGTGTAAAACGAATCAATTAGAAATGTGGCAAAGCATCTTTTACACAGGCACAACTTGGGAGCAAGGGAATATTTCCTAAAAGTGGAAATTTAAGTGGGAAATAGGGGAATGTAAATTAGATTTTGCAATTACGTGTAATCTGATTTTTCTTTTTGGAGAAAGACAGATGACTGTTATTTAACCATATTTTATAGGTTGTTACATATACTAGAATCACTTTTAGAACTTGTTCCTTTAGGAACACATTCACGGAGCTTTTGCCTCACCAGATTGCAGCAGCAACGATAAGAAAAAATAAGATTTTAACTATTCACCATTAAATGTAAGATTTTGCATGTTAATTGTCAGGACTTTGAGAAAATCTCACATTTATTTATGTTTTCCTGCATTTCCTGATCAGCTGGCTCTCAGGAATGCACAGATTTCCAGGGTGTGTGGGTTTTGTGCTCTTTGTGGCCTTTCCAGGATTTCACAGTCCCTTGACAAATTGGTGGAGATGATCAGAAGATTTCCAACTCGGAAATGTTTAAATCTGTCTGATATTTTTTGATTGGTGGTTTCCCTTTGTTTTCCCTCTGTGATTCCATTGCCAGGGGCTGGCAGAGCAAGGAGTGGAGTTGGGGACTCCAAAAAGGAGCCCTTGTATTTTACATCATTTACAATTTGAAACTTTTCACGTAAATTAACTCTGTATTTGGCATTGCAGTATCTTCAGTAAAAGAGGGAAATTTCAATCACAGGAACTCATGTTCTGGTGCAGAATGTGGCTGTATATATTGTCAATTTTAACTGTCGCTCTGTAATTCGAATCTGGATTGAAATGTAATTTGCAGTAAATTTAGGAAAAAATATTTAATTAAAAAAAGCCCAAAGGATTTTTTTAAGAGATGGGTGCAATTTTAGAGTCTGGCCTTTTGTCTTATTTTTATACAAAGCATTCCAATAGTTTTTTTAAAGTTTGTTTTGGTTAACTTGTGGACAGCGTGGAGAACAAGAGTTTTCACAGTGCCCCACAGCCAGGGATTTTCAAAAACCTTTATTTTCATCACGAGCCACATGGTTTTTCACTTGGAAGCTTTTAGAAAACAGGCTGTTCTGCTTGATCTATGGTGCAGGAGATTTTCTTGGGTTTTTTCATATTTGAAGGAGCACCTTGGAAGGTACAAAATCCAGCTGTGGTCTGCTGGCTAATGCCAAACCTTATCCTTAATTTGGGTCTGTTTCCTTATTGGAAACTTATTGCTTATCCCACAAAAATAGGGAAAAAGAAGAAAACCAGCAGAAATGACAAGAGCACTGCAAGAAGCTCTGAGCACATTAACACCAGATTTGGAGTTATTTATTGATGGGTTTGCCCACTGGCGGTGTAAAATGTGTGTCAGTTGTCATCACCAGTAACAATTTCAGCACATTGTGTTCCTTTTTTATTTACACCAGTGGCAACACGCTTATAAACACCGTCACCAGGGGTGGGTCAGGAGGTCAGAGCTCGGGGTTAAGAATGGAAAGGGTCATCAGCTATTAACCTAAGTTTAGCAGCAAAAAGTGCAGCCCTGGACGTGCCGGGGCCTCGGCACCTTCCAGACTTAGGAAAACTTCTGTATCTCAAAGAATTTGGCTGTAAAAGAGTTTTTTAGGGTTTGAGTTATCAGGGTTTTTGGAGGGTAAAGTCTCGTGCATTTTGGAGCTATCTCTGTATGGTTTTATGGGCTTCCTGATCTTTAAAAAAAGGAAAATTACTCATTTAGGGCTTAATTCTATTTGGAGGAAAGGGGGGAGTGTTCCATTGGCTTCAGCAGGACAGAGTCAGACTAATCCAACACGTCCCAGAATAAAAATGATCATCAGCAGCAGCGATTGAAACCTGAACTCGGAACTGATGAGGTGGAGGCTTGTTATAAAACAAAACAAAAAAATGAACTTTTCCACTTTTGCCAGTTTTTTAAGGAACGTGCAGTCCCAGAAGAGCCTGGAATGGGGGTTCGCAGCGGTGAGGAGCAGTTTGGGGTGAGCAGCCCAGCACGTTGAAGGGACCTGCCTTTGAGAAAGTGCAGCCTTCCAAAAACACTTCCCCTGAAGGTGTTTCCAAACGAGCTCTGAGAGGGGAAACACGGGAGTGCTGCCCAAAATATCCCAGGGATGGCCGTGACTCCCTTGTTTATTCAGAGCTCACCCGCTGCAGCCGCGAGGCTTCAGGGGAGCGCGCAATTCCCCGAGGATCTCTCACCTCCTTGGCTTTCATAGATGCTGCTGCTTTTAATGCTCCAAAGGCCAAGTCATTTTTTTTTATTGTATACTTTGTATACTGTGTTTTCTGGAACCCTTAAGGGGCTTAAAAATTCATGCCAGGGAGTGCAAGGCTTCCCCTCTTTTCACGCACAGCGATGAAATCCATCAGCGCCGGTAAAAGAGACAAAACCGTTCCCATTAATGTTCCCTGTATTTACAAGTTCCGCTGTGTTTGGAGTCGTGTACAGCCCTCCACATCCCTTCAGCAGGGCACACTCTCAGAGTGGATGTACCTGTTTGAAATTCCCTCTGTTCCCGTCTTTTCCCTGCGTTTGACACAACGGGATTTTCCCGGGAGCTCTCCTCTGCCAGGCAGCCTCTGCTGCAGCACAAAAACCCAGTTTAGAAACCTTTAAAGAAAGCTGAAAATTCACAGTTGCAGTTAAACACGAACTCAGTGTTTCCAGAGGTACCTCATGGGTTTGAATACACAGATCTAATGAATTTTAATGGGAATAAGCTTTGAATTATGTAAAATATAGTGAGATGTTCGGCTTGAAGCAAACAAAAATAATCTTTTAAAGTAACATTTTAACACACAATTTATCTAACATAGATAATTTGAACAAGTTTCTTCCAACCCCAAATCTGTTCCAGGAAGCAGCACTTCTGCCAAAAAGCTTTTCTTTTCCATACAGAATAAGGTGTTTTCTGCATTGTGTAGAAAAAGTTGTCCAAAGCTGCCTTTACATTCTCCCAGCCCTTTCTGTATGTTCAGAATTTGGTTTGTAAATAAAATTTGCAGCTTGCCTCCAACAGAGCCTTTGCTCATCCATGAAAACGGGTGGAGTGTGATAGTCCTAAAAGAAGGATTGAATTCCTCAGCTGATACGTGCGAGGTAGCACTTATTGAGAGCAGGGAGCTGCATTATTTATAGACATTATATTTGCATAATACATGAAAGAAAAAAAGAAATAAATTATTTTGCCTTTTTTGTTCTGCAGGGAGGGCTCAAAGTCCAGCATTTCCCCACCAAACCAGTGAGTTCCCTGCCCTGGTGAAGCAGAGCAGGGCAGCCCCGGGCTCGGTGTTTGGTGGAATTTCTCCCTCGTTACTCCCAGGATTTTATGGAAATCTTTTCAGTGTTCTCAGTGTGTGTAACCTATGGGGGAGTTACAAAAGGCTGGGTTGTGTAACAGGCCTACGTGTCTGGATTGCTGCAATCTGTGCACACCAATGGTGTTACTATTAATTTTCTGAATCAAATCCTGTGCGAGGGGCCAGATGGCTTGGGAGCATCTTGTCATCCTGACTGCTGCAAACACATCCAGCCAGGAAAAAAAGAAGATTGAACTGTGATTTCACAGATTTTGCATTAGTTAATCTGGGATAGAGAGGCTTCAAAGATCCCATCAGTTAATTCTCTCAGCACTTGTGGAAATTTCTGGCACATTGCGCTAAAGCTGGTTTGAAATCCAAGCGGAGAATCAGCGCCTTAAAGAAGCTGATCTCCTACATGTGCCCAAATTAAAAAAAAAAAAAGATAAAATAACCCCTCCCTTGTGTGGATTTGGGCTGAAGCTGATGTTTGAGAAAACACTTTGAATTCTTTCAATATTATCTGAAGTAGTTGCTTAAACTGTTGGGATCTGTAATTGCTTTCATTCCAAATGCCTCAACAATGTGTTTGCTAAATTCAAATTTTCCCAACTCTACAAATTCTAAAGGATTTTTTTTTTCCTTTTGGCTGGCTGTAATGCCACTTTCACCTTTGCAAACAGACCTGCTGAAGAATAATCACTTGCAATCTGTGAATTTCCCTCCCCTTATCAATTATTAAGTATCATAAAACCTTCTGTTTGGATAATCTTGGCACCACTTTAAGCGTTAACAGTAAATTTATTTTTAATTAAATCTGTGCATTGAGAATAAAATGAGGCTCTTCTGCATACTAAACAGAACACATATGCCACCTCTACTTATTATCAAAAAATCTGATAATGCTTATGAAAGTTGTAAGGGCTGGCTGGAGTTCATTGTGTCCCATTTAACTTCAGCAGTATTGGGTGGTGAGGTGCCAGCCAAGGTGAGTGGCTCCTGCTGCTCCAGAAGGGATTGTTGAGAGAATTCCTTTTTTACAGAGTAAATCTGTAATGGGATTCAAAACTTTAGTCTCAGCGTAGCTACAGGTGATGGGGCAGCAGATGCACTCAGAGAAGTGCTTTGGGACACAGAGAAGGTGCTTTCCCTTCTCAGACGCATTTGAGCTGAATGTTTCAAATTATTCGAGTAGAACCTTGTGATGTTATTATTATTATTATTATTATTATTATAATTATTATTATTATTATTATTATTATTATTATCATTATCATCATCATCATTATCATTATTATTATTATTATTATTACTATTACTATTACTATTATTACTATTATTACTGTTATTTAGCAGCATTTTTCAAGAACTTCAGTGAAGGTCCATCAGCTTGCAGTTCCTCACGAGGAAAACCAAGTGTAGAAAAACCAGTCCAGGATGTTTTGACAGCTCAGCTCAGGAACTTTCTGCTACCAAATAAGAGCTGGCCGAGTGAAAATGCCTTCCCACGTGTGTTTCCATTAACCTCTTTGCTAATGGCAGTTGCATCTGAGGTGAAAATGCCTCTCCACGTGTGTTTTTGTTCAACTTTTGAGCGTCTGAAACCGCCGGGTGCTTCTGCCGGGGACAGGAAGGCTCGGGCCAGCGCTGTGAATCTCATCATTTATTTTTCCTGAGCGCTGCTCGGGGCTGGGGGGATTTTAGCCCAGAGGGAAACACCGGGGCAGCACTGGGCACCCATTGTGCTGCAGCTCGGGGCCGGGGCGCGTGAAGCTGTTTGCATAACGCGCTGCCTCCGCCAGGGTCAGCCCCAGTCTGCGGCCGCCAGAAATGAAAAACATGCCCCAACCGGGCCGAGAGCGGGGTCAACAGCTGGCAAAGGATATGGCAATCATTTATATAAATATGCTTTCTCAAGCCCGCAAAAACAAAAAACCCAAAGCCAACAGCTGGGAAGGGTTGGAAGTAGCCCCAAGGCTGGTTAGTTCCCTTCCAGATGGGGAGGTTAGACCGGGGGTAGCCAGGCTGCTCCACATAGACTTCCGATTCGCATTAGGAATAAAAAGAGTGGAGGGAAGGGAAAAGGAAGAAAAGCTACAAGCATGACTGCTCTGTTTTTCACCTAACTTAATCAAATAAGTGAAGAGTTTCCGAGACGGAAGGCTTGCATTTATTGGTATTCACGCTGGGTTTTCTGTGTTTATCACGGTGTCTGATACACTCCTTAACTCTTTCAAAGGGGAGCAGATATATTCCAGGGAATAGTTTATATGTAATGTCATGGTCATTTGTAGACAGATTGAGGAATCATGTGAAGATTTATGCTCTGTTCATGTTTTCTGAGTGTTCGTATCATCAGATTCAACAGAAGGAGAAAAAGAAGTTGCTGGTCATGGCTTTGAGTTCTAACTTGCAGATGTGCTTGGTTCCTCCTACAATTTGCTTTTACCTGTACCCATCCTCTTGGCATGTTTTGATCTGCCCAGTCAAAGCCTTCATCTGTCCAGAAACTTGGGCATTAAATGTTCTTTCCTTCAGCCTCGTTGCCATCCACACAGTGATGTCAGGGAAGGCCTTCCACAGTTGCTGTGTTTTGTGTGTTTTGTGCTCATTAATTTTGCATTCTGACTTCAGTTTCCTGCCATCCTGACCAGTGGTGTCGGTTCTTTGATGGTCATGATGTCATTACTTGAGCATCCAAGCTGCAAGCTGGGATTTCACTGCTCCTTCATTCCTGGGGAGAGGATTTCTGTGCTGTCTGCTGCACGTGCAGATGCTGAAAATCCCTCATGTGTGGCTGAAGTTTTATTTTCCATCTCCAGTTCTTCCCGAGCCTGTCAGGGTTTGGAAACCAGCTTGGGGTCACACAAATTCATCTTTTGGTTCTGTGAACAGTTATTTGCAGAGGGGTTAAGGAAGCTTTCGATATCTGGACAGCATTGAAGTCTTCTAAATGTGAAGAATTTTCAACCTCAGAACATTCAGACTGTTTACAGTTGGAAATAAGAATTAAAGTGTGTATTGGCTGTGTGTATATATCCATGTGGGTGATACGAATCTTCTGAATTTGATCTTATCTCTTTTCCTCTTGGAAAAGAGCAGTAAAACAAGGTAATTTAAAACTACCTGAACACATCCTTCCACCTTACTGCTGGGCCCTGAAGTCGTAACCTCCTGACCTCAGGGGTTAGGGGTCTAGTGCTTTTTATCCACCCTGATTTCCCAGTATCTGCCCACTTCCTCCTGACATTGGAGCCTTGTTATATAAGGAAATTGGAAACACCGACCAGCCTGTCCAGCAATCTCCTCTGCAGATAAGGGCACTGGTGCAGGAGGGCTGGTTTTAAATAGAAATAAGCACCCAGGGTATGGGAGAAGCTGGGTTGGCTTTGCAGTGCCAGTTAGGAATGCATTCACTCAAGAAATTGCTGTATATTTTTACACAGATACAGTCATTTGACTTTTTTTTAAGTGAAATACATACATTGAGACTTCCACAGCTTAAAAGAATGCACGTAAAAATCAGAATATAAAAATCAGTATAGTTTGGAGAGATTCTAATTCCATAAAAGATTGGCAGGAGGATTAATAGAAGTATTAATAAGCTGCTTGATTTCTTTTGTGGTTGCTTTTTCTATTTTTTCTGTTAACTCTTGTCTTTCTGAAGTGAGGTTTGGAAGTTGAGGATTCAGGGGTGGTGTCCCAGGTGGGTGGTTGAGCTCAGGTAAAGGCTGTGAGTTCTATGGAAAAATTCAAACTTGGAGGGGAAAAGAGAAAAGGCTTCCAACAAAGCCAAGTAGTGTTGTTTCTTCTAAAGATTTTTGCTAGACTTCTGTCTTGACAAAGTTAATTTTCTCAGGTGCCAACATGTTTAGTTTTGTGAAACAGAGCTCAGTAGCTGGAGTGTGGAGTCTGAATGGGACAAGAAGTTTAAAGCAGTAGATGGTGATGGTGTATCAAGTTAAAAACAGAGGCATCCATTGTGTTGAAACCCAGAATTGCTCATTAAGACATCTGCATTAAAGGCTCTATGTTTACAAAATAATAATTCAGAAAGACAACAAAAATGAAAGTATAAAAGCTGAATATTTGTAAGACACTGTTGAAGGGTGGCAGATTTACTGCTGGAAACCCTCAGAAGTGACAATGGTTGCACCAACTGTGAGAAAATTATTGTAAATTTGTTCCTTTACACTGATAGATGCAAAAAGCAAAGTGAGAGTAAATTTAAAGTATTTGAGGTATATTCCATGAAGGGACTGATAGGGTGTCCAGAACTGGTGACATCCATGAGATTGTGATTGAATAATAAAGTCCAGAATCCAGGTCAAACCAACTTCTCTTTCAGGACACACAATCCAAGTGTGATTGTTTCTCCCTGTAACAAACGTGGTGCTTAGAGTAGGGAGAGCAGGGAAATGTTCCTTGAGGCTGAGCCAAGGGAAATGCAGAGCTGGGCTGAGAACGAAGCTTCCATGGCAATAATCTGCAGCTTCTCCACAAGGAGCAGCCACCACCTGGAACAGCAGGACTCCATGGGAATGTCTGAGCCCAACCACTTCCTTCTGAAGTGGATTTCAGGCCAGTTTTAGCCTCGGTGGTAACAAATAAACAAATTCTGGTTCCTGGGAGATGGGGCGGGTTGGGATAGTCCCTAAATATCCTGGAGACAGGAGAGGCACGAGAATATCCCAAATGAATATCCAAGATTATTCCAAATGCAGAAGTGGAAGGAAGGGTTGTGTGCTAAACAAAATGATATCAGGCAGCAAGAGCTTTCTTTAGACATTGTAGCCGTGAAATAGTGCATTTATTGTCTGTTAATTAATATCTCTGGCTCTTGGAGCACAATTCTGGAGCACATAAGATGGATTAAAGGAGGTAAAATTTAACTTATGTACTGGCAGTTTAAAACATATTGTTGATTTAATCTCATTGAACTGCTCAACTGATCCATAGTACTGACCAAAACCTGACCAGGAAGGACCAAAGAAGAAGAATGAAAAATAAACTGTACAGTAGCAGACATGCCCAAAGCTTCGTGGAATGAGTAAATAAGACGATTTCATAAAATGAAACAGTAATTCCTTTCCAGAAGATTAACCAAATGGAAATGTTCAACATACAGGAGTGGTTAATTAATAGTCAGGTCCATCAGTTCCCTGTAGGATTTTCCATTTAAGAAAGTCTCTTTTCTAAGAGCAGGTAAAATGATTGAAGTTGCACTACTGTGGCTTAATTATTTTAAGTCACTCTCAGGTTTATGTAGTACTAATCTAACCTCTGGTGTCAGTGTTCTCCTTTTCCTTGCCTTTAGGGTAAATTTCCTCTTCCTAATGTTGCTTTGATTATAGAGTTTGTGTTAAATATGATCACATTCATATAGAAACTCCTGTTTCTCTAAATGTAGTGTCAGAATTAGTGCTTTGCCATGTACATATATATAATGATGGCCTCAGTTTTTTATTTTTTGCTGTTCACTTGCTCCTTACAAGTCTCCTGTAAATGTAACTTCACTCCTTAATTAATCTTTAGCACTTCCCTTGATGAAATTACACTGTGAATATTTTCCCTCAGTAGTCATCTTTGGGTTTGAAGCAGCAAAACCATTGAACATAATGACTTGAGTGTAGCTTAAAGTCATTTCCTTCCTTTTCCTTGACACTTCAAATGCACACCTGCACTGGAGCCCCCTGGCAAAGGGGAGCTTTCTGTGGTGGCCCATTGGACCTTGGTGGTGGCCCACTGGCGGCTGCAGGACTGGAAGTGCCTTTAAGGCAGTTTTTATTGGCAAAGTTTAAATCTTTAGCCGTTTACCAACCCCAAAAAACACAAAAAAAAATTTTGTAAGGGTTTGGCTGGGTTGGTGATAAGGAAAACCCTTTTAACCGCACTGTGTTTGTCCAAAAGATGTAGAATTTGGATTCAGGAGTCATTTTAACTGAAACTTTTACTTTATAAAGAAAGTAGCAGAGTGAGACCAAGAGAAAGGATTCATAGTACAAAGTGTAAAACAAACAACTGCCCCCCTCAAACAGAATTTATTTTTTCCTTTTTTTTCCCTCCAGTAGGAAGCAGGAAAAATTTAACTTGAAACTTCACTGGCTTCATGGGGCAGTTGCTACCTATGGTTTAACAGGCACTGAGCAAATTATTTCTTATTTAATCTCTCCCCTACCAACAGTGCTCATTCCAACTGCAGTGTCCCTTTTCTGCCACCTAAAGGAAGCAGTAGTGCCCCATGGGTTCTTTTCAAAAAGCAAAATCCGTTTCCATCACTGTAGCCCAACTTTTTTCCTTAATTCCTGATAATGTGTTCTCATAACGTGGCAAAGAAAGGAACAGGACACTGCCAAAATTCATCATAAACCATCATTGAAACCCCAGCATTTTAACACAGATGTCACATAGGAGAAATTTGGAAGGAATTCTTTTTTTTATCATGGTTGTCCAGCACATAGGCCCCAGTCCAGCAGAGCACTTAGGTCCATGCTTAACTTCAAACATGAGGGAGCTGAAGTCAAGTGTGTGCTTAAGTGTTTCCTTCGCATTGGCTGCCAGCACCAGGACGGGGTTTGGGTCCTACGGTAGCAGGTGAGTCATTCCATAAATCTCTCCATATTATGAAGTGATTGCATGACAACTTTTCAACTCCAAATAACCATTCCTGGCTTTTTTGGCACCAGATGAATTAAACTCTCGCTGTTTGTACATGGGTCTGTAGTGTCTGTGCATAAAAATGTGTAATTTCACCTTCTGCCTGTGCCAGTTCTCAGATTTTTTGGGGGTTGTTTCTGTGTGGGAATTTAGAGCAACAACTCAAAGCTGCATCCCTGAGATAAAAGGTCAGGCAGCATCAATTCAGAGAGAATTTCTTGATGATTTCCCAGCTCACTCTGTTTGGTGAAACAGAACCAGGTATGAAATGATCCAATTGATGACTCTGCCATCCTGGCACAGCTCCTCAGTTCTGTAGGTTTTCTCTGCCTTCTGAGAGTTTGATTTGATTTTTAAATGAAGTTTGGGATGTTTAGAATCCTAAAGGAGCGAGGAGCCGTGAGGATCCCCGCCCTTTCCCAGCTGGGCTTTTGGCAAAGTGTCATTCCCGCTGTTAAACACGGTGACCTCGCTGCCTATGATTTACTAACTGTTTTACAAACATTTCCTCACTCTGTGAGGTTTGATATGTTCTCCATCCTCAACAGCTCAACAGAGCCACTCAACCACCGAGCCAAACCTGCCTTTGTTTACAGCTTTTCCGGAAATTTTCGCAGAGAAAAAAAACTTTCTCCTTTTCCAATGTTTTATTTTTAAGTCAACACTTTCTATGGTTTATTTGTGCAAAGCAACATTTGGGTACAAGGTATTGCACGGTGTCCAAATGGGAATTGCTGCCTTTCTAAAAATAAATTGGGGGTCATGTGAACCAGTGCAGAAAAATCTGAAGATACCAAATATTACAGGACCTTTACATTTGGTGGTTCTTTTTTCCATAATATTCTGGGCCTGGATTTTTCTGAACTTTTTTTCCCACATTAGTTTCTATAATAGAGCATAACGTAAAATGATGAAACACAGGAAGGAATCTTCTTTTAAACAAAATTATCAGTGTTAAAAATAACAGTCCTATTTTCCCTCAGTGTGTATTTTTTTTCTTATAAAGGCTTTATTTAGTAGCCTTGCTATTAGATATACCCAAACAGCCCAGTAATATTTAAGTGACATTTTATTTCATTAAAAGCTTAATTTTCTTAAATGCTAATTTGTCTCATGTGCCTTGAAGTCCCACAGATTTAATTTCAGGTTTTGGGCAGGGAACTTGAAACTCGGGGAGCTTTGGAGAAGGAAATCAGGCAGCTGTGCCTGGTCTTTGCGTTGAAACTTAGCGCAAATTAAAATTAGAATGGGATGGGAATGTTTTTATTAAATGTTTTCACAGTGGAGATATGTTTCATGGAAATGGCCTTGTTTTGATGACAGTTTCTCAGGGTCAGGGTGGAATTTCTAGGGAAAAAAGGAGACAAGAATAACCTGGGCTGCCTGGGGAAGGGCACACGGGGCCCCTCGTGCCCAGGTAGCCGATGCTCCCAGGAGTGGGAATTTCTCTCTGTTCTCTCTGTTCTCTCTTTTCCTTTTAAAATACACATTTATTTACCATATTTATCATTTCTATTGAAGATGCTGCTGCATTTCTATTGGAAATGTTGCTGGTTTCAGCAGCAGGACAGACACACTGGCCTAGAAAGAAGTTCCTTTCAGTGTTCTTCATTCTGAAATATCGTTTCTCTCTGGTGTTTCAGAGTAAGGAAATAAAAAGGGCTCTTTTATGGAATATTTTTTGTGTAAATTAGCAGTTGATAATACAAAAGGTATTAAGACATTAAGGGAAGGTCGTGTCCTCTGCTAGGTGTACAGGTCACTCAGGACTGGGTTTTAGATTTAAATCTAGTTCCAAATGAGAACTTAGTTTTGTTTTCAGTCCTGATCAGTTTGTTCTTTAAGCTGTAACCCACTGAATGTGAATTTTCAGGCCTATCTGAAAAAGAAATGTTTTCTTTACATTTTACAGATTGGTAAAGTGAAATTTGAATGACCTAGAGAGGTGTTGACATTGAACTCCTGCACAACAGGAATGGATATTGTTGAAATACCTCCTTGATCTGGTCGTGTTTCTGTCCCGTGGCTATATTACATATATTGCATTTTTAATCCTGTGAAATACAAGTGAATTAGAATTCTAAATCTTCCTTTTAAATGCATTAGATTATTAATGCTGTTAAAGGAAATACCCACAAATGGAATTATTTCTGGAGGTTTTGTTTGCTTGTTTTAATCACTCAGAATCACTCAGGCATTCCAAGGGAATTTTCTGTGCCAGGCTACCAAGTCAAAGTGAGAGAAAGAACCTTCACCAAAGGAAAACAAGCTTTAGATACAGATGAGAAATACTTTGGAAACACTTTTTGTGCAGAAATTAGAATTATTAATGTAATGTCTGTTCTTTAATGCCAGTGTTAGGATGAAAGCTAGGAGAAAATGGGTTTGAATACTGAAGTAAATTATTATTTACTCCATGCAAATTAAAATAATTCAAGTAAGTGAACATTTACTTCAGTTTCCAGCCATATGTGAGATTTAAAAAAAATAAAAGGAGGAAGATAAAGCTCATGTAGAGTGTGTTGCAGCCCCACAGAGGCACAGGCTCTGCTGCCAGAGCAGGGCAGTCCTACATTCCCACTCTGGAAAAACATTTCCTGCCCCAGCTTGGTGTGAAAAATCGAGGAATAAGTGAGTGTCAGGCAGCCTGTGCTCAGAAAAGCGATTAAAGGGAGTGAAAGTGTCAAATGCTGAGTGTTGGGTTTGTGTCCCCAGGATGAGGAAGGGCAGCCTCGTGCTCACACCGTGATCCCAAATGTTGTGTGTGACTGCAGGGGAATTGGAGGAGCCAGGATTCCCTCAAAGCCTTCATCACACTGCCTGTCCTGCCTTGTGCCTGCCCTCCAACCAGCAAATATCACCCACTTTTAATCTCAGATTGTCGCTTTCCTTCTTGGCTTTTTGCAGTTGTTGTGGTTAGGACAATGAATATTTCCTGATGGGTTCACATCAGTGAACTCCCAGGATTTGTTGAGTTTTTGTCTCTGTCTGAATACGCTTTTAAAATGTTCCTGTGCAGTTTGGAGGCTGTGTGACCTGACCAGGAGCAGCAGAGTAGACAAACCAGCACCATCCTGCTGTATCTGGATTTAAATCCATGGTTTTGGTCATGTCCATCACCCCAGAAATGAAGAGAACAGCCCAAGCCACGTGTTCAGCAAAAAAAATTTCAGATTTTTATAAGAAGTCATTAGACTTCATAAAAAATAGATGTCCACAGATCAAGAAAGCAGGTCCAAGTCCTGACCACAGGTGTGTTTCAGAAGGAATTTGGGATGAATCCTGATGGGAGAGAGGTGCAGAAAGAAGGAAAATGATCCCTTTGCTTGTCCCTTGCTGCTGAGAGCCCTGCAGCCAGCTCAGCACTGCTGTCCTCATGCTGTGGTAACAGGGGATGATATAAGCAGTGTGGAGTGGTTTTGTTGCTATGGGAAAAGTGCTAAAAAAGGCTGGATCTCTTGTAGAGCTCCCATCCTTTGGGTATTTAATGTACAATTTCTGCTAAGGACACTCAGAATTATACCTCTGATTTTAAATTGCTTCAATGTTGAAACATATGGTCTCGTGTGCTGTTCACTAGGAAACAACTGGCTGTTTCCAAGCTGCCAAATTCAAATAAACTCAGCTGTAGGAAGGGGGAATCTGCAGCAGCTCAGAGGAACTTTAAAAGAGAGGATTTTTACTGAGAAGCCAACCTGACATATAGAAAAATGCTAATTAAACTTAGTGCCATATATCGGTAACAGATAATTAAATGTTAATAACTGAGAAGTTTTTCAATTAAAAATGAACTGGTTTGTGTCCTCTTGATTTCTTCAGGGGGCTGGGGCCGTGTCGCTGTCGTTTGTGGCGTTCCCTGCTACAGTAATCATTTTAATAAAATGCAATTATCTGCATAATTAATTTCTTTGACTGCTCTGCTGTGTCCTTCTCTTGCAGAGGCCAGAATGTCAAAGATCAAGTAGACTGGAGAAAATAAAAAATTCACATCGTGAAAGGATATAAAAAATACTTGGAATTTCAATGCATTGGCTTCTATTTATCTCAAATGTCAAGGGCAGTGTAAAATGTATTTTTAAAATGTGTTTTTGTATGGTTTGAGCCCATTCTTGGCGTAGTTGTGAATCTAGAGGGGCCATTGTTCTTTGAGAGAGTTTGAGGGGGTTTCTTTGTACAAAGTGACAAAAAGAAGACTTGGAGTACTGGGCTGCCATTGTTCCTGTGCGGCGCTGTAAAATTTGATTTGAAATTAGGACCTCGGGGCAAGCTCTTCAATAGCCAGTTTTTATTTTCTGCCAGCATTTTAATCACTCTTGGGCTTAAAGTGGATGACCAACATAATGCCTCTATGTTTAATAGAACAGTTCATATCTTGAAGGCCAGTTAACTGAATTCAGGGATCTGTCATCTGCCCAACATTAGTCTTTTCTGTTTCCTGTCTATTTATGAAGATAGCTCTGCACTCCAGCTAGCTCTCAAAGAAGAGCAACTCTTTCTTTCTCTTCCTTTTTTTTTTTTTTCCTTTCCTCTTGGGTTTTTTTTTCCCCTCTGAATTTCTTCAGAGCTTTGCCATCTCTTTCAGTGATGCCTTAAAGGAGCGTCAGGACCCGCTCGTGTCACCAGATGGGGCAGGGACAGATGGAAGAGTCAGATTTCCCAGTGAAACGGGATGATGGGAAGGGAAAAGTGATACCCAAGCCTCGTGCACCTCCTTGGGATTCACATTCAGGGATGTGTGAGTAGGGCAAGCAGGAAAATTGGGGAGGAAACAGAGGTTTGAAAGAGCTGACATCCGGGTCATGCTGCGCTTAGGAGAAAAGAGACCACAGAACATTTGGTCAAATTCCAGGGGTGGTTTGATGGGTTTGGGTTATTTGAACACTCTGGATGGGTTCATCCTGGCAATCCATGTCTGTGTTTGCTGGGGAGGTCCCAGGCTGGTGGCCTGGCTGCACATGGAGGAGCTCAGAGTGTTGGATGTTCTGTGGGGCAGCGCTGGGGATGGGTGACCCCGGTGTGCACATGGGGCCTAAAGCAGAGGTGGAGCTCAGGTTTAAAAGGCATTTAGGAAATGGGAGGGAGCACATAGGAAGTTTTGATGGTTTAGAAGGAGCTGCTCTGGGAGCTGTAATTTCTCCAGCACCGCTCAGCCTGTGTTCCCTGAGTTCCCCAAGTTTCCTGTGTTCCCTGAGTTCCCTGTGTTCCCTGAGTTCCCTGTGTTCCCTGAGTTCCCCAAGTTTCCTGTGTTCCCTGAGTTCCCTGTGTTCCCTGAGTTCCCTGAGTTCCCTGAGTTCCCTGTGTTCCCTGAGTTCCCTGAGTTCCCTGTGTTCCCTGAATTCCCTGAGTTCCCTGTGTTCCCTGAGTTCCCCGTGTTCCCTGTGTTCCCTGAGTTCCCTGTGTTCCCCAAATTCCCTGTGTTCCCTGAGTTCCCTGTGTTCCCTGAGTTCCCTGAGTTCCCTGTGTTCCCTGAGTTCCCTGAGTTCCCTGTGTTCCCTGAGTTCCCTGAGTTCCCTGTGTTCCCTGAGTTCCCCGTGTTCCCTGTGTTCCCTGAGTTCCCTGTGTTCCCTGAGTTCCCTGAGTTCCCTGAATTCCCTGTGTTCCCCATGTTCCCTGTTCCCCATGTTCCCTGTGTTCCCTGTGTTCCCTGAGTTCCCTGTGTTCCCTGTGTTCCCTGAGTTCCCTGAGTTCCCTGTGTTCCCCATGTTCCCTCTGTTCCCTGTCCCATCAGTGTCCTGCCCCTCCTATCCTCAGCCTGGCATCCCACAGGAGCTGGATGGGTGTCAGGGTGCTCACAAGCCAAGGTGACATTTCAAAAAGCAGCAGTCCAGTGCAAAGTGCACTTTTCTAACAAAGATGTCAGGATTGGAACAGATGTTCCCTCAAAAATTTGCTCTGTGAGTGCTAATTGTGACAGTGTGACTGGGGAAGGGACATCAAGCACCAGGCTGCTTCACACTGACCACTAACTCATGAACTGATGCTTTCTGATTGAGTTACAGCTGGGCAGAGCTGAACCAGCAGCCCAAAGCAGAAGGGGAAAATGTTTCATATCCCATTACTAATTATGATCTGTTGCACATTAAAATTAATTCATAGTAAGCTGAAATTCGGGGTTGGTTTGCCAGAAATGAAACAACTTCAGGCACAGATTTGGGTATTTCAGTCATAATCATCTGATGCCTTTATTGTCTTTATTTGTCCGAAATCAACAGAATGCAGCTTGTTTTGCACACTGTTCCACTGCAGGAGTGGAGTGGCTCAGCAGGGCTGGGGATCCAGGAGAGGTTAAGGAATTCAGCAGCATCAAGCAGAGCTTTTCATTCACGTTCAAATGGAGCTGTGTGGGTGGCTCCACAATGTGGGAAACGCTTTTCATTGAAGAATCTGAATATTTTGTAAGGAAGTGAATAGTTGCAAATAATTTTTTTTGTAACACTGAAATAAAGAACAAATGAGCTATTCTCAGAGCATACTGAAGCGTTACTGTCTTCAGTGATTTAACAGAGCTATACAGAAAAAAATATTCCAAACTTGACAGATTCATATCCTAATCTTTTGCTCCTTCATCAGGAGACTGCGTGGTTTGTGTAGCTGACACTGGCTAAAGCAGGAGGAGTTAAAAGGATACATTTGCTCTAGCACTGCCTTTTGGGAAATACAACTCAATTTTTAAAATTATAAATATCAGCTAGAACTCCAGTGGTCTTCAAGGGGCCCATGGGCTGGGTACATCCCCAAAACACCCAGCAGCTCACATGTGCCAGAATTTTGGCTCCTGCCAGGCCACTGAGGAGACTTTGGGGCTTCATGTGAATATGTCAGAGCACTGGCACAGCTGCCCAGGGCAGTGCTGGTGTCCCCATCCCAGCAGGGATTTAAAGGATGTGTGGATGTGGCACTTGGGGACGTGGGTTCCTGGTGGCTTTGGCAGTGGAACACTTGGACTTGATGATCTTAGAGGGCTTTTCCAACCTCAGTGATTCTCTGCTAGAATGTAACAGGGAAATTTTACTCTTTATTTTGCTGAGGTGAGGTTTTTCCCTGAGTGCAGGGTTTGAAGGACAGGGCCAGACTTCGGGAGTCCCTAAATGACATTCCACAACTCTGCTTTCCTGCATTCCCACCCTGATCTCCAGCACTGATGCTGCAGGGGTGAGGTGGGATTTCCCAGCAGGAAAATCACTGCAGGAATTCAGGGCAGCTGCTACAGCCCCGTGTGCTCTGTGTTCCCAAATAATAAAACTTCAGCAGGTCCAGGGGATCTCCAAGGCAAGGCTGAGTAGCTCAGCATCAGCCTTCACTAAACATGATTAACTTTATCCATCTCCTGGTGCATTTCTTTCCAATCCACTCCAGTGCTTGATTTAATTTTCCTTTTATGTAAACTCCAAGATTTAGCTTCATTAGAATGATTGCAGGGATTCCCAGCTCACGGCCGGCTGCTCCCTGCTCCCTCCGGGGGTTTCCTACCAACCCCTCCAGTCTGGTGCTGTGGGGGCAAAACTGCAGGGCAGGAAGGAGCTGGTGTGGAAAAGTTGCTCAGAGAGGAAATCTGGTTGGAATTCTGCTTGGGAAAATGAGCAGCTGCTCAGATCTGCTGGGGAGGAGAGGAGCAAGCCCTGGCACTCAGGTCAGGATCTCTGCTGGGATCCACACTGGGGGAGGCTTGTGCCTGTTTTCCTGAGCTTCCTGGGAATTTGGTAATCAGTAGATACTCTTCCTTTCTTTTTTAGTTTTATTTTAATAACTAAAGATCAGGTTTGAAATAATTTTTAACAGATTTTATAAAAACTGCAGTGCCCTTATTCTGAATTACCCATTTTGCCTGTGCCCAGAAATATATCATGTCCTATACAAGCTTTTAGTTGTTTTTACCTTTTCTAACAAGTTCAAAATCCAGCCACAATTGTTTTCAAGCTTTAGGAGGTTAATATTGTATAGACCATTTTAACCACCATCTTAAACTTGTTTTATCACCAAAAAAAAAATAAGAAAAAGGAAGGACTACTGGCTTTTTCCACAATATTAGATCTATCATATCAGAGTCCTTTATTGAATATTTTATTGACCGTCTGCTTGCCCTATGCTAACCTACCTGACATCCAAAGTTTCTCCCTCTCTGGAGAGGCCACGTCAGTTCCCATTAAGCAGCTGAGCATGAATTTTCCCTTCTTATTTCCTGTGGATAAACTCCATCCCAGCAGGAGGAACCTGGTGCATCCCAGGGGCAGCCAGAGCAGCTCGGGGTGGATTTAAGGTGGCCTTGGCAGGGGTGGGCTCCACACACGAGCATCTTCCCTTTGGGGCTTGCATCAGCATTTTGTATAATTTTGTTTTACACAAATGTAAAGGTATTGAAGAGGAAAATTTCTTCCCCTGGCAAGTTAATTACTTGACTTCTCATAGAAGCAAAGCTTGAAGCAAAAGGGAAGAGGAAAATGCATCTTCTGCTTAAATTAGGCAGCCTGGCCAGGAACAGGGGTTTGATGTCCTGAACTGTTGCAGTTTTAATTGCCTCAGTTAATTTTCCAATTTATTAAAAAATGTTATTAATATTTCATTTTACTTTCTGCACACCCTCCTGTTAAAATGCCATAATATTTATATTCTATGTTTTCTATTTATTTTCCTAGAAAACCAGAAGGAGGTTGTGTCACTGTAGGGTTTTATGGCCCTACAAACCCTTTGCTTGCAGAGTCTGCTCTGCTTGGGCACCCTTGAGAGCTCTGTGCTGAGCCTGCTGCCCTCTCAATAACGTGCCCCTGGTTTTTTGCTGTGCTATGTGACATTTACTAAATAGTTTTAATATGAAATAGGTATAAATCTTTCATAATTCCTCAGCTGACATGGTTGAAATAATGGACAATGTCATTATGTGCCTTCCTTCGTATGCAACGATTGTTTGACAGACATTGTGGCGTCTCTGAGCAAAGCATCCACGGCGAGGGAAAAGAAGATTTTCCTCCAAGCAATAAAATATTTTAGGCCACCTTTCATGGCATATTATTTAATTTTTTTTTTTTTTTTTAAACAGAATCTCAAAATATTTAGAAAATTTGTTTTCCTTCAAGGAATAAGAATTCGTACAAGAACTTAAAACAGGACAACTCTACCTGAGCTTTACTATTCTTGAAAAGCTCTCGGGAACAGAAAGCAAATTTGGAAGAACAGATTATTAGATTGTGTTTCTAAATGTATTTTCATTTTGGTGGAGTTGGAGGGGTGAATAAAGTTGGTTCAAATTATATCTCTGGGAGTGTGTTGGCAGCAACGTGTGTCTAACTCAAAATGTAATAAGAGATGGAGGAAATTTAATTTTTTTATTGTGGTTATGGAGGTCTGTGGAGAAGGATGCAATTCTTGGGACATGTAAGGCAGCTTTGGGTTTTTAGTGCTTTTCTTTTCCAAACTTGGTGTCAGATGTTGTAACTTCATTTATTTTCCCATTAGCTTTTGCTAATGATACTAAAACTTCCTTTAAAAGCTTTCCTAATTAATGATCTTCTTGCTCCCAAACAAAACCTATATTGTCTGTGAGAAGTGCCTGAGTATTTTAAAAACAACGGGCTGTTGGTAGGTTTTATTGCCTCATGAATTTAGGGTCAACACACCTATTATTTGCCAGAGTTAATTTGTGCTGGGTTATTGACTGTTGCCTTGTTGGGGATATCTGACTCTTGTAAAAGTTACACTCATCTCAAATGGTTGTAATTTTATTCTTCATGTTCTGGTGCCACCATATTTAGCTAATAAAGGAAGGGGAAGAGTTGTACAAAGCAGGTATTTAACTACAGGCTCAGGAGAGCGAGGGAATGAGGTTGTCATTACTCTTTGTATTCCTTCTCTCTGACACTGAATGGTTTTAATTTTCTTTTAGATAAGGAAAGGGGAAAAGACAACTTTGTTAAAATTGTAAGATATGTAAAAAAGTACAAGATACTTAGTTTTAGGATCTGTAAGTTTTTAATCAGATTTTTCAGGTGGCTCTGTCTGAGCTCAGGGCTTGTCCAAGAGGAAGTTTGGCCACTTGCAAAGAGCTCAGTGGCACTAAAATAATCAATTCCCTGCCAAAAAGATGGGAGAGCTTAGTTTGATGTATAACTTGTGTGTCAAGGTGAAAATATCCCCCTTGGACACTCCACACTGGAAGCACAGCAGATAGTAAAGCTGGCAGTTGGTTTAAAAACCCCTAAGAAACCATCCCTTTTGTGTTTACAATTCAGAATTGAACTGGGGAATTGTTCCTTCTCGTTTTTGAAGTGTCTGCTTCCATCCCAAATCTGAGCCATATGTCCTTGTGGGGTGAAAACCAGAGTTTTCTACAAACCAGCCTTCAAATAACCAGTGCCAAGCCCAAAGTCTCTCGCTGTGCCTTGCTCTCCAGACTCCAGTCGATAAAAAGTTCCTCAGCAGAATCCAAATTAGCACCAGGAAGTCATGACCTGTAATGTGGGAGTTGGAAAATATCCATTTATTCTGCAGGGTGCACTGGGAAATCACGTGTTCCTGTGTAGGAAATTCAGGAGAGTGGTGAGCTTGATCCTGTTATCCCAGTGTTTTCCCAATCCCTTTTGTTTTTTTTCTAATGCCCAAATACGTTATTATTCCTTTGCTTCATTCTGGGCTGACAGAAACAATTCAAAAATACTCCTCAGCATGCTGGATCTCTGCAGATCCAGGGACTGAGACCCTTGGCACAGTCACTTCCTATTAAAAAGTGGAGGATTATTCTGACCCCTAAACCCAGCACTGCTGAGCAGGTGACAATCTAATTCTCTGCTTGATTTCCAGCAAGCTCTGGCTTTTGGCTCTCTGCAGTGGATATTTATTGCATTAAAAGGGGGAAGCATCTGAGACTGGTTTAGGTCAATTCTAGGAGTTTCCCTGCCTGCCTCAGCCACCCTGAGGAGGCACCTAAGGAGCTAAAGCATCTCTGTTTTTATGGTTGCTTTATAAATAACTGCCCCAATCCTTCCTGAATTATTTTTGCTAGTTTACAGTGTGTGTATAGCTTTTAAAACTGGAAAACCAAAAGCTGGCTCTGTTCATTTTCTCACAAAATTGTAGCCAGAGGAGTGAATTCATAGCTAAGCTCTTACTCAGTGGCTACTGTATTATAAATAACTCTTCACCTTGGCCCTGTTTCTCCAGCCATTACTCACTGTGAGTAGCACATACTCATGAGCACAGAGTAGCAGAGAAGTAGATGGTTCTGCTGTCATTACTCACAGTTTTAGTACCCTGGCACATCAGGAGATCTCTCTTCAAACAAGGCGTCGCTTTCCTCAAGAAGTGGCAAGTTTTCCTACCTGGTAAGACTACACTTGCAAAAATTACCCCAAGGAATTAATACAGAAGATAAATCAAAAATTAAAGCAGGGAAAAGTGGGGAGAAACTATAGCCTGGGATATTTGGAAGGGTGTATGACTAAAAGTGGTGCTGTGTTTTTATCTTGGGCAGTGTCAGGAGCTGAGGAGCAGCTCGGGAGCACTGATGGGAGAGGCATCACCTCAACCCCTCCTGCTTCCCCTCACCATCACTCTGCTCTGCTTTCAAAGTGTAAATTAACTTAAAGGTTCAAAGCTTTTGGGAAAGATTCCAGACCAGAGGTCATCTTTCCTGCGTGGTTTATTGGCTGGCCTGTGTTTGCCCACATCTCTAGTGTTTAAAGCTGAGGGAGTTTATGAAATTTTGATGCAGGAATTAGGTTGTTGCTCATCTTGTACCTTCTTGCTCATATTATTGACAGTACCACTGAACTGCTTGAGGCAGATAGTATCTCTGTGATCACTGTGCTATTTCAGCTCTCCACTGCTGACAACATCAGAAGTGTTTTAACAGGGTTTTAATGGGCAGCCTCTGCAGCTCCTTGGAGGGTTGCAAATAGCTGCGTGAAAAACCTTTTCTGCCGCTCTGAGCTGACATGCCCTCCTTTCCTTCCCTCCCCTTCCCACCCAGCTGCTGCCTGCCTGTGCCTGCAGCTCTGCTCACAAGTCCTCCTGACATGGGCACTGTGCAAGTCCCTGCATCTTTCAGGAGGAACAGCAGGGCTGTGAAACCTCTGGGAAGGGCAGGGAACCCTAAATCCCCTCCTCTCCTCCCCAAACAGCATCACACGAGTTACACCAATGCACAACACAGAGCTTTCCCCTCTCTGAGCTTTGCTGCTCACGTGTTTTTCATGATACCCCAGAGCAAGACTTAACGATTCTGAACAACCTTTATTTTTCAGCAGAAAACGGAATAGGGTGGAATAAATCCCTCCTTTTCTCAAGACAAAGCATTGATTTGATGGCAGCAGTTTCTAGCTGAGTGCTTGCCTTGCTCTGCTTGTTACCAGAAATGAGGCTTGGAGAACAGCTTTATTTGCACTATGGAAAAGCTTTCTCCTCCCTATTTTGCTTAATATAACTATAATGTGCCCTTTATCACACTTCAACTTGAGTAATCCCAGTTTGGAAATAGTGCAGAAATACCCATGGGAAAAAGCAGGAGAAACGTACATTATAAAAAACACACAGGCCAAGCTCAAAAGATCCACTGACATGTAAATTTAATTAAAAAATTATAGGTTTTCAATGAGGGCTTGTGTCTTCAATTTACCAGTTTCCATGACTTCTCCAGCAAAAGTGTTTCTTTTTTGCATTCTTGGTGGAAAACACGCTGAGGGCTATTGCAGTCTCCAAGAAGAGTCTCTATTCTGTGTCACAGGGAAAAAATAAAATTACCCAAAATATGTACACTTGAAATAAGTAAGAAAAATATCCACTTTCCTGTTTTGTTTTATTTCTATCCTCTAACAAAAGTTAAACTTTCCAGTAACCAGCAGTGCATGAAAAAGCATGTCCTAACTGTGTGAATAAGCTTCCTTTTGATTGCATGTGCAAATTTTAAGCTATTTTTATTCTTTCCATGAAAGATGTGTGAGATTGGATAAAACAGTGGTGAGTGGGTGAGCAGAAGAAGAGCTGATGGCCAAAGGTAGAGGCTCATGATATAAAATGTCTCTATTCAAAGAGGATTCTAGCTTAAAGAAGAGAATCCCAAAGTTTCTTTGTTAAAAACTTTTAATTTCTTCACCAACTGCATGTTTAAGGGAAGAAATCCCAGCAAAGGAACCCCACCTTCCTTGGTGTGATGTCCCAGCACCAAGGGGTGTCCAAAATCCAGAGATTCTCCTCAGTGTCCTCAGCCTCAAATCCTGAGGGAAAATAAAACTTGAATGTCTTGGCTGCTAAAACTTAAAAGGAAAATCCCAAGGTCTTTGGAAGTCAGCAGGATTAAATGCTTTTCTTAACTCTATTCTTCCATCCCCTCTTCTTCCCGCAAAGCCCTGTGCAGGCTGAACCTCTCAAATACCAGGGTATATAAAAGCTACTTCTGCTTAATACCCATTATTTCAGTTTTTAATGCAGTAAAGGCAGTGGCTTTTGTGGTGCTTGCTTAAGTCCAAAGCAGCTGCTGAAAGGAACAAATCTTTAGGTTAAGAGAGAGGAAAACACCCCTTGTCTCTGGAATTTCAGCCCCTCAGTAAATAAATGGAGATATTCAGAGCAGAGCTGTGACTTTCACACTTTCTGCCTCCAAGCCTGTGGGTTCTGCTGCAAGTTGCAGCACTGAAAACCACTGTGGTTTTTGTTTCTGTAACTTAATTAATAAAAACAATTCATCAGTAGCTGATGCCTTTCAGAGTGGTTTTTCCCTGAGTCAGCTTACTGTGGAAGAGGTTCATTATAAACTCCAATGAGCAAAGCAAAAAGAAATAGGCAGAATAAAGCTTCTGATGTGGTGGGCTTCTCTTAGCCGAGTTTATCTGAGGAAACTTAGAGCCAAAATGCTGCATTCTCGTTTCTATACATTATTCCATGTCTAACATGGAAAAAAAAAGAGTTGAAATGAGCAAGAGCAGAAGGGACTAAGGGAAGGAGAAGGAGCCAGAGCTGCTTTACACTTATTTTTATGCAGATTGTTTGTCACCTGTGCTGGTTGAGTGGCTGCTTTGAAGTTAGTCTGGCATTAGTGTTGTGCCTTAGGCAAGGTTGTTTGCTGCCTCTCTGTCCGTGTTATTTCACTTGCTTTTATGTTCACTTCTATCTCATAGATTTGCTCTGCCAATTTGGATGTAATTGTATGAAACTTGGCTTTTGGTTTTATCCCGTGGCATTTGCTCACACCAGGCATCCTTTACCCTGCAGGACACTTGGTGAATGAAAGGCATTGGATTGACCTGGTCACTCCTGAATTTCCCATAAACAAAAGTGTAATATTTTTAATCTTCTTTCTTAACACATTCTAAATATGATCAAAACCAATCAGAAGTCAGAGGGTCAGAGACACATTCATTCCAAATCTGATGTAATTATGCCTCTGATGGTTGGGCTCCACGATCCTAGAGGTCTTTTCCAACCAAAATGATCCCATCTGGATGCACCAAGTGATTGCAGTAGATGTGTGAGGATCTGCCTGTCCAATAGCTTTGGGCTGTGCAGGATCAATGCAGAGATTTAAGGGATGAATTCATCACTGCAGATGTTTCTTGAACATCATGGAACAGAAACCAGCCTGTAATTGCACAGGTTATGTCAATACTTGAATCCTCCTGGTCTCCTTAATTCCCAAATAAGTTTTTATTCCACCTATCTAGGGACAGGCAAGGTGCTGCACAGCCAAAGGGCACTTCCTTGCTTCAGGGTTGAGGAATTCCCTCAAAAATAAACCCTGTGTGTAACTGGGGGTTCAGTCACCCAAAATAATGGCTAAAAATTCCTTATCTTGCCTGTGCTTCTTCAGCACATGGAGCAAACGTAAACTGCAAATTAAAAAAAAAAACCAACAGAGAAAATAAAAAGTGTCTTGTGCTTCCCTGAGATTGCCAGGTCCAGGCCAAGGCCACAGTGACAGACTGAGACTCTGGGTCATGCTTTACATCCATTTGTATTTATGGCCTGATTCTGAAGGGTATTAAATGTATAAAATATGTATGTTTGAGTGATGGATTTGAATCTCCAAGTCACTTCACCCTTAATGTGCTTTTAAGTGTTTTCATGACGATGTGCTTAGGTAGGAACAAATTGAGCTTGTAGGGAAGTTTAGGGAAGATAAAATTTAGGATGCCTCGAGCTTCTTCAGATGGATTTAGCAGCAGGAGGAGGCAGGACTGGAGTGGGGCTTTCCTTCCCAGTTATTTTGTTTGCAAGGTGGGCCAGTCAGGTATGAAACAGAGATGTCAGTGATCAATGATGCCTTTGGCAGAGGTGAGGGTGTCCCTGCTTGTGGCTGTGACCATCCCAAACCTCTGCCATGGCTCTGTGTTCTCCAGTGCCAGGGATGGGACAGCTCATCCTGCAGATATTTCCAGTCACATGCTGCCAAGCGTTTTAGGCAAATTTTGTTTAAGCAGCTGTCGGATGAAAACTATCAAAGCTCAGTTTTGTTCCTGGAGCTCTCAGAATATTCCTCATGGGTTCCTGGGGCTGAAAGCAGTCATGTGTGGCAAAGCCACACTGCCAGCCTCTTGTGCTCTGGAATTTAGAGGGAAATGAGGATCCTTTCCCTCTCATTTACTTCCATTGCTGCCTCTTCCTTTATTTCCATGTGCAGTCGTGGAACTGGGCAGCTCCTTTCTAAAATGCAATATTTACCCTGTGCCACTTCTGAACCTGCATCCTCAGCAACAGAATTGATTCAGTTGGTGCTGCTGCACTTTTAATGTTCCCTTTTATGTTCATGTTTGTTCCAACAGAGTGGCCACTAGCACAGACGACTTGAACTTGTATCACCCGCAAACTGACAACGCTGGAGCCACCAGTTTGTCATTATCCCTCCTAGTGTATCTGATTTAATTTTGCAACACTGGATTAATTCTTAAAATTGCAGTGCTTTTTGCTCGTTAATGGTCAGTAAATGATTCGGGGCGGGGGGGAGGGCTGGTGGGGGAATGGAATTCATCAGTTTTGCAGTCGTTTTAATTCTTCTCGTTTTAAGTTGTTCTATAAATATGTCTTTATGGATGTAGTTTTACTAGCTTAAAAACATCTAATTGAAACCAGTTGCTTAAATCTCTTTGGATCAAGGAGGCAGTAATAAGCAAAGAGAGTATCTTATCCCTGCAATCCAGAAACGCTTAGTGACTGGTATACTCAGTGCATGTGTAATCAGCTTCTTGTTTCATCTAAAACCTTAGCTCTTTTGGTGTGATTTAGTACTTCCCCAGCAGCATGGTTTTCCTTGTCTGTAAGGTTATCAACAAATATATAAACCAAAAATGGTTTTTTGAGAACTCTCTGGTTCATTTGTGCCCTCTCGTCGTGGGGCTGCTGCGTTGCAGCACATCCCGGCCTTGATTTGAGTCCTGTAAATTAACATTTTGTTGGACATTATGTAATGTTATTCTAATGACTTAACGTTTGCATCAGGCAGGACTGATCTCTGCTATTTTGTAATGCCCCCCAGCAGATGAAACCTCTCTTAGAGGAGATCAGCCTGGGCATTTACCTACTGACGCTGCTTGGGAGTCCCAAACCACGGAGCTCCCAGGGATAAGAGCTCGGATATTCCTCTGCTTCCTCAATTCTGTGGGATTGGCTTTGGCAGAGGGGGTTATTGCTGTGATTTGGGTTTGGGAACTTTTGTACTGTTTGTTTAATGTCAGAAATGTGGGTCCTTTCTGGCTGATGAGATGTAATGACTGCAGATCCCCGTGCACGGTGCGGGGGTGCTTGGACGATGTGAACGCTCTAAATTATGTTGTTAATACATTTAAACAAAAATTACTAATGACTACTCTGGCTGCTGGCCTGTTTTTTCAAGGCTCCTACCTGCGTCCCTCTGGTTTGAAATGTGGTACCATTTTCCAAAGGGATCCTCAGAAAGTGCCCCAGCAAAGCTCAGAAGTCTGTAAATGATCCGTGGCTCATTTCCAGGCGGGGAAACCAGGGAAAGAAAACCAGTCTGTGCTGGGGGAGAGGGAAGAAGAAGCCACGAGTTTTTCCTCGTGCAAGTGGGAAGTAAAACAGGTTAAATTACGTGAGATTTAGTGATTGGGTTTTTTAAACATCTGTGTTATTCATCTGAATTGGACTGTTCACATGGGCCATTGTAATGTCTCATTAGGAGTAATTAATGGAGGTGGTAATTTCATAAATTGCAAACACACATTTAATAAGATTTTGTGTATCTTATTCCTTAAACAGGCAAACTGTGCCATGGACTTTACTCAGAAAGTTGTGTCATTTATTTTTTTTATTTATTTTCCTTTGAAATGCCAAATAATTTCACAGAAATGTATCAATCTGAAGGGTTCAAGATCAGCAGTGTGGCAGCACCACGGGACTAAGGAGCACACACTTGTGCAGCTTCTGATTCTTAGTCCAGGGTTAAAACTCAGAGTTCAACCCCTGAAAATTCTTTTTCCAAGTCTTTGTGATAAGCAAGCAGCACTTCACACAAGGCCTTTGTTGGAAATCACCCGTGGTTTGGGGCTTTAAGAAATGCCTAAGTGTGTTCTGCCCATCTAAAAGCCATCCATTACAAAAAATAATCAGACATCCTTTTTTTATTCTTGTACATTTGTGTCATTCTGCGAATCAGAAGCATTTTGTGTGCTAAGGGCAATGTGCTTTGCTTTTGGAATTCCTGAGTTTCACTAAAACCCTGGGGCATAGTTTGTTCAGGAGACCTGAGGTGACCTGTAAATGGGAGCTGCTGTGTCCCTTTGCTGCTTAGCAAGATCATTTTAAAGAGAAAGTGAAATGCAGTGTCCAGATATAATGTGATAACATCATAATCCAAAGAGAAAAGCAGTATTTTTATATTAGGTGACCCATTGAAAGCACATTCCTCTAAGATGGGCAGCTTCCTCATTTGTAAATGACAAATCTCAGATAGAAAGAAAAATTGGTGACTTTCCTGACCCCAAAAATCCTTCTGCAAGCAGGACTGGGGCTGAAGGGTTCCTGTGGGTTCTGTGCTGCTGCTTGGGATGCTGAGCAGGCAGGGAAGGGGTAGGAGAAAGGAATATCTGGTTTGGTTCCAGGATAATGTGCTGTCCTGGTTGGGAACCAGCCTTTCCACTCTTCTGGACTTTAAACCTCAGTTTTTCCCTGACATCCCAGTGACTAATGCTCTATAAGCACACTGAGAGTCTAAAAGATAATGGGGAACCTGCTCATTGTCCTCATTTCCCATGGAAAGTGGGAAATGTTGTGTTTGAGCTCCTGAGCTGCTGTCCTGCAGTTTAATTCACCTTAATATTAATTAAGAATCATTACTGCCGTTGTCTTGGAGTTGGATTAGTTTCTAAACTCTAAATATTCGAGCTTCCCTCAGGGGAAGGGTGAATATCAGTCCCTCTGTGCATGGGGTGTGGTGAGGACACTCTGCACCCCAAAATTGTGTCTGTCCAGGGCAGCACATCCCATTCCCAAGTGCAAAACCAAATTCTTGCACCAGTGGGGAATTTGGTGGAATTTGTTTGCATCTGACAGCGTTTCCAGATGGAAAGGAGCAACTGCCTGCTCCTGTATGGGGCCATTTCCATCCTCTTCCACTGGCTTTGGGGCTGGCTTTGGGGATTGGCCACTCTGTTTTCATAGCACAGATGTTATTTCACTGCTCTAGCTGCAAGCTTTTCCTCCTCCCCCCAGTCCTGCCATAGGTGCTTGTCTTTTGAACCAAGACGAATTCCATTGGAAGTGTTAGAAAGTTCAGTTCCATTTCCAGGGTTTTTAATGATTCCTCCCTTTTCTTGCACGGTGAGTTAGGAACGTGTTAAAGCTGGTGGTAAAGTAATTTATGAAGGGCAGCTGGAGTTCAAAAGGTTCAAATGTACAAGTTCAGTTCCAGCATCGTTTGGATCTTCACACCTCAGTGTCCCAACAGAGAAACTGGATCCTGAGTTTTTACAGGTTTTACTGTAAAAACTGAGCCCTCCAGAACTTTTAGTAACTAATGGATTTTGCAGCAGTGATTTGACTACCCTGGATGTCCATTAGCTGGTTTGCTTTGATGTCTTTGCTGGAAACCTAAATAGCTTTTACTTGCATTTTTCTTTTTTTTTTACCAGTTCTATGTTTGCAGGAGATGTCTTTTGTATCACAGTAGCCGGTAGGAAAAAAAGTGATGTACTCAAAAATTGGAGGGGCATTTAATCACAGAATATCCTAACTAGAATTTAAACTGTGTGTTCTCAAAGAAAGTTTCCATCTGCAGCTCACCAATCCCAAAATGACTACATGCAGTTTTAATCTTCTGGTTCTTGAATTTATTCTTTTCTGTGTGGCTTTGGTGGTGTTAAAATTTAATCCTCAGGAGCTACATTGTATTGCATCTCTATTTCTCTATTTTCCTTGCTTGTCCTACTTTATTACTGGCAATGGGGTTTGAAATAGCCTGAAAAATCTGTGTTTTCTAATATGGGGATGATTGATAAAATACCTTTCTACCTCATGAGTAGTTGAAGAAAGTTTCCTCTTGTATTTATTGAACTGCCAGATACTTGGCATCATTAATTTCATGTAATATACTGTTCCTATTAGAGGTGCATGCCTTTGATGGGCAACTCTTAAAAATATCTTGCTGATTTAAAAGAATTTTTTATCATTATGTTCTTGGAGTGCCCCTTACACTGAGTTTGTCCATTTGCCATCACCAGTGAGAATTCACTTTGTACACTAAGAGCAAACTTAATCTGTGTTGCCAAATGATACAGAATAAGGAAAAAAACCTAGAAAAACAGAAAAAAAACTAGAAACAAACCTGATTTTTAGAGATATGTGACAATTCTGGATGTTTTACACATGGAAAAACTGGCTGGCACAAGAGCAGAGGAATGATCCAACCAATTCCATTTGGAGGAGGGGACTGGGATGGGCTGGGGGTGTTTGTCCCTGTCAGACAAGTTCTTTGCAGGAAGGAGGTGTTGGAGCTGCTGTGGCTTTTATTTTGTGGTGGAAAATCTAATCTTTCCGAGACCATTTCTCTTGGGTCTGAGTCTGAAGTCTGCTTTATATTGGGAGATTGGCATGAAATCCACAGCACTTAAGAGGATAAAGGCCTTTGTCTCCAAAATGTACATTTTTTTTGGAGCTATAAAGGCAGAGGAACAAGAAATGGTTTTAAGCATATAATGTTAAGATTCAACCTTGTAATCCTTTCCCAAGTAAAAATATGTTATAGATCAATTTTATCAATTCCTATATTTTCCCCATGTGTTTTAGAGCATTACTTAAAAAAAAATAAGAAAGGGAACCTTTCACATTTAACTAAAAATTGAAGAATTAAAGAAGTTAATTACAACCTCTAAGGACCTACTGGCACTAACCACGGTGGCATCTTTTGGTTCCTCTGTAGGCACCATTTGATTTCTGGGAGAAGCATGGGAGGACTTTAAAAATAAATTCAATAAAATATCATTTCTCTTATTGCCTTTCTTACTTGCATGGTTTGTACATGAGGACATTGGGCAGCTCCTCAGCTTCAAGGTAAATGAAATAATATTTTGAGAACTGTTGTGCTGTAAATAACCTGCAGTGTTTGGAGCCTTTCTCTGCTTCCTTAGAATATTTCAGGAATATGAGAAATTCAGGAATATTAGAAATACAAGAGATCTTGGGAAGAAAACAGGGCAGGCTGAGGAAGGGAGTGGAAAAGGTGGGAGGAGATGGCTCTCTCTGGATGTGTGCCTTCAATGTTCAGTCTGCAGGCAAAGGGGACAGAAGAGACAAAATCAAGAGAAGGAGTTTGAAAGGAATAAAAGAAGACTTATTCAGTAAGTACATTAGAAATGATCTCAGATAAATAGATGGAAACAAGAGCAGACCCCTGACTAATGTCAGTTCTTCTGGCACCACTGACTTAAATCAGTTTACACGAGCTCAGGATGGGACAGACTGGCTCAGATTAGTTTTTTAATCTGAATTTCTGACTTCCTTGCTTAGTATACTTAAATTTTATGTTTTCAACTTCACAGATTAATATGCAACAAAAATAAAATTGCCACAGGTGCTTACATGGAGAGAAAAGTGATAAAGCAGGTCAGATGTGTGAGGAGCTTTGATGACAAACCAGAAGAGCGTGGGGTTGGATGGGATCCAGGCCAGGCTGGATGGGGCTGGGAGCAGCCTGGGACAGTGGAAGGTGTCCCTGCCATGGCAGGGGTGGAACTGGATGAGCTTTAAGGTCCCTTCCAACCCAAATAATTCTGGGTTTCTCTGTTTCTATCTATTTTTCCAAAAAGCCACACTTGTGGCTTCCAAAGAAGAACCACAGCCTGTGACATTTTACAAGTGAGTTTTCTCCCCAAAATTCCTCTCTCACACACACACACACAGAAGTATTTCTTGTGCTTGCACTCAGATGGGAAAGGCAACACCAGCTTTGTGCCTGGCCCTTGAGCTTTGTGCAGCTCAGGTCCCTGACCAACAAATAGAATTAAGAATTTTCTCTTCTTAAATGCCTCATTTTGACAGCTGGTTTGTTGGCCACTGTTTCACTTCCATTCAGATGTCAAATTTAGAGCAGAGCATGGGCAGTGTGGGATGCAGTTTTGGTCAGGGAGCAGCAAAGGGCTTTGGCCATCCCTCCTCCAGCACTTTTTAGGCTGGAGAGCTTTTAAAGTCAGCCAGCATCACTTGGATGTGGCTGAGGTGCAGCAATTTGGGAATTGCTCCCAGCTGGTGGAGAAATGATTTCCAAGCAAGCTGGGTGGCTCTTTAACCGCTCTTTCCTGTAGAAATAAGCTAAAATATATAGAAATTGTTGCTTTGACAAATAATCTAACAAGCCACTCAACTTGCTTTATGTATTGAATATAGTCACTTGACAGTTATTATTATTTTCTAATGATATTAAGTTATAAATTATTAACAAGTGTTTAATTTCAGTCCAAACAGACCCAACAAAAGGGATTTGTGCAGTTATGAATTGCAGCAAAATACAAAATTGTTGAGCTTTTAGTAAACGCAAACTTGGAGACCCTGGTTATTTCTCCCTCTTTCAACAGCCAGTCATGAAACTTTCTTGCCCTTTTCACCTTTAAACTTCATTTGAACTTGGAAAGAAGACTTGTGAATTGTGGAGGGGGGAGGAAAAAAAAAAAAAAATAAAAAGAAAGAAAAGAAAAAGGGTGGGGGCTGGGGGGAGAGAAGCTCTGATTGTGTGTTACCGTAACAGTAATTCTGGCAAAATAATCCTCCTCTTGTGCATGAGTGGCTGCTACTGCTGCAGGGTAATCAGCTCACATGACATGCCTGGAGGCTAATGCTGGCCTGGGCTTTCTTTCTTTTTTTTCTATTTTTTTTTTTTAAAGTCCATATTTAAACAAAAGCTGATTATCCAAACAAGAATTTGGACTGCATCAGCTGGACCAGTTAAATTATAGTTAGTAAAACTTGGCACCTCCAGAGCTTGGAATGTTACAATTACAGCTGGATCCTCGTTTGGTAGGAGCTGTACAAAGTAATAAAAGTGGAGATTTTTATCTTTATAGGACATAGCTTAACTCTTTGAACACAGAGGACTAAGTGCCAAATATTACAGTTAGTGCTCAGACACAAAACTGCGGGGCAGGAAATGGGATAAACAGTTGTGTGTCCATGCCAGCACTCGGGTGGATGCTGTGGCACTTGGAGTGGATATTCATTTTCCTCCAGGATTCCTCTGAGATCAGGAAGAAGAATACCAGCAGCAACTTGTTCTTGAACTCCCTTGTCTTCCTGTTGTCTTTTTGACAGCATTGCTGTGGTTTTCTTTGAATTTCTCTTCTTTTTTTGTGTTTTCCTGTTGCTGTGAAAAAGGTTTGTGTCCTTGAAGGATCTGGGCAATCCCTGGAATTGCTGTGATTTTCATCCCTCTGGAAAACTGGCTTCAATACTGCCTTCAAATCCTCCTGGAGCTGCTCCAGGCTGGGCAGGAGGCAGGGGGTGAGAGGCAGAAGTTTCATTTTAGCAAACTGCTGTTGACCATTCCATACTTGTTTTCCCTCCTTTCCTACAGAGAGGGCTTGGCTTTGATTAGTCACTTGCAAAGCTGAACTTTGGCTTTCTGGTTGTGTAATAAATAGCTCTGCTTGCCAGTCAGAAAATGAAAGTTCTTCTCCTAAAATTAAACCGAGAGCCCTTATCATTAGCCCAGAACAAATCAGTGCCTTTGCATTAATTCCCATGGAGTGGGGCCAGTTGACAGCTTTCCCTGATGGAGCTCTGTGCATCGCTCTCTCTCAGCTCCTGTTTTAAACAACTGTTTGTTGTTTGCATTTCCTGAAAACCTCTGTGAGGAATAAGGATTGAAATTCAAGCAGTCAAGACTATCCAGAGTGTTTGCAAGAGCCCACCTGCTGGATAATTTCCCAGGCTGTACCTGGAGTTTTAGCTTTGGTCTTCTTTGCACAGAATAAAAATTCCCATTCATTAAAGTGTGGAGAAGTTCATTTCCTTTCTCGTGGCAGTTTTACCATGTCCCAGTGTACTTTTGTCAGTGACAAATAATATGGATAACATGTGATTGCTGCAGGCATGATGCTGTGGGAGCTGGGAGAGCAGGGAGCAGGGTTCCTCTGAAGGGATGGACGTGGCTTTTCTTGCCTTGAAAACCGAGCAGTTAAAGATTTTTCATCAAGATAAACGTGCAGATCCATAAGGTACAGCTGGGTCTGGGAGGAATGATACCAACTGGAAGTAAGAAAGACCTAAGGAAAAATTGCTGGTTAATGTTTACTCTTTAATTACTGTTTTAATGGAGTGACTTTACAACGTGACCTTCCCAGTGGTGGCTGCTTTAGAAGGGGGGATTTGGGCACCGTGGGCTCCTGAATGAGCAGAGCTCTTGGCTTTGGATCCATCCCTCAGCATTTTCCATGCTCATGGCTCAAGGGAGAACTTCTCCCCCTGGAACCAGGACTTTGGGCAACTTTCCATAAAACTCCTGACTTTTTGTTGGGGAGCCTGCAGGATGAGGAACCCAAACCTGCGGTCTGAGGGCAAATATTTGGATATTTTTGAGGTTTCCTGCTGTGTGCCTGGGAGGCCATCAAGAGCATCTTCTCCCACTTTGGGGGAGGAATTTGGTTCTTGCTGTGTTCCCCAGTGCTTTGCTCTCTGCTCAGTTCTCAGCCAGCGCTGAGGAGCAGCAGGGAGGCCCCCATGAGTCTTTTCCATGCCAGTATTTCATTTCAAGCACCAGCATTTGCTTTCTGGCTAAAATAAATCCTCTATTTATTCCATCTGCTCTCCTTGCTTTCTGTCTGTGTTGAACAGGCTCATCTCAAGCCACAGTGAGATGACTGAGGGGACCCAGTGTATCCATCAAGGAAATATCCTTGGATTTAAATAGAAAAGGGATGCACTGGGCAGGTTGGGATTGATCACAGAGCTGTTGACAGAGGGAATCTCAGACTCTCTTCAGACAGTTGGAATATTCTTCCAGCTGCCAAGGAGGAATCAACAGGAGTGATCTATGGATAAATGTCAGCTCTACGTGCAGGACACAGGTTCAGTCCAGCAGCTTTGCTCTTCAAATATTTCCTGTAATGCTAATTAAGAAATGATCTTGGATTTTTGGTAGCCAATATTGTATTCAGAAATTATTCCCAGTCTTAATTTCTCTCATCTGTGGCCTTAATTCATCTCCTCTTTCTCCCTCCTCTGGCCTTAATTCATCTCCTGTTTCTCTCTCCTCTGTTTGGAAGATGAATTCCTGGATCAGTGAGGGAGGCAGGGAGGGGAAGCAGGGCAGGAATTGAGTGCCATTCCAGAGCTCTCTTGGAATTACAGTTCTCACCCTTTTTTATTTCATGGACTTACTGTGAATTAATATTCACTTTAACTTTAAACCAATTCAGATTAAATCACAGAGGAAAAAGAAAGAAAGTTCATGGCGAAGGAGTCAAGAGTGAGAAGGGTCCTCAGTAAAATTTCACCAGGCAGTCAGAGCTGTACTTGGGAAAGAAAAGTGTTTCTTATTGTGCATGAGTCATATTTAAAATGCCCACTGTGTTAGGAAACAGAAAGAGAAGATTTTGAACTGTTTCCTCACTGAAATTGTTGCTACAGGAGCCACTCTTGATGCTCCAGATGCGTTGTAACAAGCAAAATGATTCTGAACTTATTTATTCTTAATTATTAGATATAAAATATTTTCCATGCAAACACAAACAATAGTTCAAAATTTCCATTTTTATCTGTGTTTTGAGTTCTCAGGACTGGTGGTGGAACACACAAAAATATTGTAGCACTCTGAGGGTAGCAGGGATGCAAATGGTTTGGGAGTTACTTAAATCAGATTTCACAGTACAGTCTGTTTTAGGTGAATGGAACAGCAGCCAAATCTGTTGGTTCTTTTGGGTTGATTGTTTGTTGTTTAAAGCTTAATTAAAGTAACTTCTGCTTTAAAAGGAGGAGGAAAACTCAAATTAAATGTAGATATCCGTGATAACTCTGTAATGCAGCTTTTTTCTCACAAATTGTGCTTGGAATGGAGGTTTAGACAGATGGCCATAGCTGAAAATAATAATAAGGAAATTCTATTTATGCCACAAGTAAAGAATTCCCATCACTGGCAAATCCTAATTTACTACTTCATCTGATTTCTGATGGGAAAAATCTAATTGCTTTTGTACTGGAAATAAAGTTGATTGAACTCTGAGTTTTTCCAGTGCCTCCAAAGGTTATTTCCCAAGCAGTGCTCTTTTACAAACTGCAGTGGTTTTTAATTTATTTGCTTTTTTCAGCAGATGAACATTCACTATTATTATATGTAGGGGAAGGGAGACTCTTAATTCTGATCTCTATTAATGTATTGGTAGTGGGACATTATTGGACTTCCAGAACTTCACATGAAATCTCCTATTAGAGATGTGATGGCAGAAACTCCCTAGAGATAAAAATGTGTAATACAGGGAGCAGTTAAATATCATTTTTGTGGCTTTCTTGGTTTCATATCAATTTCTTTCTAGAAGGAAACATTTGAGGACTCCTGCTGCCTATAGGAACTGTTCAATCAGTATTAACAGGCAACTTGTCAGGAGCACAGTCCTTGGAAATAATTACTCTGGATGTCCCTGGGCTTTAAATAGCAAATGTCAATCATGAAAAACAGAGTTTTATTTGTGGTTTTTAATTTTGTAAAGAACTATAGAATTTCTATTTCATTTAGGAAACTAAAATGAAAAAACAGAATTGGTTTTGCCTTTTGTTTTCATAGAATCAGAAACAATTTACTCACATTTATTCCTTATATTAATTTCTGTTGATGTAATAATTTCAGCTGACCTGAGTAGTACCTGCTGCTGAGAGGAGAACTGATCCCAGGCCAGCAGCTTTATCACTGACCACAGTCTGCCTTGACAAACTATTTAACATGATCAGTAAAACCCAGCTTTTCTTGTGAGATATCCAACTCCCTCTGGTTTTGGCAAATCCCAAACTATTTGGAGCCTTGTGCTGCTGCAGGAAAGTTTTGCTCTGTAGCAATCCCAGGGAGAAAGGCTCAAAGCAAGGGTGGTGGTATCCCTCAAACTGGGATCAAACCTTCCAAAACCTCAAAGATTTCTACCAAAAGCTGTGTTTGAAAGCTTAGGTGGCTTTTCCTTCTCACTGCACTTGTTTTCCCATCACTTTGACAAATTCCATTGAGTCCTTTCACCCAGCAGGAATGGATCTGCCCCTGGAAAAGATTGCCATGAGGAATTTTGGATTTTGTAGGCATCAGCACTGGGAAGCAGCACATTGCTGAGAATGAGTCAAAACTACCCAAATGGCTTTGGTTGGGTTTGCTTTACATGTGGAGGAATTACTTAATTGGCAGAATTACATGACTGGAGAAACCAGTTGTTTTTGTAATTATGGGGATGTTTGTGTCTGCCAAGAGACTTCCAATGCAGCAGGTTTAAACTGATCCAATTAGTAATGAAATTGGGGTAATTAACCTATCCTTTAATGAAATGAGTGCACGCACGCTGCCCTCAGTCCCTGGTTTGGGGTCGGGTTCTTGTCATTATCCTCCTGCAGAAAGCAGATTTATTTCCATATAATCTACATTTCAGGCATTTAGAGCCACAGAATAATTTAAATTGGAAAATACCTCTTAAGATTGTGGAGTCCAAGTGTTCCCCAGCACTGCCAAGGCCACCACTAACCCATGTCCCCAAGTGCCACTCCACAAGGCATTTAAATCCCTCCAGGGATGGGGAATCCACCTCTGCCATGGGCAGCTGTGCCAAGGCTGGACAGCCCAGAGAGTGAAGGAATTTCCCCAAATATCCAGCCTGATCCTGTCCTGGTGCAGCTTGAGGCCATTTTCCTCATCCCATTGCTTGTTACCTGGGAGATGAGCCCCACCTTGTCCCAAACCTCCTTACCCTGAGCTGTAGAGGGAGAAGGTCCCCCCTGAGCATCCTTTTCTCCAGGCTGAGCCTCTCCTGGAGCTCCAGCTCTGTTCCCCAGCTCTGTTCCCCTCTGGGATGAGCCTCTCTCTGCCAGCTTGGGCTGGAATATCACCTTGGGGAGAACTTTGCTGATTCCTGGGGCTTCTCGTGGCTCTGCACCCCTGGGCCTGAGGTCAGTTGCACTTTGGGAGGGATGATCCTCCAGGGAGGGATGGTTCCCATCACAGAGCCCAGAGATGAACTGGCACATGGAACCAATCAGCTATTTCTGATACCAGGGGCTGTGATAAACACTGGACAGGGTTCCCCACAGTGTGGCTTGGGCAGTGCTCAGGGAATAATTCAGGAAGAGTCACCCAAGGCTGGTCTCAGTGCAGAGCTCACAGAAGGCTCCTCCAAGACAAGGAGCTCTCTGGATAAACTCCTGTGTGCTTGCAGCACTGTGGAAAATTTTACTCAGCAGTTGCCTTCCCTTGAAGTTGATTAATACAAGATTTCAGTGTTCCCAGTCCATTAATCTTCACAAGCACATCTGCATACTGAAAAATGTTTTTAAAAACAACATTAAAAAAAAAAAATTACAGGCACTGATAATTTTGAAGATAAAAAGAACTTAAAAGAGCGACAATAAACTGCAGTTCCCTTGCATGATGTGAATCCCAATCCAGTGTGAGAGAGGGGCTTTGCCACTTCAAATACTTTAATTGAATAAGAGGAAAACATTGAAAAGTGGTTGTTCTCCAGGCACTGGATGCAGTTCCCACTGCCAAATACCCTGGCCTGTGTTGCATCAAGTAATAGTATCTTGCAAGTCAAAAAGGTATTAGGGAAGTGTTAGAGACATCACAGGAGGAGCTGGAGGTGAAGTTTGGGCTGTTGAGAAAGTTAATTACCCTGAAAAGAATCTAATAGTGGAGGTGTGCAAGAGCCAGATGCCAGGAGAGCAGGATTTGGGATTTAAGGAGTGCACAGCTAAAACTGGATAGCTGAGCCTTTTTTTCTAGCACATTTGTTGGTACAAACAGGGTAACAGTGATGTCCAGATGCCTGATATTTCCTGAAATGGAAGATTTGAGGAGTTCCCTTCACCTTCTGAAACTGCAGCTTAGTGAACAGCAAACGCCAGGGTTAGTTTTATGAGCCTGGATTTCTATTTATTTTACCAAGTACTTTTCTAGTAAGGAGATACCTGGAAAGCCTGCCAGGTAACTGTGTGATCCCTTTCCCATTTATCCCAGGAGCACTGAAAGCTCTTATTGTACAAGGCAGTGTCTGCTTCGAGGGGAGACAGCAAAACAAAACCTCCTGAGCTCTGCTCAGCGCTTCCAGGGGGGAACTGCTTTGGGAGGAATTTGGGGTTTACAGCTCAGGCAGGATCTCACCATGAACCAGCCCTCATTTGATGGGGCTGGGACACTGCCAGGCACCTTCTGCTGCCTCTGGGGACAGCTGTGACATCTCCAGGCCTGAATTCCTGCATCTCCTCCCAAGCCAAGCTCTTCCACCAAGGCACAAGAGCAAACCAAGCATGAAAGAGCCAAAAGTGTGGAAAATTCAGTTTAGCCCTTATTTAGTTCAGACTTTTACTGAAAGTAACTGGATCCTAAGTTCATTTAAAGAACTAATTTTCTAGATCCGAGTGTTTTTATAGCAAGGGGATGTTGTAAAGAAGTTGTTTATAATGGAGTTTATCTTAGGCATGGAACTTTTTTTGCCAGCCTAGTATCAGGAACGGTCTGGAAAAGCCTTCCAGTGGTGGTAGCTTAAGGAAAGGGACCAGGGTGGGGGAGAAAACCTAATAAAAATAGCTGAGATCATTCAACAGTTATCAAGAAACAGATACTGCAATTTTATAACAGAGAGCACTAAAAGTATATGCACTCTTAAAAGGCAATTAAAATGTATACTCCAAAACTATAAAACATTTTCTTTTCATCTGGAACATTGAGGGCAGATTACAACACATTAATAACGTTTTGTTTACAGTTCAGTTTCTGATGGCTTCCAAATGCAGTCTGTGTAGATTAACCAGAAGGAGTCCAGTTCTCTTTTAAGAGAGCTTGTAAAGGAAAGCAATGTGGTAAGATTGTTATGAAAAGCTGGTGTATTTAGGAAATAGCACTTAGCAGGGTCTCTCTGAATGGCTGCCAGGTCAGGAAGCTGAAGTGCAAGGCTTGGCCCTCGTTCAGGCCCCCCAGTCCCGGCTCCTTGACCACACAGTACGGCAGGAGCAGGGCCCGGCCAGGCAGGAGCCCCACCACGCCCCCAGCCTTGGCACCAGCATTTTCACATAACCCAGGGCTCCAGGGGGAGGGAGGCAGCTGATTAAAATAGAAATGGATAAATAGAGCAGGCCTGGGAATGGAGCCGTGCCTCGGTCCCGCTGCTGAGGGCTCTCGTCCCACTGCTCCTCCTCATCCTCATCCTCCTCATCCTCATCCTCATCCTCATCCTCCTCCTCATCCTCATCCTCCTCCTCATCCTCATCCTCATCCTCATCCTCATCCTCATCCTCATCTTCACCCTCATCCTCCTCCTCATCCTCACCCTCATCCTCATCCTCATCTTCATGCTCATCCTCATCTTCACCCTCATCCTCCTCCTCATCCTCATCCTCATCCTCATCCTCACCCTCATCCTCATCCTCATTCTCATCCTCACCCTCCTCCTCCTTCTCATCCTCATCCTCATCCTCACCCTCATCCTCACCCTCCTCCTCATCCTCCTCCTCATCCTCATCCTCCTCCTCATCCTCATCCTCCTCCTCCTCCTCATTCTCATCCTCATCCTCATCCTCATCTTCATTCTCATCCTCCTCCTCCTCCTCCTCCTCCTCCTCCTCATTCTCCTCCTCATCCTCATCCTCATCCTCATCCTCATCTTCATTCTCATCCTCCTCCTCATCCTCCTCCTCCTCCTCCTCATTCTCCTCCTCATCCTCACCCCCTGCCTTCCCCAGGCCTGTGCCAGCTGTGCCTGTGGCTGCAGGAGTGGAGGAGCACCAGGACATTGTCCCAGGATCTCTGTGAAACGGGGCAGGCAGTGACAGGACAGGGGGGAATGGCCTTGAGGTGAAGGAAGGAGGATTTTAATGAGATTTACGGAAGGAATTGTTCCTGGAGCTTCTGGCACAGGGTGCCCAGAGAAGCTGTGGCTGCCCCTGGAGGTGTCCAAGGCCAGGCTGGAGCCTTGCAGCCATCACTGGAAGCAAGCCCTGCTTTTTGCTCTCCCAGTTGTGAGCCTGTCTTGATGTTCAGCTGTAAAAGGACATTCAAACCTGGTCACATGATAATGAACCCACAAATTCCCACATCTCTGGTGCAGATCCTGCTGTGTGAATTATCCCTCTGGAGCAAGCAGGGATAGTGGAAGGTGTGGAGAGCAAACAGGTGCCTGAGCTCCTCTCCTGCCCTCAGTGTGATTTATCCACTGCAAGAACTTCTCCACATAATCCTACAAATTCCCATTCTCATCCCAAAGAGTTTCCTCCACACACTGTCTTCCTGGTTTTTGTAATCCCAGGAATGGGGGAGAACAGCATTGGCCTGCAGTTTGTTTAGTTCATGATTTCGTGACTTCTCTCACTCCTGGGGACTTTTTCATTGCTGTTCTCTATTGGGAAAGGTCAAAATGGGACAGACTGCTGACCTAGCACATGGTGTCCTTCTTCAGTATCTCTGCTCTCCACATTTCCTCCTTTTTCCCTGTCAGCCAGCTCCATGTTAAGGAGAATAATACAACAGAGAAACTTCATTTTTCTGCAATGCTGCAGTGGTATATTTTATATTAAATGCAAAGGGAGCACAATTGCTCTCCAATCAGTCCTTCATGAGAGTTGTTGCTTCATTTCCCTGTGTAAGTAAATGCTGATCATTTGTACAGACTGTTTTCAGGCCTCTCAAACCACTCTTCTGCTCTTAGAAAAGTTGGTTAGAAAAATCTGCTTTTCACAGCCACTAAGTTCACCTCAGAAATAGTTTTATAGAGAAATGAGGGGGATAAATTGCATGGCTCCATTCAGTGCTTGGGTTCCAATTAACTCCTGCCTTTCCTTGGAAGGAGCCCTGGGTATTTGTAAGATGTTGTACATTAGCAAATCATCAGTTTGATGGGAAAATCTAATGAATTGCTGCTCCTCAGAACTGAGTAATCATACACAAAATTGAATGTGGGCATGTGAGAGGGGAACTTCAGCTTGTTCTTGGTTTCAGACAGTGTCTCATTAAGCCACCCCGAAGCCTCGGATATTCAGCAGAAGACTCGGAACGTTAACACTTCCATTCTCATCTCCATAAATGAGGATTTGAACACATAATTCCCTGAGATGAGTCTATACCTCTTGATTTTTATTTCTAAATCTATGCTCTGCTGGCAGATGTTGGGGGATAGCTTTTAGCATTTTTTCATTTAGATTCTGATTAAAAGATACGCTTCCCCCCCCCTTAAAACCAGCAAAACTAATTATTCATGAGCGCAAAAATCATCATCCCCGACTAAGAGATGTCTCAATTGAGAGTCAGCAGCAGACAAGATGAGGTCTTTAACAACTGTGTCCCAGAATGGTGCTTCTGGATTTCATTATCTGCAGGAATGGAGGAGAGGAGAAAGTTCAGGAGCTGCTCCTGTCTCTGCTCCCACCCAGCCCCGCTCAAATCCCGGGTGCCGTGTCAGGAGCAGGAATGTGGGATTGCTCAGGGCTCTGGGGTTCCCCTGCTTCCCCTCAGCTCTCAGGGCATCATTCCCAGCGACTGAAAACGTGAGGAATGGGAAGGAACAGGAAAAAAAGTGGTTTTTAAGCTGCTGCAGGGTGACTGGATTCCTTCAGCTGTCCGTGTACTCCAAGACCTACTCCTGGAATAGCAGTTTTCCCGTATTTATTATTCATATCCTGCCCAGTTCCTGGTTATTTGTCACCACACCTTCATTACCATCAGGATAAAAATGTTTGCAGTTTCTTTGCTGTTCTCCTGCTTTGCTTGCTGATGCTGTGCAGCCCCTGAAGTCGTGATCCTTTGGGCAGCTGCAGCAATGGGGAAGGGTCCAGGCTTGTACCACTGTGCATTGTCTAAAACCCCTGACTCGGAGAAAACCAGTATATCTGATTTCATTAGCTGAGAGATCATAATCCAATTATTTTATTTTTAATTTCTCTTTCCTGAGCTCTTTTGCAGATGCTGCTTTTTGGCCCTTTGACAGAAACCTTTCAGCCTTTTTTATGAAAATCCCAGATTGCAGCCTTCCGTGGGGATATTTCTTGAGTTCTAGAGTTAACCTGAGCAGGCAGAAAAAGGGCCTTATTACAGTGCTACAAGCTGCCAGCTCCTCACTAATATTTTAAAGGTGTGGGTGCATGTGTTGCTCTTGTGTAGTATCAGTTCTCTCTGATTTTGTAAACAGAGCCCTGTGAACCCTGAGTACCCGAACTGCGGTGTAAAGGCAAAACTAAAATTACTCATTTAAGGTCATCTGTTTTTACTGACACACCAAAGGTCTAGGAGAAGGAGTGAGCAAGCATCATATTTCTCAAATACAAAATTTTTACAGTGGGAACGTGTTATAAAACATTCTGCCAGTGTTGTTTCCCTTGGGATTTAGAGTGAGAGACATGAAGGCTGACAACTCTCTTCCTGTTGTAGGTCAGAGCTTCAAGGAACTCTGTAATCTTCCCACCAGCTTTACTCTCTCCTGGAACTCACGGTTAAAATTAGATGCTGGCTGAACTTTAGCAGTTCAATTTGAAAGCTTTTCAGAGGCAAAAGTAAAACAACTGCAGAGGGGAGTTTTCTCACAGTGCCATTTTGAGAAGCGCTCTGTGCAGAGGAACGTCCTCCGTGAACCGACGGCACTCTTGCCTAGATGTTTTCATAAATCATGATTAGCAACTGGGCAGCGTGGAAATAATCCCTGTGGGTGCTTTCTCTTGCAGCAGAGTATCTTTCTTCAGCATGTTACACTGAATTTTGGGTCGATTTCTGGTTTTCTCACAGTTTCCCCTCCCGCCCCACTGCTTGTGGAGCAGTTTCTGCCCCAGCAGAAAGTCAAAGATCAAACAAACAAGGGGTAAAGAGTGGGTGCCAAGGCTTTACAGTAAGGGCTGTGAGTTATGGACTGCAAAAGCAGGAATTAGGCAGGAATTGGAGTTGCAGCAGCACAGGGAAGCCTGGGCATCCAGTGCAGGAGGGTGAGGTGTTCTGCTTAGTCTCTGCTGCAGGATGCTGTGCCCGTCCCGCTCACAGCCCAGCCTGCCTTGATTACCCCTTTTATTCAGGACTCAAAACAGCTTGTAAATTTTTTTATCATTCCTTCCCAGATTGCGTGGAGTGTATTGTAGCCTTCCCTTGCCTTTTCCCACATCTGTTTTCCAAACTCATTACTTTCATGTTATTAGGTTCATTGAAAGCTCTGTGTTTATTTCCATGCCGAGAGTTTATTTTTTTATCTTTTGAATTAATGCAACAACTCCATCAAACGATGATTTATTTTAGAAAAATCGCCATCTATCAATTTTTCCTGCATCTTAGTTGTTGCTAGCACTGCCTTTGTGCACAGACTGATTCCACCAACAGCCCTGAGAAGCTGCTGCTGCTCTGAGTTCAGAGATGCTGTGCTGGGAATTCTCTTCGTAATTTCAATTTCTTGAGATGATAATAATACAAATAGTGTAATTTAGGAGGATGCTCTCCTGAGAAGAGCTTTTGTCCCCTGCTTGCTTGCACAGAACCTCACACAATATTTGTCTAATCCCAGTTGAACCCAAGTGTTTTTCCTTAATACAAATTACTACAAATTATTATTACACCTGAGCCTGTGGCCAGTCCATCAACTGTCTGAGGATGCTGAAATGTCTGTGATTATCACTTGCCAGGGTGATCATTGAGCTTATCTCATTCTTATCCCATGGTTTTGGCAGGTCTCTATGTTATTTTTACCACCTGTAGTTCCTGTTCCCAGTTTCATAGTGGGGTGTTTGGAGTTTGGCTGATTTTTGGTCTGTATTAATAAAAATGTCTAAAATATTTGCTTGGGCTGTTTCCATCAGGTGCCTGTGCCATGGGAATAGTCAATAAAATCCCAAATTCCACACAGTGACACGAGGTGGAGTTAGCAGAGCTCTCCTGTATTTAATCCAGCTTGGAATTTAGGATAAGAAATCCACACAAGCACCATGTGCTGTTTATCATTCATTTCCCCTTTTTCTCATTGCAGCTATGGACATTTCCTACAGATGAGAATATTATGTATATGTGGCTAATCACCCTTAAAAATTCAAGTGGTATCTGTTGCAAAATCTGTGGAAGAGGGTTTTTTTCTGGAAAAATCATGGGAGGAAAGGTTGTCTCCCCTGTGCCAGTGGCTGTGGCTTTGGGAGAACCATCCTGGCCTGAATTCCTTTGGGCTTTAGGGACAGATCCTGAGCCCACAGGAGATTCTGGGCTCTGTGGATCAGAACTGCATCAATCACTGGAGAATTTCAGCTGTTTGTGCATAAACTGTCCATCCCAAAGGCATCCTGAAGGGACTCACAGTAAACTTCTGGCTCTCCTCCCTCATCATGTCCTACATCAACAAGTTCAAAGTGGTATAATTGTATTTTATTATATTATATTGCATCAAAATTTGCAGTTTTCTCCTTGTTGTCCTCAGGTGCTTTATTTATTTTATTCAAGATGAAGGCACTGCACATTCTGGGTTAGAAACATTTGCTCTCCATTAGTATCCAGTAACCTCTGCTGGAAGTGCAGGAGAAGCCTTTGGCAACTGTAAGCAATTGTTGGCTATTAATGCCAAAGCTGTAAAAATGAAAATAGGAAGTCACTGCATAGGCTGTGAGTGTTAGTGTTGTTTACATTCCTAATTTGATTCACATATTAACCACAATTAACGTGCTCTCTAGATTTCAAGCATATGTTTCTTCTATCACAGAATGGGGTTTTTTTTATTCTCTGGTGCTTTACTTCAGATTGTTCCTGGTTGGAAAGGCTTTGAACAAATTGAGGCAGTGAGGAGGAATTGTGATTTGCATTATTTTAGGGAATCTGTTTGTTGGAATGGGGTGGGGATGTTCTGCTGTGCAGTGACACATTTAGCTGGGGGGGAAATTTTTTGAAAATCACCTTTTTCTCTCTCAGGCGCTTCCACATGGAGATGGTGCTCTTGGTTATAAGTGGAATAATAATAATAATAATAATAATAATAATAATAATAATAATAATAATAATAATAATAGTAATAATAATAATAATAATAATAATAATAATAATAATTCCCTGAAATCACACTACTGCTTGAATCCTGGTCCTTCCCTACTCCTGATAAACCCTCCTTTCTCACCCCACCCCCCTGATCTGATCTCCCTCATCCCCCCATTTTCTTTCGTAGCCCTGTGGGCTGTGGAGGGATTAATTGTACCAATAAACACAACTTTATTTTATAGTTTTATAGCACGATTAGCTATCAAATACTCTGTGCTAAAATAACATTTTCTAGGCTGTTTCAAGACAAAGTTTTGTTAGGCACAGTGGGCCTTTAATCCCCGGAGGAGTTCAGCTAACTAAATATAATATTAGTTAACATATTTTACTGATGTTAAGAAAATACTTCTGTGCTACTAAGAGATCCTTAGCCATGGTATTCCACTGGCAGCAGTGGCTCTTTTCCTTTGCATGGAGTTTGTAAACTGGAGAACAATTTGGTTGATTAATTCTGTTCCTTCTTTTAATGGTGATAGATTTCTTCTATTGGAAATTCCCGTCAGCGTTACAGACAGTGCTTGATTCTGTCATCATGCTATTAATTAAGATATTAGAGGAAATTGCTGTTTCCATAAGCTTTTGAGAGCTCACAGTTAGGAACAGCACTTCATCCCTCTTGTGCCATTTTTCCGCTGATCTAATTCCCCTGCCCCAGTTGGGCTCTTTGAGATTTATTTCTGATACAATTCCCTTTGCTCCGTGCCAAATCACAGGATCCCAGAATGGTTTGGGTTGGAAAAGACCTTAAAGATCACCCAGTGCCATGAGCAGGGACACATCCCACAGTCCCAGGAGAGTCCAAGCCCCATCCAGCCTGTTCTTGGGCACTGCCAGGGATCCAGGGGCAGCCCCAGCTGCTCTGGGTACCCTGTGCCAGCCCTGCCCACCCTCACAGGGAGGAAACTCTTCCTAATATTGGCAATCAATATTACTCATCCAATATCCAAAATATATTTTCCCAAGAACATGAGGGTTAAACTACAGAATAATCTTCCAAGAGGTGACAACCTCACTGTGTAAAACATTTAAAGTGAGACAAATGTCTTTGTAGAGAGCAACGCTGTGAGGGAGGAAGAGATGAGATGGCTTTGCAAATTCTGAATGCACTTGGAGCTTACATGTGAGACAAATGAGGAAGACTGAACCCAAACACAGGTAAAGCATTAAGAAATATTGCAGTGGAATATTCAGGGAGCTCTCTTACCCCCGTGGGTATGTGTTTTTAATGTCATGTGTTAAGAGCAGGTGGGTGTCCCTAGGATGGATTGTCTGTGGTCTCAAGGGCTGCTCACCACTGACAGTGGCTCTGAGCTTCTTGCATGTTAAGGACTCTGAGAGTAAAACTCTCCAAAGTCTTTCAAGTGACCAGATTGTTATAAAATCCATGACTCAGTGGCGCCTTTCCTCTGTCCTCGTAGTGTCGACCGCCCTTTATGCTATGTTAGAAACGCACATGTTTTGATCCAGTGTAATCCAAATGTATTTAGTCTGTATTTTATTCCACTTTGTAAACACGTTTTTTCCATAGCTGCAAATGTCTCCACAATTATTTGTTTCAATTTGTAAATTGAACAAAAGGCTTTAATAAACAATGTCCTCAGGCAGCCTCTCGTCTTCTTCTCGTGAAGAAACATGATTTCTAAACCCAGCCTGTAAACTCCTTAGAAATTCAAAGGGAAAACTCCCACCATTTCGTCCAGCTTGGCCATTTAGAAGTTCAGAGCACTTCTTGCCATGATTAAACTCTGTAGCTGAGTCTGTAAATAAAGTTTGGGATGACAAGTTGGTATTTTGGAGCCTGCTGTGGTGGCACTGCTCTCATCCAGTGGCACCACATGTGCCAGTAAGAAGTTGTTGGAGGAGACTCCGAGGCACTTTATTGCTTGATTCAGTGTTCAGCTACACTCTGTAGCTGACCAGAATGTTTGATTTTATACTTTGGATTTCTGTTTATGGCTGCTAAGCTGTAATTAGACAGGTTTAAGCTCCATCAAGCAGCTCCTGCCTGTGGATCTGTAAACACGGGGGCTGGGATGTCACGGTGGACTGGGATCACCAGGACAAGCAAGGCTGCAAACTTTGCCCAAAATTCAAACTTCCTGTAGCATCCCAAGTCCACAGCTGCTTCCCTGCATTTTACCAGTGGTTGAGACAGCCTTTAGCTTCCCTAGATCCTGAGGAATTTGAGCTGGAGAATTCCTGATTCATGTTGTTTAAATCACTTATATAAAAGTGTACAATTCACTTACTCGTGTGTGTTGATAACATCCACACACCCATTCATAGGCAGGAATTCAATCTCAAACATTGGAGTGCTTACAAAAGAAAGTAAATCTTGTGCTGGTTCAGCTCAACTCAGGATGAGGATGAAGGATTTGGGGAAGGAGAAAATAAGAACATCCAAAGCCCAACTAGAATTTAATGTGGCTGCTACCGTAAAAGACACAAAAAATGCTTTACAAATCAATCACCAACAAAAGGAGGGTGTGGAGGAGAATTCCCATCCTTTATTCAGTTCAAAACTGATTTTCAGGAGAAAGGTGCTGGGGTTTTGCTGACAGATCACCAGCTAGTTTTCCAACCTTTATTAAATCTCTCTCCTTGGTACCTGCTGCGGACACACTGAGTTTCAGTTTATTTATCTGCCCATGTTGGTTTTCCTGGCAGCAGGAGGGGTGGGATTGTTTATTCTCTTGCTTTTTTTAAATCTTTTTTTTTTTTATCAGCCTTTCCTTGGGGATGGAACTGGTAATATATAATATTACATCAGTGGTTCCCTGCTAGGTGATACTGTCTTTCTCACAAGTCTTTTGCTCATTTTGTGCAAAATAATGGCGTGTGAGGTTTTTGTTTTGGCTTTGTCCAGATTCTTCTCCCATTGACTTCATTGTTAGGGCTAATAAAACCATGGGAAATGTTTGGATGGAGAGTGCAGGGACTTGAGGTTTAAGCTTTGATACTGTATTGGCTGCTGCACATAATCTTTGGTAAACCAAGATAAAAAGCAAAGCTTGTTTTAGAAGGCCATGGGCTTTTCAGAATGACGCTTGGCAAATTTTGGTCCTCACTTTGTCAAGTATTTATCCACATATCAGTAGTTTTGTGCCTGTGTTTACACTCATTTTGCCTCCGGGCTTGTTTTAGTAAGTTGGATAAAGTGTTTATTATGTGGGTTGCAAAATATGTTCCTAATGGTGACCTAAGCCGTGGTGCCACAGAGACTGGGGGCTGTTGGGATCTCCTGTTGTGCAACAGAGAGCGGGGCAGGTAACCACAAGGCAGCCTTGGCCACCCTTTAGGGAGCCGGCGTGGTTGTGGCAGGGCAGGACTTTGCTTTCCTCTCCCTCAGCGTTCCCCGTTTGCTTGGCTTGGCTGGAGGCTCCTGGCAGGCTCTGCTCCAGCCTCTTCCACTGCCCAGAGCCTCCCCTCTTCAAAAATGAGTGCAAATTGCAGCAGCTGCAGGGGCTGGCACTGGAGGCACGGCAGTGTGGAGGCAGCTCGTGGTGCTCCTTCTGCCGGGAGATGCTTTGGGGGGAGCTGCTGGGGAAAGCTCTGGGAAGTTCTCCTCACCCTTTAACCTCTCCTTGGCTTGGAGCTGCTCTGTAGCCCGTTCAGAGCAGTTGTGTGAACGCTGACCAGAATTCCATCTGATTTTAAGATGGATTTTGGGAGCCTGTTTCCATCCCTTGTATGGTCTCAGGGCATTGCGCACATGTCATCTCCCAGATCGCTCTGGGTGTTCAGGAACTTTCTCACTTACAAAAAGCTCATTTAACAACTCTTAACCTAATGGGGGCTAAAGAATTTACTCTAAAATATAAGTTAGGCCATGATCCTTCCAGAACCAGAGTGCCTCCTGCAGATTCTTCTGGAAATAAATAACAATGAAAAAGTTTGTTCTCTTTAATGTAATAATATGTAGGAAGGTAGGACTTGTATTAAATTACTTTATATGTGATAAGATGTGATTATAATAAAGAAGGAGATTTATGATTGCTATAAAAAGAAATGTGATTGTATTATAGTTTAAATAAGTTATTTGCATTTCAGATTTATTTTGGAGTGGTGTCTTTAGGCACCAGCTGTACACTGGGTTCACATGTGCCAGGAGCTGTACAGAGAAAACAAGATTATTGCTACTTCAGGAGCCTTGAGGGAAGTTGTGGCTTCCCGAGTTGTATCTGAGAATAAAAGTGTGTTTCATGTGAGACCTTGTCCCTTCACTGCTGGCCAGTAAAAATGACTTTGAGAATGGAGTTGGAAGATGTGTCCTGATCAAAACCTCGTGGGTCCTCATAAAAGGCATCTTAGGAAATTCTTTTTTCCCCTTACTTCAATTTTTTTTTTTTTTTTTTTTTTTTTAATTTTTACACTTTTATTAAGTACAGACATTCATCCCCCAGCAGGTACAAGTGAGATCCGAGGCTGTGTAAATAATGTAGGGCCAGCTGACTTGGATGAGGTGCAAATTGGGCTCGCAGGTCTGCTGGAGTGGAGTGATTTACATTCTCTGGTTACAGCAGTTAATTGTGGGTGCCCTGATAAGACTTGTTTACTGCCACATCAGCTTGTCCCAGGCCTGCTGAGCATCAGCACAGGCTGATTGAAGGCTTGATTACCTATTCTGCTTACTGCTGCAAGGGTTTCGTGCAGGAAAAATCAAAATGCCCTCATCTACAGCCCGCTCAGGACCTGAAATTCCCATTTCAGGCTCTTCTCCGCAGACACCCTCAGGGAGCAGAAGTGTAAAAGGATTAAGTCATCTGAAAACTCGTGTTTGGGAGAATTCTTAACTATAAACATCTTCTTTGGGCCTCATGAAGGGCTGGACCTGGTGTCTGCATGGAGTGACCCTGCCCATCACAGGGAATTTGGACATTTTGGGGAAGTGCCTGTGACCATGGCCAGTCCCCAGAGCTGGGCTGTGGAGCAGATTGCCCAGGCTGCAGGGCCCATCCCTGTGCAGATCCCATTGCTGTTCAGCTGGCAGGGATGCTGCTGGAGGCTCCAAGGAGAAGGCAGCACATTCCCCAGGCTCTGGTACCTTTTTGGTGTCATTCCCACGGAGCAGAACGGGAGCGGCTCAGCTCCGCGCCCGACCCTTGACTGCGCTCCTCGCTCCCAGCCTGCCAAGTTTCCACTCCTTTTGTAGGCACATGCTCGTGCCTGGGGATGGGAGGGACAGGACAGCATCCACAGCAGCTCCAGCACCCTTCCTTCCCTGGAACTTTCATGTGTGAGGGGAAGGATGAGCCTCCACAAATGTATATTGTGCAGGTGGTGTGGGGTACAGCCTGTGAGCCTATCGCCCTCCCCTCGTCCCCACAGGGGTTTTCTTTCCTTCGTGCTTTTCTCATCTTCCTCAGCTTGTGGCTGCCCCAGTGCTGTCTGCAGCAACACCAAGAAACCTTAAAATAAATTCACATTAAACACCATTTCAGAGGGTGAGGGATGCTCCTAAACCATTCCTTGTGTGGAAACAAATCTTAAGCAAAGCTTTAAATCCCTCTCATACATGTGTGAGAAGAGTTGGTTGTACCCAGCAGGCTCAGATTGCTGTTTTTTCCCTAAATTGGAAGAAAAGCAGCATCATGGCATGTAGCTTTGAACATTCTGGGTGTTCTTTCACACACTTGAACAACCCCACTTGAGCATCCATGGATACATCAAAGATCCAACATGTAGAGTTGTGAGCCTACACAAAACCTTGGTGATAAAGGAACATCCTGTGATGATCTGAAATCCAAGCTGGGAACACAGGAAAAGTGCCCTGTGAGCAGAACATCCATCCAGGTGTAATTTTATTCCCCAAGGTTGTCCCCAGGACAGCCCCACAGAGGAGTTTCAGCCTCACTGGGAACAGGAAGGGAAAGGAATGAGCTCAGTCGCTCAAAGGAAAATTCAGCAAACTTTCAAATAATGCATCTTGAATGCCAATATGTTGTATAGGTTGCAAGATGCTGGTTAATGAATGTTGAATTAGGATGTCAATATTTCCATTCTCCAACCTTTTAGGGTAATTTCAAATGAATATTAAAAAAAAAAAAAAAGCTCTAAAATATTCCAGCACATGTTTGTGCAGGATTCAGTTTTCAAGGGCAGCTTGATCTGGCCAGAAAGTTTCAGTGTGAGCAGCTAAAAGATGCCACTGTCACCTCTGTGGGTCTGGGAAAGTACAGGGTGGTTCTGCACGTGTTTTGTGGCTTCTCTGTGTGTTCCTGCAAATGAGAACATCAAATCCTTTCAACATTGTGGTGAATTTTAGTTTGATTTTTGTGTTCTTGTATGGAGTCCTGCTGTGTTGGGATTGCTGGGATTCTGGGAGAGAGGAGAGCTTAAAGAGACACGGAGACAGGGGAGGGCTTTGCTGGGCTTTGTGAGCTCCCCTGCTCTCACTGGGGTCACCTGTGCAGGGGAGGGTGCCTGAGTGCCCCAGCATCACTTCAGCAGTGCCTCAAGTCCTATTTGTACATCTGATCCTCTTGACCCAATGGAATTCCTGCTGGTGATGCAAATCTCCCAGCACTGAGTTCATGTTAGACCCGGGCTTAAGTTTTGGATGAGATGCAGAGGCTTCTGTGGTTTTACAGTGCAGAAGGAACTGGTCATTTCCCTAAAAAATGATGGATTTGAAATCCATTCAAATGAGATATTTCTGTCTTGTGACAAGAGCTTAATAGCTTCTTGCATTTGTGTTTGGAAACATAGTCTTTGAACTTTTGTGTAACGTTCAGCCAGGCAAACATTCTTCCTCAGCTGGTAATAGGCTGTCTGGTGTCTGTAATTCAGTTATTTAGCTTTAAAATTAACTGTATATATTTGTAAGTTTTTAATTAAGATGTGTTTCTACTCAGAGCTTTTCAGAGCTTACTCAGAGGAGCATCAAACACTCCACAGTTTTGCTCTTTCCTCTCTGCCTATTAGCTTCTCCCCTTCTGCTTATAAATTTCTGATGACAGACATAAACATTTACCTCCGTGGGCATTACTTAACTCTGAGATCACTTTGTTCTATAAATACAAATAAATAAAAGGCCCTTTAATGGGTGAGGGGAAGGCAGCAGCGAAGTGGTTAAAGGTTTGTGCCGGCAGCCTGGCCAGCAGGAGCTGGCGGTGTGGAGCAAGGGGGACGCCAGCCTGTCTCTAAACTTTTTGGCCCTCCCTGAGTGCAGAGATGAAGGAAGAGCCCTCTATAAATCACTGGAGATTAGAGACCCTGTTCTTGCCGACTCTGCAGGGTTGCACTGCTTAATGTCAAAGCCTCACGTATTACTTTAACAGCACTCCTTTTCTTTATTAAATCCACTTTGAAATAAAAAAATGATGATCTTTCCAGTGAGGGGGAGAAGGTCTAAAAGGATTTAGAAAGTATCTGTTATGTTACATTACGGAGACTAATAACTGCACAGGGAGTAGGTAACATTTTTGCACCATTTCAGAAAGTAAAATGAATAGACTTTACAGAGTTTTCCTCCTTCAAAATATTTATTGCTGTTGATTTTGAGGAACTTTTTGCGGGCTCCTCAGTAAAGGTGGACTGAGCGCGAACGCCGGCGGGGATTTCCCTCCAGGTCTGCAAAATTAAATTTGCATCTTCATTTTTGCACGTCCTGCAGCATCTGGTTTTAGATTACTTTTTTTTAACCTTCTCATTTATTCTGCAGGAATTTTATTCTGTCTCTATCTCCATCTGAGTATGATGAAGACATATTTTAAACAGCTGTATCTGTGTCAAATGTCAGTGTTTGCTCGTAGCCTCGCTGTCTTGAGGACATTCAGAGGCTTCGAGGCACTGCATATTTATCTGCTATTATGACCTGATTTCTTCTGAAATTTGTGAAAGTCACATCAGGCAGGATTTGACATTTTTTTTAACTTGTGTGGTTAATGGGATTGTTTTTTATGTAAAACACTGTTGTTTTTCCACATGTATTTAGTTACCTCCTTTAGTGCATTGCATCCCACCTAACAAATCTCCCTAGGCAGAGGAATTGCACATATGTATTTTTTCTGCACATAAGTGTTTCAGATCCTCCAGGTCATTTAGTATCCATTAGGACACTAAAGCTTCTTACTGTTTTCTCATTAATAGTCGAGTCTGTTACCACGACAAAAACAATTTCTGAGAGACAGGATTCTTTGAGAAACATCCCTGATGAAAGTCCTGGAAATCCTAACAACAAATGTTGTCAAGTTAGATTTCAGCGAAGCATTTCTGTTTCACTATGCAGCATTATGCCCCAGGAATGTAGTTTTTCTTTTAGTCTCATGACTTTAAACACAACATTGGCATGAAACCCATTAAGAATAACAGATTTATAAGCTCTTGTTGATGGATTCTGTTCAAATGCAGTAGGATGGAAGGTGAAAATATTTTTAGTCTTTAAACGTATTAAAAATAAACTGTGATTATTTTAATTCTCTACAATTGAAGTCATTTGCTTCCTTGCCACCGTACCCGGAGTGTTTTTCTACCCGTTCACAGTTCATTTACGATACAGTTTTGAAGTTTGGAAATAGTTCACACCTATAAAATGCGGTTTTGCGTTTGCCAGGGAAAATGAACATTGTTTTGCAATGCATCTTATCCAAAAGTTGACAAGTAACAGCTTTTTTGTGCTTTACTCTGACAAACAGCTTGAAGGTATCACCTTTGTAGGCGGCTGCCGCAATGAACTGCAGATATTCATTTATAGCTGTTTGTACTCCGTGTGTTCTTTCATGTGCTCAGGAATATTGCCCAGTTCCAAAGTATGAGCTCTTAAAATAACTGGAAATGGGGGTGGGGTCAGGATTTTGTATAAACAGGGCGAGTTTCTGGGGCTGGATGGATGCACTGGAGGATCCCAAGAGCCGAGCAGGGAGCAGAGCAGGAGGTTATCACATCCCAGAGCAGCGATGCCGACGCTCCGACCGGCACTTGGTGTTTTATTAGGAGAGAACAACTCTATAAAAGGAACAGGAGATTCAATCATAATATAGCGGGGTGACATGAAGGCAGCTGACAGCATGGCTTCAAAACCCATTTAAGATCCAAGAAAAGTTGCCACAAGTAATGTGCTGCAGCTGGGGAGAGCGTTTTGGAAAAAAGCAGAACCTGCCACAGCCCTGCGGATTCGCGTTCCCGAGCGGAGCCGTCGCCTCGCACGGAAAGGCTGGGCTGGGCCCTCCTTACCACCCACAGGCCGGGCTGGGAAAAATCTCTCACCCCGTGTTTGTGTGTGTTTTTCCTGCTGAAAGTGGTTTGGGGAGAAGTGGGAAGCAATGACCAGTCTGGTGGTTTGGGTTGGAAAGAGAGGGAATAAAGGGTTGGCTACGAGGTGGCGGAGCGTGTTCCTCTGGAGGGGGTTTGCTGCTGGAAGCAGATGCTTCCAACAAGGACCATTTTGAAAAGGGAAAGTGCTCCAATTAGGGGATTTGTAACGATACGTGAAGAAGTGAAATGTAATTCAAAATAAAATAAAAAAAATATTATTTTCTTCCCCTTAATTCTTTCTGTTGTCTGGCAGTTCAGTAAGTCACTGTTTTTTGGGTCATCTCTGCTGGATGGAACATTCCCCAGGGAAGTGGTGGAGTCACTATCCTTGGAAGTGTCCAAAAAAATCAGTAGATGTGGCACTTCCCGGTGTGGTTTCGTGGGCATGGGGGCGTTAGGCCAAAGGTTAGACTTGAGGATCTTGGAGGTCTTTTCCAACCTCAATAATTCTGCCATTCCATGGTCAGCATTGACTGTCTTTCATCTCCCTTCCTCTGACACCCCTGAGCCAAGTCCTGAGAGGTGCAAAGCCCTTCTAAATCTAAGGCAAAGGCTGGAACATCTAAAAGTATAAACTTTGCTGTGCCAGAACTGGTTTGGTTTGGGACTGCTTAAACCCAAGTAAGTGGTGAGCTGGAATCATTTGGAAATAGGATACTTTAGAGCGTCCAGCCTAAGAATGTACTTCTAAAGATTGTTAAATTCACATTTTTAAAAGAAATCTGGGAAGAACTTCATGCCTGCTTGCATGTGGCAGTGGCTTTACTGGGAAGTGATTGACAGCTGGATGGAATTCCCAAGGATGGATTTTCCAAGGGCAGCAATATCACCAAGGGTGGTGTCTGTGTCTCGAGAGAAGTTGGCCAAATGTCTACTCAGCTATGATCCAAATCGAAATGAACTGATATTTTGGCTGGAAGTAGCGTGTCATTTATGTAAGAAAAGGTCATTTTCTCCCTGGTAGAAGGTAATGCTAATTTAGGAATAAACAGCTTTTTATTTTTCAGTTGTTCTTATAGAGGGTTCTCTCACACCAAAATACATTGCATGGAAAGGAGATCAAAGAGGAAGAACACGATTAAAACAAATATCACTGGGTTTTCTGAGTAATTACGAGGAATTTCTGCATGTTCTCTTCTACAAGGACAACACAAATACCGTGTAAATAAAATTTTGGAATTAACACATAGTTTTTGTGCTGCTTCCATACATGGAGAGGAAGTAGCCAGCACTGAAAAAAAATCCCTCCAACAAGCAAATCTTTCATTTTTAATTTACCTGTATTAGATGCAGAATCAAAATGGTTACAGTAAGTGTTTGGGATTCCTTTTTTTATTAAAAAATTCCATGCCGATTGTATTTGTTGAAAAAACCAGAGGCATAGAGGCAGAATTAGGAAATCCAGGCTACCCCATCAGCCTCTGCATTGCATAAAATTGACTTGAAATTGGGCACCTGGTGACACTGACACAGAGAGGTGGAAAATGAGCTCTGGAGTGGGGAGAGGTTTCCTGCTCTCGGTGGCATCTCCTGAGCCCTGGGAGATTGGCGTGGTTTGACCACAGAGTGCAATTGCAAGGACAGCTCGATGAAAAAAACACCTTCTGTGCTCCTGGTGCCACTTGATTCCTTCGTTTTCTCCTCCTTTTGGAACTCCCTAATTTCTATTAAGTGTTGTACCCATGCCAGAGATGGATTGAATAGGAATGGTTGATCTAAAAAGCCTTTTTTTGTGGGGTGTGAAAAGTTGGGGGTTATTTGCTGTTGTTGTCTCCCCCACCTGTTTATACCTGGCAAGGTGACATCAAATTCCATGTGCTGCTCTGGCTCCCAGGGAGTGCAGCTCTGTGAGGAGGTTGGGGTTGTTAGCAAAGCAAGTATTTATCATCCAGAAAACAAGGGGCTTAAAGATTATGGACTAATTTCACACTTCCCATGGCATAGCATTACTGGTGCAGAAAATGATGGAGAATAAGCTGAGCACTCATTTGCCCGTAAACCTACAGGGGGGTAATGTCCTAAAAAGCCACTGAAATTGGATATGTGGAAAATGAACTCATTTTTTAAGTGGGTCACAACATCTGTGATTATCTCGTTGGGATTACGAGCGTGATCCTGCTGTGGTAGCACCGATTGCTTCCCGTGGGCTTCACCCCTCCGTGCCCAGCTTGGCAGGGACTCCTGGTGTGCCCAGCACGTGCCCAGCCTGCCCTCGTGGCTGGCTGGCTGGAAGAAATATGGCAGGATGGTCTAGAAATGCTCAAAACTTCACTCCTGCCTTAAAAACATGGATTTGAAATTAGGGATAGGTTTTGACCACAATTAAAATAGTACCGTGCTCTTCCGTGCTTTCATCTTCTGCTTTCTTGGAGATAAATTAAGTATTCCCAGGGCTTGGAAATTATTTATAAAATAATTAATTTGTTTTGGAAGCCACATGGAGCTTTGAGTTATGGTGTAGTGGACATAGACCTCCCCACTCCTCCCCTCTGCTGAAAGAGATCCAGTTTGTGTAGGGGGCAGAATATCCTGTGAGCACTGTAGAGAGCAGGCCTGGTGTCCAAATTTAAAACAAGTTCATATAAACCCTCTTCTTGTGTTGAGCCACCTTGGCTGTCAGGGAAAGGACATGTTCTTTATAGCTCATCTGGATCCTGCTCTCACCCCACCTCAGAGCTGGCTCTCATTTCTCCTCTTGTCATCCCTTCATGAATGTCTTTGGGGTAAACTACGAAGGATTTTAACCTCTGAGCAGTTCTTCCTACACAGCCTTCCAAAAACGGTGCCTCACTGGAGGCCTGGAGGCACTTCAGGCTGTACACGTGGTGACTTCATCCTTGGAAGATGTGGGAATCCTCAGAGCTGCGTGCTGGCCTTTGGGGTGGAATCTCCGTTTTCTTGCTCTCAGGTAGAGCACCCTGAGCAAGGGGTGCTGGTGGGAGCTGATCCAGACGAGCCCCCACTGCTCTCCCTGCTCTGAGAGGCTTCATCTTCCTCCCTGCTCCCTGTCCTCTGCCAGGAGCTGAGCTGGGAGAGGGGACAGATCAGTCCTGGCTCCAGAAGCCGTGAAATTGGGGGGTTTTCACACCCTAATGGGAACAGCAGTTTTATGATGAAGAATCTTCTTTGCAGAGGCAACCTGTGCTCCCAGAGTGGTGATCTTGAGAGGATTTAGAAACACAATTGACTGAAACTTGAAAAATGCAAAACACTCGGAGGAAAGTCTGCCTTTTAGACTAGTACTGCAGAAAAGGAAAAAAAAAACACAGGATAAAAACCAAAACTGGTGATCATGCTTGTGCTGAAGGCTCTGAGCAGAGCCTGAGCTCTGAGCTTGTCCTGAGCTCCTTGTTGGGGCAAATCACTGTAAAAAGCTGGTTTTACCAGGTTGTTTTTCTCCATGGCAGCAGTGGGGTCACAGGCCCCCAAAGGTTATTTCCTGCCCCACAGCCACCCGGCCAAACAACATTGTTCTTGAGGAGTGCCAACCCCAAACATCATTGGACCCCCGTGCCTTGTTTACCTAACACCCATTTGTGCTTTATTTTTCTTCTCCTGGTACTTGGTGCCTGTTCAGGCTCTCACAAATAAAATAGGAAATGGTAAAATCCAGAGAAGCAGAGGGCAAAGCAGCGCAGGGAAAAGATTGATGCTGGTTTGGGGACAGAGGTGACACCTACAAGAGTCTCTGAAACCTGAAAACTTCAGTTTTTATATATTTCAGCTTTGCATATAATTAGCTTAGAATCACTTCATTGTTTTTTTCATGTCTAAAACAGAGCAGGAAGCTGCAGAGAACTGAGATCTGTGGGGAGATTTCTGAAGGAAGGGCCCGCAGAGCTTTCAGATGCTGTTTATAAATGTCAGCCCTATCCAAAGCCACAGTGGGCTCGCACAGGAACCCAGGAGCAGAGAGGTCTTGTCCTGAAGCATGACAAAGCCATTCTTGATCTCCCTGACAGGGACAGCAGCACTGAAAAAGCACGAGGGACAGCAGAGAGAGGGTGGAACGTGCCACAGAGCAGGAAGGAGAGGCCAAGGACAGGTTAGCAGAGGAGTGGGCTTCAATCCAAATACCCCAGATGCAAAATCCCTCAGTTTTGGTAAACTTGGATTAGCATGTAAGAACAAACAGAAGAACACAGCTGGCCTTGCAGCTCTATCATTGATTAAACAATATCTGCGGAGCTTTGAAGTCTGGAGAAGTTTGGGGAGCTCAGCCTCGCAGTTTATCTGCCAGGGTTGAAGTATTCCATCCTGGTTTTCTGTTTTAGCACCTCTGCAAAGGGGCTTTCTAATGAGCTAAATATATAGAAAGGTGTAGGGAGAAACTTGGGATTGTGCATGGAAAAGATCTATTTAGAGCAGCCCTGGAGGAGCTGCACTGGAGGCAGTTTTTAGATGCTGTGTCCAGCCCTGATCCTGCCCTGCTCCCTGGGCAGCTTTCCTGTTGGTATTGCTTCCATCTTCCCACTCAGGATGTTGAGAGGCAGAGAGAATCTCTTCTGACTGAAAACCACCTTTCCCAAGCCTGTGTACAAACACAGGGGTTTTTCACTACTGGGTGGAGGGAGATGGACAAAAAAATTTGAGGCTGTTAAATGATGTGTGGATATTTACAATTACAATTCAGAGATGTGGGGGAAGCAATAAGAACTAGAGGGCAGAAGGGAGGTGCAGAAGACAGGAGTTTTGTTTGTGATTCTTCCACTATTTCTCATGGTTGAATTCTCTCTCCCCTTAAAAACTGAGAGCAAGACTATTTCCATTCAGTGTTTTTAAATGAGCATATGGGAGGCAATAAGTGTGACCTGTTATTATATCTGGAAAAAATTGTGGGTGTTTATGAATGCCCCAAGGCTGGGATCCATCCCAGATGGGATTCAGCACCTGAGAAAAAGAGCTTGAATTGATTTATCTCCTCCACTGACTTCAGGAGACTTACAGGAACTGTGTCCATAATTTGCTCACCAGTTCTGTGCCTCAAACAAGCCAGGCAAAAAGAAAGTTCTATTTTCTTGTCTGTCAGCAATGGGCATTTCTTTTTGAGATAAGTTAATGTGCAATTCCAGTGTCCAAAACACCAGCTTCCTCCAGTCCCCAAACTCTCTCCTGCTTTTGGAGCACCTGGATGCAGCACAGGAGAGGGGAGCAAAAACTTCTGGTTAAAATTCAGGGCAATTATGTCTCAGAGCAATTCTAACAGGAATATCTTCAGTCTTGGAGATGCTGTTCTGCAGTGGGCACTGAAATCTTTATGGCTCACCTGAACAGGATGTTTAATGTAGCTGGATCCCCCTGGTGACTCTGTGCAGATGCTGTATAGAGACATCTTCTTTATCAGTTCAAAAAAATAAGTTAAAAAGGACTTCTCTTAAGGCAGTGCTTTTAGAAGCAGCCTGAAACAGTTCCAACATGCAAAGAGTTCTGTTTTTTTTTAAATGGAAATAATAACCCACCTGAACATAAGTATTTGGGGTCTGTGTTTGCTTCAGGTAGACTGACAGAGTGAGCTTTGTACCCAAGTTCATGGAAAATGGCTTATTTTGACTGAGGAGTTCAACAAAACCCTTTCATTTCTGTACCCACTGCTCTCAGTATTTCAGCTCTCCCCTTTCTCCAGGGCAGGCTGCAGGAAATTCTGGGATAGCAAGGCAATCCCTTATTAGAGAGGGGCTGAGTCCCACAGAATTGGAGCTCATCTGTCATGTCCTGGTGTCTGTTCCCAGTCTGATTTTCATCATGCCTGATTTTATTTCCAAATCTTTTCTTCATTTGTGTTCTCCTTGGCATTCCTTATTCACCCTCAGGTATCATTTCCTTAGTTTGCAGAAGGTCTCCCACCGCTTTTCCAGCAGCTCTCTGTCTGTTCATTCAAATCCCTCCTTAAAACTAACATCTTCCAGGAAATTCATCCTCCTCCACTGTCACTTATAATCTCTCCTACTTCCTCCTTTATCATTTCTCCTCTGTCCTGTTCTCTGTTTTCCTGTCAAGTTTTTTGTGAGTGTGTCTCTTCAGATTGTTCCTTATCACATATATATATATTTTAAATACATGCTGTGAAATACTGTCCATATAATGCATAAAGAAAGAGAATATTTTGCCTTTATAAATATTCACCAGTAAATCTCTGGTGCTTTAGACCATCCTAATTCAAAGGGTAGAAGTAAAATACCAGTTCTTGCATAGCAGTGGGGTCTTACAGCTACATAACAGTAAATATTATGAAAAAAGCAGCCCCTAGTGTTTAGGAAATTAGGTGAAGTAGAATCAAATCTCATTTGATTCTATAATTTTCAGCTATGGACATATTTAACTGACAAGCAAAGTCTGTTTTTGGGTTTGGAAACATGTTATATCTGCCTGTAGCTGTATTTTTTATTTGTTCATATATGCACACTGTGTGCATGTGCTGTGCATTAAAATACAAAAGTAACGTCATCAGATTTTTATTTTGCCTGAGTGTGCCATGAAGCAAGAACTCTCTCGTGTTAGACTACAGTAAAAGTGGTAATAAAAGCCTGCATTTCAGGCCTGTAGCTAAATGCTTGGTTACACGTAAACATGCACACGTAGCTGAGAGCAAAGCAGAGATACGTGGGAGATAAAAGAGAACAAATGGGTAACTTCTAATTACACGGATTTTAGCTCATCTGGTATCCAGATGATCATCCTCGCTTCTGATGGGTTTGACAAATCAGTTTATTAGGACTGTAAGTGTAACCCAGGGCTGTGCAGTAGGCAAGGGAACACTGTTTGGGGTTTTTTTTCAATTTTTTTTTTTTTTTTTTCATATTATATTCAGTCATTTCATTATTAGAGGTAAATACTGCTTGTACTTAGAAACACAACAGCTGGTCTCATGTGAGAAGGCAATCCACAGATTAACTTGCCAAATGTATTACCAGTTCATTTCACTAGACTGAGAACCTAAGGGTATTTTAATAGTTTTGACCTTGATCAGACAAGAAAACAAATGCCCTCATTCTCAAGTTGAACCTGTGACTTAAACACTGCTCTGCTCTGGTGCAGCGTGAAGCGTGCCCAGCAGCCCTGGCAGGCTGAGAACAGAGTGGTTTGTGAAAAAGAAGGGGAAAATTCCAGTTCAGTGCTGGAAGTGGTGCTGGTGATGCTCAGGAGAGGAGGGGTTTGAGCCCCTTGCTGGGCTCAGAGCTGTTTGCAGAGCAGCCACACGTGCCTTGTTCTCTGCAAATCAGCTCTCAGGTGAGGAGGGGTTTTTAGTCAGATGTTTACATGTCTGATTTGGCTTTAATGTAGATTTTTTACTTTAAAGAAAATCAATTTTATTCGAAGTGAAAGGCCAGATGTGTGCAGCCTCTTCACTGGACCCCAGAGTCTCCATCCTGCTGTTTGCAGACCGTGGCTGGATTTCACACACCTCTGATGTGTCACAGAGAGCAGCCCAGGGACAGGTGTGTGCCCAGCACTGGGGAAGGGCCTCTCCTGGGAATTAAATTGCAGCAAATCTTCCAAAGAGAAACTGGTTTTTAAAGGACTTTTCCCTGTTCCATGGGTGTCTTCTCCAGGGAAGGCAGGGGGCTGGAGCCTGCACCCTGAAAAGGCTTTTCTGTCTCTCTGGGGCGTTGCTCTCCCTGAGCAGCCTCTCCTGATGGATTTCTCTGTTCCCAGCTTCTTCTCACGCTCTAAACCTGTTTAAACTAAAAACTGGGCAAGATTAAGCTTATTCAGAGGGTAAACTCAGGTGTGGGGTTCATCCAGGTAGAGCCCCTTTAACTGAGGGCTCCGGTGCCTGTGTGGACACACAGAGCTGACTCTCTGCTTTCCTTCAGGAAGAGTTATGAGCACAAAGGATTTAAGGATGAGTCTTTGGAAAGCTGTTGACACTGGCCTAATTCAGTTCCCTTTGAAGTCGGGGGAGCTTTGCTGTTGATTTTGTTGGAAGCCAGGCGCAGCCTGAGCTCCTGGAGCCGAGAAAAAAGGGATTGAGCCTCTCTGTCAGGAGCTGGGTGCTCCCATTTGAGGGGCCACCTGGTAAAACCACTTCTGCCTTCCCATTTTTGAATCTCTCCTCTCTTTCCTTCTCCCTTGTTCCCTTCTGTGCCACAAGCAGACATGAGCATGAGCAGGTGAGTGACAAAACCTGCGGTCACCAGCCAGCCCTGACAGTGCCTCAACACCCATTTTGTGCCAAACTTTTCTGTCTCATTTCCTAATCAGATCTTGGTCAAAGTCTTGTGGTCACTTCTCATTAATTCTCCTTAAGAATTCTTTGAAATAATCAAGTTTGGAGATGCAGGGCGGCCAAAAACTCTGTAACTCTTTTTCCATGAAAGCTACATCTTATTTCACAGTCCTGTGACTGCTTTTAAAAATAGCTTCTCCTTACATCTCCAAAATCCCTTCTCCTGCTCCGTGATCTTTGAAGTGAGATAAACCAGACAAATATCAGAATTTTTTTTCCTTTTTTTTTTTAACTTTTTTATAACATTTACCAGATTAGCAAATGGGGATTTACTTTATGCTTCCCTTCTCCTGTGCTGTTCCTGGAAGAGATAAGTAAAACTCTGTGTTGTACACAGCTCCCAGAGCCTTGAACTTGAATCTCAGCAACAAAACTCCTTCCATTTGATCTCTAAACCCATTTGTAATTGCCAGATCCACGTGCCTTTTCCATACAGACTAGATCCTGCCCTCACTGATCCTATAAATAGTCCTTCTTTTACCTAAAGCTCAATATATCACTTTGGATTCGGAAAAAGCATTTGTTATTTGGTTTTTATTTGGGGTTTTTGAGGGGATTTTTTGAGTAAATAATTAGAATATGCTGGAAATCCTAGATTTTAATTTACTACTATTTTAAATTAAAATAGAGGCTTTTCAGTCAGAGAATCATAGAATGTTTTAGCTTGAAAGGGACCTTAAAGATCATCTCATGTCAACAGGAATGGGCAGGGACAGCTCCCACTAGACCAAGTTATTCAGAACCATTATTTCCACTCCATTATTTCCTTGGGTTGAAAATAATTCAATATCTAATTTTACAGAATATTTAGGCTTCATTTAAAAGTAGGAAGGCAAGAATAGTTTCCTTACTGCTTTATTCTCTGTGTGTTTACATTTTCATGGTAACACAGATTTATATTTCTTTAAGAATTTTAGGGTGATTTAAGCATCCATTAATATCCACTTCAACATATTTTTACTGGTTTTGATGTGTAGTTTCCTGAACACACTGGCACTTCCCACCCTCATATTCTTAAGGCAAACCTTGCTCCACCAGCACCAATTTTTTTCCTTATTCACTGAATTTTGCCCTTTGATTCTGATCACTGGTGATGGAAAAACAATTGAGTCGCCATTATCAGCTCTGATCAATAAATCTGAAGGAGGAAAAAGAGGAAAAGCCAACACAGGGGAGTCCCAGTCAGCAAGCATTTCCTGATAAAGAAAACACTCATATATCTGACACGTCAGCAGCTCCCAGGGTTTGCTCACGCCCCGAGGATTTGTCGCTACAAGGAGCTCCCAGCTGCCAGAGCTGGCTTTCCATGGATCCTCCAAGAGCTGCCTTCAGGCAGAGCTTTGGCTTTGAAGGACAGTGGGAAATGCTGTTTTCAAGGAATCTTCCTCAAAAGATGGGTGGTTTTAAGGGATGCTTTCAGAAAGCCACCCAGAGCTGATGGTGGGAATGGAAGAGCTCCGGTGCTGTCACGCTTTCCTGGCCCTGGCACTGCTGTGTCTCCTGCTTTTCTGGCCCTGGCACTGCTGTGTCTCCTGCTTTTCTGGCCCTGGCACTGCTGTGTCTCCTGCTTTTCTGGCCCTGATGCTGCAGCTGGGTTGATATTTATTGTTGCCATTGGAATTTGATGTTAATTTAAAAATAAAACCTGAGGATGGAATGATCCTGGTAAGAGCAGGGAGTAACGTAGGAGAAGGATTAAGCTCACAGCCAGGGAGTCGTGCAGAAATGCTTTGGTGAGTTCTGTCCTGGCTGTCCTGGTTGGATTTCTGACAGGCTCTTACCCTCATCAGCTGGAAAATCTTGAAACAAATACAGCAGATTCAGTGGTGGTGTCTCTGCTGGGGAACATTATCCACACCAGGAGTCCTAAGGGGATGCACAAACTTGCTCAAGTGCCTTGGTTTAGGATTTAAACTATCTTGCACTGCAAGTATCTGGAAAGAAATAAAAACTTTGGTTATTTTTCAGTCTATCACTTCCTTTAATTATTCAGCAGGCCTCTGGCAACCACCTGATTTATCTCTCTTTGCCTTGCTGCTGTAGCAGCTGTGATCATCAGTTGTTGGACTGACACCTATGCAGATCAGTTCCTTTTTCCCTAGAAATATCCATTCTTTATGGCTTTGGTCTCACACAAGTATCGTTTCCTGTTAATGCCTTAAACTTATAATAAATCTATAGGTTGGTGTCTGTGTGGAGTTCTTTGCAACAGAGCTTAAACCCATCTCAGTGGCTCTTGGGACTGAAGGAAGTTTAATGCTGTTATTTTAGAGAGAGCCTGAGCATGTCATAGGCAACCTGACCAATAATATTCTACCCTAAGTAGTGATTTGAGCTATAAATCTATTTTTTATACAGCATGAAGGAACACTTGGACCAGGCAGAGGGATGAAGTGCCATGCTAGGAGTACAAGGTTTGCAAACAGCTCTTGGAAAAGGAGATGAGCACAGCTATGAATCTTAGCAGAGTTGCTCTGAAAGGTTTACCTACTCAACTTCCCTGATTTTAATTAGATTTTTCAACTTCCAGTAGATTAGAGTGTGACTGTACAAATTGGGTGAAAGTTGAGATCTTCCCTCAGAAGATCGAGGACCTCCAATGCACTGATACCCCTAATGTTTGCTCATTATTTTTGCAGGCAAATGGAGATTTAGCTTTGTTTATCTGTGGGATTAGTTGTTGGGATTGGCTTGGAAGCCCTGAGGATTATATTATGATGTTTGTGCACAACACTTGAGGAGATCTCTGCATTCCTGGGAGCATTACAAGCAGTGCTCAGTGACACAGTGGGAGCTGTGCAGGTGGCAGCCGGGGCACGCTGAGGTCTCTGAGGGTACAAGGAGCTGCTCTGTCTTCCTGGAGTTCTGGGAACATCCCCTGATCCAGCACTTCCATCCCTACCAGCCCCGGGGTGAGGATGCCTTGTGGCACAGTGCTCACAGGAGGTGGCACAGTGGTCCCAGGAGGTGGCACAGTGCTCACAGGAGGTGGCACAGTGCTCACAGGAGGTGGCACAGTGGTCCCAGGCTGTGGCACAGTGGTCCCAGGTGGTGGCACAGTGGTCCCAGGTGGTGGCACAGTGGTCCCCAGCGGTGGCACAGTGGTCCCAGGAGGTGGCACAGTGGTCCCAGGTGGTGGCACAGTGCTCACAGGTGGTGGCACAGTGGTCCCAGGCGGTGGCACAGTGGTCCCAAGAGATGGCACAGTGGTCCCAGGAGGTGGCACAGTGGTCCCAGGAGGTGGCACAGTGGTCCCAGGTGGTGACACAGTGCTCACAGGTGGTGGCACAGTGGTCTCAGGAGGTGGCACAGTGCTCACAGGAGGTGGCACAGTGGTCCCAGGAGGTGGCACAGTGGTCCCAGGAGGTGGCACAGTGGTCCCAGGAGGTGGCTGCTCCCAGTCCCAGCAAACTGGGCTGATGGGAACCAGTGATTTAGAGCTGAAATCTCCGTGTCCCGGCCCCTGAGCACTCCAGGGCTCGGGCACACCTCATTAATTTGATGGGCAGAGATGGATTTGATTCCCAGTGTTGCCAGTTTCTGCCCTTGGTGTCCAGTTTGATTCCTCCGAGGGCTCCCTCTGATAAATCTGCCTCTCATCAGAGGTCAGGTTCATTGCCAAAGGGTTTGTTGTTGTTTTTGAAGCCTTTTCTCACAGTGTGTGTCCCCACAGGGTGTGAGGATGTGGCTGGGGAGGCGCTGGGAGCTCCCTGCCTGCCTGGCTGTGATGCTCAGGGAGTCCTGGCTGTGATGATGCTCAGGGAGTCCTGGCTGTGATGATGCTCAGGGAGCCCTGGCTGTGATGCTCAGGGGGTCCTGGCTGTGATGCTCAGGGGGTCCTGGCTGTGATGCTCAGGGAGTCCTGGCTGTGATGTTCAGGGAGTCCTGGCTGTGATGCTCAGGGAGTCCTGGCTGTGATGATGCTCAGGGAGTCCTGGCTGTGATGATGCTCAGGGAGCCCTGGCTGTGATGATGCTCAGGGAGTCCTGGCTGTGATGATGCTCAGGGAGCCCTGGCTGTGATGATGCTCAGGGAGTCCTGGCTGTGATGCTCAGGGAGTCCTGGCTGTGATGCTCAGGGAGTCCTGGCTGTGATGCTCAGGGAGTCCTGGCTGTGATGCTCAGGGAGTCCTGGCTGTGATGATTTTCAGGGAGCCCTGGCTGTGATGCTCAGGGAGTCCTGGCTGTGATGATGCTCAGGGAGCCCTGGCTGTGATGCTCAGGGTGTCCTGGCTGTGATGCTCAGGGAGTCCTGGCTGTGATGCTCAGGGAGTCCTGGCTGTGATGATGCCCAGGGAGTCCTGGCTGTGATGATGCTCAGGGAGTCCTGGCTGGGATGCTCAGGGAGTCCTGGCTGTGATGCTCAGGGGGTCCTGGCTGTGATGCTCAGGGGGTCCTGGCTGTGATGATGCTCAGGGAGTCCTGGCTGTGATGCTCAGGGAGTCCTGGCTGGGATGCTCAGGGAGTCCTGGCTGTGATGATGCTCAGGGAGTCCTGGCTGTGATGATGCTCAGGGAGTCCTGGCTGTGATGATGCTCAGGGAGTCCTGGCTGTGATGATGCTCAGGGAGCCCTGGCTGTGATGATGCTCAAGGAGTGCTGGCTGTGTCAGGGATTTCAGGGGGTCCCTGCAGAGGCTCTCCTGCCCTCGGTTCAGCTGAGATTTTACCACTGGGAGCAAATCTGCTCCCCATAAATTCAAGTAATGATCACATCCTGTCTGAATTTCTGTTTCTGATGATAAAATTTCTGTTTCTGATCCTTCTGTTTCTGTTTCTGATGATGTGATTTCTCTTTTCATTTCATTTTCTCTATAATTTCTCTGATGTACTCCAAGAATGGGCTCTTTGCTGGAGACCTCAGCATCTTCCTGAGCACCACTTGGTGAATCACTGAATGAAGTTCCCAAAGTTGAGGAGCCGTGGGAGCTGGAGCTCTTTGGGCTGTGTTCCCTCAGATCAGGGCTGGAGTCAGAACCTGAAATAATGATGAGGATATTGAGAGCTGCACACTTGAACCACCTGTTCTGGAAGTTGATGCAGCAATAAAAAAATGTAAAGCAGAAATAAGGGTATCTGTGGGATAATAATACACAAAAGCCTGTCTTGCATTTTAACATTTTAATGTGGGAGATTTTTTTTTAAGTTCAGCAATTTATTAACCAATAACATCCCAAAGGGTTCTTCTTTTTTTACTGTTATTATAATCTTCATTTTTGCATTTGAGTGTTTATTCCTTTTTCAAGTTACAGCATCTCGTTTTTTTCTGTCCTTTCCTCTAGGAGTAATGAAAACCAAAAATACCCCACAGTAATGAGAACCAATAGTGTACAAAGATTAACGTCACAAACCCATCACTGACCTCAATAACATTTCACAACATTTAGTTTTCATTACAGTGCAATGTTACTGCAGGCTTTTTTACATGAACTTCTGAAGAAAAATATATGATAGAGCTTTCCAAAAATACACACATGTTGGGAAATAAGACTTTTAAATCAAGAGTTTTACACATCCACTGATCACATTTGACGAATCAGATGTATGGTATTAATTACTCTGAATCACAGCAGAGCAGATTTAAACACTTAGAAAACAAAGATTTCTGCTTTGCTGGTACGGACACGCGTCGTGCCTTCTTCAAAAGGTGCATTCTGATTTTTAGTGCTATTTGCTCCCTTTGGATGATGAAAGAACATTCAATTTTTAAATTGTATTTGTAAAAAGTATTGCTTGGCATGGAGTGTAGGAAAGAACATTTAGAACAGGTTGATCTGTAACACCACGAGCAGTCTGTTTTCTATCAATGATTCCTAGCCAGCTTATTAAACAGATTTATACAATGAAAGAATCTAATAACAAAAACATTCACCTCCTTTATTACTTGGCATTATTTATGGCTCTTACTTTTTTTTAGCTACCTTTTTATATATCGGAATCTGCCAACATTGTATTTATAAAGTTTATGTACTAGCAGCATTTGTTGGGCAGGGATTTGGGTTATTTTATGTTTCTTTCCTCCTACACTTCTTATTACTAAATCTATATACAAATGCTTGTAAAGATTAAAAAAAGACACCAAAGAAAATACTCCAGAGGAGATGGAATGCTTGAAAAATTAACTAATTCTGGAGAAATGGAGTTTTTAGTGTGCATACATTTCAGATGTTCTCTCAATAATAATAAAAAATAATGGTTCTTAAGGCTGAGGCTGTTCCAAGGCTTAACTGTGTTCCCCAGAATCCTCAGTGTTGAATCATAGATGGGGAAGTGTTTACACACTGCAAAATCAAAAGTTCATCCTATGACTGTCCATTCAAAGCTCTAAATATCCATAATTGCTGTCCAAAGAACAACTTTGTCTTCCAGAGCTCCTTCCTTCCTTCCCTCCTTCCTCCCTGCTGTCTGTCCCTCTGTCCCAAGGCGATGGAGCCACAATGGCACGTTTGTCACCGTGGGTGGGAGTTGGTGGCAGCCCTGAGCGTTCCCCTGCCCGGCCTCCGGTGCCAGCTCTTGGCTCTGGCACCCAGGCTGGGCTGGGCCTGGCACAGACAGAAATAAAATGGAATAAAATGGAATAAAATAGTCTCTCTTCCCTGTGGATTGTTCTTTCCTGGCAGACCAGTTCAGCCAGTGCACTCTCTGTGGGTCTGCTCAGAACAACCCAGCATGGACACGTCTGTTTTTCTAGAAAGCTCCTCCATGTGCACAGGAGAATCCTTTGGCTGGTGTTAGAAACACCTTGAGGTGCCCCTTCTGAAATTAGGGAGAGAAACAAGGGGTCCTATGGGGAAGTGAGGGAAATGGGGCCGGTGGAATTCTCGGGGCAGCAAAGTCAGGATGAAGTGTGGGGTTTGTCCAGGCTGCAGCAGAGGGGAGCAGGGAATCCCCTGGAGATCCCTGCACAGGCACAGGGAGCTGCTGCTTTCCCCAGGCAGGCAACAGCATGAACTGTTCAAAGAAATAACAAGTGAGAAGTAGAAAGAGGGGAGGTTTTGCACTGAGCTCCCTTGGATGACAATCCAGCTCTTGGGAGCTCCGGTGGCCGCTGTGTCCCCACGAGGGGTCAGCGAGTCCTTTGTGCCCCCTCCCACCTGAAGCTGTGCTGCTTTATAAATGATCTGTCTGATGCTGGCTCTCGCTTTGCCTTTTGTCTCACCCTCCCAGGAACGTTCCCCCTGAATGCCCAGGCTCCAGCCATTTCAGAAGAAAACCTTTATTTTTTTTCCACTGAGGTTAACCAAGCCTCCTTCTGTTTTGCTGTGCTCAGCAGTTAAGGCCAAAGTTTACAAGAAAGGTAATTACAGTCTTACTTTTAATTGTAATTAACTAGGAGTAAAGAATCAAAATAATCCAGCTACTCTTTTGCTGAACCAGAGCATTATATATAATGTGACAAGGAGAATGCCTTGCCCTTCAGCCATTAATTTTAGCAGCTCTGTTATTCCTAAATTACATAAACCTCTGGTGTCAGAGGGGAGAGAAAATGAATCAGCTCTGAGATTTCATTGGAATACCTTGCCCATGGTTGTGTCAGAATGTGCAAGGCTTTTGAAACACTTCAGGTTATGATAAATTAGAAACACATAATGAAGAAAATCGGGAACTCCAAATAAAGAGGTCACAAGTGAAAAATGTTAGCGGTGAATTACAGGCATTTCTGGTCTCATGAAGACCAAAACTTGGGCTTTTGAAGGGAGTTTTTTATTTCCAAAGGTGTTGGAGCAGTGTGAGTGTGGCAGGGAGTTCAGGGGTGCAGTGCCCCACGGGGATGTCACTGTCAGGGGTGGGAGAGACACTTGTAGGAATAAGTGGATTCATAGTCAGCATAGGGTGAAAATGGGAAACATTTCAGCATTCTGACTCCTAATTGTATTCATTATGACCCATAACACGATTCTGACCATTTGACAGATGCTGCTCTTTCCAAGCTCTTTGTTTAGCAGGGATTGATCTCCTGGATTCTTACCTGGTCACTTTTCCTGGGCAGGTGGGAGCCAGGCAGGCCCAAGGGATCTGAGGGAGCACAGGGCTCAATGGCACCACTGCTGACAAAGAGAGGAGCTGAACCAAGCCTTGAAAAGGCAGTGAAATGTCAGATATCCACATTTAAAGCCCGGACCAGGGCGGATTTTCCTCGTGCTGCAGCACTTCCACAGCCAAAAACCCGAGTGCCACGGACCTTGGCAGCATTATTGGGGGATCTTCCTTTAAAGATGAGCTATTCTGGAACAATTTCTCCACTGTATGTGACACAGACAGGCTTTTCTTTGACACCAGACGTGCATGTCTTCTTGCTCCAGCTATTTCTTTCTTGGACAAACATATGTATTGTAGCCAATGCAAGGAAAATCCTGCTCACTATTTATGTTTGAGTTCCCTGTGTCCCATTAACAATATCCCAGTGTACTCCTGGCACCAGAGCATCTTGAGCCAGATCCAGCACTGTTTTCCTGGATTCCCCTTTGGTCACTTAAGTGCCACAAACTAATCAGTCTTATTTAGTGACCTTCCATCCCAGAGGCTCTATTTTCTGGGCACTGGAATAGTTTCCTGTCTTTTTTTTTCCAATTTTTTACACAGTAGGGAGCTCCTCTTATTGTGACTCTGAACTAAGAATAATTATCAGGACTAGGAACAGATTTTATCTGCTGTCCTGTGACTCTTTTACACTTCCAGGAGCTCTCATTTTGGTGGTGCTCTGACCACCAGGCAGAGATTTATTATACGTGCACCATTTGAATATACTGGGAACTTTATGTGGCTCTCAAAGGGCAAAAGCTTTTCATAGGGAAAAAGAATCATGGTGTTGATGCCTTTCCTTCAAGGCTGCTCTAATTTGTAGCAAAATATAAAGAGTAGATTTTATTTTTCACTTATTTTACTGTTTTTCTCTTTATTTTTCTTTTCCCTTTCTTTTTTTCTTATTTTCCTTTTCTCCTTTTTCCTTCTTTTCCTTTTTCCCCTGATTTTTGTTTTCCCCTTCCTTTTTTCTCCTTTTCCATTTTTTTTCCTTATTTTCCCTTTTTCTTTTCCTTCTTTTCCTATTTTCCCCTTAATTTCCTTTTCCTTTCCCTTCTTTTTTCCCTTTAATCTGTTGTCATAAAAGGTGGCCAGGCACACTCTCCTTCCAAATAAATAAATACAGCATTTGCATTAATTAAAAAAAAAAAAAGCAGTGCTACAGGCTCCCATTGCATACATTTACTGTAGAATACATGAATGCAGATTTATTTTGGGCTGAAATCTGACTGTTTTTCTTAGCTGAGCTTTGGAGAGCTGCATTTCAAAGCCACCCTCAGCTCCATAAGTTTTCTGTCCCGTCGATGTCAACCATTGATTTATCCGAGGAGTCGCGTTGTTTACAGCGGAGACATTAAATCATAAAACAACTTCCATTGTATCCTGTGCTCAGATAGGCAAAAGCACTTCCTAACTGTGAAACCAGCTGCTCTAATCTTTAATGACTTCAGTTCAGTGGCCAAATCTACTTCTTTGTGCTCTCCTAATGCACCATTAGATTAGTTACTGTCGCTGGAATTGCTGTCCTTCGGCCCCAGTTAGGGAGGATCATGGTATTTTTCATAAATCATATTTTTTTTTTCCCCCCCTTCTTTTTTTACTGTTTAAAGGATAATGGTGCTGTAGCTTTGCAATTGTTTTATGAGGCAGTAATCTTGTTGCTGTGAGGATAAAGCGTGAGGCCAAAGGCAGTGCTTATCTCTGGAGAAGCCAGTTATTGCCCAGGAAATCTCTACAAAACATCAATTATCGCAGGTTCCACCCCTCTCAAACAGCAGCAATGAGATTTTTGTGTCCAAAATAACCCAAAATGAAACTCAAATGCAGTATTTGGGGGGTGCTTTTACAATTAGTTCCCAGGCTTCTGAAATAAGTTTGTTTGATTAGCAAAGGCCAAAATCCTGGGATGTTCCTCAGGGCTGCACATGCAGCTCTGCTCACAGAGCATCCTCAGGCACCAACATCAGCAAAGCCAAGCAGGACAGCCCATCCTCCTGGAGAATTCCTGGTTTTTATCTCCTCCCTGGTGTCTTTCACTCGGGCTGCAGGAGGAGGATTTCCTGGCTGATGCAGCGCTGCTCCAGGAACAGCAGGAATTTAGAGCTCGCTGCCTTCACCTAAACATTAATAACGATTTCAGGCCTTTCTGCATTTAAAAGCAAGTGGAGGCAGGCAGCTCACAGTGATTATTATGGTGCTGAGCCTTATTTTTGGGAAAGGAGAGTGATCCAGGCACGCTCCATCCTCGGGAATCCCGCAGCACCTCCCGGGGAAACCGTTAAACACCGCGCGCTGATGCACTCTGTCTTTAAGAGGTTTATTCAATTAACAGTTTAAACTTTCATTCTATTTTGCCATTTGGTGAAGAGGATTCTTATGCATTTAATAGTTTAATGCATTTACCCATTAGCTCCTCTAAGTGGGCTGGCTGGGCCGGGCTGTGCCATTTTGTGGTGGCGAGCAGGGCGGACAGTGATCCATGGCACAGCAGGGCAGACAGTGATCCATGGCACAGCAGACAGTGATCCATGGCACAGCAGACAGTGATCCATGGCACAGCAGAGCAGACAGTGATCCATGGCACAGCAGACAGTGATCCATGGCACAGCAGAGCAGACAGTGATCCATGGCACAGCAGAGCAGACAGTGATCCATGGCACAGCAGACAGTGATCCATGGCACAGCAGAGCAGACAGTGATCCATGGCACAGCAGGGCAGACAGTGATCCATGGCACAGCAGAGCAGACAGTGCTCCATGGCACAGCAGAGCAGACAGTGATCCATGGCACAGCACAGCAGACAGTGCTCCATGGCACAGCAGAGCAGACAGTGATCCATGGCACAGCAGAGCAGACAGTGATCCATGGCACAGCACAGCAGTGATCCATGGCACAGCAGACAGTGATCCATGGCACAGCAGACAGTGATCCATGGCACAGCAGACAGTGATCCATGGCACAGCAGACAGTGATCCATGGCACAGCAGAGCAGACAGTGATCCATGGCACAGCAGGGCAGACAGTGATCCATGGCACAGCAGACAGTGATCCATGGCACAGCAGACAGTGCTCCATGGCACAGCAGAGCAGACAGTGCTCCATGGCACAGCAGAGCAGACAGTGATCCATGGCACAGCACAGCAGACAGTGATCCATGGCACAGCAGACAGTGATCCATGGCACAGCAGACAGTGATCCATGGCACAGCAGACAGTGCTCCATGGCACAGCAGACAGTGATCCATGGCACAGCAGAGCAGACAGTGATCCATGGCACAGCAGAGCAGACAGTGATCCATGGCACAGCACAGCAGACAGTGCTCCATGGCACAGCAGAGCAGACAGTGATCCATGGCACAGCAGAGCAGACAGTGATCCATGGCACAGCAGACAGTGATCCATGGCACAGCAGAGCAGACAGTGATCCATGGCACAGCAGACAGTGATCCATGGCACAGCAGACAGTGCTCCATGGCACAGCACAGCAGACAGTGCTCCATGGCACAGCAGACAGTGATCCATGGCACAGCAGACAGTGATCCATGGCACAGCAGACAGTGATCCATGGCACAGCAGAGCAGACAGTGATCCATGGCACAGCAGACAGTGATCCATGGCACAGCAGACAGTGATCCATGGCACAGCAGAGCAGACAGTGATCCATGGCACAGCAGACAGTGATCCATGGCACAGCAGGGCAGTGATCCATGGCACAGCACAGCAGTGATCCATGGCACAGCACAGCAGACAGTGATCCATGGCACAGCAGACAGTGATCCATGGCACAGCAGACAGTGATCCATGGCACGTGTCACGGCCGTTTGCATCTCCCTGACCTCCCCAATCCATCTCCCTGAAGGTTGCTGTCCATTAATCCCACGGCAGCTGCTGCTGCAGCCACTCCAAGGTACCAGGCCAGGTAGCCAAGGCTTCAGGTAGCTCCCTGCCCCAGGAGCCCAGATTGGCAGGATATTTTCATCAAAACAGAAACTTAGAAGAAAATGACATATGTTTGTTAACCTAAGGACTGCTGATCACTTTAAATACTTTAAATTAATCCAGCTTCATTTGTTAAAACTAGCATCATCTGCTTAGGGACTCAGGGAACACTGGGAACACTTCACAACAGGCACTGCAGCAAATCTCGCCCTGCTGCCTCATGCAGGATTGTCTAAAACTAACTTTGCAGCAATATTCCCACTTTGTGTTAGTTCTTATTCATATTCTTTATTCATATTCCATTTTAAATTCCTGCCATGCAGCACTGTGGCACTTCCCTTACCCTGCAGGTATTTCTGGCTCCTCTCTGTCCATGCAGCAGGTCAAGGATTTATTAATCTGCATCACAACTGCTTTGAAGGGAGCCGAGAGCAGGACAAGCTCACAATCCACAGGTAAATTCAGGGACTGAATGTGCAGGTTCATCCCACTACCAGGAGCTTCTGTAAGCCAATATTTTAGGTCTGTTTGGCTTCTGATACAGGCTGAGAATGAAATGTTCCCCCCCTGGTGCCACCCTGTATTTGCCTTTTGTCCCTTGTATTCAGGCTGAAGTTTAAGAAGAGAAATAAAATGGTTAAAATTTGATGTGTTTTTATACTATAAATGAGCAGCAAGTAGTTATTTTTATCCCAGATTTATAGGTGTTATTTGTTTCTAAATTCTCTGGTGAGGTCAATATGAACAGAGGTATCAGAGCATTCAGCTGCATTTAAAAGTAATGAAAAATCCAGCAAAACTCACTTGAGAGGATGATTTCTACATAATCTCACTGCTTCTGGCACCTTTTCCTAGAAATAATTGTATCATTACAATACCTGTGTTAAATTGAGCAGAGTTAATTGGTGTAATTTATGGGAATGTGGGTATTTGTCTAAAATACCATCGGTCTCCTGTGTATGAAGCAGCAGCTGACAGGGAAAGGAGGTGGCACATCCATGGTTTTGTATCAAGGGGCTTAAAAGGATCTCTGGGGTAGTTCAGCTTCAGAAATAATCCCAGAGGAACCACCCCCACCTTTGCTCGAGTTTTTCCAACCAAGTTAAAAAGACTCAGGCCTTCCTTCCAAATCTGATGCTGGGAATTGGATTTGGGATTTAGTCCATGAGGAAGGTGTGGTTCTGCAGGAGTCAGTGGGGAATTTTGTGGAAATGGTGATTATCAACAGGTCTTGGAGCAAACTGATCTAGTGCAGGGTGTCCCTGCTCATGGACCAGCCAATCTCTCTTTCCAACACAAACCATTGCATCTTCTGGGATTCCATGTCCCACCCCAGAGCTCTCCTCTCCTCTCCTCTCCTCTCCTCTCCTCTCCTCTCCTCTCCTCTCCTCTCCTCTCCTCTCCTCTCCTCTCCTCTCCTCTCCTCTCCTCTCCTCTCCTCTCCTCTCCTCTCCTCTCCTCTCCTCTCCTCTCCTCTCCTCTCCTCTCCTCTCCTCTCCTCTCCTCTCCTCTCCTCTCCTCTCCTCTCCTCTCCTCTCCTCTCCTCTCCTCTCCTCTCCTCTCCTCTCCTCTCCTCTCCTCTCCTCTCCTCTCCTCTCCTCTCCTCTCCTCTCCTCTCCTCTCCTCTCCTCTCCTCTCCTCTCCTCTCCTCTCCTCTCCTCTCCTCTCCTCTCCTCTCCTCTCCTCTCCTCTCCTCTCCTCTCCTCTCCTCTCCTCTCCTCTCCTCTCCTCTCCTCTCCTCTCCTCTCCTCTCCTCTCCTCTCCTCTCCTCTCCTCTCCTCTCATGTTCTCTCTGGCCAAACACCTGCAGCTTTGTGCTGATGTTCTCATTTTCATCTGCCATTATTCAAATCCAGCTGCCTTTCCCTTTGAAGTCATTTCCCTGCTGTTAAATGTTAACTCTAATTTCTCTTGGCTGGGGGAACAGATAGTGCATTCTTTGCTGTCTGTGTGATAATGGCCACACTTGTGCTGCCTGCCCTGGGCCCGGATCCTCGCTCTGCTCCAGGAGAATTCCGAGGCTCAGCTTTGCTGCAGGGAGTGCCTTTGTCCTGCAGGAAACTCTCAGATCTGTCCTTACACATCTCCTATGGCCAAACCTCTCTTCCAAGGCTGGGTTCAGGGTAGGGAGAAATTCCCAAAATATCGCATTTAGGGGTCAATTTTGAGCAAGGCCAGGGTGTTTTGGGTTTTTCTCAGATTTGTGTAGGCTAATGTTTGGCTTTTTCCAGCTGCACCAGCGTTTCTCTAAACATATTTCAGTGCTTATCCTTGCATTAGGCACAATAGGAGCAGAGAGGGGAGACTTGTGACCATTTGAACTTGAAATCCCCAGAGAGCTTTTTATTCTAATAAAACAGCAAAATATTGGATACATGACACCCCTTACATCAAACTCTATCATATTAGAGAAACCTTAGAACTCTGCTCTGCAGTCTGGCCTGATACATTACAATTCATCAGGGATCAGTATGAGAAATAATTACATCTATTTATTTATTCCACTGTCAGAATGTTGACACTAGTTTTTCATATTGTCTCTGTCATGAGGAATCCTAATTAAATAACATGTCAAACGCATTGATCATACATTTATAAATTTGTTTGATATATCATGGAGGCCTTTTGTTATTAGGGGATATCACAAGATTAAAATTAAAGTTTGCCAAGCCATCTAGCTCATTCTACACAGGCCTTTTTCCTCCTAATTAACCACAGAATTCTGATGGCTTGTCATTCTGATATTGCACAAAGTGATCTCTTCCTTTTTATTTCAACTCCAGAATACCATTTCCTTTGACCAAAATCTGGCCAGATATGTACAATTATATTAAGCTATGAAATGACAGGCTCCTCTTGTATTTTTCCCCCATTTTTCTGTCCTAATTCCTCTACTTAAGAGGCGCTGTCTTATCACAAAGAAGATCAGGAAGAGCTCACCTTCAGTTCTTGTGCTTTCTGCATTAAACAGAGCAGGAGCTTTGACCACCCTCATTCTTTCCCCTCTTTTCGTAGCTGGGTTTGGACCTGACCCCAGTCAGGTGACAGGGACCAAGAAAATCAACACTTTAATAGAACAGTTTCTTCCCAAACAAATATAATTTGCAAAGAATCACGTTCTCTGTGTATCCTACTTGAAAGGATAAAAAGAAGTCAATAAATAGGCATTTGTTGTCCCTTTTTGATGTGTTTTCTCCTGTTTTCCATAAGAACATAAGCTAGGAAGGTTTTACACAGATTTGGTGGCAGAACACATGCATTAAGATTAAGTTTCTTTTTAAAATTTGCATTCTTTGCTTTGTGTGTTTCCTAAATGGGGCAAGAGGGTTTCTTAGTGTGTCTTAGTATTAAAATCTAAAGTAACAGACCTTCATTCTAATGAGCTTTGTAAATCTGACCTAAAAAGTGTCGCCTGGAGTCTTTGAAATGAGTTTCCTACAACTTCCTCTGATCTGATTGTGTGTTTTAGGGGAGGTTAAATGGGTTAAGATTCTTAGCTGTCCTAAAGCCATTGGAGTGATTCCTTATTAATCTTTTTCACCCCCTAAGACATCATCTACAGATCTAGGCGGATTTACTACATAAGATAACATAGTCAGCCCTGCCATAACTATCCACACAGCTTCTGAAAGGACAAAAGGGTGACAAAAATATGCAGAAACCCTTCCAAAGGTTCATGTTAACAATACTCTCCCAGTCTTTCCCTTGCCTTTATTCAGCCCTGGCCTGTCGCAGAAGGGAACTTTTATCGTCACAGGATAATATCTCTGTAACTTGTGATCTAAATTACAAAGGAGTTTGTTGTGCTCTGTGTCCTATGGCAAAACTTGTGAGCATAAGATGGGGTCTGCAATTAGCCCTGTCCCTGCTGATAACCAAGAGCTCCTTGTTCCTGCAGGAAGGGGCTCGGCGCCCCGGCCAGCGGCTCCTCCTCCCTGCTGCCTCCCAAATGGATTTTCCTCCCAGTCTCCTCTTCCCTGCTCCCTGTCCAGGCTGATGGAGAACTTGCCCAGAGCTTTAACTGAGGGAGAAAAACAGACTTTCCACTGAGAAATTGGTGAAAAATTGTTCCTGTTCCTGAAAGTGTTCGAGGCCAGGTTGGATGGAGCTTGGAGCAGCCTGGCCTAGTGCAAGGTGTTGATCTGCCCTGATCTGGATTAGATCACCTTTAAATGTTCCTTCCAGTCCAAACTATTCTGTGATTCTAAATAACAGAAAAAAAAGTAAAAACACAGAAATAGTTTCATTTATCTGAGTGATTGATGCTTCTGTCTTAGGCATCCTTTGACATCACAGGGCAGTTCAGGGCCTTTGCCTCTGGTGGGAAGGTCATACAGTAGCATTATAATACTTTTACCATAAATATGCGGTTTTTTTGGAAGAAAAAAATCCAGTTATCCTTTGACATGGACCATATTTTTTATATGATTCTCTTTTACCCCATTCACATGTTTTATCTGCATGGCAGCAACAGCATTTTCAGTTCCACACTCCTCTGCTTGAACTTATTTCTTCCTAATCACTTGCTGTGCTAGAAAATGGGAGTGAGATCCATGGCCAGAAGATTTTTATAGGTCTGTCCAGGGCATAACAGCATTTGGGAACCTTAGGTGTCGTCCAAACAATGCTAATACAATTTGAGGGATCAGCTGCCGTTTAATCAATGTCAGGAGGTTGTCAATTCCTTCCATGATTTATGGTTGGGAAAACACAGAATGATTTGTAAAATAATAAGGAGCATCTCCCCCCAAATGGGATATTTTGAAAACAAAGCAAACCGAAACACAAAACTATACTGGAGGAATTTTCTCAGGATTTTGAAGTGCTTGCCTTAGCCTTGAACTCCCTGTTGACATAAGTGTTCCTTAGTCCTTTGCAGGTGCTACTGTAGTGTCACAGGAGCTCTCAGGAGCCCATTACAGTCTTTTGGCCTGGAAAAAAAAAGAAAAGAAAAAACACTTTCAAATCATGAGTGGCTTCTTCAAAGCTGGAGCGCGCTGATAAGGAGCCCAAGTGTGTGGTTTGCGTGTGTTTTAACGCTTTCTGCAGTGTAACACACACCCCATGGGGCCAGTGGTCCCCACAGTCCTCATCCCACGGGGTCAGCGCTCTGCCCACACATCCACAACGTCCTTAAGTGCCTGCTGAGCTTCTTCCAGGCTGAGGAAAGCATTTTAGCACACTTCTTAAAACAAATATTGTGTACCTAAAGCAGGGAGGTGGAACGCTACAGGACCTTTCCCAGCTCATCCACAAACTCACCTGGATGTGGCATTCAGACTTTCCACGCTGGTTTTCCTGTCTCTAAAAGGAGATTCATGGCTTCATTTTCTTCCTGTGCTGCAGATATTGTAAGTGGTCTTTATTTATAAAATGGATTCAGGTCAGCAGGCCATCAGCAACTTGTAAGTGCCTGTGCCCATGTTTAGCTGGGTCTGGGAGGGACAGCAGGAGAAGGAGCTCTTCTCCAGGGAGACAGAGATGTCACTCTTCCACTTTAACAATATTCAAACCAGAAATTATTAAATTACTGAATTACACATATATTTGGAAAGCTGTTTGAGCCATTGATGGCAGATGATGAACAGCTCCCTCTTTTCCAGCAGCTGTGCAGCAAAAGCTGTGGCTGGTGGCGAGCTGTGCCCAATAAAGACACCTGCCTGCAGAATTCCCCTCCTGCTCCTTCTGACACCAGCATGCCAGGGATTTTTGTCTGCAGAGAGACCAGCTTTGGAGTCTACAGAATCCAGGAGAGCTCAGGAATGCATGCTTTATTAAAGAAAAAAAAAAAAAACAAAAAAAAAAAACCAACACTGGAGGCAGTTTAGGTATTTAGCTCCTGAAGCGTTTTTTGTATCTCTTAATTACTTATAATCTGACTTTTCTTTCTAATTGAGGCTCCCAGCATCTGTCTAGCTACCAATACTCTTAACTACTAATTTACATTGCAGTTGGCACCTGACCTTACATGACACATGTAAGACTCTTAGACAGATAATCCTGGCTTCTTCTTGAGACTTATGTCGCCATGGAGGGGTCAGTGGTGTGAGACAGCACAGCTTGAGGTGCGAAGTGCCACAGCAGCTCACACACTTTACCTTGCTGAGTCTGGGAATCCCTTAACAAGCTGATCCGGGCTTTTGCACAGCCAGTCCTCCTGCTTTTGTCCCAGGCAGGCATTTTTCTGCCTGTCACTTCCAGGCCTTAAAGCAGCACGTCTTTGTTGGTTCATTTGCAGACATCAGTAGGCACATTTCACACTGAATTCCACCCTGTGGGGCCGTGGCTAATTGGACAAATTTGAGCAGCAGGCAGGAAAGCCACCACAGCATGGAGCAGTGATATATGGGCACGGGAAAAAGGCTTGGGATCTTAAAAGTCACAGCCCCTCTGCTTTGCCTGCCTGCCTCCAAAATTTGGAGCAGGATGGCTCTGAAAAGTGAGGTTTAACATCCTGCACTGTTAAATACTCCAGGGTTTTCCAGAGTGGCTCTCTGTGCATTCATTCAGCTCTGAATCGCAGAATTGTTGAGGCTGGAAAAGCCCTCCAAGGTTTTTGAATCCATCCTGTGAGCGATCATCACCTTGGAGCAGCACTGAGAGCCACGTCCAGTCATTCCTTGGACACCTGCAGGGATGGGGACTCCATCACCTTCCAAAGCCTGACCACCCTTTCCACAAGGAAAGCTCTGTGAGGAGCAGGAAAAGCGTCTGCACCTTTGTAATGGGGCACAGGAACAGTTCAGCTCAACCCCTTGAAATTAAAGCCTTGATCAGCTTTAACCTGCACAGCTGCCATCCACATTAGGGGTTTTGGGGGAATTTCCTGCAATTCTGCAGCTCCAAGGTGGAGCAAGGAGGCTGTTATTAACAGAGAGAAAAGGGAGAAAAAAAGGAATTTCAGAACCTTGGCAATAAGGGGGAGTTGAAGAGTTGTTTCTGGTCATAGATGTTTCTTTTCTATTTCATGTTGCTTAAGCATAATAAATGTCAGATGGCTGGAGTAGCATGTTTTATTAAAATAAGTGAATTTGGAGGTCAGGAGAGCATGGTGTTGGTAGCCCTGTGCACAGGATGGCTTCGTTTGGGTGAGGGGCAAGTGGAGGGCTCCATCCCAGTGCACAGGGACCAGTTTTAGAGAGAGAAATAGCCTGAAATCAAATTTCTGTGTAATTCCTCTGGTTTTGGTGTCTCTTCTCAGCCAATAAACAAAAGTGCCATCTAATGACAACTGTGAAAAACCTTTTGGGATGTAAAACCAGGGAATATTATGTATAATTGTTGCTTAGATTATATTTATATTGGTGACATTTTGATCTGTTAGAGGTTCCCCAATTGGATTTTGCATTTTTTAAATATGTCTGAGAAACATTGCTCCATGTGCTGATTTTTGACAGATAATGGTAGGGCTGAGAAGGATCTTTTAGGCACGAAAGCCAAGTGTTGAAAGACTTCCCAGAGAATGGCTTTGGTGACAAGTCCTTATATTTTGCATCAGTCAGACTGAAAATCTCTGCCTGACTCTTGGGTGTGCAGAGAACTCGCTGGGTGCAGCTGCTCCAGAGAGAAAGGGTCAAAAAAGAAGTGGTTTGGTGGCTTTCAAAGCATCTGGCCAGAGTTTTATGCTTTTACTACATTGTACTGATGCTCAGGGGTTTAAAGAAATAGATGCCTTTTGGCTCTTCCTGGGAGTGGAGCGAGTTGCCACAGCAGCAGAATCGAGAAGTGTCTCTCACTGCCCTAAAATGCCAAATTATGGGGATGTCATGAAAAGGTCTCTGCCAAATGGCACGAAGTGATGGCTTCAACAGATAGTAATTATTGTTTTTTTCTCTGTGATGGATGTCTGTTTATATTTAATGTAGTCACTAGATGAAAATGGAGGTCTTTGGTTAATCAGATATGGGTTTAGAAACCAAAATTAAGTCATTCATGTGGATATGGTTGAATTTCCTCGCTTCCTTGTGACCTGTTCCTTCAATCCTGTAGCTTAAATCTGAGGGTTTGCTTTACTTAACTTTCCCCAAATTGAAATAAAAAGCAGCTTACTTTAACATATATCATGGGAACAGTGTGGATTTTCCACCCTCTGGGCTACTCAAAACAAGCCCCAGGCCCAGCAGTCCTGAAAACTTGTGTGAAGCTGGAAGTGCAAGATTTAATGCCTTGTAACTTTATTCTGTCTCCAGAGTAAATGATTGATGCAGAACGTGGCAGAAAGGCAGATGTGGCAGAGCAGGAGAAGTTGCTGCTGTGCTGGGTGAGGGCAGGGGAGCTGTGGTGCTGCCCAGGAAGGTTCCAGAGACCCCGGCTGGGATTGAGGTTCCTCTCCCTGGTCACATTCCTGCTTTTCCTATGGGAACGCTGCTGCTTCCCATGGCAGCTGATGGGAGTCTCCCACTGGAAGCTCAATCCCTCAGAAGTTCCAGAGCACCTAGAAATACTAGAATGGCTTTAAAAACATGTGGAGTGTTAGAGCAGCTAGCAGGGAATCAACAAGAAAGTCAGGAAAAAACAAGGGTCATAAATATTTACATCATATCAACATTTTCACCTTGATGGGGAAGGGAGGGTCCTGCTGAGCATCCCTGGATCCTGACTCCATCACCCACTTACCAGGCATCCAACAGGAGTTCCAGGACCTCTTCTGCTCTCCCCATCTCCTTTTCCTCCTTCTGTGCGGCAGGAATTTCATCTCCCATCCCCACAGGGTGTCTGCTGAGGGTCCCAGCCTCAAAAACCCCATCCAAGCCATGTGCATCCCTCAGCAGCAGCACGAGTCGCTTGCATAGAGGCTTGTAAATATGAATCGTTGCTCAAGTGCCAAAATTATAATTAAAAAGGTTTTGTCTTTTGGCTTTTGTCTACATACTTTCCTAATATTGTCACTTGGCAGGGCCGGGGTGTCTCTCGCGGTGTAATTGCCACAGAACATTTCCTTGAAAGAGCAGCAGCACCCCGCCTCCTCCTCACACTCGCATGTGGAAAGCACCAACTGTTTTATAGGCATTGGTGAGTTCTGCTCAGTGCAGGGAGGTTTTCAGTGTCTGTGCAGCTCAGACAGCTGCGGAACAGCTTCGGAGACCGAGTGAGCTGCCCGAGGCTGCGCTGGGGATGCTGCGGCACAGGCAGGAGCTGCGGTTGTGGCTCTTCCAGGAGCAGACACACAGGCTGTGACAGGACAGACTGGCTGGGTGTGCTGTTTGGATTCTCTTCCCCCTCTGCAGGGGTCTGTGTGTAGGAAGGGATGTGTCTGGTCCCAGAGCAGCAATGCCTTGGGCTGTGTGGTCACACTGAGCCGTGTCCTTGCGGCACCACAGCTCCAGCTCCCATTTCTGCCTCTGTGCCTGCTGTCCAGTGGGAAGCTGGGATTGCAGGGATGCCAGGACTTCTTCTCAGGCACTTCTCAGGCATTTAGGTACTTAAAAAGCCAAAGGGCTCTCGTCCACCCCATTAAAGAGTGCCAGGTAATCCCTTTATGTAGTTAGGGGCATTTCCCTGCCTGCGAATCACCACCTGCAGGATGAGTACAGGTGCCTCCCTGTCAAGGGCTGAATGGAGAGGAATCCTTTGGGATTCACTTTTCTTAAAAGAACAGTTGTGGTAAAATTAGAATAAGTAAATAAACAGAACAGATCTTTAAAATCAGTTGCAGAATATGCTTTCTATTTTTGGTCAAAACTTTGAAGATCTGGAAATTGTCCAACTGTTTCGAAACGAAACCTTAAATTAAATCGATGGCTTGGAGGGGTTGTTTAATTTTTGTTTTTAATCTTTAGTACCAAGAAAATTAATCTTCCAGACAGGGGTTACGTTTGAGGGAAGAGCTGGGCAAGGGCAATTAGGGATTTTTCCCCCCTTCAGAGTGGTGAAGCAAAGTTTGGGGTAGTGCAGGCTCAGGTCTTCAGCTGGGCTAAATTAGCCCAGGCTCCAGCTGTAGGCACATATTACTGCTCCATTGCAGCAGATCTCATTTATGACATGTTTTTAAAGCAGATCTGTGAAATGATCCAGCTTTAAAAAAATAACACTAATAAGGGTGTAGTTACATGAGCATCTTATCCCACAGCAAAGCCAGTTTAAGAGGCTCCCAGCCCTTCCCTGACCCTGCCTTCTCCTTCCAACCCTACGCTTCATTTCCCCTCGGCTTTGCTGCTGCAACTTCTTGGTGTTTGTGGGTTTGGGTTGAGGTTTTTTCCCGTTTCTTGCATTGTTTCAGTGATCAAGTAGGAGATGGAGCACATGGTGTGATGCAGCAGAGGGAAGGCCGTGAGGGGCAAGGGGCAGGGATGCAGCACAGGCAATTTCTCAGATGAACCTCTGGTGCCAGAACCAGTTCCTGCAGCTGCCACGAAACCCAAGTGACTTTTGGGGCTCTTTTTGAAGAGCCAGGCAGGTGAGCAGCTGGGTGGGCACTGCTGGCACTGCCTGGGGCACGGGTGGGAGCTCACACCCCACCAGAATCACTGAAAGGTTTGAGTGGAAGGGACCAGGCTGCTCAGAGCCTTATCCAGGCTGACATTTCCAGGGATGGGGCACCTTCCACCTCCTTGGGCACCCTGTGATGTTGGCTGAGCCTTTGGAGCACAGTTACAGTCAGTCCCTGGACCTCTGCTGAGCTGGGACCACAGCTATGAGTTGTTAAGTGAATCACAGTGATTTTTTGTTCTCCACAGCAGTTTCCTTTCCCCAGAGCAGCACTGGTGTTAGTGCTGGAATAGAGGAGAACGAGTGGGGATTTCAAGGAATCTCAGAATGCTTCACTCTACCAGGAAATCTGCACTAGGCAGCAATGAGATCAAATGCTTTCCTAACCAATTTACTTTAAATGTATCTTGAATATTAGCAACGATGGAGTAAACAGACAGCTCTTTGAAAAGTGTGGTGCCTGGTGAGTGTCTGACACAGTATTTAATGAGTGCAGGAAGGGTTTTTATCCAACTGCCTTCGGTATGTGGAATGTGTTTTCCCCTTGTTTTGACTGGATGGGTCTTGTGGCTGATCTGTTTAAAAATACTGAAGTGAACAGTTGCAGCAGCAACACAACGTGGTGGTATCTGAGACCTGCACGTGGTGCAGATGAGGTGGGAACATGGAGCTTCCTTCATCTGTGGTGAGGTTATCAGTGCTCCCCGAATCCTGCTGCTGATAGCATTCCACAGCCTTTCCAAAAGAGCTGAAAAACATGAGGACACGTAATGACACCTCCCTGGGGTGACAGTGTGGCCTTTGTGGGGAACTCCTGTCCCTTGGAGCCCCCCAGCACAGTGCTGGCAGGAATACCCAGAGTGGCTTTGCCTGTCTGCTGCTCCCTGGGAGCAAGATCTATTGCTCAATCCTTTTATTCCTTTATACATCACACAGAGTGGAAACAAAAATCAGATATAAACACAGAGTCCATCAATCATTGCTAACTCAGAAGATAGACTGTGATAGTAAATCTTCCTTTTGTTTTCTTCTTCCTGGGCTTTACAGACAGCAGTGCAGCAAGTAGGAGCACAAGAAGAATTAAGTTGTTTGGGTGCACACCAGGGTGGGTATTGGAATGGTCTGGATAAAACCAAAGGGGCAGTGAGGTGAAGTGTGGCTCTGGTTTAGCTGAATCAGGAATAAAGTGCTTAACCACAGCCCCAGGTGGAGGCAATGCCCTGAATATCCCCTAAGTACAGATTGGGACCAGTGGCTTTGCCATTTGGATTTCTTTAGTAATCATTTTTTGCAGCAGCACCGATGAGATCAGGGTGGTAAGAGGGGTTTGTTTGCGTTTGGTGTTTGTGTGATTTCTTTTTTGATTAACCTTTTGTGTACTACAGCTGTTCACTGCAACCCAGAGGGGGTTTATGAGTTGAGAATTTATGGTAAAGTGCTCTAACATGAGGAATTTGAGCTGGATTAAGCTGGGTGTGCATAGGTTATTGCAGCAGCATTCACCAGCTTTCCTTCTTCCTGTAATTCTGTGGATCCCAGTTATGTGATCATAGAATTCATATTAGAACATTAGCAAATGCAAATGTGTAGCCACGTTCTCATCATTTACCCTAATTTTAATTCTTTGGATAAAGTACTTTGTTGTTATCAATTCACAGGCATGGAAGTGACAAGCCTGTTTATAACTAACAGTGATACAGAGCAGCAGCTCCAAAAATGCCATGGGATTTTGGAATCAGCACTGAGAAACTTTTCCATAAATGCCAGGAATAACATTATATTTGAATATTTAACCCTTACCCAGGCAATTTGAGGACTGGAAACCATATGTGCTTTTCATAATGGGAGCCAAGATGACCCTACATAAAGATAAATATAACTACATAAAAGCACTCAGGAAGGATGGTGTTGTGGTTAAGAGCTGGGCAAGGGCTGGGGAGCTCCAAGATCTAATCCCAGCTCAGCCACAGGCTTCTTGGGTGATCCTGGGCATGTAACTGAATCCCTGCATATTTCAGTTTTTCCATTTGGGAATGGGAGATAATAACACTGCCCCAAGCCCTGCCAGGAGGGGAAGCACGTTGCTGCGTGGGAGGTGTGGGCTGGGAGATGGTGCTGGTGACCACCAGGAAAATCTGACCAGGTGCTCATGCTGCTCCACTGCCAGTGGGATTCAGTTTCTCCTCTCCTTCTCCAAAGGCTGGATGAATAAACCCCTGCCTTAATTAACATGTCAAGCCAGGGAAGCACACCTGAGCTCTGGGAAAGTCACATCCTTGGCAAACATTCCTTGTTTGAACATCATTTAAATTCAAAAGCAGTGATGGGGGAAAATGAGGAAAGGAAGGGGAAACCTGCAGTAGATGAGCCCATCTGGTTTTGTTTGAGTGCTACCTAAGTGAGTTGTGTTTATTGGTTATAGACTCGTGTTTGCTTTATACGCTCGCGGGCCAGGTAGCTCTTGTTCTGCTCGTGACTTGGCATCCTCTTCTGCCCTTTGAGAGTCTGCTCAGGAGCTACAAATCCTGGTCCTGTTCTCTGAAAAGGGGGGATATTTCAAAGTAACCATCAGTGAGACCAAATTGGCCACTGAGCATTCCCACTTGCAGCCTGTGTCTCCTATGGGAAGTCACTCCACCACTCCAGGAGCCGAGGTGCTGGGCTGGCAGCACATGAGAGGCAGCTTGTGCAGCTGCTGGTGTGAGGAGGGGTCCTGTTGATGAGAAAAGGTCTGGAAGGAGCAGTCCCTGCTCTGGGAAGCAGGTAAAATCCTGTAAAATCCTGTAAAATCCTGCTGGATGCCGAGCAGCCGGCGCTGGGCCGCGTAAGGTGCGGGGGAGCGTGATCACCCATTGTTTGGAAGGAAGAGTTTTGATGTAATTATACCCTTCAGCCATTGCCACACTTTCCTCCCTTTCATCTCCAGGCAGGTCCACACGTTCAGATGTGAAGCTGGAAATGAAACACATCTGGCTATCCCAAAATGACAACAGACTTTTATTTGCTATTTTTGGTATACAACAAAAGCTTTGTATCTCGCTAATTGAACATATGGGCTCTCCCTTGCTTTTTTCCCCCTGCTAAACTCCACTTTTCCATGTGTCATCGTACGATTCCAACATTTGATCTGTCGAGTCCACCTCGGCCATGTGTTTGTTGTAATCTGCTACACATGTAGCCTTGTTTTCGTGTGCGTCCTGACCTCCAGTGAGAGCTGCAGTTGTTTCCATCATGGATAGTGTTGAGGAGTTACACATCCTTTTTATCAGTGTTTTTGGCCACCGGCAGCTCCTCGCGGCGCGGCGCGGGGCTCCTGCCAAGCCTCTGAAAGCTCGGGGTTTGGGGCAGCCATATCTGTTTGTCTTGTGATACCAGATGCTGCTTTTCTTCAGGGTAACAGAAGGGGAAAATTCCCAAAATAGCAAATAGCCCTGTCAGTAAAACCCAGGGAAGCTGAGGGTCAGCTTCAGCTTGGTAGGGCTGGGGCTTAAGGCAAGGATGGAGGTGGATGGCTGGGAGATGACCACTGGACAGAAGGGAGGGAGCTCTTTGGGGTCAGAACAATCTGTGGCATAAAGAGAGGAAAATGCCTCTGTTGCAGAGGAGGCCTGAGCCCTTCAAAGCAGGCAGTGCCATAAAAACCCACCGGGAGCTCGGGGTGTTTGTGAGGCTCCACTCATTTCGGGTACAGCACCCTTGATTAGCGTGGAAGATTCGTCATCAGAAAGGTTTTCTTGTGCCTGTGGGGGATCCACTTAGTTGTTTCCAACTACAGCTCTAAATTGTTCCCATGCTTCATCGTGCTTTGATTAGCTAAAATCTTGCAGTAACTGTTTGAGGCTCTCACCATGACAAAAACAAAACAAAACAGGTGACAGTGATCAAACCTAGGGCAGGAGTGGGAACTCCTGGGGGTTTAGGGTGGGGAGAAGGAGCTGCTGGGGCTCTGGGGTAGGGTGGGGTTGGAGGTTACCCCTTTACAGGTTCCACTGAAGGACAAACCACCTGCAGCTTTCACCGTGCTGGGTGTTGTTCCCCAGGAGAAATGGCAAATAAATGCCAAAAGGTGAGGGTAGCTGAGCATTTCATCACCCACACAAACACACAGGCTATCCCTGAGTCCCCATGGTGTTCCAGCTGTGCTGATGGTCACCTTTCCTGCAGTAAACACTGGGCCAGTTTCATCACATTTGGCTTTTGTTTATCAACACAGCACTTAAGCAATGGGGTTTTGTTGCAGTGAGGGAATGAGTCCATCTCTGTCTCGCCCCGAGGTGAGGGATGAGGAGCCATGCGTGGGGTGTCCTGGCTTGGAGGAGCCTCAGTCTGTGTTGCAACCCTCTGACTGCAGCAAAAATCAAATATTTATGCTTGAAGACAGAGCTGAGGCAATTTCCACCAGGAATATGCCATCTCTCACCACTTGAACAATATTATACATTCACTGTGCTATTATTCTGTCCAGTTCTTGACATAAACTGCTGAGCAGTTTTGTCTCGAGCTCCCTTTTTAGCCAAGAGTAGTAAGCTTAAAAAGTTGAGATTGCACTTGAGGACTTCCCAATCAACAGAGGTATGAACTCTGAAGCAGAAGTTGTATTTAGCAAAATGGACTTACAATTATTATTGATAAATGCACATGTTATGGCTGCAGTTGTTTCACTTCTTTCTTTTACAGCTCTATAAATTCTGTACAGAACATAAAGGCTTTACTTCTTAAATAAATGTTTTGCAGCCGCCATAAATTATCTTTCTTGCATTCATAATGAAAAAAGAAAATCACTGTTTGATGTTTTATATCCTCTTCACTAAAATGTAAAATATGGTCGTTGGAGCCAGATTTTATCTCATTTGAAAATAAAAGAAGGTTCATTTCCTACTAATTTTTTTCAGTCTTAGGTTTGGAGTTCCCATGAAGTGTTGCCCAATCTGCAAAGCAGCATTACTATAAACCCTGCTTTAGCTGAGGCTTTGGTTTGAGTTGTACCAGCACTAATAACCACCACTGAGTTATGAGCACAACCTGAGTCTCTTTTATCATTTTTTGAAATCCCTGATGTTGTCCTATTTCATCTTTCTACACCCCCCATCACTGGCTGAATATCAGATTGTTGAAGTTCTCCCCACGCCAGCCCTCGAGGACCCTGCCCCAGCCTGGCTGTCCTGGAAGCAGGCCTTGCTAAACTCCCAGCTCACTGGTTTGCAAAGCAAACTTCAGCCTTGTACTATTTACCTTGGCAAGTGCCCGAGCAGATTGATGATCTGTAAAGTGGATTTGTTATTTGGCTGTTTGCTTTGGCAGCTCTTGAAAGCAGTTTGCTGATTACAGCCCCAGATGTCATTGCATACATTACTGCTCACTATAAGTTTCTTCTAAAGTTTTAATTTCAGCCACAAATGCTATTAAGCTTTTTGCACCTTTGTGTATTTAGCTCATGGATATTAAATATCAAGAGCAGGCAGCCTCGATTTCCTTAATTTTTCCTCTTATTATCTTTGTTGGCCTTCTCCAGGCATCTCTGTAGTGCCAGGACAGGGGATGCTGCTTTGCTCTGGGTCAGTGCTGTGCCCAGCTGTGCCACAGGCAGTTGCAGGTTGGTCACATGCAGAATTTCCTAACTGTAAATAAGATGGAAAATTGCCATAGCATTTGTATAAATTATCAGCTTTAACAGGACCAACCACTTGGGTCAGCAGAGCAGAGATCAGGAGTGATGGTCACTAAAATCACCCTGGGCCGGGTTTGTGTCAGGGTAGGCACAAATTGAACATGGTTTCCCTGGGTAATCTCCATCCCCTCTAGCTATTATCTTGACTTTTAAAGGTTTTCAAATCTGATAAGCAATTTGGCAGATCAATAGGCTCAGAATCAATTTGTTTCTGGGATGGGGTAATCCTGAGTTTGGCTCTGGTGCCAGCAGAGCTCCACTCACAGCCCTGTGCATGCAACCATCAGGATTAGGGTTGAGAAATATTGGGATATTTTATTTTCCTGCTGCCTCAAAGTGCATCTGCATTCCTAAAGCCCAATAAGAGGCACATGAAAAGCTCAGCTGGGTGCTGCTCCCCTGCCTGTGTCCAGGAGCAAAGCCTGGCACAGCCCAGCTTGGGCAGACACTGCTGGTCCTGGCTTTGAGCAGTTAAACCATCCTTCATGGCCAGGAGCTTTGGGTTGGGTTTTTTTTTTTAGTGGGGGCACTTTCAGCTTTGAAATATTTAAGTTGAAGAAGTTAATTCACTTGAAGTAAGTTTACTTTGCAAGGGGAGGATATCATTGTAGTATTTTTGGCCACTGCTTGAAAATTCCTCTAACCCTTTACTATAATAAGCAAATTGAGCAGATTAAAGACACATTATGCTGCCAAATGGTTTTTCTACACAGGGTGACATATATTTTTTCTGTGGAAAAGGTTGTGGGGGTTTTTTTGTGAGCTGCTATGCTTTTTTTAGCACTTCCTGTTTTATTGTGTTTGAAGTGTCTTTGTGGTGACCTGTTGGGGTAAGATTCTTCCATATGGAAGTGTTTCTTCAACTTTTAATCATTTTGTCTAAAAAAAAAAAGGTTTTAAATCCGATTTGCAGATGTCTCTGGTTTTGTTCGCAGAGAGCTTGTCCAACTCACTGCACTGTTGTAGAAATGATGAATTGTTCATCCACAACGTTATGGTGACATCCATGGAGTTGCACTCTCAGAATACCTTCTTTAAAATCTATTTTAAATATCTGTAGAAAAGCTTTTGTTTGCATTTAGATGTACTTTTTCTCTTTGAAAGCCTGCCTTCACTGAATGCCTTGGCAAAACTCCTGTTGGTTTTGGTGGGATTTCACCAGTAGACCCCTGACTTGGTTGCAGGCATCTCAAGTAATATCAGGATAACGAGCAAGTCTGTGTCTGTTCCTGGAGAAAATCAAGCTGGGGTTTTACAACGGGTCAAAAAAAAGTTACAAGTTTATTTTTAAGTCTAGAAGACAAAATCATTAAAGCACAACAGAATGCAGATTCCCTGAGCTCCTACTGGACTCGCCAGGTCATAACTGAGACCAGAATTCAGACCACTGGAGTTGTGCTGTAGCTGTTCCCTATTAGTTCTGACACCAACATCTGAATTTCAGATTCTGTCTTGCTCAGGGTGAGCTGCTCAATCAGGGCATCCAAGAGACAGCTCAGGACCTCTCTGGCTGGCAGGGGCTGTGAGGGCAGAGCTGGAGCTGCTGGGCACAGTGTGCTACCCAGGCAGCCAGGGATGTCCATCAGGCATCTCCAGACTTTCCCTCTGCATCATACCCTCCATGTTTCAACCTTGAGAAAACTGGCTTTGACAGGGTTTTTGAGCCCACATGTGAATACCACATGTTGAGGTCTCATGTCTGCAGTTTCACTCCTAATTAAGTGTAGATGTAAGCACTGGGTAGCGTTTAAGGTCTTTGGCTCTCTGCAATTCACCACAAGCATCTAATTCCCACTTCCTTTGTCTTGGACCTATTATTTATAGGAGAAGGGTAGGTGGACTTGGTGGTTACAAGTCTGCTGGATTATTATGTTTCTGTAGCTGTCATCCTGTCAAGGGTCCTGCAGAAATTTGCACTGTGGGCTCTTGGTAGTTTATTGGGAGTAAAATCCCCTCCTGTGCTGAAGGCTGGCCTTAGGTCTGTGCACCACTTAAGTCTTGCTAAGCCCTGAAAATGGGTCTTAAAATGTTATATTGGCCTTCTCAGCACAGAGGTGAGCTGCATTCTGTGTGAACAGTGAGATTTCCAGTTCAGCTTAAGGCTGTTTGTCTCTGCTGATATGAGAATTAGGAGGGGGTCTCTGAACCTGCTGAAAACTTTTGATGCTCATCCTTCAGAAGCCAGGGCCTTGCAGCTCTCTGACCTAACAACAGCACAGTCTGGAAAAAAGCAGCTTTTTGATGTAGATGGGCACAGTACTCATCTGGTTTGGATTTTCAAGGTGTTCCAGAGTCATATTGTTAACCACAGGGGGGTCTTCTGTGAGCAGCAATATGCACTGGCTTACTGCTGAGACCTCAGATATTCCCAGATATTTATTTTTGGAAAACTGAAGTCAGGTAGTTCCTGTCTATTAGACACATGGAGAAATTGAGGCATCAGAAGGGCAGGTGACTTCCCTGGGCTGGGCAGAGCAGCATCAACAAGACTCAGACATAAAACTGCAAAGTTATTTTGCTCTGGTTTCCACAGTATTCAGTGTTGGAAACATTTCCAAGAAGGAAATCCTTACAACCACATTTGCATCTCGCCAAAAAAGATGATACTGGTATAACCTTCTCAGGTGATGCTCTCCCTTGTCCCACCTGATGAACTGACATGTTTAGCTTTGGGCATGGATTTGGCTCTGACTTTTGGAGAAAATGGAATTATGCTCCTGAAGGTCATTATCATCTCCAGACCTGGCAGGGCTTCAGGGGCTCTGGGGACAAGGTGCCTTCAGCTCAGTGGCAACTCTCCAGTTTAAATATTTCACCAAAACACCTCCAGTGTCTCTCACTTCCTCAGTAGTTTCCTAACAGTGTCCAACTAGATGAAAATTAGCCAGTGTCTGGGTTTGTAGAGCTGCAGAGGTCAAATGTCCTGCAGAAACAAGGTGCTAAGATGCTAATTCTCTCCTGGAATGGGGAGGCAGTTCTCTCTGCTCGATTGAGCAGAAAATGCAGGTGGGCTTAAACATCTCCATTTTTGCCTTCTGTTTTGAATGCAATTAAATAAAATCTGCTGTGATTACAGGGAGGATAACCAGCTTCCAGTGCAATCCCAAATCTCATCCTAACACCAGTTACGAGGCAAACAGCTTGGGGAGGCTGCAAATGTCCTGGGCTGGTCCCTGGCCCATCTGTCCCCAGTGTGGGACACACAGGAAGCTCACCCTGAACTTCTGTTCTCACACTTCTCCTCTGGAATCTTGTTTTCCACTTCTTGGAGATTTGTGAAACATATGCCTTGGAGGCTTCCCAATTTTTTTTCACAGCGAGAAGAGAATTGGTCTCTGTTGCTGTAAAAACTCTCACGAAAAAGCTCACTCCTTTCTAAAGGACCTGCCTGGTGCAGCTGAGCAATTCCCATTTCTCATCACTTCACAGTGTATTTTATAGGGTATAAAAATGGTGTTATGATCCGTGTTCCCAAACCTTGCCTCAGCTAGCAAGAACATCAATAAACATGGCTTGATAGACACCAGAGCTGCCCCGCTGTTCCCCCGGTGCTTTCAACGTGCCCTCACAGACTTTTGGAATCTATTCTCCATGTAGGAAACTCCTCGTGCCTCTGTTGAGCTTTTAATGTATCAAAAGTAATAATTGTGCTTAGGAAAAGTGACTTTTCCCAGGATACATTCCCAATCTGGTCACTTAATGTGCTTAGAAATATTTCCTTTCCTTCACCTCACGTCCCACGGTTTTTTTCTTGTTCCTTGCTTTAAATTAATCTGCAGATTGGGACACTGGTGTTACCTAGATCTGGCAAAAGATTTTACTTTGTTTCTCCCCCTTCTCTTTTCCTTCTCTCTCTATAAAGATATTATTGTTATTTCTTCAGTTCACAGCTGAGATGATGGGTTTGAACAGCTTCACACTCCGTTCCAGGAAATTCCATCTTTGTTCCGAGGCTTCCAGCGCAGAGGCTCCTTTCACCTTGATCTTTCAGCACAGCACTAAAACATTTGGCAAGTTTTCCCTCGTGTTTTTTGCTGCTGTCCAGGGCTTTTGAGAGATTCCCCTTGGACAACTTCCACCTTTGAGCTTGCCCACTGGAGGAAATACTTCCCCTTGAATTTACACAGCCACATCATCACAAGTGCTGCATCCCTCTCCTATCTCCATTTGCTTCCTCTCCTCCTTGCATTTGCATCTCTCTGGTTTCAAGTCACTTTTTCCTGCTGAAGCCTTGAGCTGCTGGAGCTGAAGCTGGGTCCAGTGGGCTCACAGATCCTCCCTCTGAATTTTGCAGTTCCCTCTGCAAAACATCAGTGGTTTCACTCATAATTTTTTGTCTGGAAAAGGTATGGGATCAGCTTCTACCTGAATTATATCAGTCTCCCTAATAATCAGCTTTCTTTTCCATATTAAATTCCCCAGAAAGTTGTGATTAGCCCCACTTCTGAGAGTTCACCACAGCTTAATTCTACTGTAAAACTGTCAGCAGTGATTTTCTTGTTTAAAGACAGATTTTGGTTCTTGTACAGAGCTACTTCTTGCTAAATTCCTTTTCAACCAAACACTCTTGTCATTTCTCAGCCATTAAAGACAATAAACTCCATCTTTGGATTTTTACATGCTGAACTTAGTTTATAATGATGGATACTTGTTTATAACACACTGAAGATTTTTGTTAGCTTTCTGGCATAAAAATTGGAATCTTCTCTTTTGATTCGTGGTTATTAGTAGCAGGTTTATCCTTTCAAATATGTACAAGCCATGATTTAAGTGGAATATTTATTGTCCACAAGAATGGTAGACTGCAGCTCTCAGAATCCATCTTGCCTTTGCAAGCAGCATCTTCATAATCATCAAACTGTTCTCATGGGTTGAAGGTGATGTTGCAGCAGGATTGAAGTGCTGTAACCCAAAAAGTCACAGTCACAGGGCTGATTTTGGATGCTTTGGTCTATGAGGAGTGACCTGGGGCTCCTCTCCCCTGTGTTTTGGGGTGTGGATGATCCCACATTTCCTGGCATCCTTAAGTCAGTTGCTATAAAGTGAATTTTGAAGGTGCTGTAAAGCTGAATCAGGACCTCCTGGGCAAGTGGGAAGTGAGAAACACCCACTTGGACCATCCTAGGACAGGGCCACACTGCTATGAAAACTCAGATGGTTCTTCCTAGATCCAGAGAAATCTGTTGGGTCAGGCAGGGATTTGGGGTGGAATGGTTTGGACTTCCACTGAAAAGTGTCCTTCTTCCCTCTGTCTGTACCAGGTGACCCCTGGTGGAATGGTCCATCCCAAATGACATTTGAGGTTTTATTACATCATAAATCAGAGCAAAGCACGTCCTTGCCATCAGTGCTCCAAAATGGGGTTTATTGAAGGAAGGAAAACCAAAAATTTGCTATAAAAATCCAGTTCTGGTCCTTCCTACTTAGGGCACGCTGTGACTCAACAACGTGAATTATCAGGAATTCCTCTTAAGTGTGATTTATTTTGCATTATTTTGGGTTGATGTACCCACTTCCATCTTTTTTCTGGTTTTGTGGGAAGAAAATTAAGAAAGAGTAAGGAAAATTTGCCTTTTAGTTCTTCCCAATAGGTTGATGCCCTACAGGCACACCCTTCTAGTCACCTTTAGTGATTTCTGCAGCAGGAGCTCAGTGCCATTGTCAAGTGCAAAGATGCTGTTGTCACTCAAGGCAGTCAAGGACCTTGTGTGACTCTTTTTTTGAGGAGTTCTTGCTGGTTCCTGAGAGCTTTGCTGTCAGCCACGAACGGGGAGCCACGGCTGCTGCTTCCTCCTTGCACTTGGAGCTGCTGCAGCCAATGTGAAGCTTGGGGAAGGGTGAATCCCCTGCCCTTTGAGTTCAGTCTGTGCTGAGGATGAGAGGGAGATGAGTTAAATGACCGAAAGCCTTAGGCTGGGACATGCCAGCTGCGATCATTTTTTCACTCCATCATCTCACCTTGCCACGTCGCTCTGCCTCACCCAGCCGCCAGATGCCTGATGGATAACACAAGTGACAAGGGCAAAACCTCCTGGATGGATGCAGAGGAAAACTTCAGGGGCTGCTGGCTCCTGCCCAGCTGTGTCCTGCCTGGCTGCAGTGAAATCCCTGCCTGGGATGGGCTTTGGGAGGAGATCAGACCTTGGTGCTGTGAGATCCCGAGTGCTCTGGCCACGCTCCAGCAGCACACTTAAGCACACACTTAACTTCCAGCATATATACTCCCATTGAAGTCACTGGGGCTGTTTGCATGCTTAAAAGTAAGTATATGCTTAAGCTGGCTCAGAACCAGAGGTTTCAGTGCTTTGTAGGTCCAGTCCTTGCTGGAGCTCAGATAATTTGCTCGTGCAACTTGGCACACGCTTTTAATGAATTCAGAATCGGGCCAAAAAAATTTATCTTCCCTGACTTGGAAGGATTACAAGGAAACAAGTTTAAGGTTTTGTTGAGGTTTTATTACTTTCTAAACATAAAATTTCACATTTCTCTGTAGTCCTTAAAGAAACACATTTTTTTTTAGTGTTCTTGGGAGCATCTAGAGACTTGGAGAGAGCAATTTCCAAAATGCTCAGAGCTGATGGAAGAGTACCTGGGATGTGCTGCCTGGCTAGGTCAGGAGTGCCTCTGGAGGTCTCATCCATGTTTTCACACCTTGTAGGAAGATGTGGCATTGCACTGGGTTGTCCTCAGGCAGATTTCATTGTGGTCACCTCGGTGAGTTACTTAAACCTGGATGTTCCAGCTCTTCCCCAGTGTAAATAAAATTCTGTCAGCCCTGAAAACCCATTTTGCCTCAGTGCTTTAGCTGTATATTGTAACCTCTTCTCCATTCCCTGATCGTGGTCACTCAGTTAAGAAGTTGCTGAATTTCCAAACCAATTCCTGAAGTTACTGGTGCCATTTTAACCTTTTGGTGCCCCAAACACAAACATTTCCATCGCTCTGGTTTAACACCTGCACCCATCTCGTGCCAGTTGTGAAATGTGTCAGAATACTTGAGGGGAAGCTGTGATTCCAGCAGGCTCTGCTCATCCTATTGGATATAAACCTAATAAACTGAATGGTAACTCAGATTTGCTCAGAAGTGGCAGAAGGTTCATCATTAGGAAGAAGCTCTTTCCTGGGAGGGTGGGCAGCCCTGGCACAGGGATCTGGATCCCTGGAGGTGCTCAAGGCCAGGCTGGACAGGGCTTGGAGCAGCCTGGGATAGTGGAAGGTGTCCCTGGCAATGACAGGATGGGATGGGATGGTCTGGAAGGTTCCTTCCGACCCAAACCATTCTGGAATTCTCATGCTGCAGGAGCTGGGCACAAACCAGCAGAAGTCACCCTGTGACCAATTCCCAAACACCCAGTGAGTGCCTGGTGTTTGCAAGTGAAAATCTTTATCCCATGGCCAAGCAGTGATTAGACAGTAGCTTGGAACCAGCATGCACATTATCTCACAGTGAGGTAAGACAAATAAATTACAACTTGGAAGCCCCGAGTGGGATCAGTGATCCACCTTAGGAAAATATTTTGGTTTCTGTTTATAAGTCAGCTGGGTTGTGAAATGTTTCATCTGGGAAAGGTGATACGAGACCAGAGAAATATTTGCTCTTATAATGCAAAAAAATATTCCAGTTTCTCTCTTAACGGGTTGTTAGTGATATAAACCAAATTTCTTGTTTCTGGAGCCTCGGTGCTCAGCTGCTTCCCCACAGATGCTCTGCTCTAAACTCTCTCCTGGCTGACAAGAAACTGCCCATTATCTCCCCTTGTTTGTGAACACCTCTCAGGCTGCAAATTACTTGTAAAGAAGAAATGACCCAAAGGCCAGCAGAATTATGTGTCTCTGGCAGACTGGGCGTGCTGTGTGGAGGATGCTGAGGGTCCTGGGGCAGGGTTTGGGCACAGAGCCACATCCAGCCCTGCTGTACAGCTCCATCCAGCTGGGATTAGGATGGGGAAGCCTTCACTCCCCCTTTGCAGCAGGTTTCAAAGATCCAGTATCCCCAACATTCAGCTGCAGATAAACTGTACCCACAATGAACTTGGCCTTTCCATTCTCTGTTGCTGTTACAGAAGGAGTCTCCTGTTACAATTTGGGATATATTAATGCATAGCACAGTTCCAATGTTTTTTCAACACTAAGATATTTTTATTTTTTTTTAATTCAAATGAAACAATCAGAATTAAATTCCTTGGCTCACACAGTCACCACTAAGGCTCAAGCAAGATGACAAATCCACGCTTGTGTCTCAAAGTGTAACATAAGATCTCGGTTATCCCAAAAACCCCGATGAGTTGTCAGATCTTTCCTTACTTGTGGGTAAATATGAGCCTTTTCTAATCCATTATGTGTCCTTTGTACATGTGTATATAGATATGCATTTGCACATGCCACGAGATGGATAATAAGCAAGATAAATCTGTTTTCTTAAGGGAAGTAATATATTATTCCAGCCCCTGCAGTGGAATTGGCATATTTGTACCTCGTTAAGACAGGGTATGGCTGCAAACCTCTTCCCAAGAGTTCAGAAATGACTTGGCATATAAAGAAATAAGGATCATTATGTGGTGTCACAGAAATACCAGATGTATCCTTCCTGCATCTCACACAGCGTTTTCCCCACCAAAGCCAACACAAAAGGCTTCAGCCTCCTAAAATCGCCGCTTTTATTCGGAGGAGAAGTCAAACAAAATAAAAGCTCATCTAAAAAAGCCTCCACTGAGATTTAATGGAATTCATTGTGTGTTTAAATTTCCTAGACATTGTTGAAAATCTCAATAATCATCTTATTGTAAGCTTAGCTAAGTCATAGATCTTCAGAGAGTGGGAAATTTTACTAGGAGAAAAAAAAAAAAAAGTTACTGGATTTTCTAATTTTAACCAGGACTGAGAATTATAAGTATGTGAATACCACAAGAAAACATTTCCAACCTTGCAAAAACTGGAAAGTGCTGAAGATCTTTTACGAATCCTTTTTTAATGAAATTTCCAGACCTGGAGGTTGAAAGAGCATCAGGTGAAGTTTTTTTGCTGTGCAGATTCATACCTGGTAACCCAGGCTTGTGCAGAGCCCTGGGTTCTTCAGGACACTCTGCTTTATGCCAGGATTAAATATAAAGAAATGTTAATCTCTAAGGGGGCTTGGGGCTGGTTGTAGCATTCCTGATTTTTTCCAGGCGCTCTGATTCTGTAAAGCGTTAAAATATGCACGAATCTTGCTGTTCAAGGGGGAGGGGGAAAGGTTTTTCTTGGAAATTAATTTTATTACAAAAGGCAGTTTTGTTTTCAAAGTCACAATAGCATCCCGTTATACTGTAGATTCCATCTCTTTTTGCTTTTAGGCAGCTAAATAAAGAGCATCCAGTATTGGAAAAAAACTCTCAGCTGATTTTCAAGTGCCCTCTGCACCTTCTCTGTGGGTGCAACCTCTGGCAGCACCCACCTGTGCCCGCCTGTGCCCCTTGTGTTGTTCTTTAAGGCAAGGTGACAAAGTCTTGTGCTTCTGGTACCACAAAATACAGCAAAATTCTGCTACCACAACATAAAGTTTACCCTGGTGACACCAAGCACGTTTTGTTGCGTTTTCTCTTTTTGAAGGCCTGCTTTGGATGGCAGTCACATGCTGGCTCCAGTTTTTAAACCATGTTTAGGTTTTAAACTTGCACTAACCTCCGTGCCTTGAGGAATCCAGGAGCTCAGCAAGGGCTGGAGGAGCCCTTGGCAGTGCTGGGGGGATTTGGGGGGCTCCGTTCAGCTCCTGGGGTCATGGGAGCCCTGGTTTGGTGGCCAGGTGTGCTGGCAGCAGGAATCTGCAGTTGGATGGCATCTGACAGGCACTGGGAGCATTCAAGGCAAAGGCAGAGTTTAATAAATACACTTAATCATTTATGTTTTGACCTTAGCCCAGACTCGTAGTCAGACACAGAAAGCGGAGAGTTGCAAACGCACTTTGTCAAGGCTCCTCTGGCAAAGCAGGGCAGCCCCGCTCTGAGGAAAGGCAGATCCTTCAGAAAGGAGAGTAAAAGGTCAGGACTAATCCAAAAGGACAAGCAGTGTATGTCTGTGTGTATATTGGGTTTCACATATGAAATCCAGTCATGATAAATCTGATGGCTTTAGAAACATCTACTTTGATTAATGAAAACATAGTTCCCATAGACCGTGGGTTTCATACTTCAAAGTTCCCCTGGATTTAGGACCTTAGGTTTTGCTTATTCATATAACATGCAGGAAACTATTTTTAAATGAATAAGGGAGTATAAAAAAAAATTTTTAAAAGGCAAATGTTTCAACATCGGTGGTACAGATAGGCTGGATAATAAGGAGCAAAATTAACAAACAACAGACATTTTATTATGCATTTTACAATAATGTTTACATTCTTTTCTCTATATTTGTTTTTCCTTGAAAAGATTTATGTATTTATAAAAATATCTCGCTGCTCCAGCTCTGAAAATTGCAGCCTTGCTCACATTTGAAAGCCTTCAAGGACTGCTGTGATGGCTCCTGAGCATCCCAAACCTCCTGAGCCCCTGGTTAACCCCTTGTGCAGGAGCAGAGGATTCGGAGTTTGCTGGGATGTGGGGAGGAGGAGGAGGAGGAGGTTGGGATGGTCCCTAAGGACCTGCACCACGATCCTGGACATCGCCAACACTGCCTGGGCCACTGTCCTGAGTTTGTGGCCACGTGGGCAGTGCTTGGGCAACCTCATTCCCAAGCATCCATCCCTGGAGCTGCTGGGCACGGGGGCTCCTGAGGCCACCCAGCTCCCCCCAGCAGCTGAAGGTCTGCCCCAAACTCATCTAGAAACCCTGACACAGAATAAACAGCGCTTTTGTTTACAAGTCTGTGGTGCTGAGGAGGGACGAGCAACTTCTCAGCCTCACTTAGCCAAGAGTTCAAAGGCATTTGGAAGTGTTGGTCGCCCTGGCTGAAGGCTCCATTAATTAAATGCACTCACAGGATACAGAGCTGGTGAGTAATGTCCTGTTTATAGCAGAACTGTGAGCGGTTCTGGAAAAAAAGAAACTCTGTGGGAGGGAAGATGACAGGGAGCAGAGTCACTCCAAAGGCTGTGGCTCCTGCCGTGGTTCCAAAGGCAATAATCAGCACTCACACCTTGGTGCACCAGCGTTGTGTCCCTTGTTAGCTGGTGTGGGGTGGGAGAGCAGGGTGAGCCGTGCACAGGAGGGGATCAGCAGCACCTGCCATGAGCACAGACCCAGCAGATCCAGGGCAGCTCAGGGGGATTTGCTTCTCCACACTCAAATAAAGAATTTGCCCGGATTCCCCTTCGGGTGCTCAGAGCGGCCGCTTTGTGGCATTCTCACTGGAATCACAAAGTTATGGCACAAAGGGAATTGGCAGAGCCTGTAGGAAAGTTCAACCTTTCGTGTTTAAACGAGGCACGTTGAAGTTTGACTCAGTGCTTTGGGCGAGGAGTTTCCGTGCGCTGGTTCCCCGCACGCCCGCGGGGTTCTCGCTCGCGGCCGAGGCGCTGCTGGGCAGCTCCCTGTGGTCACCAGAGTCCCTCCAGAGCCCTCTCCTGCTTCTGAAAAGGCTGAGAGGAGCAGGAGACGTGATGGGAGACGTGATGGGCAACACTCCTGTCCCTCTTGGTTGAGCCTCAGGGTCCGACATCACACGGGGTAAATGCATCCCATTGATCAGGATGGATCTTTTATCAATTCCATTCCCCAGGTCGATTCCCCTCCTCTCCTCTCTGTAATTTTTGCTCACACTTATGTTGCAATATGCAAGGTGAGGCTCAAAACTGTCAAGCCCTTTAATAGAACCATTACTGTATTTTTGGAGAACGTTCTCTTTTTGATTTACTGTTCCTTAGAAGACAGGAAATGGAGCTACTTGATTTCATATTTTAAACAAAGCCATCCAGAGGTTTAATGAAAAAAATTTCCCCTGGCTTTTGAATTAAAGGGCTATGGTGAAAGATTTAGCTTGGCTATTTTGACTTAGAAAAATAACACACTAGAAGCATTAAACCATTTTGTAAAAATACTTTTTACTACTAGATTTTTTTTTCAGAGAAGAAAAGGAGTTTCTCTGGTTTTCTCGCTCTTGGTTGGTGGGACTGTGAAATGCAAGGACATTTCCAAGATTTAGGGTGGGTTTTCTTTTTCTTTCTTCTGTAGAATTTATTTTGCTTTTATATTAAAAGCCTTGAAACAATTTCAATGCTAAAGACAAATCCTGTGTGTCTAAGAAAGGTAATTTGGAGTGAGTAATGACAGAAGCCTTTGCCATTAATAAAACGCAAGAAATGTTAAGCAGAAAGATGGGAACCTGATTCTGCTCCATCAGCAGTGGCAAGAGAAAAGGGTGGTGCCCCTTGAGAGGCAAATGCCTGTGGAAAGAGAGAAGAAGGAGATTGATTTCAGGCAAAAATTAAAGTTCTATTAGGAAAATTCTGTGCATTAAGCAGAATTAGCTCAGAGCATTTGGGCTGGAATTGCAAAACAAAGCACTTTTGACCTATATGGTCAAGACAAGGGTCCTGTTTGTTCCATTTGGGTGCATTTGGGGTTCTGGCATGATGCTTGGACATCATACAGGGGAGGCTGATGCTCTTCATTCCCACCCAGTTTCACCTTCAATAAATAAAGTAGAAGTGAGTATTTTTCAAGCTTGAAAGCACCATGCAATAGGATGAAATACTGACACAATTTTAAGTCAGTAAGTCTGTGATTTAATGAGATTTCACCAGGATTTCACTAGTAATTGCTAGACTCACATAATGCCTGCTTTGCTCACCCTTGAGTTGCTCCTAAATGAATTTGCTCCTTTTAGGTGGAACCTGTTCCCCAGCCAAAGCTGTATCCGGGCCGGGGGGACAGAGGGAAGTCTGGGCTTCACACGTCAGGGGCTGATATTGGTGGCTGTCAGGAGGGTTTCAGCAGGCTGTCAGCCTGCCTCCCTCAACCCTCAGGAATCCCTGGAATCAGCAGGAGCTTTCTCAGCCCCCTTGGTTCTGTGGTTACGTTCTGGCTTTGGAGATTCTGAGGGCAGGACGCTCCACCGAGGTTTATTTGTAAACTCCTCGCTGGCTGGCGATGGGGAATTTGATACTTTATCAAGTGAGATACTGGGATTGACAAGGAGAGAGCGAGGCAGCCAGAAGGAGAGATTACAATATAATAAATAGCAGAGATAGGGTGAGCTGCTATCAGTGGAAGTTTAATGCCATTAGCCCTTGTGCCATTGCGAATGATGTATTTAGGGAATGATGTAGGAGGGCAAGGCACCCAAAGGCTTCTGGCAGCAAGCAGCCCATTGCCATGTCACACACTCCAGACTCACTTTCCAAGGTGTAAAAATACCCAGAACTTAATTCTGCCTTGAAAATAAGATTTAATTCTTTTACTCTGATACATGTGCTGCCTGCTGATGCACTGGCAAGAGGAACAGGAAGGTCCATGATAATAAATCTTGTTTTTCCTGAAACAGTTTTGTTTTACATCAGAGAGGGACAGAGCCAGGGATTTACAGGAGGAAAGGCCATTCCCTTTCCTACCCCCATGTCCTGAATAACCTCAGTCACAGTCTGCACGTTCAGCTTTACCTGGAACCCATTTTATCAGTGTCTGTATTGAAATAAAGGGGAATTTGTGGCTCCCACTGCAGCACAGAGCAGATGATGGTGCAAGGACCTCCTCTGCCTGCTACAGGCAGAGTGATCACCCACGGGCTACAGTGGTGGCTGCTGAATCCAGCTGGATGTCTGGATATCAATGGTCTTGCCAGATGTGTGCTGCTACCACAGAGAAGGAGTGAAAAGGGAGGAAAGATAAAACTACAGCTGCCCCAGCCCTACTTTTTTTTTTTTTTTTTTTTTACAAGCAAACTTTCAGTGCAGCTAATCCCTCTAACCTGCATTTGCATTAACACTTGCAGCCTCACACATTGCTGCTAAGAAGTTTTGGCAGCTCCTGGCCCTGATTGCAGAGGTAACGCTGCACTTGTCTCCTTTGCTCTCACTCAAGGATCTCAGGAGCCAGAGCCCGACACTCCATGAAGTTTCTCCTTGTACACACAAGCAGGCATCTTGGCAGAGCTTCAAAAGCCATTTGCCTTATTATTCATATGTCTGCTTATAGGAGCAGAAATGCTCCCATTTCTCACTTTTGGAATAAAGGCTGACACCAGGAAAGAGGAGATTTCTCATCTCTGGCGCAACCCTGCAAACCTGTGGGAGTTCATTGTGTCCCTGCTGCTTCCCAGAGGTTTGGGAAGCAGGTTTTAAAGTCCCCCTGATTACTCTCAGGGTATATGAACAGCTCTGTTAAAACCAACCAAAATCCGTGGGGTCTTGGAAAGGGGTTCTCAGGGCTGCATGAAACTGTAGAAGGAAAACTTGGGGGAAAAAAGCTTAAAAAAAAAAAAAAAACCAACAAATTTTGCTTTTCCTCCTGCCTTTAGGAGAGCTGACATCATGAAAATGCTGTAGAGATTTAAACATCATGGAAATTATTTTGCCTTCTCCCTGCATTTTCTCAAACAAGCTTCAAGAACCCTCGCTTTAAAACAAATTAGTAGACTGGAGCAACCTTATAAATCCAGAGAGCCATTAAAAGTTGAAATATTTGGTCATTCCTCCTCTGGGTTTAAACTGGGATTCATCCAGAGTTCAAGTGCGTGCATCACACGAGAGCCACGGTCCCGTTTTGTAGAGGTCCATTTCAGCCTTGATGGTTTTCTAGTGCCAGGAATCCACTCCAGCCAGGCGAGGAGATAAATCAACACCGATGAAATTCAGGAGCCAGGAGTCACCAGTGCAGCCCATATAAATCCCTGAATGCCAGCCCTGGCGCTTTTGTCCGTGCCATTAGAGTTGAGAATTATCTGCCCCTCTTTGCTGATGTATGGATTAAGCGGCTGGCCGAGTGTTTACCAACGCTTATCACCCGCTACTTCGGACCTTATCAGAGGAAGGGCCGCCTGCCGTGGGGCTTGGTCTCTCACCCTTTCTATTACCACCTGTCAGTGGCAGGGAGTGTGCTGTGAGGCTGTACAGTCACAGACTACAAGTGTAGATAGTTTCTGACGGCTGATCAAAGGGGAAAACCAAAGGCCTGATAACAAGGACGTGTTTCATGTACTTTTAACTCTGAGAAACATTGGCATTTGCATTTTTTCCCCTCCGTAGGCTGGCAGAAACCAGGCACAATAAATGCTGCATATTCAGTTACCTAATAGTGGAGTAAATGGTATGTGCTTGAAGCAACAAAGCATAACTGTAATCTTGTTCCAAGTGGGAATGATTTAAGTAAGCCTTCGCAGAAGTCTTGCCGTATAATAAAGGAGAATAATTTTAATTTGTACTTTGAAGTGATCCTGAATTCAGAATCTAATCTTTGCATTCGGCAGAACATCATACCCTGCTGTGAATGAGGTAATAACTGCAAGTCAAGGAATTATTTGAAGGATCTTTTGTAGGTACGTGCGCTCCCTCACAAGAACCAGAGTTTCAGTAGGGGCTGCTGGTGAAGGAGCCTCTGGTAGAGCACGTTTGACCTAAAACTTCCCAGTGCAGGAGGAGAGAAAACCCACAGAGATCCCAGACTGAGGGAAGGGATCTGTTTGTTCCTTCATCACACACAAGGCAGCTCTGCCTCTTCTCTGTTTCAAAGCAAGAAAGGGATTTTAGCTAAAATTTCTGCCCTTTAGCAAAGACAAAATGACTCTTCCCACTGTCCAAAATGAGGAGGGGGATGAAACATCTCAGCAGCAGCCCAGTGGAAGAATAATTCAAAAATAATTCCTGGTTGTCTAACATAAAAATATATGCATGCCATTCATATTTGTGTTATTGTGCTGCTTTCCTGACTCTCACCAGTGTGAGACCAGAATTGGGTCTGTATTTTAATTTCACCTTTTTGGTCACAGCTGCTTGGTCAAAGCTGGTTCATGCTCCGGGTTCTCCCGTGCTGTGCTGGTAACAGCGAGGTTTTAATTCATGTGCTAAAATCAGCATTTCAGGCACCCAAAACACACAGAGGAGTTGGTGCCAGGGTGTCCCACACGTGTCCCTTTGTCTGTTGAAGGTGCCTTCGACCGGAGCGTGACCTTGCTGGAGGTGTGTGGGAGCTGGCCCGAGAACTTCGGTCTGCGCCACATGTCCTCCATGGAGCACAGCGAGGAGGGGCTGCGGGAGCGCCTGGCCGACGCGATGTGCGAATCCCCCAGCAGGGACATGGTGGGATCAGGAACAGGTACAAAGAAGAGGTGTGATCAGAGATCACGTACATCTCACCCAATGGTGATTTTTATTTAATTTTTTTTTTTTTTTTTAAAGTTTCGCTTTTTGCTTTGCTCTTTACGCTCCTCTCTCTCTCTCTCTCTCTCTCTCTCTGATTAATTGACTTTGGTGGGGATCTCAGTGGGATGGAAGTCATTTATAAAAAGAAGTTAGTGGTAGATCACATAAACACAGCCTGAGATATTGGCACATGGAGCTTCCTTATCATCTAGCTGGGGCAAGGGCTCTCCTGCATCCCCTCCTGTGCAGATTGCTGCCCTTGCCCACCCTGCTCCAAACAATGCCATAATCACACATATCCTCATTTTGTGTCCTCAATAGAGCCACTGTGAAGCTCTGGTTCTGTAATCCAAATTAATCCATCTTCATCAGTGTCCATTATATTGATAAATTGTATCATCTGTTTAACTAAATGGAATGGCACATCAGAGATTACACTGTCAGGAGGGGCCCCGTGGTAGGAGATGCTCAGAAATTAAAGCGCGGTTACTGCGGGTTTATTGTCTCCATTCATTTTGACCTGTTCCAAAAAACACCTCCAGTAAAAACACCTCAGAGTGATGGTGGCCCCTAACATCAGCTGCCAACTCACTTGTCACTCTCCTGGCAGCTTGCCTGGGAAGGCAAAAGAGGAGGAACCAGCAGGAAGGTGTGGGAATGCCAACCTATGGATCTCTCAGGAAGAGCAGGAGCTGTCTCTTCCTTTTGCCCTTGCCCTCATGTTTCACTGAGGGTCTTGTGCTGCTCTGAGCTCTCCCTGCTCCTCGAGATCTCCCATCAGGGCTCGTCCTGACTTTGCTCACTGTGGAGCAGGAACCAAACTGCAGCAACTGCCCACAGCCTGGAGGAGGAGGAGGATGCAGAGGAGCAGGATTTTAGCCCTTGTCTGTAGGTACAGGCAGCAGTAACCAGGCTGAGCAGTGCAGAAACACCTCCATACCCCAGCTGGTCACCTTCCCAACTGCCCTTCCTCTCATTTCCATCTTGAGAGAGATGAGGTCAAAGGATGAGTTAGATTTGGAATTAACAGAAAGGCTTGGTTGAACACTAAGGGTGGGTCTGCTGCAGCTCTGGTGCAAATCCTCACCAGCTTTTTGCCTTGGCCAAGGCACTTCATGAATCCATGACTCCAGAGCTCCACCAGTGCAGTGAGGATAGAGATGCCTCACATTGCTGGTGTGGACTTTAATCAGTTCATGTCTGGAAAGGGCTGGGAAGGTGGAAAAAGCAGGCTGTGAAAATAGAGAAAGGCACATATTTCATCACTTGCTGACCCAGGCTGTGATCAGTGTGAACTTTGGGAGGGTATCCACTGCTGATAATGGGTCAGCACCCCTCAGGCTGTGTGTGGAAGGGGAAAGGTGAGGGGAATACCTCCTCTGAAAGCTGAAGCCTTCCAGATGTGCCAGGTTAGGGTGACTGACTGCCCTGGAGACTTGACAGTGTATTATATTGTCAACCAAGAACTTTGTCAGAGACAGGGCTCTGTATTTTCCTTCCATTTTCACCAAACCCAGCTGATGGCAGTGAGTGCCAGCTCCTTTGGCACGAGGCTCTCAGTACTGCAGGTGTAAAGACAGAAAGGAGCTGTTTATAGAGATGCCATCACTGAGTTAATATTCATCCAAAGAGATTTGTCCCAGACCCATAAATCTCCCTAATGAGTGTAAGATAGATGCCATCTCAGAGCAGCGATTTTACACAGCAATAATGAGTAACATGAGCACTGACCCAACTCACCCCATCCCACCACCCTCCTCTCCCTGTCATTAACACTCTGTGTTGCCCTGCCTGTCATGGGATTCTCTCCACCACTAACACACTTTATTCTCAGGATTTGGGCATGTGGTGACTCAGAGCAGCAGAGAAAACCTGGTGATAAGAGGGTGAACTCCTGTGCCCTTTCCACTTCCATCCCCTAACAGCTCTTGAGCTGTTCCTCTTTAGCAGACAGACAGAAAAAGTTCCCTCCTGCTCAGATGTACCTGGAGAGCTGCACTCAGCGAGGGAGTGGCCTGGAGCTGGCTGCCAGCACCATTCCTCAGCCTGGGGAGCACAGGGAAGGGCTCACATCTGTCTGCTGCTTAACAAATGGGCAGAGATAAGTGTGGAGCTGCATAACCCTCACTTCAAAAAAGAGGTGTCTTTGTTGGCTCATATCAAGTAGGAGAGTTTTCACTTCCCCCAAACCACTTACATCGTAACCAAGCTTGGCTGAACTGAATTATCTTTGAAAAAATTCAGTTTTCCTCATTGGGCTCTCTGCTGCCCACTCACCACAGTGAAATGACAGCAGAGTTCAGCAGAAAAGGACACTGGAGGTTTGCTTGTTTGTAGTTGATTTCTGTCTTGCTGCTTCTTTCAAAACCAGTGTTTATATTTCTGCATTGGACTCAAAATTGTGGAATTTATAATCCTTCAATAATCTTAAAATAACTTATTTTAATTTATTCATGCCTTTATGTTACACATGCTTTAACCCCTCTTTGCCTCTGGATTCTCTTCAGTCCTTAAATAGATTCTGCAGAAGTTTGACAAAACTTCCAAAGCCTAATTCAAACTTCAGCCCAAATTAATGAACATTTCTAGCTGGGAATGTGAAGATTTGTGCATGTGCAGTGCTGGAGGCCAATGTGTGGACAAAAACTGGGCAGTAGGGTGGACAGTGAGACTTTGTCAAGTGCTCGACTGGTCCTGACATGTGCCTAATGGCAAGAGATAAATAGATTCTTTTAATGCCTTAACTGTTAGGGCATAGCTGACAGTAGGTTTATATAGAATTCAGGGCTGATAGGCTGCAGTGGTGTGGAGGAAGTGTGTGCTCGTGCTGCACAGACCACTTTGGGGAGCTGATATTCCCAGAATCTCTGTTTTGTACCTTCCCCCCTGCATTGCAAACCAGGGGTGGCAACACCAGCCCTGGTTCTGGCTACTGGCAGAGGCAGAAATGCCCAAAGGTTGGTCATAGCACAAACATCAAACTGGAGGATGCTGAAAGCATCAGGAATAATCTGGAATTAGCAGGGAAGGGGGATTAAATGGGGCTTTTCCACCTCCGACTCCGTGCCAAGGGCTGTCGGACAGTGGGTGGGAGAAGAACCAGGTCTGGAAAAATGACTCCCCCAAAAATCTCCTTTCCTTGTGACCTAAATGATAACTCCAGTTGTCCAGCTAGCTGGCTTGATTGGGAAGCCAGCTTTTCCTCTTGTTATCCAATTATTCAGACGACCCATGTCTATCTGAGGTGGAGTCTGCTGTACATAAGCTGTCAGCCCAGATACACATTTAATTCCAAGGAAGGCGTAAATTGGCAAAGATGCAAAAAGATGTTTTTGCTGTTTCAGTTTCTGTCAAACTCTCACTGGAAAGAAAAAATTGCACAAGTCTAGACACAAATGTTAGTGGTCAGTGCCCTCTTTTGCTTGCAAAGCTTTGTTTTCAAGCAGCTTCAATATTTACATTTGCAGTGCAGTTCTTAAGTGTGTGCTGGAGCTTCATATTGCATTCCCCCCCAAAGAAAACCACCCTGGGACTATGATTTATGAAACTCTGCTTCCAGGAGAGAAATATCTCTGACAGGATTGCACTCAAACTGGACAGGAAGAAATCGCCAGCTCAGGCTAGAAATCTTTCTCTCCCAAAATACTGTAATTAGTAAATCCTCTGATTAACCTATTCCTTCAGCAAGTATGTTTTTTAAGCTTTCCAGTGCATTTTGATCACTTCTAGGCTTAATATTTGAAATCAGCCTACAATAGGGGAGCAACAGGATGTTTTTTGGAAAGCATCTTTCTTCCAAAACTGCAAAGCTCTGAGTCTGTCAGCTCTCACCCACGGGAAGCCGGTGGCACAGTGAGCTGCACCTCGGAGGAAACCGCCTGGATTCCTTCCAAATTTCATGAACAAACTCATAATGGGCTGAAGGAAGCTCGTATGTTGAAGCAAACTCTTTAACCTGATTAATGGGATGTAAGTAAGTGGAGCTAATTAGATGTGCTGCTAGGGAATGGCCCGTAGGAAACCCGGGATCGGGGCTCCAGGCACTTGGGATCCTGGTCCCCTGCCAAAAGCTGAGCCTAACTTGGGTCTGGACACCTTTGAGCTTTGCACAGGGATGGCTTTGAAACCTTCCTGTGAAATTTAGGGTTTGGAGAAGGGAAGTCACACATTTCCTGGGGTGTCTGGCTGAGTGGGAAGCAAAGGGAGGAGAGCAAACTGGTGGCTCCCATGCAAGGACCATCCTTCCTGGGGTTTTTTCCAGAGGAGAAAATACCCGTGCTCACAAGCTTTGTTCAAACATCAGCAGCCACCTGGACATAGATGTACCTGTACATTTAGTTTCAGGAACAGGATCAGCCCTTTAGACAGAGCTTTCAGTGGTACCTTCCCCTCCCTCCCTCTCTCCTTCCCTCCCTCCTTTCCTTCCTTCCTTCCTTTCTTCCTTCCTTCCTTCCTTCCTCTTTAATTTTTCTAAGACAATTTTCCCATTCTCTCTCCTCAGCTGTTTTTTATCCTAACTCAGACATGGGCTATGGATAAAGAGAGCAAATTATTTTCCCCCTGAAGAGCAATTCTGCCAGGAGATTTCTGCATAGGTTCAGTGCAAAAGCAGCTTGGGCAGCAAACCCACTGGTGGATCAAATAACATCGATGCTAAAAGCAGCCTTTGAACTTTCAGAATATTCATCCCAGAGTCAGAGATTAAATTACCCCCTCCAATAAGTCTGGGAACTCAGTGCAGTCCTTCCTACAAAAGGTTTATTTTGATGGGCCTGGTTGAAAAGAAAGGAAAATTCAGGCTCTTTAGGAGCCACCATTTCAGAAGTGCTGGGTGAGAGGAGCATTGGCCTTGCACACATTTTGGGATATCGAGCACTGCAGTGTGGGTTTCTTGCTCTCTCCTGTCCAAGGGTGTCCCTGAGCAGCCCCATCCCACAGCCCTGGGCAGGCCTAACAAGGCCATTTTTAATTTCCCAGTAATTTCCCATGTCTCCAAATCCAATCTTGCCACCAGCCCTGGGAGGGTTTTCTGGTTTTTCCTTCCAGGTCATACATTATTTGAGAGGGAGGGGGTGTGAATGATGAATATTGAACCATGTGAATAGTGAACCATGAATATTTCTGATGTGAATTCAGGTTCATTGCTGTTTGTAGAGAAATTCTAAAAGGAGCATTGAAGCCACAAGACAACTCTGACTTTCTGTCTTTTGATAACAAACTTGATCAACTGCATTTGCTTCTTATCAACTGTGGTGTGGGGAGATTCCTTTTCTTTTTCTTCTTATTAAATCAAGGCATTTTTTTAAGAAATATTTTATTTTTGATACAGACACAGCCGGTGAAGTAGCAGTAAAAAACATCACCACAAAGAGGCACATGGCTTTGAAATGTTTTGGTATGTAACATAACTGTATTGTTATCAGGTCTTAACTTCTGCACAAAGAGTATTTTCCCTTGTTCTAAAATCAAACCCTCTCTCAGCTTTCCAAGGGCCACGTACCTTAACATGGCCATGGGGGGACAAACCAAAAAATATCAAAGTGTCTCAAGTCATTTCACAAATAACATTGTTCTGTTGGTCTCCTTAAATGAACAGGAGTTTCTTTGATTTTTTTTTTTTCCTTTTTTTTTTTTTTTTTAAGTCAAATTTAGGATTCTGCTGTTCAGAGCAGAGAGGTCACAAGGCCCTAATGTATTTAGCATTGACTGCCCTCTCTTGTAGTGCGTCTATTAGTCAGTAATTTGATTTGTACCTATTCATTTGCAGTCCCTGCAGGAGCTCTGAGCTGGCCCCAAGTATAATTGGTGCTGTCTCTATTTTTACATCATTAGATTAGCCCCGACTCCTGGCCACTTGTTGTCTGCGCTTGTCTGTCCATTTATACAACCTAATGTAACACAAAATTCATTACTGATCACATTACTTTCAACTCTGAAGCCAGCTTTGTGATAAACATTTTGTTAACCCTTCCCTGCCAGCACACAGACCTGGGGGATAAATGCACTTTCCCCTCAGCAGGAAAAATCAATATCATAATAAAAGAAAGTGCAGTCACATTCCTGGATTTGTCATTCCTCCCGGAGAAAGAAATGGGGAGGAACATATAGGAGATGACTAAATGGTGTCTGCATCCAGGCATCTCACTCTGCTCGATATGGAATGAGCTCAGCAGTGTCCTTTCCACTGGAATATAAAGAAGTGACACGAGATAGGGCCAGCACTCAATTTAAAACTTAATTTCTTACTCATTGTTCTGCAAGTGTTTTAGCTCTTCTGGTCAGGCCCTAATCAGGTTATGACATTATTGGAACTGGACATTTTTCTTCCAGTGCTTTGTCTCAAAAGCAGTGAACAGACACACAATTCCCTTTTTCCTTGGAGATTTGCTGCTGTGTTGGGTTTTTTTGGTTTGCTCGGGGTTGTGGTTTTTCCTCCTAATAATTAAACGAATTAACTGGAGCACTCCAGAATTTCACAGGAAAATTCAAATCTCTGCCCTGTCTAGCTTGGCTTTGCTCACATTTGATTGTCTGCTGAGTTTCTCCTAAAGCTGTTTGCATCCCTGAGGCTTCTGCTGTTGATTGCAGGGGGAGCAAGAGGAGAGCCAGGGTAGGTATTCCAGGCAGGGCTGAGCATCCTCCCAGCCCTGCTTGCAACATCCTGCCCAGGAGGTGATTCCCACTGCCCAAATATATTTTGGTGCACGCAAAAGCTGTTGGGTTTTTAACAAGTTTCCTAAATTCATCTTCTGTTTGCACAGCTTGGCTTGGAAAGCTGTTATTTTGGGTTTTCTAAATATTTAGAAATATTTCTCTGTGTTTATTAAATCTTCCCTTTAAAAGTCCAAGGCCTGAAGCCTGCCCCACACCGAGTGCTCCCACACTGGGAAGGGGGCAGGAGACAACAGGATTTTTCCATCTGTAATTCCTATAATTACCTTGTCATTCCTTTTAAGAGTCTTTCTATGGTGTTTTTGTGTAGGATATGACTTATGGCAAGCATATCTCTCTCAGAAAGTATAAGAGCCCTCGTCTCCCAGCATTTGAACCAGGACTGGTATTTTTACAGCTGTTTTGTGAGCCAAAACCTCTTGCAGCTGCTGAGGTGGTGGCAGAATAAAGACAAGACAGTTCCTGTCCCTCCTCCCAAGCCCAGCAGCCCCAGAGAGCTGTTGAGTATTTGCTGATTTTTGGGATGTGCAGCACAGGCCATCACAAAGCTCTCATAAACTATGCATTGCCCTCTCCAGGGGAGATGGGAGAGGAGGCTGTGCAATGGAAACCCATTTGTGCAATAAATTGTTAAGCAGTCGAACTGTTAAATGAACACTTATTAGAGAGGTAGGATGAAGTATGAGTCACCAAACAGCAAAATACACATTAACACAGCAAACCCTCTGCAGGAAATGGAAAGTCAAGAGCCAAGGCAATGCAAACATTCCAGTGTGAGCCAACCCTCTGGCCCTGCAGCTTCCAATCCTCTCAGCCCCTCTCCCACCACAGGATGTGCTCCTGGTGCTTTGGGGAGCTCCAAAGTGCCAGCTCTGCCAGCTCCAGGTGCTTCTCCCTTTGGATGCTCTATCATTCCCTGTCCCTGCAGCTGTGCCCTCAGCTCCCATCACCCCTGCACCTTTCTCTAGCAGAATATCACACCAAGAGTCACCTGATTTTCCCAATAATCCCACCTTGCTCTCAGTGCTGGAGTGTGAGAGCATCAGGCCTTGCTGGCCAGTGATGGTGTTGGTGTTTGATGTTCACAGGGTGCCTTAGGGGATATGGGCAGGCAGAAGGAGAGGGCCAGGGAAAATGAGAAGCAAACCCAAAGGGATTCTGGCTGGGGAAGGATCTCAGTGGTCACTGGAGGCTCCCTGGAGCACCCCCATGGGATCAGCTCTGGTGGCTGCCCTGGGGGGAAGGAGGGTTGTGGCCAGGTCCTGGCAATGCTGGGAACACTTAGTCCTCCTTGAAGTATATATCCTAATTTGTGGTATGAAAAGATTAGCTTTCCTTCCATTCCTAGCCTGCTGTCTCCCCACCATGGATAATATATAAAACAGTAGACTTTTATTCATTAACATTTATGGGAAAATGTTAATATTAAACTGTAAGTGAAAAGCCCCATCTTATTGAATTCTTCTGCTGTGTTATTGGGAGCCTAATTTCATTTTGCATTTAAATAAAAACCAGATGACGTTCAGGACGGTCAGGCAAGCATTCTGTAAGTGAGAATTTATCTTGCTATCTGGGTAAACAATGTCTCATCATTTAACAGTTATTATAAATAATGGGGTTTTAAGCACTTTGCTGGGAGTTCATATTGGCTCCACACGGGTTGCACTAAGGGAGAGAGAATTTCAGTGACATCTTCCAGGCATCCGGTGAGGAGGAATCATATCCTGAGCTCGCTTCTCAAGCTGCAGTTTTCATCCTCCTCTGGTTATTATTGCTCAATATTGTGTGCACCATCCACTGACCAAAAAAATGAAGAGGAAGGAAAATGACAAATTAGTTGGAAGCGTTTTGAAAATCAAGAAGCCCCTGTTTGAAGCATAAATGGGGAATGTGTTCAGCCCCTGCAGATGTTCATGCAGGTAGCTGAGCCTCCAAAAGGGAGATTCTTTCAGTAAAAATGGGGCTTTGTAAAAGTGGTGACTTTGCAGAGAGTGAAAAAGATGTTGAGGCAAAACATGAGGACAAAAAGATCCTAAAGCTGCTTTTTTCTGTGCCCTCTGAAATGACATCACTGGTGTTTTATGCTTGGGAATGTGTGAGGTAGCTTATAAAAAGAGTAAAAGCTGCCAAAATAGTAAATGGTTTTTCCCCTGCTCCTGTTGCTTCTATTCTGCTTTTCAGTGTTGTCCTTCCATTGAGGGGCAGCACTCTGGTGTTCTCTGCCTTTACTCCATTCCTCAGACCCCTCCAAGGCATTTCCCACCACAGGCAGGAGCAGCTTCCCTTCCATCTGCCCTGCATCCAGGGGAGGGGGGAATTAGCTTTCCATGCAGACAAGGAGCAGCTATCTGCTGTTGTGGAAAGATCCTGAATTTGGGAGCTCCTGATGCTGCTGGGGATGTGTCACCTCCCTGAGTCCATCACAGGACATGAACTGCCTATTGCCTTTTTCTATGTGACCCATTTTATACCATTTTCCAAAAAGACCCCCACAGCTAAAACACCATCTTCTTGATTTATTTATTTATTTAATGTATTTATTTGTTGTTCCCTTGGTCAGTGACTTTCCCAGTAACTGCCCAACCCATGAACTCTGTGTTTACACCAAAACTTGATGGTGTTGTGAAAGACAAAGGGTCAGTACCACTTCTCTGACTCTTTCCAAAAATATTTTTCTGGGAAAACTTCAGGCAGGACCTGCCCTCCTTTGGGCAGGTTGGGGTGAGTGGCATGGAAATGGTGGCATTTTCCTGAAAATATTCCCTGTGTTGTGGAGGATGCTTGGATGTGCTGCTGTGCTGGAATTCTCCTCAGGCAGAGCACAGCATTCCCAGGGATGGCATCTCCCATCTATTCCCACATGGCACAGCTCTTCCTGCTGGGTGCTCCCACCTTGTCAGGTGGAAATGACATTTGGAAGAACAAATCAAGAGACAAATTAACCTTGCAGCCTTCTTCCCTCATCTGCAGCCATGGAAGCAGCAGGTGAATTGTGCAGGGACAGATCCCTAATTTAAAATTTGGGGGTGCTTTTGGTGCTCCTCTCAGGGCTACTTTTATCCACAGCCTCTGGGAAAAGAATCTTTTGATTATATCATGCCAGGACCGTGTTGTCTCTTTATCTTTTGGAAATGTGGCTGGTCACCCACCAAAATGTGAGCAAAAAGTCTGCAGAAGAGCACAACACGAGGCCAGGTGTGAACTTCACTGCCAGGTGCCCGAGTACCAGGCAGAATCATGATTTAAATTGCCTTTTCTGGGGGATGTGACCAGAGGAATGCCTTGGTTTGCCATTAGGTCTTTCAGATTTCACACAGAGTTACCTTGCACCACCTCCTCCACCAGCTGCAGCTCACCCACACGTTTGTAAGATGGAGTGGAATAGAATCAATGCTTGGAACAATATTTAAAATATGACTTCCAAAAAACAAAAACATTGAATTTACTATTTCCAGCTGCCTCCTGCTTTCAGGAACACAAATGTGAATTGCTGTGTTCAACAGCTCCATTAACAAAGGGACAAATTAAGCTTTGAATGTCATTTTTATCAAGGCTCTTTCATATTTATGTCTAACATCAGAATTTGGAGCTATATAAATAAGAGAGTGTATTAAGAGCCTCAAGCAGACCCTGTAAGAGAGAGAGCCCACGAGACTGGGCTGTTGTTTTTCCAGGCTGGGTTAATACTCAGTCAAGGTAGAGCTGTGATTTTAAGGTAATGACTGCGAGCTCTGAGTGCTTTGTAAAATTAGGGCTGTGTTTACAAAGCTGGTCTGCTTGAAGCAGCCATGTCAACAGAATCTTTAAAAAAAAAATGGAATGAATAGACTAAATAAACTGCATTTGGAGCTAGGGTGATTTGGATGCGTTTGGAGCTCCTCAGTGACACTGAACTACTGCCAGGGAAGTGGGAGGAGGAGGCAGGTCCTGATCTCCACCTGAGCTCTCCCAGCTCCAGAGCCTTGAAGTGTTTAGATGAGCAGACAGTGCTGAGCCTGTGGTGACATCATTTCGTGAGCTTCAACAAAACTCTCCTGATTTGGACCAGCTGAGCATCTGCTCCCCCCCAAACTTTTTAACTTTTCCTTTGAATCAAACCCAAATTCCAGTCTGGTCTAGCTTCCTCCTCAGCATCAATCAGCACCAAGGGAACAGCCCAGAGCCTCTCACTGGCCCAAAAGGCCACTTTGTGTCAGAAGTACTGGAAGTTGTGCCAGAATGACTTTGCTTTGTAATCTTATACTTTTAAAATGAGCTCGGCAGTGTGTGTGTGTCAGGAGCACAGAGAGCACACGTGTGAGAGGCACAGGGGCACACGGAGCACCAGGGCTCTCTTCCTACCTGAGAGGCTTTAGGAGGCCAAATGCTCAGGTGGCATCACAGAGAGGATGGAATTAGGTCTTAATTAGGTCTGGAATTAGGATGGGAACTGACATTTGGAGGGTTGGGTGTGAAATTCTCATGCAGTGTCAGCAGTCACTGCCCAGACCCTGAGGTCATCACCAGGTTTGTGAGTTTGACCTTCAGGCAGCTTTTCCTTACCCAGTTTTTTTGCTGGAACTGTTTGGCTGAGCCTGAGGAGGAGGAAGAGGAGGAGGAGGAGGAGGAGGTGCTCAGATCCACACCTGTTCTGGATAGAAGATGTTCCAGGAATAGGAGCATTGCCTCCAGCATTTCTGAGCAATATCCCCAGAGTTCAGTGGGTGCAGGACGTGGTAGGTGTCATAAACATGCATTTTACTTTGAATTTGTAATTTCCTTCGTGGAGTAGAGGCTGACAGAGGGGTCAGTGTTGAGCAATCCAAGACACTCCCATAACCCTGGGAATGAGAGACCAAACCCAGGAATTTTAATACAGTGTTTTCTCTGCAAATGCTTTTGGGCTGATATACACAGATGTGCTGCTTGCGTAACCAAAGATGCAAGATAGTTCTGCCTAAATGCATTAAAAACCTTGTCTACACACACTGGCTGGCACAGGAAATCATGTATTCCACATAGGATATCTTACAGGAATTTGGAGTTAGCAGCATAGTGAAACTTTCAGGATGGAGTAAGAGAGAATTCCTTTAAACCCAAGCAACCATCGCTGCATATTCATTCAAAAACCTCATCATGTAAATCTTGCACAAGGAGTTGTAGGCTTGCAGGATGTGATGGGCCACAGAAATGATTTTCTATTTGACTCTCATAGCTTTTGAGACTTCACATGCTGGCAAAAATCGGTAACTCGTCCTTCTGAAGAGCCATTTATATAGGAAAACATCCTAAACCTCTTTACAAAAATATACAGCTCTAGGAAACTTGAGATTATTTTTTAAAAGCACTGGAAGTCATTGTGAAAGTGCCTGTCTTGAAGAATATTCTCCCTCTAAATGCCAGTCCTTTATCTGGTGCACTTTTAACCTTCCATAAAATGCTCCCAGTCAAGTCTGGCGAGATGCCAGAGTCTTGGGTCTCCTGCTCCATGGGCTCCAGTCACATGGAGCTTTCTGGGTGCTCTTTTTAAAGGAGTAAACAACCTGGATAGAAGTTCATGCAGGAGAATGTTTTGTCCTTTTCTCACTGATTTCTTTGTGCCTGAAGCAGACCTGGACATCTCTGTAAGCTCAAGGTGTCCTCCCTGTTTTGCAAGTGTTAAATTGTTTGGCATATCCGCAGTGAAATCAGGCACTAGAAATGAGATTTGGGCTCTCAGAGGGACTCTGATGTTCAGAAGGTTCTGTCTCCATTCCCCTGGTTCTCTCCTTCCTCCTGTACCTCCCCATCTCCTTGCTGGATCCTGCCACCTCTGTTCCAGGATGCCAAGTTTCATCTCCAAGTGCACAGCTTGAGCCAACTCTGTGTGGATTCAGCACTGGAGTTATCGTAAGGTAATTTGACAAGAACTAATATTTTACATAGACCACTGAATCCTGATTTCACAGGAGTTGCTCAGGCAGCATTTCCCAGTCTTCTTTACTTGCAAATTTAATGGAGGTGCTTTTGTGGCATCTCAACATCTTTCAGGTTGTGACAGGATGAGGCACAGTTTTAACACAGGAATTATTTTTAATGTTCATATTCCATAGTTGTAATTTTTTTTTATTTCCTCATTTGAAAAGAGTTTAAAATCTCTTTTGTGAAATTGCTGAGTTTATAAAAAAGGGGAAAAGAAACATTTCTGAGAAGCAGGTCTGTTCCAGCCACCCAGAGCATGGCAGGAATTTGGTGTCAGTGCAGGTGAACAGGCACAAGGCTTGGGGCAGAGAGCAGCTTTAATTGACTTTTAAACATTATCATGGTAAGCTGAAATTGTAATTGTAGCAATATATAAAATTGGGAACTGACTTTTTGCCCCTGCTCCCTTTGGAAAGGAGCAACACACTTTTGCCCAGGAATTTCAGCCATATCAAATCAAAACCAACTTGCAAAATTAAAATTTTTAATGAGGACTCGGTGCTTTCATTTCACTGCCATTTAATATTAAGGATTTTTGTTCATCCAAATACCCAAAAGCCCAGGTTCCCCTGGGGGTGCAGTGCCCCCCTGTGCCCTCCCTGCCAGCAGGGCTGGAGCCCCTCGCTCCCAGCAGCCACCAAGGGTGCTGGAGATGGATTATAATTAGAGCTCCCTTGTTAGCATAACTGCATTTCATATTAAAAAAAAAAAAAGGATAGGGGGTGGAAATCCTCGAGGAAAACCTCCAAGTGCAGTAGCAGTGGTGTCATTTCCAAGCACCCCGATATTTCCTCATCCCGCTGCCATCTCCAACCTCGCACCGGCTTTTGAGCTCTGCTCCACCTGGTGTGTCCCAGGCAGCAGCACCACTGATGCTCAGAGGGAATATTTCCTGCAGAAATAGGGCCAAAAGCAGCCGGCAGAGTTCGGGATTGTTGTCTGAATCCTGAAAGATGGAGAGTTCCCGTGTGCAAGTGTGAGCTCCTGCGGGGGAGCACATCCCTCTCCCTTCAGCAGCAATCAGTGAAATTAAAATGTTTAACTCACCCATTCACTGGGGAGCGTTGTGTAAATTACAAACAGTTTAAGAGATCCTCACGACTTCCATTGTGTTAATACAAATTGCCTTTTAGCGTTCCCTTTAAATAGGGCCCTTTTGAGTGAGAATCCAGATGGCAGAAGCTCCATAATTATTATTCATTACAGTTAATAAATAACACTCGGGAAGCCCCAGTCAGTTCTGCAAGTCCCCCGTGATGGGCATTGTGTAAATGGAAGGGTGAAAAACTAATCCTTGCCTCAGAATGTGTCAGGATTTCGGTCAAAGACAGGAGCTATGAAGGGTCCTTATGTGTCCCTGCCCCAGATCATGGACCAGGCTGGCATTCCCAGAGCTCTCTCCGCAGGGAATCTCCTCCAAAAGGAAAGGGAATTGTCTTTGATTTTAAAAAGTGGCTTGAAATTTTGCCTTTTAGCTGTTTATTCAGAAGCCCCCGTGGGTGGGGAGAGGTGGGTTCAGTGAGCAGCACCTCGTGTCTCTCCCTCACCCCTGGAAAATTCCTGTCCCACATCCTCGTTTTGGGAAGGGGCCGAGCACATTCCCACGTTTGTGGCCCCCTCGGCAGAGCCTGAAAAATTCCCCAAAATAATTGCTGTGAATGACAGAAATGAAATCGAGGAGATTCGAGCTCTGCTGGCCATTACCCCACTTCCTGCATTCCTACTTGTTAATTGTCTAATTCCTAACGAGTCTTCGGGCGTCTGATGGACTTTCTGATGCGTGCTCACTCCGACGCTTCCTTCCCTCCCCTCCCTGGCCTCATCCCTCACCAGAGACCTTGTTCCTTTAAAAATGCCATCCTTAAAAATCAGAAATACTCAGCCCAGCAAAAGGAAAAGGGAACTTGACATTAGTTGAGCTTGAAAGGCTTGGTGCTGTGAAAAGTGACTGACGTGTGAAAAGAGGCTACAATTAGTTCTTTCCCCGAGCACTCTCCCATTCAGTCCAGGGTCACTCCTTCAGCGAGCTGCGGCTTTGAGGGTAATGTGTTGTGACAGTTTGAGATGATGAAGAATAATTCTTGTATTCAGAGTTGCTGCCGCTTCCCCGCTGCCCTGACACATCAGGCTGCTGTCATTGTATCAGTTATCCCGGGCAGCCCCTCCGTAGGTAAAAGGAAAGGTTCAGCTCTTCCAGCAAATGATTTGGGATATTTTGAAACTGTGCTTAAAGAGAGGAAGGCAAACAGGGAGAAAGGAAAAACCATTAGAAGAAATAATAATGCACTGGAGAGGGGATTTTTGAGTGGACATAAAGGAGATACCAGGGCTTCAAGTGGACCACTACAGGAGAGCACGGCTAAGAAAGGCAGCATAATTTATGAGTGTTCCGGGCAAAAGAGGGCTATATAGATTTTCTTCAGGCATTGAATTAATGTGCCCTATAAAATGGTTTCACATTTAGGCTTGGCAGGGCTTTGTACCTTGCTGGATTTGATGGGGTTCTTTGACAGTTCCTGGAGCTTTCTGGAATGGAAGGTGTAGCTGGACCTGGAGCAGCGCTGGTCTCCCAGACCTGCACACCCCGGGCTGTCCCGAGAGCGGCTCCTTCTCTTCCTCCTCCTCCTCTTCCTCCTCCTCCCTGCACCTTGGCAGCCAGCTCAGGGAGAACAGCGTGGTTCGGGCTGGCTGCAGCACGGCAGTCAGGAATATCGGCACAAAGAAACCTTTCCTGCAAGGTTTCCTTTCCAATTCCTGGCGGAACTGCAGGAGGGCAGCGATGCCAAGCAGGGGCAGCCAACATCTGCTGCCAGCTCCTCTGATGGCCCAGCACTGTCCCTGTGCTCCTGCCAGCTCCTCTGATGGCCCAGCGTTGTCCCTGTGCTCCTGCAGGCTCTTCTGATGCCCCAACGCTGTCCCTGTGCTCCTGCAGGCTCCTCTGATGGCCCAGCACTGTCCCTGTGCTCCTGCCAGCTCCTCTGATGGCCCAGCACTGTCCCTGTGCTCCTGCAGGCTCCTCTGATGCCCCAGCAGTGTCTCTGTGCTCCTGCCATCTCCTCTGATGGCCCAGCACTGTCCCTGTGCTCCTGCCATCTCCTCTGATGGCCCAATGCTGTCCCTGTGCTCCTGCAGGCTCCTCTGATGGCCCAGCACTGTCCCTGTGCTCCTGCAGGATCCTCTGATAGCCCAGCACTGTCCCTGTGCTCCTGCAGGCTCCTCTGATGGCCCAGCACTGTCCCTGTGCTCCTGCAGGCTCCTCTGATGGCCCAGCACTGTCCCTGTGCTCCTGCAGGCTCCTCTGATGCCCCAACGCTGTCCCTGTGCTCCTGCCATCTCCTCTGATGGCCCAGCACTGTCCCTGTGCTCCTGCCATCTCCTCTGATGGCCCAGCACTGTCCCTGTGCTCCTGCCATCTCCTCTGATGGCCCAGCACTGTCCCTGTGCTCCTGCAGGCTCCTCTGATGCCCAACGCTGTCCCTGTGCTCCTGCAGGCTCCTCTGATAGCCCAGCACTGTCCCTGTGCTCCTGCAGGCTCCTCTGATAGCCCAGCACTGTCCCTGTGCTCCTGCAGGCTCCTCTGATGCCCAACGCTGTCCCTGTGCTCCTGCAGGCTCCTCTGATAGCCCAGCACTGTCCCTGTGCTCCTGCAGGCTCCTCTGATAGCCCAGCACTGTCCCTGTGCTCCTGCAGGCTCCTCTGATGGCCCAGCACTGTCCCTGTGCTCCTGCAGGCTCCTCTGATAGCCCAGCACTGTCCCTGTGCTCCTGCAGGCTCCTCTGATGGCCCAATGCTGTCCCTGTGCTCCTGCAGGCTCCTCTGATGGCCCAATGCTGTCCCTGTGCTCCTGCAGGCTCCTCTGATGGCCCAGCACTGTCCCTGTGCTCCTGCAGGCTCCTCTGATGGCCCAGCACTGTCCCTGTGCTCCTGCAGGCTCCTCTGATGCCCCAACGCTGTCCCTGTGCTCCTGCCATCTCCTCTGATGGCCCAGCACTGTCCCTGTGCTCCTGCCATCTCCTCTGATGGCCCAGCACTGTCCCTGTGCTCCTGCCATCTCCTCTGATGGCCCAGCACTGTCCCTGTGCTCCTGCAGGCTCCTCTGATGCCCAACGCTGTCCCTGTGCTCCTGCAGGCTCCTCTGATAGCCCAGCACTGTCCCTGTGCTCCTGCAGGCTCCTCTGATAGCCCAGCACTGTCCCTGTGCTCCTGCAGGCTCCTCTGATGCCCAACGCTGTCCCTGTGCTCCTGCAGGCTCCTCTGATAGCCCAGCACTGTCCCTGTGCTCCTGCAGGCTCCTCTGATAGCCCAGCACTGTCCCTGTGCTCCTGCAGGCTCCTCTGATGGCCCAGCACTGTCCCTGTGCTCCTGCAGGCTCCTCTGATAGCCCAGCACTGTCCCTGTGCTCCTGCAGGCTCCTCTGATGGCCCAGCACTGTCCCTGTGCTCCTGCAGGCACCCAGCTGGGCTGTGACAGGGGATGGCTGCCCTGGGGTGGGCTGGGGGCTCAGGGTGGCCACTTGCCATCCCACACCAGCAGCCACGAGGATTTTCACTGCTGCTGCTGCCTCCACCACGGTGGAAAGTGTGTGTGCCCTGAAAATCCCGTTACTCTGGGACCCTGGGTGATGCCAGCGGTGCCCATTACTGTTACTGTCAAAAGCGCAGGCTGGGCTGTTCCCAGCTCCCCTGAAGTGACTTTCTCCTCATGCCTTCAGCAGATGTTCCAACTCCTTCGTCTTTTTTTCCCTTTTTTTTTTTTTTTTAGGGCAGGCAGGACTTTGTGAGTCGTTTCCTCCGGGGACATGGGCAGGTTTTAGTATTTACGTTTCCAGTATTAGCATTTATTTGTATTTGTGTTTGTTTTTCACGGGCTTCTGAAAGCCTCAGGGAGCCATTTATGGGGCCAAAATAATGCAAGTGCTGGTCTTCTCACAGTATTTCATTTCCTTGATGGTGGAAACGCTACGAGAAGAGCAGGTCTCATGTTATTTTGACCCCATAAATAGCTCCCAGAGGCCCCTTTCTTCCTTCTCCCACCCACTCCCCCCAAATCAAATATTTAGGTTTCTGCAAAGCCTGACTTCTCAACCCTGGTTATCTTGCTTCAGCAGAAGCAAATTGCAGTTATTACAAAATAGCCAGAGAGTCTATAAGGCCGAATGGGTTTTATATGATGCACAATTTGTTGGCTACTGTACAAGTTCATTAAAGTGTATCGTAAGAGGTTGTTTTACTGGTACATTTAAGGAAGTTAATACATCTCGACAGTGTATGCATGGGGGAATGCAGATACAATAACCCTCAGACTTGCTGGGGCCAAGTCCATTGCTGGCGTAACTCCACCGGAGTGAACGGAATCACAGCCTGGGCAGCCCTGGAGTGCTGCTGATCCCTCATCCTGCTGCTCTGGGCTCTCCTGCCACCCACTCCCATCTTTCCGTGGGGATTTGCTGCTGTTTTGTGTTTTTCAGCCTGTTCCCAGCACAGAGGGTATCAGAGGTCGGATGGGTTGTGGTGTCCTTTCGGGCTGGGAGGTGTTTCAGGTCCTTCAGCTGTGCCACAGGGGCTCGGGGTGGCTTTAGGGTCCTGTCTCTCCTGATACCCAACAGCCCCAGCACACAGCTCCTGCTGCACTGGTTTGGTGTATCCAGATCTGTGAGAAATTGTCCTTTGCTTTTCACTCTGTAACAGGAAGGGTGTCCCCATGCCGTGGAGCCATTCCCCCTCCTGTCTGTGCTTCCCATGGCAATCTCACTGATGTTCCTCTGCCGTGCCCCAGTCTGCTCTAAGGGCTGGGAGAAAGAACAATAATACACTCTGGATTTTTATGTAATTTTTTAATTTCTTTTTTATTAAGGAAACAGAGCAATTTGAGGGAGTGCTGGCAGACGTGCTGCCCGTGGTGCTGGGGTCAGCTGTGGGGGCAGGTGGTCCCTGGTGACCATGTAATGGCTAATTGTCCCCCTGGTGTGACCCAGCCGTGCCCGAGAGCCGCCCGGGGATGAGGCCAAGAGCCCAATTTCCTGAGCACAGCGGAGCTCTGTGCTGCAGCCGAGCTTTTCCAGGGTTTCCTCGGGTATCAGAATCCCCTGCTCGTCTGCCTGGCCGGATAATTGGTTCCAGAGCGAGCCGGGCTGTGTGAGAGCACCGGGATGTTCCGTGTGTGCCCCGGGATGGCAGCTTGAGCCTGACACCCCCTAACCGAGGCTGGGCTGGAAAATCCCCTCCGGAGCCTCTGGCCCTCCTGTGCCCTGCCTCCCCGTCAGGAATTGTCAGGTTTTGCTGCCTCCGGACAGCTCGGAGCTGGGGGATGCAGCCGGGACAGGACTCCCTCCATCCAGCTCCTGTGGCTCCGCATCCCTGATTTCTGCTCCCTGCTTTTCCCTGGCTGGCATCGGTCTCTGCAGTGCCACCCCCTGGCAGGCACCGCACAGGTGACAGCAGCTGCCAGCTGCAAAATCCTACAGACCCCAGAAAAGCCCAAATCCCCCCAAATCCCCCCGAATCCCAGGCGGGCAGGGCGCAGGGTCCCACAGCAGGCAGCGAGGGACAGGCAGGAGCTCGGCCCCAGGGGCAGGAACAGCCACGCAGGAGCCACAGGAAAACAAAACTCCTCTCTCTGTCCCTCTCCCTCGTCTTGCTGGAAACTCTTTGCCTGGAAATCAATTCTGGCTGGAAAAGAGAGGGGAATGAGGCCGGGAGGAGCCGCGCCGGGCTTTGGGGGAGCCCAGTGATGCTGCCCAGCGCCCCCAGCCCTGACGTGGGACCTTTAAGCAAAGCCAGCTGTGTGCTGAGGGAGATAAAAGCCCCAAATCAGACAGGATAAGCACAGTATTAGTGTGGGATACGCCACTCATTTCTGATTTAAATTACTGTTTTTACTTCCTGGACTCATGGGAGAGTAAGGATGTGAGGAAAATGAAGAGGTTTAGACATGGACATTCCTTCACCAAATACTGGCAAGAAAATGGTGCTGAATCTAGCTGAGGTCATTATCAGCACTGCTTTCAGGGTGATCAGCTTCCTGCTGATTTGTTTTCCTTGTATCCTGGGCAGATTATCTCGTTGCAGGTTACCTCCAGGATGAGGGATTAAATCCCACAGCCCTGGCTGCTAGGTGTGTGCAGGGCTGCTGAGGGGAGCAGGGCAGTGCCAGGGGATGCTGGGGTGGGATGCTTTTTGTTTTAGGGAAAAGCTGACTTTTTGCTGTTCCTTAGACTTTGTGTATAAATCTGTTCTTATCACAGAGTCCTGCTGCAGCCAAAGGCCTGCTGTGGTGTTCACAGGAGGTTAAATATCCCAGGTGAGGCAGTGGAAGGGCAGGAGTATTTAGCAGAGAGCAGAGCAGGCACTGCTCCTCCAGCTCCTGCAGCTCCTTTCCACCCCAGACAAGTCTTACATAGACCCAGAGAAAGGTTTGGGTTGGAAGGGACCTTAAAACTCATCTCATTCCACCCCTGCCATGGGCAGGGACACCTCCCTCTGTCCCAGCTGCTCTAAGCTCCATGCAACCTGGCCTTGAGGATTTCCAGGGATCCAGGGGCAGCCACAGCTTCTCTGTTCCAGTGTCTCACCACCCTCACAGGGAACAATTTTTTCCAATATCCCATCTAAACCTCTCTTCCCATTTAAAGCCATTCCTCCTTGTCCTGTGACTCTATGCCCTTATAAAAAGTCCTTCTCCAGCTCTCCTGTTGCCCCTCCAGATCCTCTGTCCCCCCTGGCAGCAGAGGAATTTACCCAAAACTCCTGTGCCCATCCTGTTCCCTCCAGCCCAGGCTGCCCAAATTCACGCTGGGGTTGCACATCACAACTGCCCAGAACATTTCTTGTCTCCTGTCACCACTGTCACCCTGGGGAGGAGTCCTGTGCCACCCCTGGGGCTGTGCCTCACGTCCCTGCTGTGTGCCACCGCCGAGTGCTGCCAGGGGGATGCTGCACGTGGCCACCAAGTCAACTGCAGGGTTCAGGTGGCTCACAGAGAGGCCACGGCTGGAAATGATGCCCTGCACACACAAAAATCCTCCTGGCTGGAGATTAGGGAGCACTGAAGGCTTGGGGAGGTCAGAGAGGGGAGGTGTCTGGCTGGGTGAGAGCAGGAGAGGGAGAGCCACAGTCTGGCTGCTTCCTCTTTTGCTTTGAGCCACAGCTGAGGAAAGGGGATATTTTCTCTTTGACTTAAAAAGCTGAGTTATTTATGTCCATTGGGGCAGGATAAAGGGCTGTGGAAAGTCCCTGTTGTTCCCAAGGTGGGGCATGGCAGTGGTTATTGGTACACTCTGCCAATCCCCCTTCCAGCATCACTGGGAGATTTTCCACCATCCCCTCCATACCCTGCTCAGTTCAGCAGTGAGGTCCCCCCTGTGGAACCCTGTCACATCCTGAGCAGCAGCCACAGCCCCAGGGAAGGGCAGCAGGTAATGTCTCCATCTTTGGCTCAGCTGGGGAAAAGTAGAACCAGGAGCTGGCATTCCTCAGGAACAATTCCCAAATCTGCCCAGAAAAGGACGATGAGGGAATGTTAGAGCAATGCAGCAGCAAAGGGATTTGTCAGTAAAGCGTCTGTGTAAGGACACTGGGGGTTTATCCCAAACACTAACCAGGACCTGCTCTCTCTCCCTTGCAGAGCTTCAGCGAGAGGGAAGCATAGAGACGCTCAGTAACAGCTCGGGCTCCACCAGCGGCAGCATCCCCCGCAACTTCGACGGCTACCGCTCCCCCCTCCCGACCAACGAGAACCAGCCCCTGAGCCTGTTCCCCACGGGATTCCCCTGAGCCAGCCCTCCAGCAGGGACACATCCAGGGGATCCAGCGCCTGTCCCCCAGCCCATCCCGCTGTGTCTGTCACCTGCCGGCTCCCGGCCGCGCGGGATGGTTCTCGTTACCCTGATGGAAATCGACGACTCTTAAACCTTCCTGAAACATCCGTCATGAAATCTTGACTCTGTGTTCCTGTGCAATACAAAGAGGCTCCATCTTCAGTCCTGATAGCTCTGCAGCTTCTTTTCTCGCTGTCTTCAGGAAGAGGTTGGGTGAGGAGAAATATTCCTAAGCCACCTTGGGTCAAGCACACGGTTTCACAACCATGCTCTGCTTTTTCCTGCTGAGAGATGAATCTCTGTAACTCAGAGGAGCTCTCGCCGTTGGTGAAAGTGCTGAGCATTAATGGATGAACTGGAGAGACTGGAAACTGGAGGACTTTCTGTGGACAGGGTTGATGATGTTATTCCTTCCTCATCGCATCTCCTTGCTGCCCTTCTTCCCCTCTGACACTCATCGATGCCAGGAGTATTACAAATGGAAATGTTTCTTTTTGTTCTTTGGAAGAATTCTCTCTCTTGCTCCGGTTTTCTTCTAGTCATGTATTTTAGAAACATACTTAATTGACTAATTGCAGTCATGGATTTCTCATATTTGGTTATAAAAGTTGTTCATTGGAACTCAGATATTTGTCCAGAAATGCATGTGTCATTGAATAAATCTAAGTTAAACAAGAAACTGCTTAAATGGCAATGTTCATGGAGTGTTACTGGGCTGACTGTGGGCTTTGTGTATCTCCCTGGACCAGACTCTGTGTGTATTGGAGGGCTTTAATTAAAGCCATCAGTGGCTGTTATGCAGCCAGTCTAGCATGGTTTTGCCTCCCCATTTCCTTGTCCTCGTGTGCACATATGGGATTTTTAGAAACAAGGTATTTAGGTGATGTGCCTCACACCCACTTGGCTCCTCTGAAAACCAACACCCAGCTTTGTTTGGGGCCCTGCTTCTTCATCCCACCAATTTCAGTGGGACAAGGACCAGGTGCTGGAGGCAGAGGCACCCATTTCCATCCATTCTGCTGCAGGATCAGAGGCTTTGCAGAACAGCCTGAACCCCTGCACCCTTCTGAACGTGCACAGTCAGAGCTAGCACTGCATAACCCTGCTGATAAAACAGTCCTGGGCTCACACATCATAACCACACAAATTCCTACATCTCAGCCAACTTGTGTCTCGCAGCAGAGTGAGATGGGACTGTCAGCTTATGAAATTTCCTTCCCACTACTTGTTTTTAATAGAAGCCGTTTGAGTCATGGCTGGGAGAGGAAACTATCTAAACCCACAAATCTTACAGCTCCAGCCAGCCACACCAAGGGATGCAGAACCAACCACCCTCTTCCTACTCCATCCCCAAACACCCAGTTCAGTCTTGGGCTTGGTTTGGGTTGGTTTTTTTGGGTTTTTTTGCTTTTAACTGTAGCACAGCCACTCAGAAGGTTTTGTTTTCTTCAGTCTTGGAAACCGCTAATAAAAAGCGAGAGTTTACAGCAATAATTTCAGTTTCTTGCTTGGTTTGCAGTCAGTCTCTTCTCAAGCAAAAAAAATAACTTCCTTGGGATGAAATCAGAGGAGAGTTTTGCCTCTAAGTAAGTACTTGCAGCTCTGGCCCGCTGGCTATATCTGCTGTAATGTTATGTTCCTTTTTGTCTGTAAAATAAAGGCTTGAAGTACAGGGTTGAGGGCAGGACTGGCACCACGGACAAATGGGACCGCAGGGTCAAGTCAGTCCACACCAGTCAGGGTTTTTAACACAGTTCAAGCCAAGGTCAGCTCCAAAAGTTCAAACAAAATCCAGATTAACACATAGAGAAGGGATTGTGTTGTCACCGTGATGCTTGTTTCCTTTCAGGCTTTCCAAGGAGCGGGGTAAGGGACAAAGTTCTCCTGGAGGAAGGAAAGAGGCTCCTCTCCCTCCTGCCTGGGACTGCCTGGCTGGCTCTGGCTGAGCACACAAAGCAGGATAGCACATAACACCGAGTGGTGTCATTGCAAATGTATTTGTTGTTGGCAGGCATTAAATCACTTTTTATAAGTGCTGCAATATGGCCATGTGGAAATTCCCAGTCTGCAAGAAGCTCCTTTGAATCAGGATGTTTTGTTTAAAGTGGGGGGGAAGAGATTCAAAAAAACCCTACAAACTGGGGCTGTACCAAAATATTTTCAGTCTGGTTCATTGAAAAGAATGTCCTAAATTCCCTGCTGTTGATAGCCCTGTAGCCAAACTGTTAAGAAAGCCTAGAGCCTAAAAAGAAAAAAATAAGCATTGCCATGAGGTGGCTAATTTAACTTTAATTTGATACTTACACAGATGACCCAGCAGAATAACCACTGAGTTCCAGCTCCTCTGTGAGCCAGAGAAAACTGAGTGTGTTGCTTTATAGGATCTGATTCATTGATAACTCTGTGGGGTCAGAATTATCACTGACTCTAAGGTCTGAAGGGTGTGAGTTAATGATAATTTTATAGGATTTGGTTCAATAATAACTTTATTTGATATGATTCATCAGTAACGTTTTCTGATGCAGCACATCCCTGCACTGTGTTCTTCACTCACACCACACTCCTGCTCCCACCATGGCCCTAAAAGCCCCCCCATTTCAACCAGGTGCCAGGTGGTCTCGTGCCACACCACCCTTCCTCCTCCTCAACCTCAGCAGCCATATGAGAGCTCATTTCCAGGCACCAGGAGAGAATATTTCTGTTCCTTGATAACTCTAGAAGCTGCTCTTAAGGGAAGTTCACCCCTGACTCCAACACAACCAGGTTTTCAGTCTAGGAACTTGATCCAAACCCCACTTAAAAATAACCAGAGGCTCATGGTCTTTGCAGGATTTCTGCAGGCTCCTGCCGCTGTGGAAATTCTCCAGGTGAGTTTCTGACGTGCCAGGTTCTCAAGCACAGCAGCTGGCAGCACAGCAAGAATGTTGTGCCATGATATAAACCAAAGAGCCCAAGAGACACGGGGACTTGCAGGTTTTTAAACTCTTTCCAGTAGTCGTAAGCAGAGGGCTCCTGCTGAGTTCAAAAGGCAAAACGTCTCATTTAAAGCGGGGCGGACTGTATATCACTCTGGGCATAAAGTGGGGCTCTTCTATTAAAAGTTGAGTTCAGATTTCATGAATTAACATGAAATATTGCTTTCTTATCCTACCCTGGTTTCTGTAATAAACACACGCATGTAGCGGGCTTAAATCATGGGAGGGGGGATGTTGGGCTGTTTGAAAAGGAGTGGGAAGTCAAAGGCTCTCCAAACGTGACAGCTTGGAGTTCAAATGAAATCAAATCTCAGGACCAGTCCAGGGCCTGGGTGTAACCATCAGAGTTTCCTGGTGCTTTGCAGAGCACCTGGAGCTCGGGATTTGGTGGCTTTGCTGGGGATGCTGAGCCCCAGCCCAGGTAAATCCTGTCCCTGTCCCAGGTTTGTCCTGTCCTGAGCAGCGTTCCCCAGGCCCAGAACATTTGCTGGGACAAGGCAAAGGACTGGCCAAGAGCAGAATCCTGCCAAGATCTCCATCCTCCTTCCTCAGCAGAGAACCCAGAGCAGAGCGTGGCTACAAAGTGCAGCTGTGAAATCCCTGGAGCTGCTCCCCGTCCTCCCTGACCGCCCCAGCGAGGGGTAAATCCATGGTGCTCTCACCAGAGCTTCCTCAGTAAAGTTTTGAGCATCCAAACCACGTTTGCGCCACGTCTCTGCATTTATTTTCTCACTCCTTCGCTCTGGCTTGTTGCTGTGCAGGGTAGGAAAGTTTGCGCCATTTCCTGTTGTCTTTCCCTTATGCTCCTGAGATATTGTAAAAATGTTCGGTATCCTCCAGTAGGTTGTAATCACTTCACCCTAATGTTTCACAGCTGCTAAGTGTAACTTTAAACCCGACCATTTGAGTGCTCACAATTAGCGAGTCAATGGGGCTGAGATCGGCTCTTTGTGATTGCAAAAAAAGGAGAAAAAGAAACTTCTTTTTTTTAGCCTGAGTTTTAATTGGATAAAGCGGGAACAAAAGTTGTGGAGACGAGGGGGGGTGGTTTTAATGCAATAAATGATTAGTGGCCTGTGTGCTAGGAAAAAAATAATTGAATCCACCGCTTGGCCTGTTTCACAGATGGAAAAGGCACCGGGACGAGCGATTGTCTGTGCAGTGCCGGGGACTGCAGGAGCCCCTCTCCGAGCTCCCGGGTGTAGGGACACAGCTCTGGGAACAGAAATGGGAAAGGCCGGGAGGTTCAGCTGTGATCCTCACCTGGGCACAGCCGGGCAGAGCATCCCCCGTGTCCCCGCCCTGGATCCTCCAGGGGCTGCTCAGCCTCGGCTGTCCCTGGCATTCATTGAATACCAGCGGAAATCTGGGCTCAGGAGCCCTCCCAGCCCAGCAGGGTGAGCCCTGCTCTGGCTGATGTCCCCGGCTTTGTCCCCGCTCGGCACTTGCTGGGGACAGGTTTCAATTGTCCCCAAAACTTTACCCCGGTGCGAGCAAAGCGCAGGACACGGCAGGGGACAAAACCCTCCCTGTGCCCCCAGCTGTGCCAGCTCCTCCAGCTGTGCCAGCTCCTCCAGCTGTGCCAGCTCCTCCAGCTGTGCCCAGCTCCTCCAGCTGTGCCCAGCTCCTCCAGCTGTGCCCAGGGGTGCTGCTGGATGTGCCACATCTCCCCCGGCCCGTCCTGCTGGGCACTGACGCTGCCCCATCCACTGCAGCCATCCCTCCCTGCGCTCGGATGTAATTTGAAGCTGTGCATCTGTCAGTGAGTTCCCAGGCTGAATTTTTGCCTTTCTTGGGAATTTCTGCTGCAGGAAATTACACTAAAATACCGACAGCAGGGTCAGGGGCTTGCAGCATTCCCTGTCACCTCCGTCTCCTTCCCTCTGTCGCATCCCTGGGGATGGGCACAGTGCAGGGATGCTGCTCCCTGCCAGCTCCCCCTCCATGCAAAGCATTCCTGCCACCTGATCATAAATAGTAATTAATAGCAAAGCCCTGGTCTAGATCAAGGAGGAGGCTCTGAATTTTCTTGGGAACTTTGCTGTCTGAAAGGTATCTGAAATATTCCCTAGCACTCGGCCTATCAGTGGCTCAATTATACGGTGAGCTGCCGTGCAAAGTTAATTTCTAATTTAATACAATGTTAAAAGCTTGTCAGGTTAAAACCTCATCTATAAACGAGACATGAAACGTCTCTTTAAAGCAAGTGTTGCGAGCCAGTCCTGGCTCAAACCACAGGTTGCTGCTTCTTTTATAGGATGTAATTATTTCCCAGGGAGTATTTCCAGTATTGTTACAGGACGTTAATAAAAGGTGATGCCACTGCCCGTGGTGCAGCCCGGTGCCAGCTGGGCATTAATCCTCTCCCATCCAGCCCCTCTCCCTCCACAACCTTCTCTGGAGAGGTGGGAAGTGTCAGCTCCTGGGGCCATGGGAAGAAGGACAGGGAGAGAACCTATTGTATTTTCACTTAAAAGTGAAATAAGTGAAATAATAATAAGTAAAAAAACACCCTGATGTGTTCTGGGGGGAGCGCAGCATCTCTGCATCCCCCCGGGAGGAGGGGACTCCCCTGGGGTGAGGTGGGAACGATGGCCGAGCGCTTTCCTTCCTGAGCAACCTGGGGAGAGCACTTTGGCAAGGGTCTGCTGTGGGCTGGAGGTTGTGAAGCACGTTCAGAGCAGCAGTTTCGTTCAAGCAGAAAACCAGAGAGAGCATCTGCAGCCCGGGGTGAAGAGCTGGCCCTGTACCCTGCTCCCCATCCCACCTTGCACCCATCCCGTGACTCCCAGAAAGATCAGGCACATCCTCTGCCTCTCCTCCCACACCAGGGTGTCCACACTGCAGCCACCTCCAAGGTACATTGAATTTTGCTCTTTTTGCTGCAGCCACCTCCCAAGGTACATTGAATTTTGCTCTTTTTGCTGTCGAAAGGACAAAGTCCAGCTGTCATGTGGCAGTGATGCCATTGTCCTGCCCGGGTGACTGACCAGACTATGAGACTCCCGCTCCTGGTAGTCCTCAGTGTCCGTGGGAGCTGGGCAGGATCAGGGCTGCCCTTTCCAGACACAGCCAAAAACCACCATGTGTCACCCTGCTGTGATCACAGGATCAGCTGTGATATCACGTGCATTTATTTTCCAGGAGGAACCTCACCAGCTCCAAAGGCTTGGATCAGAAGTCTGAGCTCCCCTCTATGCCCGTGAAGCCCAGCAAGGAGGGGTTTTCCAAAAGAGAACAAGATTTTGGTGGGAGCGGGTGATCCCCACCACAGCAAGGGCTGGAGGGGAATGTGAGGCAATTCAGTGTTAAACTGAATTTTAACTGGAGCTAAAATGAAGGCAGGTGGTGATGTGCCGGTCTGAAGCTTCGAGGGATGTGTGGGCTCTTTGCTCCGGCTCTCCACTGGCCAGGACTTTCCCTCCCTTTCCCTGGGTTTTCTGGCAAATTCTGCTGCTCTCTGTAATTGAGAAAAGCTGCTGCTGAACATCTGCACAGGCCCTGTCCTCTCGGAGCGGCTGCGGGGCTGTGAGAGCTGCGCTGCCGGCGCTTTGATGTGCGGGTGATTCACGGCTTGGCCAGGGCCGCCCGCAGATGCTGCCCCTGGGTGGGGATGGGATGGGATCCATGGGATGGGATGGGATGGGATGGGATCCATGGGATGGGATGGGATGGGATGGGATGGGATGGGATGGGATGGGATGGGATGGGATGGGATGGGGTCAGACAGCACCTGCACATCTGTGCAATCAGCAGCCCCGTGTGTGAACCCCCTGCTCCTCCTCAGCAGGGCACACGCTGTGACCTCTCCTGCTCCCTCCTGCAGAGGAAAGCACCCGGAGGCACCAGGGAGGCGGCTCAGGCGCTTCCCCGCATCCCACCGGCACCTGAAGAGAGCAGGGATGGGGATGCCCGTGCACACCTCGCTGATGCAAAGGGGAGGGAGCAGAGCCCCAGGCAGGCAGAGCTGCAGCCCGGGGAGCACAATCTGTGCCCTTAATCCCGCCGTGTCCTGGGCGCTCTCAAATCCCCTCCACTTCAATGAGCGCTTGTAGTGTCAGGCCCGCGCCGGGCGAGACGGCACGCGGGGCTGGCGGGGAGGATTTGCTCAAGAGGCACTGTTTTTAAGGTGAGATTTGAAGGATGGAAGACAGATGGCAACTGGAGAGGACAAACGGATCAAGTGAAGGGTTTGTTTTCAGCGTGGAGGGGAAAACACGGCGGGGAATTACTGCTGGCTACAAAATGGGTGCTATTAATACCTGCAGCAAGTCCAGCTTTGCACCGAGCCCGGAGCCCCAGGACCCTCCCGGGCACCGCGGCAGAGGCAGGAGCGTGGTTCTTTCTGCGGAGATGAATTGATCCCAGCGTCACTTTGAGTGTCCCCAGACAAAGCTGGGAGAAGGGCTATTAGCCAGCCGGCGGCCCTGCCATTGTCCCCGCTATCTTTTCTTCCCTTTCAGCCTCCCTCCCCGTGGCCCAGGTCTCAAAGACCATGTGTCAAGAGATTAGTGACCTGCGGGAAGGGCAATTGCTTGCTTTGTGCCGGCTGCCCGGCGTCGGGGCTGTTATTTACTTGTTATTTGGTGCTGCCCCCGTTGAGGTATCCATGGAAAACACGCCCTGGAGAGAAATCCGCACAGCTCGTGTGGGTGAGGAGCTGGGACGCTGGAAAAGAGGGGCTCGAGGGTTTCAGAATATCTGCCCGTGCCAACATCCCCAAATTCCCCAGGATGGTCAGTGCAAGAACCCAGCACCTACGGAGAAGTGAGGAAAAATCTGGGCAATGAGAAAATTAAGTGCAATGCAAAAGTGCCTGGGGATGGGGCTGGATCCAGGGCGGAGATGAGGGCTCGCCCCAGAGCAGTTCGAGTTCTCAGACTGGTTTAAAGAACCGAAAGATGGGACGAGCCTGTCCTGCCTGCAGGGCCGTGTCTTGGAGGAGCACTGGGATTTGGAGGAAATAGAAATCAAGATAATGAGAGCTGGCCCTTCCATGCAGTGCTGGTGTACATCAAATTTGTCCATGGTGAAACACCCAGGGAAGGAGCAGATGCAATGAAAAGTGTTACTCATGCCCAGGACCAGCTCGTGATTTATTCTGGCTGGTTTTATTCTCTCGCTAGTGAAATGCTCTCTCCTATAAACACGGGACGGTGATTTTCTGCAATTCTAAAAGTCAAACCTAGACCAAAACCACAACTCACGTGACGTAGGACCAGCGGCGTCAGATCCTGCTTTAGATGTGATTCCAGACAAGTTCCCAGATCCCGTCTGAAGCAAACAGGCCAAGATGTGAGACCCTGTCGGCTCTGCCCACACAGGGCCGGCTCACTCATCCTTCCTTTGATCCTGTAACTTCTGTCAAACTCCTGGGCCCAAACAGGGAGAAAAGGGATCCTGGGGATGCAAGGGGGACTGGGGACCAGGGGGCTGAGTGACCCTCGTGGGGCTGGGGGCTGCCTTGAACCTTCCTCCTTCCAGAGGCAACGGGAGGGGACTGCACCCATCAGGAACAGTTTGAAAATAAAACTAAGAAGGGAGACAGACCTGGATGTCCCCTGTCCGCGGGGATTTTGCTGTCCAGGTACAGGCAGGGTCCCCTCCCAGAAGCGGATTTTGAGGAGTCCCCAGTGATTTTTTTCTCCGCTCCCAGAACCGCCGGTTCTGTCGGTGTTCCCCTGTTCCTCCAGGACCTCTCAGGCTGTGGGAGTCGGGCAGCCCTGTCCTGGCTGCTCCTGGCACCGTGCAGAACAACCCCAAATCCTCGCTGTTAATCCAGAGAGGAAGCAGAGAGGGAACCCCAACAGCATCATTTGATCAAATAACGCCGTTTGCTGGGGATGTTTGATTTAAGACAGGAGCCGCGGCCCCCGAGACCCGGCTTGGCTCGGGGAACGCGGATGGAACAGCGGGACCCCGATTATCGGTAGGCGCCGATGGAGCCTCCGAGAGGGACCCGGGGGACCGGGCAGGGGCAGCGACAGCGAGCCCGGGCTCCCCACCAGGAGCGGGGCGGATCTGCGGCTCGGTTTCCCCGCAGAACCGAGGCGCGGGGGGTGCCCGGCCCCGAGCCCATCCCATGACGGCGATGAGGCGAGGATAATGCCATTAGCCCGGGATTACGAGCCGGGATGTGACACACTTTCTCAAATGGAAGTTTTTTAAACAGAGGGATTTGCACGATCCCCCACCGCTCCCCTCCATCCCCGCACCCGTTCCCAGCTCCATCCCCGGTGCCGGCCCGGGCTCCGGGCGGGTCCCCTCGCTCTGCACCGGGGTCCCGTCTCTTTATAAGGCAGCGGGCTCGGGGCGGGCTCGGGAGAGCCCCGATGGGGAGAGCCCCGGGGGCGCGGGGCTGGAGGGGTCACTCGGCCCCCGCGCAGGGAGAGCGCTCCGTAACTAAGAAAAAATAATAAATCCATTTAAAATTCAATTAAGGGCAGGTTCACAGCTCAGAAAGGCACGGAGTAAAGGGAGGATGGAGGATCCGTGTGTCTCCTCCCGGCCGGGCCGGGGTCACTCGCCGCCCGCCCTGCCAAACAGGCTGGGAAATGTGTTTATAAATTGTTCAAACTCTGGATAAACTTCAGCGGCGTTTGTGTCTGCGTCTCCCCGCATGTTGTTATTTTCCAGAAATCTGGATTACTGGAAATATTTTCTTTAAAGCTGGAGAGAAATCTAAACAGTCTGAGGGCAGGGGGATCTCGGGGGGTGGGGGGAGCTGCCCGGGGGCTGCGGGGCTCCGCGGGGTTCCCTGCGCACGGAGGGGACGCGCAGCTCCGCGGGGGCGCAGCGGGAGGAGGCGGCTGGCGGTGCCGAGGCTGCTGTCACATCGAGCATCTCTCTCGGCGGCTGTCGATAAAAGGGCATCAGCAGGGCCCCGGTGCCCTGCGGCCCCTCCCCGTCCCCTCCAGCGGGCACCGGAGCACGGCGGGGGAGCAGAATCGTTTTCCCGGGATCTTCCAGGGATAAGGGGATTCCCAGCACGCCGAAGGGTGCGAGGGGAGATGCGGCGCCCCGGAGAAGGAAAGCGGAGGAGGGAGGGGTGTCCTGGGCGCGGGTGGGTGAGAGATCAAACGAGGACAGTTCCGTCACACGTGGGGTTCTTTTCCTCTCTAGGTGGAGCGGAGAAGAGGGCCCGAAGCTTCTGGGGCTGCGGCGCCGCCCCTCGCCTCCTCCCCGCCTGCCCCACGGCCCAGCGGAGGCTGCAGGGCCGGGTGGGACCGGGGGGCTGGAGGGGCCGCCGAGCCCCAGAGGATCCGCTTCCCTTCGGGACCGAGGGAGTTCTCCCACCCCGCACCTGCGGCTTCGCTCGGGGAGGCTCTGTCTGTCTGTCTGTCTGTCTGTCTCTCTGTCTCTCTGTCTGTCCGGCTGCTCCCTGTGGCACCGGGTCCTTCCCCCCCACCCCACGGCCTGGTTCCACCCCGGCTCCACTCCCCCAGTTTGGGAAGGTGCGAGCAGCCGAGCCGCCCTCCCCAAGGGCCCGGGGCTCTCCTCTTGCCGTGGCATCACTGCCGGGAATGGGGGGCCCGACGGATCGCCCTGGACACGAGAAAAACCCTTTCTCCTGGCGCACCCCGTCGGGGGGGAGCGCTCCCCGGGGCGCGGGGCCGCCGCAGCCCGGTGGAGCCGGGAGGAGGGGAAGGCGGAGGCCCGGCTGCTTGTGAGAATTGTTATTTTTCATCAATCACCCGCAATTTGTGTAAGTGCCCCGGACAGGACACCAGCCGTCCTGCTGGCTGGGGTCACGGAGACAACACAGCGATGGAGAAGAGCAAATTGCATTTGCTCACCAGCTCACAGATCCAAATTACGGCCCTCGCATGGCGCGGGGAAGAGAGCGAAAGGTCCATGTGACATGAGGGAAATATGAAGGACTTTGACAGGTCTTAAACGGCCTGGCGCCAAGGCCTAAGTCTACCGACTAAAAATAGAAAAGGGATGATGAGTGGAGATGGGCAGAGATGAAAGGGGGAGAGCGAGCGGGGCCGCGGTGCGGGGCGGGGGGGCGGCTCGACGGGACGGTGTCCCCGGGCCGAACGGGGACGGATCCCCAGGGCGGACCCGCGGGACGAACCCGCCAGACAAACCCGGTCTCCATCGGCCCAGCCCGGGGATTGGGGACGCAGGGACGGCTCCCAGGAGCTGCAGCGCCCTGGGGCAGGGTGGAAAACCTTCCCTCGAAGGGGCCTGAGCCGGGACACTCCGCGGCCCCGGGGCAGACGGGAACCGAGGCCGTGGCCTCCTCTCGGCCTGCCCGGTGCTCGGTCACCGACGGGCGATGCGGGGCACGGCCCGTCCGTGGCTGCAGGTCCTGGCTCGTGTCCGGGGTGGCAGCGCACTGGGTCCCGCTGGTACCCGGTCCCCGTTCCCCCCATCCCCGCGGCCCCGCCGGCTACCGAAGGTGAGGGAGACGAGGCTGCTGTGGATGGGTTTTATTCTGCAGGCGAGGCCGCTTGCGGGGTTACAGCGGTGCGGGGGGCTCGGGCTGGGAGCCGGCCAGTGGTCCCGTGGACAGGCGACCTTTCCTCGCGGGGACACGGCTGCTCCAGGCCCAGAAGTGCCGGGCCCCGCGTCTTCCCGAGGATCAGCAGGCGAGGTGTCCACGGGAGAACCGTCCCGGCGTGGGGAGATTCGCCCCGAGGCAATGAAAGGCTCCGCTTTTTCTTTGGGGGGGGCGGTAATAAAAAAAAAAACATACAAGCAAGCCCCACTTTTGCCAAAGCTGCCGTCAGCAGTTTTCCACGGCGGCGAGGAAGCAAAGTCCAAATTGGGTTTAAATTTCAGTCCCCGTTGCCCGTTCAATGGTCAGCGGGACCCCCCCGGGGGGTGAGGCGCGGTGCCCGCCCCGTCGGTGCGGGTGCGGGCAGAGGTGAACCTGCCGCGGGACACGGGGCAGGTGGAGATCGGCCCCGGGAAGAGCCCGGGGATAGGGATCGGGCTCCGCCGGGGGCTGCGGGCGGGGAACGCTACCAGCAGGATAAACCGGGGCGGAGGGATAAAGAGGAGAAGTCGGGATGGGAAGGGGGCACCCGGGGGTCCCCGAATCCCACCCTGCGCGGGGAGCAGCGACCCAGGAGCACGCGGGCTCCGAGCTGCTGCGGCCGCGGCTCGGTGCGCATCCGCGGAGCGGGAGGGCCCGGGGGCGGGGGGAGGACAGGCCGGGGGACAGAGGAGTGGGCCGGCCGCCACCCCCCCGTCCCGCCTGGTCGCAGCGCAGGCGGCGGGGGCAGGAGCCTTGGAAGGATGGCAGGGCGCTTTTTGAAGATTTGGGGGTAAATATGAAGTGACAAGAGACGGGTCTTTATTGTGAGGGCTCAGCCGCCTGGCGCCAGGGCCCTCTTCAGCCACCGCGGCCCTCAGTTAATCAGCGCAGATCTCCAAACCGGCCTCTCCGAGGGGACACCCACCGCGCCCGCCGCCCCCCCCCGGGCCCCGGCGCGGCGGGACCGGCCCTAATCCCTCAGCAAACAGCCCCGGAGTGTCCCCCCTCCTCCTTATCTGCCTCCCCCCGCCCGGGTAAACAGCCCCTCCGGCCGGGCACCGCCGCGCTGGCCCCCGGCCGCGTACCCGACGCGCCTCGACGGCGGGGTCTGGGGGTCTGTCCGGGGCGGAACCCCCCGCTCCCGGTCGGGGCGGCTGCCGGCAGGGTGGGGGCGACGGCTGGGAGCGACTCACCCGCGCTGGAGGTCGCCGCTCGGGGCCTCGCCGCCGCCCGCAGCTCTCCGCCGGGCCGCGCTTCCGGCGGCCGCCCCGTCGGCTCCGCGCGGTTCTGCGCGGTCGTGCGCGGTCGTGCACGGTTGTGCGCGGCTGTGCGCGGTTCTGCGCGGTTCTGCGCGGTTCTGCGCGGTCGTGCGCGGTTGTGCGCGGTTGTGCGCGGTTGTGCGCGGTTGTGCGCGGAGCGGCGGGCGGGGCTCTCCCCACCGCGATCCGCTCTCCAGGATCTGGCGTAAGGCGGCCGCCGCCGGGCTCCCCCGGCCTCTCCCCCCTCCCCGGCCCGCCGCCCCCGCGGACACCGGCGGGGGCCTCTGCCGCCGCCCCCGCCCCCGTGGCTCCGCTCCCCGCTCCGCCGAGGTGGCTCCGCGCTGGCCCCGCACCGGCGGCGCAGCCGGGGCTGACCCGGTATGCGGAAAGGAGCCGGGGGTGGGATTTCGAGCACTTTTCTCTGTCATTGGTTAATATTTTATTCTGTTGACATGTTTTCTTACTGCCGATGCTTCCGACACCTTCTTCTTTTTTTTTTTTTTTTTCCTCCCTCTTTTTTTTTTTTCCCTTCTTCCCTTCCTCCCTCCCTCCGCGCCCCCCGCCCCCCCGCGCCCGGAGCTTGGCCGGAGCTGTCAAAACCCCGCCTATGCAGATCCACAATTGGTCTGAAACGCGTAAAATCAGCAATCAAGGGGGCTTGGCTCATTAGCGGGCGGATCAGAGCAGGAAGGACATGTGAGATAGTCACAGTTTTACAGAGATCAGGACAAGATCTCACCGTTCCCACTCGGCTCCTTTGGCCATGAGCAGCCCGAGCCCCAGCGCGGAGCGCGGAGCGCGGAGCCGGCCCGGCCCCGCCGGGGCTCAGCCCGGGCCCGCGGGGGTGTGAGGGCAGCGCGGCCGCTCCTGCCCCGCCGCGCCCCGCGCAGCCCCGCGCAGCCCCGACCCGGCTTTTGTTTCTATTTTAGTGTCGGGAAGGACTTTCCTGGGAGGGCTCGTTCCCTCGCTCGCTCTCCCTCGCTGCAACAACAACAACAAAAAATAAGGACCTACTGTCTCCCCTCCGCAGACCGGGAGTCCCAGGAGCCGGGAACTGCCTCGCTTTTCCTTTTTTTTTTTCTTCTTATTTTTTCTTTTTCTTTTTCTTTTTCTTTTTCTTTTTGTTTTTTTTTTTTTTTTTTTTTTTTTTTCCCCGAATCTAGTTCGGCTGATTTTCGCCTCCTTTTTTTTTTATGCTTTTTTTTTTTTTTTTTCGGATTGTGTGTGTGCGTGTTGTTGATTTTCCTTCCTCTTCCAGAGACTCGAGCGAGTTCGCTGGGCAGGAGAGGGGAAAAAAATAAAACCCAACAAATACACACACACGCATTTTTGTAAAGGGAATCCCTCTTTTTCTCCTGGATTTGTGGATGCACCGATGAGAGATCCAGCCTTCCCAGGGACTGCCATGGCTTACCACCCCTTCCACGCACCCCGGCCGGCTGACTTCCCCATGTCCGCTTTCCTCGCAGCCGCCCAGCCGTCCTTTTTCCCGGCTCTGGCTCTGCCTCCGGCGGCGTTGGCGAAGCCCATGCCGGACCCGGGGCTGGCCGGGGCGGCCGAGGCCGGGCTGCACGTCTCGGCCCTGGGACACCACCACCAAGCCGCCCATCTGCGCTCGCTCAAAAGCCTGGAGCCCGAGGAGGAGGTAGAGGACGACCCTAAAGTAACGCTGGAAGCCAAAGAGCTTTGGGACCAGTTTCACAAGCTGGGCACCGAGATGGTGATCACCAAGTCTGGGAGGTAAGAACCGGCCCCGCGCAGCCCCCCAGCCCTCCCCGCACCTGCGCGCCCTCACCCCTCGCTCCATCCCGCTCCCCATCCGTCCCCGTGAATTAACGCGGCGAGTTTCGATCCCTGCAGTTTTTCGGAAGTGTTTCTCCCCTCTTCTCCGACCTTCTCAGTCACCGCTCCCCCCCACCTCACTCCCATTACTACTTTTCCGACCGCGATCCCAAATTAAATTCGCGCACGTTAATTGAGCGCCCGGAATCCCCCGCTCCCGTTGTTTTCGCCTCTTCCTTCCCTCCTGCCAAACTTTCCCCACGTCCGGCCGGGGTCGTTCCCGGCCCTGCCCGTGGCCCCGAGCCCGGGAGAGGCAGCCGGGGGTGCTGAGCGAGCGGGGAAGGGCAGAGAAATAGGGGAAAACAAGGATATGTTTTTGCCTATGATTTCCCGAAATGGGTTTTTTGAGCTTTTTCCCTGCTTTCTGCCACGGTGTGGGCGGCATAGCGGGATGAGAAGAGGTGGGACGTGAGGAAGGCTGGGAATCCTCAGCGAACTAAACTGAGAGATGGTGTTTTGGGAGCAGCAGCCGGGGCCGGGCGGTGCGGGGGGCTCGGTGGGGCCGCAGCCGTCGGGGGTCGGCGGCGGGCGGGGGCAGCTCCGTACTGCTCTGGGTCTCTCCGCAGGAGGATGTTCCCCCCGTTCAAGGTGCGGGTGAGCGGCCTGGACAAGAAGGCCAAGTACATTTTGCTGATGGATATAGTGGCGGCCGACGATTGCCGGTACAAATTCCACAACTCCCGCTGGATGGTGGCTGGCAAGGCCGACCCGGAGATGCCCAAGCGCATGTACATCCACCCCGACAGCCCGGCCACGGGGGAGCAGTGGATGGCCAAACCTGTTGCCTTTCACAAGCTCAAGCTCACCAACAACATCTCGGATAAGCACGGCTTTGTAAGTGCGGCTGCGGGGCAGAGAGGAGCCCCCCGGGAAGGGACCCTGGGCTGGTGCGGGGTCTGCCCGGTGCGGGATCTGCCCGGTGCCCGGTGCGGGATCTGCCCGGTGCCCGGTGCGGGATCTGCCCGGTGCAGGGTCTGCCGTGGTCTCCCCGGAGGAACCGCAGGGCTTTAGAGCCTCCTCCAGCCGGGTCGGGCTGTGCGGCCGGGCCTGGCCGGGCCTTGCGGTGGCCTGGCTGTCCCGCAGCCCCCAGCCCCTGGTCCTGCCCGGCACCGAGGGGCAGCTCCCGTTCTCCGGGGGAAAAAGGAGGGTTGGGCTGCGGACAGCCCCGGGCTCCCCTTGGCTCCCGCATCCCCGGCCTCTACGGCCTGACCTGCTGCTTCTTCCCAGCCTTGGAGGCTCTGTGGGGAGAGGAATTTAGGGATGTGGATGTGCGGGGCCGAGGCCTTGCGGGAGCGGTGGCCGGCCGGGGGCTGAGCGGAGCCGGGCGCACCTGCGCTGGGTTCCCGCAGCCGGAGAAGGGCCGGAGCCGTTGGCACCATCTGCCTCTGAAAGCCCCTGTTTGTATCCCTTTGATGGTATCTGCATCACCTAAAGGAGGTAAAACAAAACAGAGAGATTAAACCAAAAAGCTACCAACCAAAATAAACAAAGAAAGGAAAAAGAGAGAGGGAGAGAGAAAAGACAGCGAAGAGCGCTGGCCATTTGCAGAGACCCGCAGAAATCAGGGTCGGAAGGCGAAGGGAGCGCGATCCTGCGGGAATGCACGGAGGGGGAAATCCCGGCGGCCCAGCCAGCTCTCCTCCCTCTGAGCGAGCATTTAGAGCGATAAAGGGAAAGTTCCTCACGCAGCGCCGCTGATGCGGGAATTAGCGGGGAGCCGGGGCCGGCGGAGCCGCGGGGGCTGCGGGACCCCGCTCGGGTGGGGAGCTCAGGGCACCTCTCGGAGAACTTTCGTCTCTCTTTTTTCTTTTTATTTTTTTCCCCTTTCTATTTTTTCTTCTCTCTCTCTCTCTTTTTTTTTTTTTCTTTCTTTCTTTTTATTTTTTTCTCTCTCACTTTTTTTTCCTCTTAAGGCAGGAAACAGCATCTTTGTTAAATAATACATTGCGAGGTTATTTATAGCCAGCAAGGTAAATCGATAGAGAAGGAGTCTAAAAAATCCTTTTTTTTTTCTTTTTTTTTTTTTTTTGTACTGGTGAAAAACTAGTTTGATTCAGCGCTTTTAACGGTTCGTCTCCTTCAATTAAAGATTTCTGGTATCTGTCGTTGTCCAAAATCCGGACTGTGTTAAATCTGGGAGATGAGGGTTTAGCCAGTGCCCATCTGGTCAAAGAGGGATGATTATTTTTTTTTTAAGGAATGCAGATTTGCACGCCTGAATGAGAGTTTTTGCACCATTTTCATGATAAATCCTGTCTAGATTATATCAATATAACAGCGATCCGACATTTCATCAGCAGGTGATTATTGCTTGGGATAAAAAAAAAAGGGGGGGATTTTTTTTATTACCTTCTAAACCGAAATGAAGTGATAATTATTTAGGCATTTGGCCGATGTTATTTGACAATAATTACTCAGGCTTTCACCGTCTCTCTACGAATTCTGGGCAGTGAATTCTGCATTTCAGTCCGACCACAGCAGGTTGGGGAATTATTTAAAAGCTATCGGGCAGGAAAGCAGGCAGCGAGGGACAAGGGGTCGGAGCGGCCCCAGGGGCGCGGCTTGGGGTGTTCAGCCGCTTCCAAAAATCCTCAGCCAAATCATGGGCAATTCAGGTTTTATAAAAAAAACCCGGCAAACCAAACTCAAAAAATAAAACGAAAGGGTAGAGAAAGTCTTTAAGTGCTGGCGAGGTTTTCAGACACCTGGCTGGGAAAAAAAAAAAAAAAAAAAAAAAAAAAGTCTGTTCCTTCTGCTGCGTTGCTCCGAGACATAAATTCGCTATGGCTCGTGGTGAAACGCTCCTTTCAGGTCGCAGGCGCTGCCTGGGGCTGGCACCGGCTCCTGCCGCCCCCGACACTCACCCAGAGCCTTTTAACATTATTTTTTTTTGTGGTGGTGAGGGATAGTAATTTATTTTTAAGGACGGAAATATGAAAAGCGGTGAGAAACGTGTCGAAAAGTCGCGTCGCGTTTGCAGGGTTGTAATAAAACCGGGAGATCCCTTTTGCTGCTTTATTGCCGTGCTTAACACCCGCAAAGATGCTGTTCTGCCTGCGTTCCCTGACCTCCTGCTTTGGAGACAGATCCTGCGATGGCATCAACAACTAAAAAAAGAAATCTCCTTCTCTGGCATCCGGTGAATTTGAGGGGTGTATTTTTTTGTTGTCGTTTTCGGGAGAAAAAGGGTTTTATTTTACGGAGGGAGCTGGACTCGTGGGGCTGACGGCAGCCACGGGCTGTGCTCTCTCGCCCATCCCAGACCATCCTGAACTCCATGCACAAGTACCAGCCCAGGTTCCACATCGTCCGGGCCAACGACATCCTCAAGCTGCCCTACAGCACCTTCCGCACCTACGTGTTCCCCGAGACCGACTTCATCGCCGTCACTGCCTACCAGAACGACAAGGTACGGCTGGGCAGCCCCTGTCCCTGTCCTGTCCCTGTCCCTGTCCCTGTCCCTGTCCCTGTCCCTGTCCCTGTCCCTGTCCCTGTCCCTGTCCCTGTCCCTGTCCCTGTCCCCATCCTTGTCTCCATCCCTGTTCTCACCCCTGTCCCATCCCTTACCCTCAGCGTATCTGTGTGTGCTGCTGAGGATATTTCCAGGCAAAAAGCAGCAACAGTAGAAAGGTTAAACTTCAAACCCTCAGAATAGGATGTACCCTCAAACTGTGTGTATTATTGTCGCTATTTTTAGTATTGAGTACTAATAGTCAGTATTATTACTCTCAATAATTCCCTGATGGAGTTTGTTGCGCCTTTCTGGGCCGTGGGAGTCTTTGCTGCAGGCCCAGGCTGTGGAGAGCAGCAGCAGGCCTGGGCAGCCTCACCGAGAAGGTGCCCAGGGCTCTGGAGGAGCCAAAAAATAGAGGCAGATAAGCTAATTTTAGTTGCTTTCGTGATTTAGCAAGTGTCGCCCTGGGAGCAGGCAGAGCCAGGAGAGCGCGATGGGGAGCAGGGAGCCTCTGCCATCCCCTTCCAAGAGTTGTGTGTGTGTTTTAACCCAAAAGCTGACCCCCACCTCCACCCCTGGCTGCTGATGCTAATTGACAGCTCTGTCTGAGGGTCCTGGTGGGCTTGTTTCCCTCGTAAAGTTTATGGCGAAGAGTCACAATCGATTAAAGAGCACTTTGTCTGCTCGGCCGCCGCAAGCTGCGCGGGGCGGCCGCCGGCCGTGGGCCCCGTCGGGCAGGGGATGCTCGGGCCGGGGGATGCTCGGGCCGGGGGTCGCGGTGGGGACGGGCAGCCGGGCCTTTTGCAGCGCCTCTCTCGGGGCCGTGTTTCAGTGCCATGCATTATTGAGAGCCCTGATGTCGCCCGGCAGCCCGTGGCAGGGAGGGATAAGAATAGCTTTTAACCAGCGCCGTGCAGCTCAGTCGCCATCTTCCCTCCGGGGGGCCGTGAAAAATAACTTCCTATCATTAAGACGCTATTAATAATTCAAGGCCAAACCTCAGCATCGTTTTTAATAAAGCATGCGGTGTGTTAACGCGGGCTCCGCAGCCGCGCACCCCGGGCTCCCCGACGGCGGCGGGGATGGGGTGGGGGCAGCCAGGGCTTCACGCCGCCCCCTCTTCCCTTCTCCCCCCTGGCAGATCACGCAGCTGAAGATCGATAACAACCCCTTCGCCAAGGGCTTTCGGGACACGGGCAATGGCCGGCGGGAGAAGAGGTAAGCGCTGCTCCCGCCCCCAGGCTCTGCACCCTCGGGGGATCATCAGACACCCAACCCTAACCCAACCCTAATCCTAACCCTAACCCTAACCCAATCCTAATCCAAACCCTAACCCTAACCCAACCCTAATCCTAACCCTAACCCTAACTAACCCTAACTAACCCTAACCCAACCCTAACCCTAACTAACCCTAACTAACCCTAACCCTGACCCTAACCCTAACCCAAACCCTAACCCAGCCCTAACCCTGACCCTAACCCAACCCTAACCCTAACCCAACCCTAACTCGCCTCTCACCCGCAGGAAGCAGCTCTCCCTGCCGTCCCTGCGGATGTACGAGGAGCCCTGCAAGCCCGACCGCGACGGTGGCGAGTCGGACGCCTCCTCCTGCGAGCCCTCGGCCGTGCGCGATGCTCTGCACTCGCCCGTGGGTGCCCTCCCCAGCCCCCTGCGCCTCAAGGGCAGCGGCAGAGGTAACGCAGGAGCCGCGGTCCCCAAATGTCCCCAAATGTCCCCAAACGTTCTGCTCCCTCGGGGCTGCCGCGAGCTGATTTTACTGTGGGCAGGGAGGGAAAACACCGGGGAAAGTAAAGATGAGGAGCCCAGGAGTTGAAAGAACAAAAACAGAGCAAACTCAGCTTGCATTGACGAGTTGCAACCTTTTTCTCTTTATGTGTTTTCTTTTGAATATATGTTTGATCCTCTATGCACCTGATGTATTTATATTATACAAGAGGAAATGACAAAGCAGCCTGTGTGCTCGCCACGTTAGTCTGGCGTGCCCTGCCTTCCATGGGAATCTCACACTCCCCTAAAAAAGAGAGAAAAAAGAGAAAAGAAAAATAATTAATACATTTGAAAGAGGAAAATAAAATGTTGCAACTCCTGGGCTTCAAGCTGGTAAATGAAAACAAACCAGCAGCTCCCACGCTGCAGTTGTTGGATGCTGGGTTTTGTCTTGCCGCACTATCAATCTGCTCTTTAAACTTTCCACCAACCTGATTCCCTGCAAACCTTCATCAAAATTGCAACCCCCACCCCGAGCTGGAGGGAGGGTTTATTACACCCCTCTCCACTTTCAAAGGCTTTCCTGAATATTTGCCCCAGCCTGCAGAGCTTCACCTCACCCTCACCAAAAGGCTTTTCTCGTTTAGTGGAGCCGTTCAGGCAGGGGCTCAGCTCCCCTGGCCTCGCATCTCCTGCCTCCTCTGAGAGCTCAATGGGTTTTTTTAAATGAAAGCCCTTTTAGGGAAGTCTGTACCATATTCCCAGCCTTAAAACTGCCTCTTTAACCTGTCTCAACCTGCACATTTGGAATAAATCCATGCTGCACTGGCGATCAGCTCCATGTAATTAAATATATGCAGGGCCATTTCCTCCCGTGCTGTCCACAGCCCCCTCTCCTCATCCCCTCTCTGCAGCCCTCTCGGACTTTGCAGCTAAGGAGAGCGATGCTGTAATAGATTCTGCTTCTCCAAAGTGATTTTCCTGTTTGGTACTGCCACAGGACTTGCTGTTGTTAATCCCCTTCCCCCAGAATGGCCATTTCTGCCCCCAAAACGAGTCTCTCCCATTAATAACGATCGCGGCTTCACCGTCACAACCTCTCCCTGACACCAGAGCTCTTGTGAGTGACCCTTCCTCACCTCCCCTGGCTCCTTCTGCTCTGACCCTCTGTGCCTCCATCCCCTCACAGAGGAGAAGCCGGGGCCCGACAGCGACGCGGAGGTGGAGAAGGTGCCTGAGGAGCGGCCGGTGGCGGCGGCCAGCCCCAGCGCGGAGGACGCGACGCCCCGCGGCAGCCCCCGGTGCCCGGAGGAACGGAGCAAGGAGAGGCACAGCCCAGAGAAAGCCAAGGATGGTGCATCCCCACGGGAGGGTCCTGGCGAGGGCCTGTTCGGCACACGGGGCCTGGAGAAGGACAAGGTGGAAGGGAGAAGGAAAGAGACGGAGCCAGGCAAGAAGGACACGGAGGGCGGCGGGCTGGGCAAGGAGGCCTTCGCCCCGCTGATGGTGCACACGGACAGCCCCCCGCACCTGAGCGCCGGCCACCTGCAGAGCCTGGCGCTCTCCGGCCTCCACGGGCAGCAGTTCTTCAGCCCTCTGGGCGCCGGGCAGCCCCTCTTCATCCACCCAGGACAGTTTGCCATGGCCCCCGGAGCCTTCTCTGCCATGGGCATGGGACACTTGCTGGCCTCGGTGACCGGCGGGGGCAGCCTGGAGAATGGAGCGCTCTCGTCCGCCCCGGGCGCGGCAGGGACGGCCACCCCCTTCCCTTTCCACCTCTCCCAGCACATGTTGGCCTCTCAGGTAAGCCCTGTGTCCCCATCCCTATCCCTGCTGTCCATCTGGGCCTTGAGATCTTCTCTTCATGTCCTCCCAAAAAGCTCCCCGGGTGAGCGGAGCACTTTGGGGCTGCAGGTCAGGCCTGGCCGGTGTCACACGGTGTGGGGACACGCAGGGTAGCCCCACTGCAGGGAAGGAGCTGTTGGTGCCCTCAGCCTTCCCCAGACCCCCTGCAGCTCAAAGGCACAAGGGGGTGACACACCCCTGGCATGTTACCAGATGTGGCACGGGCAGAACGCGGGGGACATTTTGAAGGTGGCTTCAGGGTTTATTTGTGGAGGAATCTTGATTTTTTTGCAGCTGCTATGTCTCCTCCATAGTCAAGGGCAGAGTCAGGAGCTGTGGCCCTGCCTGACCTGGCTGTCCCCATCCAGCAGCTCCCTGTCAGCTCTGAAGCGCTCCCACAGCGCCTGCACTGGTGTTGCCTTTCCCATCTCCTCTGATGGAATACATAAAGATGTCTTTGAACTCCCCTAATTTATCCGTCCTGTTTAACAGTGTGTTTTAATGTGGTTAAGGGGCTGTGATGCTGCACAGGCAAGGACACGGCGTGCGGGGAGGGGCAGATCTCAGACAGGGGCTTGTGCTCGGTGTCACCAGCCTGGCTTGGGATGGGGCAGGTGGGGCTGTGCCCCCTCGCTCAGCCCGTTCCTCACGGACACCCCCACGCTCTGTTTTAGGGTGACACTGGGCTGTTTCATGCCTCGGCTTTTTTTGGGAGCACAGCTGGGGGAGGGCAGGCAGGACGGGGATGCAGCGGAGCAGCAGCAGCAGCAGCGCAGCTCTGACCGCTCTTTCTCTCTCCGCAGGGAATCCCGATGCCCACCTTCGGCGGACTCTTCCCCTACCCCTACACCTACATGGCAGCGGCCGCAGCGGCAGCCTCGGCCATGCCGGCCAGCAGCGCTGCCGCCGCCGGGCCGCTCTCCCGCAACCCCTTCCTGGGCAGCAGCCGGCCCCGCCTGCGCTTCAGCCCCTACCAGCTCCCGGTGACCATCCCGCCCAGCACCAACCTGCTGACCACCGGCCTCCCCGCCAGCCTCAACCCCGGCTCCGAGGGCTCCAAGGCCGGCAGCAGCCGGGAGCCCAGCCCCCTGCCCGAGGTGCCCCTGCACAAGGGGGGCAGCCAGCGCCCCGCTGCCTCCCCCAAGGGCTCCCTGAAGGAGTCCCTCAATGAACTGCAGAACATCCAGAGACTGGTGAGCGGGCTGGAGAGCCAGCGGGAGCTGTCACCCGGCAGGGAGTCCCCGAAGTGACCGGCGGGGCGGGCAGCGAGCCCTCCCGGCGGGGCGGAGAAGCACTGGTATTTTGTACAGCACAGTATAAATATTTATTGTGGAGCGAGGGGTGGGAGCAGACAGGGAGCGGGGTGCTGGAGCAGAGGGATGCACCCCTCCAGCCATGAGGATCCACCACCCCGGAGCCAGGAGGGAGCAGCTGGAGAGCAGGGATTGCCCATCCCTTGGGCTGTGGGGCGGGGAGCGGCTCCCCCCAACTCCGGCGAGGCCACGGAGCCCCCAGGACCCCCCCAGTTCCCCGCTCCGGGCACTGGGCAGCTCAGGGGAGGGTGATGAGCTGGTGCCGAGACACCCGATGGATGGGGCAGCCCCAGCCCCTGCCTCGGTGCGGGGTGAGAGGGGCCAAACCCTCATCTGTGCGAGGGGAGGGAGAAGGAAAAAAAAAAATTAAAGGAAAAAAAAAAAAGAGAGAGAGAGAACTAAGGAACGGAAGATGGAAATCAAACCGCCTCGGAAGCCGGCGCCGCACAGAGCGAGCATGGCAGGGGGAGCCTCGTGGGTACCTGGGCAGATATTTATGAAATAAATGGTAATTTGTGTAAATAAGCTATAAGGATCCCAGAATATGCAAATTGGTATTAATTTATTCAGAGTTGTACATTGGTGTGTACATAATATTTAGAGTTTAACTCCTCGCATTTAAGTTTTTTTCGGTTTTTTTGTTGTTTTTTTTTTCATTTTACATGAACATATATATTGTAAATGAAAACTATTTAGCTCTTTGTGATTGAAGGAGATATCGGTTTCTCTGTGTTTTAAAATATTGTTTATCCCGCCTGTTCTCTAGGACAATCATGTGCCACCGATAAAACAATTTTTGGAGTCATTAAAAATAAGATTTCAATCCTTTAATGGACTTTTGCAAGAAAAAAAAATAAACCAACGAATCCAAAACGTAACTAAGATATTGCTACAGTGCGGGGTATAGAGAATGCAGGAATAAACCTCAGGTTTTTATTTTTCACTCCAGAACAAAAAGAAAAACCAAAAAAAAAAAAAATCCCAAAAAAACAAGTATAATAAATTTAAATATCACAGGACTGTGCTCTATATTTGTTTTAAAATAAAAAGATACATGATTTGCAACGTGCTGGTTACTCGGGTATCTGTCTGTTCAGTTTTGATGAATTCTCACATCTTTCAATAAAAAAACAAAATCTATTCGGAGAAGTCCTGCCGGCTCCCTCTTGTTTCATTCCCTGTCGGGGCCGCGGTTCCTCCGCAGGTGCGCAGCGCTGGGAGCCGCCCCTTGCTCGGAGCGCGGAGCCTCCGCGGCTGCCGGGGAAGCGGCCCGGGGAGCGCAGGGCACGAACCATCGGCCCTGCCCGGAGGGGTTGGCTGGAGCAGGGGGATTCGGGGATCGTCCGGGCCTGTCCGAGCCCCTCCGCGGGAGGAGAGCGGCAGGTGCGGCGGGGATGAGGCACCGCGACCCTCCGCGGGTACCGGGCTGCCTGCGCTGTCCCCGGGGAGAGCCGGGGAAGCAGAGCCGGGGCCGCCGGTACCGCCCGGGGATTCTCCGGGAGGGAGCGGGGCAGAGCGGCATCGCCGGTCATGTGGAAGGGATGGCGGGGAAGGGCTGACCCGGGCACACCGGTACCGTCAGGGATGGTGATGGAGCTACCCGGGCACACCGGTACCGTCAGGGATGGTGATGGAGCTACCCGGGCACACCGGTACCGTCAGGGAGAGTGATGGAGCTACCCGGGCACGCCGGTACCACCGGGGCTGGTGATGGAGCTACCCGGGCACGCCGGTAACCCCAGGGATGGTGATGGAGCTACCCGGGCACGCCGGTACTTCCAGGGAGAGTGGTGGAGCTACCCGGGCACACCGATACCGTCAGGGATGGTGATGGAGCTACCGGGGCACACCGGTACCGTCAGGGATGGTGATGGAGCTATCTGGGCGCGCCGGTACCATCGGGGATGGGGATGGTACCCTTAGGCCTTAGGTCCCCCCGTCTCTGCCGGAGCCCGGAGCCGGTCGGGGGTCGCGGGGAGCGGTCACGGTGGAAGGAGCCGCTCCTTTCCTGCCCGGTCCCCCGGTCCCGTGCTCGGGCCGGGGCTCAGAGCCGGGCGCGGGGCGCCCTCTGCTGGCCCCGCCGCGCTCCCCCCGACGGGGCGGGCCCGGGCCCTGCTCGGCCTCCCCCGCGCTCCGGTTCCTGCGGGCACGGAAAGGGCTTTGAACCCCAGCAGTGTCTCAGCAGAGGCGCTGGGGCTGAGCTCCTCGACAGCCGGAGAGGAGATGCTGCCTCTGTGATTATTTCTGCTTGCAGGGGGACCGGCAGGGTGGGAATGGCTTCCTGGGGAGGAGGGAAGTGCAGGAACTAAAGTTATTTCTGAATAAACGTGACTCAAGATGAGCAGCGATTCAATGGGCTCTGTTTTTAGTGAGGGGGCACAACGAGTGCCAGTTTGGGGGCCCCTCTGGCCCTTTGCTCTCTATTCCATCCCTGCTGGATTTAGGCTGAGGTGGTCGGGGAAATCTCAGCGAGGAGATGGTGACAGTGCTGCAGAACATGCTGGGGCAGCCTCATAACGGGTTCCTGCCATCCTGCTGGGTCAGGGACAGCCCTGTCACCCATCCTGGATTGGGGGCCAAGCGCTGCTGCCAGTGGGAATTTCCCACTGAGCACAAAGCCGCTCTTCACTGGGGAGGGGAGAAGTGTTCTGTGGGTTCATGACGGTGACCCTGAGGAACAGTGCCCAGAGGCAGGGAGCAGGGCCTGCCCCCCCCCCAGCCAGGCTGCCTCTGCTCCACGCCTGCCCTGGCCATCCCCAGCCTCTGAGAAACCCTATTCAAGCAGCTCGATGAGCAGCTACCGATTAGTCACGCACTGTGCTGGGATTTCTTTTCCTCGGCTATGAAAAGGCGCTGGGAGGCCCCGCGGGGGCTCACCCGGCACAGCACCCCCATGGCTCTGCTGCTCTGCACCTGGCAAAACCTGGCTTGGCCATGCCACTGTGCTCACTGTGGAGTCACGAAAATAAAGTTCTGGCTGTTCTGGGGATATCTCGAGCTGGTGTTTCACCACCTCAGCGCCGGTGCCGTGGCACCAGAGCAGCGAGGTCCCCAAACACCGAAGCCTTCGCTAGGGTTAGTGGTGAGTTCTGAATTTCTTCAGATAAATGCACGAGGTGCTTGGCCAAGCACTAAAAATAGCAGAGCTGCCCTGAGGGCTCCGTGGGCCTGGTGGACAAACCCTGGCTGCCTTGGCCGCTGAGCTGCCGTGCAGCACAATAGCGCTGCTGGAAGGGCTCCATGGGCGGGTGTTTGTAAACAGGAACATGAGCTCATGCCAGAGCATCTCGCAGCCCTGCACAGGGGGAACGCTGCCACGGATCTTGTCCCTGTGCAGTCCAGGGGGGCTCTGCAGGACCCCGAGCCCCTCATCTGGGCTGCTGGCCCTGTGCTCCTGTGTTATCCCGCATTTTGGGTCATGGGTGTGGGGCAGAATAAGACAATCAAAGAATGGTTGGGAGGAATTTTAAAACCCACCTTGTTCCAAGCTCCTGCTGTGGGTAGGGACACCTTCTACTAGTCCAGGTTGTTCCAAGCCCCATTCAGCCTGGCCTTGAACACTTCAGAGATGGAACAGCCACAGCTTCTCTGTGCAAGAACAGCACAGAGTTGTTCCAGGCCCTCAGCACCCTCACAGGGAAGAATTTCCCATCAACATTTAATCTAAATCTCACCTCTTTCAGTTTAAAACCAACTCCCTCTCCCTGCCACCTGTCTGTGTAAAAAAGTCTCTCTCAATTTCCTATAAACCCCCTTAAACACTGAAGGCTGTGGAAGGGGCGAGGGTCTGAGAATGATGCCAGGGAGCCGGGCATGCCGTGGTGCCAGGATCCTGCCCCACCTCAGGAGCTTCTCCCAGCCCAGGGCCTGTCCCTGCCGCACAAATCAAATCAAATCCCCACTGGAACCTTTCAACGAGCCAGTCCCGACCGTGCGAGCGCGGGGTGCGGCGGCCGGGGAAGGGGAGCCCCGGTGGGACTGGGCGGGCTGTGGGGCGGCAGCTCCTTCTGTCGGGCTGGCGCCGTCCTGCCGCCGCAGCCGGGACAAAGCGGAGCTCCCGAGCCCCGGCCCCGGCTCCCCATCAGGGCCCCTCCGGCCCCGCTCCCCGCCGAGCTCAGGGGCGAGCGGGGCTCAGCCGCGGTCACGGCCCCGGAGCCCCAATTACCCGCGGGGCCGCCGCTCTGTCTGCGGCTCCCGATCGCGGATCAATGGACAAAGGGCAGCGGCGGGGCCCCGGCGGGCTCTGCACATCCCCGCTCCTCGCCCCCATCCCGGCCGGGCATCCCTGCGCACCTGAGCGCTCGGTGCGGGATGCGCGGCTCCGCACCTGCGGCCGGACGGGATTTATGGATTTATGGGGCTGTGGGGGTGAGCCCCGGCCTGGAGTCCAGCCGGTCTCTGCCCGGACAGTTCCCCCCTGCCTGCTCCAGGGCTGAGCCCTCCCGGAGCCTCCGCCTGGGTCCTTCCTCCGGGCACCGGCATCTCAAAGGCTTCTGAGCCCCGCTCATCCGGCTCTGGCCCGCGGTCCCCGGGGCACGGTCCTTGTCCCGGGCAGGGGCTGTGGGAAGGACACAGCAGCCGTCCAGGCTGCTCCTCGCCACAAGGTTCCCAGAGCCACTTTGATCCGTGTGGGTGTCTGGGGGGCGAAGGGGGGTGGGTAAAAACATTATCAGTGAAAAAGCAGCTGTTTATTTTGATACGGAGCCGGTTCTTAGCCGCAGGCACCGTTTGCTCCGTCCTTGCTCTTCAGGCAGGGTGGGAAAGGGGAAAGGGGAGGCTCTCGGTTTATTCCGGTTGTTTACAGCGAAGGGTGATGGCGAGGGAGAGCCAGGTCCGTCGCCCCTCGGCGCCCGCCCGGGCCTTTTCCCAAGCCTTCCTCGGACCGCGCCGGGAAGGGAGGAGGCTCTGCCCGGGACATCCGACGGGATGGAGCCCCCCTGCCCCCTCCGCTGCTCCCCCAGCGCTGCCAGCCCGGGCCTCGGGCCAGCGGCACGGGAACGGCACCGCTTCCTTGTGGGTTAGCAGGAAAACCCAAACCCAAACCCAAACCCAAACCCGAACCCGAACCCAAACCCGAACCCGAACCCAAACCCAAACCCGAACCCGAACCCGAACCCATCCCGGGGGTTTTCCCTGCCCCAGTCCCGGAGGATCCCGGCGCTGTCCCGGGCTCGGCCGCCAGGTGGAGCCGCAGCACCGCCCCGAGGGGCGGCCCCGGGGGCGCGGCCGAGCCGGGGGTCCGGGAGGGTCCGGGAGGGTCCGGGAGGGTCCGGGAGGGTCCGGGAGGGTCCGGAGGGTCCCGGGAGGGTTCGGGAGGGTCCGGAGCGTCCGGCGGGACCGGGAGGGTCCGGAGGGTCCCGGGAGGGTCCCGGGGGCTCCCAGAGGATTCCATGGTGGTGCAGCCACTGCCGGGGGTCCCAGGAGGGTTCCGGGGGTCCCCAGAGGGTTCCCCGGAGGAGCAGCCCCTACCAGCGGCACTATCAGGGCTTCCTCCAGACCACAGGAGTGGGGGGATCTGTGGCAGGCGCCCCACCTTGTGCCCACCCTCCAGTCCATCTGTCCCTGTGTCCTGCCACCTGCATGGCCGTGCTGTGCCTCTCGGAGGGCCTTTGTGTGAGTGTCTGTTCACTTTTTCTGTCCATGTGTCCATGTGTCCATGTGTCCATGTGTCCATGTGAGCGGCAGTCCAGTGGAGTGTCGAGGACCTGGTACCATTCCCCAGCTTTGTGGGTTCTGCCAAGAACTGCACCCCCAGAGCCCCTCAGAATGCAGGGAATACTGGCTCCGAGGCACCTGAACCCCAACAACCAGCCTGACGCAGTGATGCTCAGTGTTCTGCACATTGCCCGGGGAATTAATGGATGAAATCATGCAGGAAAGGCTGCTCCTCTCCCTTTGGCATTGCTGTACTGGTGACGTGAGCACAGGTACATCTGTCCTTTGCTTCCCATTGATTCCTGTAAATGGCCCTTGCCTCCAGCCTTGGGCCTGGCACGCTCGGTAATTCTTTGGAAACAAGATCTAATTAAAATGAGACAGCGCTGTCGAGGGACTACCTAATTGTCTTTGCAAAATGACCTTGTGGAGATCCTGGCTCAGTTCCCAGCAGAAAGGTGTTGTCAGTGCAAAAATCCTGTGCAGCTGGGGGGAATCAGTTAAAGACTTTTGGGAAATAATTCCCCAGGCTGGGAAATAATGAGCTGGTGGAGACACCACAGTGCTGCTGTCCCTGGGCCAGCTTGAGCTGTCCTCCCCTTCCAGGCCAAGCCTCGGGGACACCCTCAAAATGGCTTTAAAAGAGGCCAATTCCATGTGGGGTTCAGCCAAAGCCAATGCCAACAGGTATTCCTGGGGTTTCCCTCTATTCCCCCTGCACTCCTGTCTGCCCACATCAGGGGGAAGGGAACTGCTTTGGCTCTTACAGCCTCGAAAGCATCCAGGATCCCGGGTGAGGGACTCCGATGTGTCCCCAGCTCAACCCTGCCGTGTCCTGCTCACTCCAGAGATCCCACTGGGCACCGAGGGCTGGCACCATGAGGATGCTGCGAGGGGAGGGTGTCACCAGCCCCCTTTGCTCCCACAGTCTCGGGAAAGGTTTGGGACAGGACCTGTCCTGCTGTCCCAGCCAGCAGGAGAGCAGCCGCCCTCCACGAGAGGGAGCATTGGCAGGGATTTTTATTCCAGCTGGATTGGTTTGGTTTTCCCCTGTTGTTTTAAAGCACAGAGCATCCCTCCGGCTGTCTGAGCCCTTTTCCTGCATGAAATGCCCGTTTTCCTGGGATGGGGGAGAGCTGGGCAGAAATCTCAGCTGTCCTGGAACTGGCATGGTGTCATAGTGCCATGTGCTGTGGTGACACGAGGGGACACTCTGCTCTCTCCCTGGGGGTTTTCCTCCTTTTGGCTCTATCAAAAAGGAGAAATCCCTCTTACTGGGGTGACTGGGGGCTGTTGTGACTGGTTTTGGTCAAGTGTGGGACAGGGCAGGAGTGGCCAAGCCAGCCCCCACCATGGGGATCACTGCCTTGTGCTTGCCCAGATCCCCCAGGCAGGGATGGCTGCAGGACCCTGGCCCTGGGATACCCCAGAGTGGCTCCTCATGGCAAAAAAATCCCTTTAGCAGCTCACACACCCAGCCTGTGGCCCGGGCTGGTTTGCTGGGACCCCATTTCAGGACTGGGAGGGCGACCCCACCCCTCCCCATCTCACTGCTCCCCTCTGCAAGTCACTTTGAGACTCCACCAATGCTTGTGATCCTTCTAGAACGGGAAGTTTATAATTTCCCAAGTGACTGCTACAAATCCAAGGCCAAGACTCCCACTTCTGGGGCCACAGGATCATGTCCGGGTGCCTTGGTGGCCACACGAGCTGTGGGTGGTTTGGAAGGAAGATGCACAAACCAGCTCGAGGCCTGGGAGGGGACGTGGTCCTGCCTCCCCTGCCCTCCCTGCCTGTCCCTGGAGCCTGGGAGAGCCCAGACTACCCTATCTGCAAATTGCAGAGCAGATTATCAGCGAGCAGTCTGAGATTAAAGACCCTCTTTATGTCTGCTTCCCCCAGAGCCGGGGAGGCCGGAGCTGAGTTCGGTGCAGACTCTTTGGCACCACGGGGCTGATTGCTGGGGCAACCTTTTGCTTGGCTGGGAGAAGCGAGGAAGGCTCAGACAATTTTCAATCAAAGAAAGAAAAAGAGAAAAGAACACACACACCACCAATAACAACAGTTTATTCCAGCGGGGTGGTGGGAGGAAATTTAGGCACAGCTCTGAGATGCTCCCAGTTTGTGCCATCTGGGGCAGGGAGCAAGTTACTGGGAGGGTTTGTCCCTGTGTTCTTCTTCAACAACCATTTGGTACTGGAAATTCCTGATGGAGAACCCAGTGAGAAGCCCAGGGGTGGTGGATTGGCAGCTGCAGGATGGAGAAAATCCCTGGAGCTGCTCCTGCTTTGCTGTCCCAGCTGCACGTGCAGAGCTCACAGTGCATGAATCCCAGAGCCTGGTGCTGTGCAGGGAGGGCATCCTCGTCAAAACAGAGGGAGAGTTTTTTTCTGAGAGTGCTCTGAGGGCTCTGCTTAGGAGAAATGGCAAAGATTTCTCTGTATTCTCCCAGGCAAAATGTGTGCCCAGCTGCTCAGGCTTTGGAGGGTGCACAGGCGAGACCCAGAGCTGGGATAGTCCTGGCCAGCCAGAGTGGCTTAACAGGCTTAGAGCAGAGCAGTTCTTATAAACAATCACATGAATTAGCCCAAATCTCATTAGATCCGTGCTTCTCCTGGCCTCCTGTGCTCCTAATGCCCCTCACAGGGGTTCTGTGCAGGCGACAAGAGAAGAAATTCTTTCCAAGAAGGAAGAGCCGTGGCATTTTGAGTTTGCTTTTCTCAGAACCATTTCCATTATGCTTAATGCACAGGAGAGCAGAAATCTAATAGGTAAAAAGCCATTCAAGGTCCTTGGGTATTTTAAACCTGATTTAAAGTTTTGGCTGCTCTGTTAGAGCAATGATTCAGCTGATGATGCCCAGGGGTGTCTCCCCTGTTGAGCAACAGGCACAGGGTGATTTCTCTGCTCTGATGTGCCCCAGACAGCTCTGCTTTCCCTTGGCTCTTGCTCTTGGCTGTCTGCTGGCCTGGCACTGTGGGCAATGGGGCTGTCTGGGCACGGTTTTACAGCATGCTCCATTAGGGGTGTAGTGGAAGAGGCGGTCAGTGCTCAGAAAAATATGGGAATAAATTTAAATAAAACATAGGGATAGATTTAGCCTGGAATGCTTTGGGGAAGGGAATTCTTTTTCTCCTGTTGGTGCTGTGCAGGCCTGCTGAGGGGCCAGTGCCACCCTCCAGTCTCCCGTTTCTCCTCCCAAATCACTCCAAGAAGCAACACAAGAGTTTCCCTTGTTCCAGGACCACAGCTGCTCTTGGGGTGAAGCACCTCGGCTGCTGCTCCAGGACCAGGCTTGGGCTCCTGGGAGTCGCAGCAGGAAACAACACAGGACCTTTAATGATAAAAAAAAAATTAAAAAATGTTTTTTACATCTCTGCTGAAAGTCTGTTGCCGCCTCACCTCTCGGCATAGGAGAGATGCGAGCAGCGAAGGACCGGGGCAGGCAGCAGAGCTTGAGAAAGCATCTCCCGTGGGACTCGGTCTCTGGCGGAGCAGCCCGGGATAAGCGAGCATGAGAAAAGCAGGCTTAGCCCTCCAGTCACCCTTCAGATGCGTTTCCGGCTGCTTTTCATCTCGCTCCGAGTTTAAAAGCCATCTTATTCCAGCCCCGCCGCTGCCGCCAGCCTCGGCAGCGCTTCAAAGCGGGGCTGGCTGCGGCGGCCGGGGGGCGGCGGGGCCGGGTCCCCAATGGTCCCCAATGGTCCCCACGGGTCCTCACGGGTCCTCGCAGGTCCCCACGGGTCTCCACGGGTCCTCACGGGTCCCCAGTGATCCCCACGGGTCCCCACGGGTCCCCACGGGTCCTCACAGGTCCCCACGGGTCCTCACGGGTCCCCACGGGTCCCCACGGGTACTCACGGGTCCCCAAGGGTCCTCACGGGTCCCCAATGGTCCCCACGGGTCCCCACGGGTCCCCACGGATCCCCAATGGTCCTCACAGGTCCCCACGGGTCCCCACGGGTCTCCACTGCTCCCCACTGGTCCTCACGGGTCCCCACGGGTCCCCACTGGTCCCCACGGGTCCCCAATGGTCCTCACAGGTCCCCAGGGCAGCTGCCAGCCCCGGGGCCGGGACACGGGCAGGATCTGCCCCCCAGCCCCCCTGTGCTGCCACTCTGCTCCCTCCAAGGGCTGCGGATGCTCTGGAAAGCAGGGACAGGGCTGTTTGTGGGGACAGGGCTGTTTGTGGGGACAGGGCTGTTTTTGGGGGGACAGGGCTGTTTGTGGGGGGACAGGGCTGGTTTTGGGGACAGGGCTGTTTTCAGGGCTGTTTTTGGGGACAGGGCTGTTTTTGGGGGACACAGCAGAAGGGATCTTTGTCCAGACCCTTTCTGTGGCCCTGGTGAGCTCAGCCTCGCAGTGGGATCGCTGCTAAGCCAGGGACCAGGGACCTCTTGGGGTTTTGCATCCCCTTTTTACATTCCTGCTTTCCTAAATTTCCTGAATTTCCTCCTCTCCCCTGCAGCTCTCTGGGGTGTGGCTGGGGACGAGCACAGCCAGGGCTGGTTGGGGACACCGCTGTCACATACCCGATGCTGGGGGGACACTCGGGGGTCCCACAGAGCACATCTGTGGGGTTTGGCATTTGGACCACCTGGAAACAGGAGGGAAGTAAAAGTGTCCAGATCTGTGATGTGTTGGCCATCAGGGTGGTGGCTGTGGCTGTCCCAGCTCGGAGGGTGCTGGTGGATCTCCCCTATCACAGTGGGACCCTTGCCTGGAGCACTGGGGTTCTCCTGCATCCAAGTGACAGCTGGGAATGGGATCTGCTCCTTCCTGGATCAGGTACAAGAGATTTCACCCCAGCGGTGCTCTGGGCAGGAGCTGGAGGCAGCACCTGCACTTGGCAGAGAGCAGAGTGGTGTCAGGAGCCCAGGATGAGCTGCAAACCCCCCTGATGGAAATGTGCTGCCCAGCCTCTTCTCTCCTCTGATTTTATTTGTTTGCAAACCCTCGGATGTGATTCTCCATTTCCCCCAGAGTTTTTGCTTCAGCAGATCTGTTGGGAGAAGTGCACTTACTGCTCGGTGACAAAATGCACTCTCGAGATGGAAAAAGCTCTTTTCAAGGAAAACATGACATTTCAACGGAAAAGTAACTTTGCATGCTGTTTCTAATTTTAAAGCTCTGCCTTGGAATGCTCCCATGGACTTTGAAATCAGAGCTGGCTCTTATGCTTTCCAGGTTTTATCCACCTTTCCCATATAATTTCAAATTGCTCCCCCTGTTAACGAGACAATTCTGCCTTGGTGGATTTTGCATAGACTGCTTCCAAAGCACAGTTTCCCTTATCCCATCTCTTTTTTCTGTGTTTTCTTTCCCCCAGCTCTAGACTATAAATACCTTTAGGCCAGACTGTGGGAACTGCACAAAGCCCTGTACCTGGCTGATGCCTCCTGGATGGATGAATGAATGAATGTGCTTCCCGGTATTGCTCCGGACTGAGATTAACTCTTAAAGCCACATGCTACAAATTAATGCATCTGCTCATTCCTAAAGCATTTCATCTCCATTAAACCTGCTAGCATTAATTTCCCCCTGTTAATCTGACCTGTGCCATGAGGGAGGAATGCTGGTGGGCTTTTCCCCCTCTGTTCTGAGCAGTCCTGGTTTGTTCTCACCGAGTTTAAATCTAAAAGCAGAGGAGCAAAACCAGCCGTGAGCCAAGTGCTGCTGGAGCCAGCAGAGGGGAGGCGAGAGCAAGAGATTCTGCCTTTCCCCACTTTACAGTCAATTTTGGGGGAAGGGGAAAATGGCTCCTGGGTTATTTCTGTTAATTCCCCCACATAAGAGCGAGAGCAGCAGTGCTGCCCATGGCAATGAGTGCCAGGGCAAAGCAGCGGCGGCAGATGAAGATGAGGGACAGGCAGAGGTTGAGGGTTTTCCACATCCTTTATCTCTGATGGGAGTTGCATTTCTCCTGCAGTTCTCCTGAATTTCTCCTGCATTTCTCCTTAATTTCTCCTTAATTTCTTCTGCATTTCTCCTTAATTTCTCCTGTATTTCTCCTGCATTTCTCCTGAATTTCTCCTGTATTTCTCCTGTATTTCTCCTGTATTTCTCCTGCATTTCTCCTGAATTTCTCCTGCATTTCTCCTGGATTTCTCCTGCATTTCTCCTGAATTTCTTCTGAATTTCTCCTGCATTTCTCCTGCATTTCTCCTGCATTCCTCCTGCAGCATCCCAGTGTAGCCCTAGAATCCTACTGCCACCCCCTGCCAGCGCTGAGCAGGGTGGATACAGCATTAAACCACTTTGTGGTGGCCAAATTTCCCTGTGAGCTCCGAGGCCACATCCTTCCCTCATCCCTGTGGCACCTGGCATCCCTCTCCTGCCAATTCCTGCCACCCTTTCCCACTCTGGGAGAGCAGGGAATATTTACACTGAAGATGCTATCGTGGTGCAGCTCGAGCTGTCCCTTGAGGTGAAGCACAAACAGGTTCACTGCAACGAGGTCACTCCTTTAACAGGTTTAAGTGGGTTTCACTGTAAAATGAATTTATTTCAACAAAACCTTTTGTGATAAATTAAACCAGCACTGCTCTGTATATAATTTCTATAAACAATCTTCTCTAATGTTTACCTAACCTGGGCATGCAGAAACTCTTGCACGTTAAATATTAGATGAAAAGAGGCTCTGAAACCTTTACATAATTCTGGGGGGGGTTGTTGGTTTTTTTTTCCAAAGCAAGAAAGCCAGAACACCATGGGAAAATACTCTGCTGCTGTTGAGCTGAGGTTTTTCTGGCTTCTGCCAAGGGTGAAGGGAGACAAACCCCTCGTGCTGCCGGGGCTTTGTGTTGGTTTTTGTAGCATGAGGACTTTAAGGGTGCCTGCACCCATCCATACTCCCCCTGTGTATCTGGTGGCTGGTGATGTGATGATTTACCATCCTGTGTGATATTTGCAGGGTCCTGGGAACTCATAATTTGTGAATTTACCACAGAGTATTCATTAATTCATTAATTAAAGGTCTACAGCCCCACTGCAGGTGCTGGCTGGGGTTTGGGGTGCCATGGAGCTGTGGTGGTTCAGGCTGTGCTGGGTCATTTGCTGAGTGATTTGGATGCTTTCCCTTGACCTTCCTGATGGCAGAACACCCTGGAAGGATGGACTTGACTTCAGTGAGAACAAACTGTCCAGCTCATAAAAGAGAGCTGAGGTGAGTGAGAGATCTGCCTGCAACAAAGCTAAAATTGGCTTTGTGGGGATGTGTGGATTTGGGTGAGTTTGGGTGAATTTGTGCTGATCAAGGCTAAAATTGGCTTTGTGGGGATGTGTGGGTTTGGGTGAGTTTGGGTGAATTTGTGCTGATCAAGGCTAAAATTGGCTTTGTGGGGATGTGTGGGTTTGGGTGAATTTGGGTGAATTTGTGCTGATCAAGGCTAAAATTGGCTTTGTGGGGATGTGTGGGTTTGGGGGAGTTTGGGTGAATTTGTGCTGGTCTCCTCCAGAAAGAAGGAAGGTGGAATGTGTTTGATCTGCTCCTGCACAAAGCCCCAGCCTGGACAAAGCATCACTTTTCCAGCTTTGCTCCTCGAGGTCAGGTCACTCCATTGGCTCTGCCCCTTCTTGGGCTGGTCTCTTGTAGGGAAAAAGTCTTAATCCTAAATCAAGTCCTTGCTGCATCTGACTTCTCCCTAAGAATCACCAGCCCAGCTCCCAGATCCCACTGTTCCATCAAAACAGGGGGAATGTGCTTTGCAATTAAATACAATTAAATGCAATTAAATACAATTAAATGCAGTTAAATACAACTTAATTGGGTTGGAGGGAGGACAGCAGAAAAGTTTCTGCTGAAAAATTCATTATTTAGAGATACCCTCACATGAGTGTCCTGCTCAGCACTTGGGGTGGGGCTGGGAGCAGCCTGGGGTGGTGGGAGGTGTCCCTTTTATGAAAGGATTTGATGAAAGGAATGGTACAAAACCACACAGGAGACAGGAATGATCTCAAGCAGGTTCCAGCTGATGTGTGCTGTGAGTTCCCACCTGCCAGGGATGAGGCCTGGGCAGGCTCAGTGTCTTTTGTCTCTCTTGGATTCAAGTGCACAGAAACCTTTTCTGCTTTGGGCAGGGTGAGCCTGCAGTGAGCTCATGTGTTACTTGAGGCTTTTGTGGATACTGGGATTGCAGGATCTGTCCAAAAAATGTGTTAAAAATCATCTTATCTTCCAAATAAACCCTCAAAAATTCCAGTATCTCCAAGATGTGCTTGGAAGTGATTTATTCTTTTTGCTTTTGGTGTTTCCCTGATGCTTTTCAGAATTGTTTTTAATGACACAGTGTTACCAGAGATGACTTTTGGTGGATAACAAAGTATTTATGGAGAAAACAACAGCTAAATCTGGTTATCATTGACGTTGCTTATAAAATACACATAGCAACCAAGATACTGACCATGGCAGCCGATTGAAAATATATTGAAAACATAAAGCATTCTTCCAATTTATTAGCAATATAAAAAAATATTTGGGCAAGGTTTTTCTTGATAAAAAGAAAGATATAGAAGCTGTTGTGAGGAAATCTGTGGTAGTGCTGGTGCAGAGGCCGGCGTGGTGAGCGGGGTGAGAGGTGTGCTGGGTTTTGTGGGATTTCAGATAGCAAACAGCTCACTCTGCACACGCTATGGGGCACGATTTCATTGCCAAAAAGGTTTGTGGAGATGCTGCCTCAGAGTTTTTGCTGATTCTCCTGGTCCTGAGGGGTCCAAGGAGCAGCTTTGGCAGGGTCAGTGGCTTTGGAGAGGTGGCATTAAAACTTTCCCCTGCTGGCTGCAGCCCCTGGCCCCACAGCTCTGCACAATTTGGGCACGTAGTGGAAGGGTTAACCCTGGCAACTGCTGGGTAAGTGTAAAAATATTAATAAGGCTGCTGCAGGTCGCCCTAAAATGGGAATTTATGGTGGTAGTCAAAGCTAATGTTTGGGATCAATGCAACATCCCTTCTCAGAATGAAAAAATAAATTAAACAGACCGTCATACAGAGGGTATGTAACCAAATCAATCATGTTTATGGCATTTAATCAAAAGTTGATTCAGTTAAATTTATTCCATATGATAGCCCTGTGCTTCACAGGATGCACACCTTGCTGGTGAGGCTCAGCCAGCCCTGTGCTGCTCACCAGAGCCAGGGCTCAACCCTGTGTCATTACACATTAATGAGATTAGGGGTGGGATGCTCTGAGCAGAGGGTGGGGGCTGTGTGCACCCAGAGAAATGATCACAGGCTTTGCTGTGAATAAATAATGGGTGTTTAGTGGCAAAAACCCCAGTGACAAATATCCCAGGGCCCTGTCTGCTCACTGCTGGCTGTGTCTGGAGGGTGAGGTGGTGCACAGCCCTGTGGGGAGCTGTGCTGGGACAAAACCTGCCCCAAACCTCAGCTGGGGCTGAGAGATACAGCCCAGGAATGCTGAAATCCTGCTCATTGAATCCACCCTTCCTGGCCAGATCCATCTATCCCTTCAGGAAGGCTCCCACCACCATCCCACAGGAGCAGCTTTGTGGCTGCCTGCACCACCAGGCGCTGTGTTCCCATCCTGGAAGGATTTGATCCCACAGAGATTCCTTCTCCTCCTGGAAGCTGGATATTAGAATTCTTCCTAGCTGCATATATAATTCACTACATTAATCTTCCCTTAAAACCCGCTCCTTCCACAAAGCCCTTCTGTATTGATCCAACAAAGACAATTATATATTATGGGGGGAGAGGGAGAAAGAGCTGAAATATTTGAGATTGGCCCTTCTGGGGGATTTATTACGTGTCTGAACTACAGTGTCTGCCTATTTTTTATTCTAAGCCTCTGTGACAGGGGTCATGTCTTCCTCCCTACACTGTACAGTGCTGTGCACAGTGATGGGGCTCTATTAAATGCTCAGGATGATTAATCACACCCTATAAACACACTTCTGCTGCTCTTGGAGGCGTGCACACGTGTGTGTGCATCAGCAAGCTCCAGCTACAGGTACTGCTGGTACCCTGCAGGGTCCTGAGCAGCGTGGCCTGGCTGTGGGGTGTTCCTTGCTGTGTGCAGGAGCTCACCTGGAGACCTCCCTGAGCTGGATTTCTTCTGGGCCTCTGTTTTTCGGTTTCAGTGGTTTCCTAAGCGGGATGCTCAGTCCTGGGGCAGACTGAGGTGATGCAGAGCACGAGTCTGGGGGATTTTCTGGAGGTTCCCTGCATGGGAGCCCATCACTCTCTGCCTCTGGGCTGGGAGGGTGCAGGGGGGATGCCCTTTTGGGGAGGGATTATATTCCCTCTCCACCCACACCCCAAAATCAGGAGGCAAAGCAGACATGCTGAGAACCTCCTGAGTCAGGGAATGAGAAAATAATGAATGAGCAGGATGGACTGTTTGTAAATGTGTGTGAGATTAATGAGCAAAGGCTTCTCCATAACACAGAAGGCATGAAATCAATCCCACGCTCCCAGAATAATGAGGGAATCAATAGGATTACGAGGTTAAGGCCGGAGTAAACCTGAATGACAGCTGCAAAATAAATTTTATTTGGAGGACGTGGCTAGGGTTAAATGAAATGTAATAAATAATGTAAAGCATTTAAGGGGTGGGGAAATGGTCCAGGGATGTAAGGAAGAACAGAAGGCCCTACAGTCGCTAAATCTGCCCAGTTTATACCCACAGCATGTTTTCACAGGACACACACCCTGCAAGGTCGTGCCCTCTCCCCTTGTTGTCCAGGACAGGGACAGGAGCAGAGGGGTGGCAGTGGTGCCACCAGGGCCTGGGGCTGCAGCAGTGGCACCGATGCAGGACAGGGATGTGTGCTCTGCAGTCTGGGATGCATTTCGTGTTTACCTTGTATGAGCTGCAGGTTTGGGCATCCCTTTTCCCCTGCATTTCTCTCCTGACATCCAACTATAAAAAGCCAACATTGTCTCCATCCCGTTTCCCACAGAGCTCCTGGAGCTGCTGCATGGCCAGAGGCAAAGCAAGGCTCACACCTACCCCATGCACAGATCCCCTGCCATGGTCACTGCAGGGACAGGGACCTTTCTGCATCCCAGAGCCTGAACTTTTTCCACTTTTGCCCCTGTGATGCGGTGTCCTGCTGTCCTTGGGGGTTTTTTGGGATAAATCCGTGCAGGTGGGTGCAGTGCTGTGATTTCAGGTGCTCACCATCTTCTCCTGGTGGATGCTTTGGAGCGTGAAGTTTTTTGGAGATTGGCACCGGGTCTGCCGCTCCCTGAGAGCTCAGACACTTCCAGTGCCTCTGAAAATCGAGCCGCTCTGAAAAAGCGGCCACAGGGGTGGGTTCCAAACCAGTGTGAAGCTGTAAATGACTGCCCCGACTTTTCCAACACGATCCTGGTCCTGCTCCTCCCTGCTTGTTCACAGGGAAGGAGATTTGGAGTTCCTGGGATGCTGTCAGTGCTTTAGAGGCAGAGCCCAGCCCAGAGGGGTGTCAGCTTTCTCCCCCTGAGGAAACAAACACCTCACTGCGTGGGGATGGGACTGCAGAGATCCTGCTCTTGAATCCCCACCTAAAAAATCCCTTCTGCTTCGTTCTGGGCTTGATTCTCCGGGATGCTTTTCCAGCAGGTTCCCTAGCCCCAGGGCTTGTTCTCCCGTGGGTGTGAGGCTCATCCCTGCCGTGTGTTTTTCCAGTCGCTAAGAGAATGACTAATGGAGCTGTCCTGGCTGCAGAATGCACTCTGACAGCAGCGAGCCTCAGGGGAGGCGAGCACAAAGACAGGGGAGTGAGGGAAATCGCTTCAATTTGTCCCCTGGCCAGTGGATGGGTTTTCCCTGTGGAACTGCCGTGCTTGGTGGGAGGCCGGGGAGCTGGACTTGTGTCGCCCTGAAAACTCAATTTCTGAGCTTGCTGACGTAGTTTTCTAAAGACTTTCCCAGGACAGTCACTGTAAATATAGATATGTGTACATTCTTTCTGTTACACGTTTTGTGCTGGACATCTCTCACGGCCAGAGTGGTTGGGAAGGTGTTATCCTGACCATCCAATCCCTGGCCGTGGTCAGAAACCTATAAATTGTGAGAGAATAAATAAAGCTCTCTCTTCCTTCCACCACACCTCGGGCTGTGTGACCTATTTCATCTCCAGCAGCCACAGATTCGCCTCCTGCCACCCTTCCTGGAGTGTCCGTCTGTCCGTCCCAGGGCAGCCGGGGCAGCTCGGGGTCGCTGTGTGGGATCTGCCCTGCCCATCCTGACCCCTCCGGGTGTTGGTGTTGCTGCTGGGGACAGCAGCACAGGATGGGGACAGCAGCACAGGATGGGGATGGCAGCACAGGCTGGGGACGGCAGCACAGGATGGGGACAGCAGCACAGGATGGGGACAGCAGCACAGGCTGGGGATGGCAGCACAGGCTGGGGACAGCAGCACAGGATGGGGATGGCAGCACAGGATGGGGACAGCAGCACAGGATGGGGACGGCAGCACAGGATGGGGATGGCAGCACAGGATGGGGACAGCAGCACAGGATGGGGACAGCAGCACAGGCTGGGGACGGCAGCACAGGATGGGGATGGCAGCACAGGATGGGGATGGCAGCACAGGATGGGGACGGCAGCACAGGATGGGGATGGCAGCACAGGATGGGGACGGCAGCACAGGCTGGGGATGGCAGCACAGGATGGGGATGGCAGCACAGGATGGGGATGGCAGCACAGGATGGGGACAGCAGCACAGGATGGGGATGGCAGCACAGGCTGGGGATGGCAGCACAGGATGGGGATGGCAGCACAGGATGGGGACAGCAGCACAGGATGGGGATGGCAGCACAGGATGGGGACGGCAGCACAGGATGGGGATGGCAGCACAGGCTGGGGATGGCAGCACAGGATGGGGATGGCAGCACAGGATGGGGACAGCAGCACAGGATGGGGACAGCAGCACAGGATGGGGATGGCAGCACAGGATGGGGATGGCAGCACAGGATGGGGATGGCAGCACAGGATGGGGACAGCAGCACAGGATGGGGATGGCAGCACAGGATGGGGACGGCAGCACAGGATGGGGACAGCAGCACAGCAGCACAGAATGGGGACGGCAGCACAGGATGGGGACAGCAGCACAGGCTGGGGACAGCAGCACAGCAGCACAGAATGGGGACGGCAGCACAGGATGGGGACAGCAGCACAGAATGGGGACAGCAGCACAGGATGGGGATGGCAGCACAGGATGGGGACAGCAGCACAGGATGGGGATGGCAGCACAGGCTGGGGACAGCTCACCCCACTGCTCTGAGGACACCCCCGCATGCACAGGGGGCTCCCCACATCCCTGCGTGTCCCTGCAGCCTCCTGCAGCCCCACCTGCCTCCCACCTGAGACCTTTCCTCAGCAGAAAAATACCTTGAAGTTGCCTTTTAATAGCTCCTGCAAATCTTTTTTTTTTATGCTAAAGCTAGAGACACGTTTATTATTGTCAGAAAGGAGGAAGAACTGGTGAATCCCTGGCTGGCCCCAAACTGTGTGACCTGGGAAGAGCAGAGGGAGCAGAGGGCCACAGTTATCCCTCATCATTTGGGGACACAGCAATGGGTAAAAACCTTGTGCAGATCCCCCTGCCTGCAATGGGCTCAAGCAATCCTGGCTGCAGCACCTGGAGCTGTGGATCAGGCTCAGGAACCAGGCTGGGGATTCTCATATCCAAGAACCCAGCTGCTTGTTTTCCTCCAGCACCTTCCATGCCATAAGAAACCATGCAGGGTATATATATACATACATTTCACTTTTTTAATGTTTTTTTTTTAATATTTTTAAACCATTGCACAGGCAACCTCAATCCCAAATCCCAACCTAGAGGTCAGTGGAGAATTGGCCCTGCACCTGCAACCTGAAACCAGCTCTGCCTGGCTGGAGAGCCTCACGCTGTGCCACTAATGAAGGGTTCAGGGGGTTGTTTTTCTTTTCTATTTTATTTTGAGACGCTGTTTTGAAGTGCACGGCCAAGAGTGAGAATTTCACAGGGTAAACAGAAAAGCTGCTCTGAAGTTATTTATTGGTTCTGTTTTCCAGCACGTGGACTAGTATTGATTTATTTTGCAGTGTCTCCAGAGGCTTCTTCAAGGTTAAAATGTAGACATTGCATGTTAGGCTGGACTAAATACTGGCAGGAAAACACATTTGGCTCTTTTAATTGGAAAAACACACTCCTTTTGTCACCCTGAGGCCAAGGCTCTGGTACAGCAGCACAAGGAGGGCAGGGGAATGCACACAAGTGCGAGATGCTCTGGTTCACACTTGCTTGGGGAAGCCGGTGGGAGCACAAAGGTCCCCACAACCAGCTCTGGGGTCCCAGCAGGCCCAGAAAGCAATTCCTGGAGGGAAGGTGGGGGCCAGCAGCCATTCCAGGTGGGGAAGCTGGGTGTGAGCCTCCTGCTGACCAAACTCATGCTGTTTATAGGAGCCACCATGGCCAAGCTCGGTCTCAGCTTCAGTTTTGCCGCTGTGAGCTGCTCCCAGGGGCTGAGCAGGCTCCCACAGCCCAGTGGGGACAATGCTGGTCCCCAGCAGTTGGTGGCATCCCAAGTGGAGATGTTCCACACCAAACGTAGGAGAAGCTCACACATGCCAACCTCACACTACCCTGTTTTCTGCCCGTACATTTACAACCATTATTCAGCTGGAGAAGGGGATGGAAAAAGAATTCTTCATCCCTAAGAAGTACTTACATCCTCAAAGAGATTTCCAGCCTCTGTGCTGCTTGTGCCCCTTTCTTGGGCAGGTTAAGGGGCTTGTCCCAGGCCACTGCAGGAGGCAGTGTCAGGATGGCTGCTGCTAACACGGGATCCCCTTCCCCGTCATTCCCGAGCCGGTAGCGATTCGTGCAGCCAGGGTGGAGGTGGGGAGCTCTGCTGGGAAGGTACAAGCTGAGGTTTAGAAATCATGATGTGTGAATTGAAATGGGAAGCAACGGATCTCGGGAATCACCGCAACTGCTACAAGGTGTTCCTGAAGCTGTCAGCAAGCCATCTGCCCGCTCGCCCTGGGTAAACACGGCGCTCCAGCCAGCCCTCCTCGGAAAAGCGGGCAGCACGGGGGTCCCAGGGGGCGAATCCCCGCAGGGCAGCAGCGTGGGCAGGCTGGGAGCGGCAGGAAAGCGGCTCCGGGCTGTGCGGGAGGAGGGAGCGGCGCTGCCCCGCTGGCGCTGGGGCTCTGGAGCGGAGCCCTGGCCGCGCCGCTCGCTCCTCGTAACTCATCGCGGAGACACCGCCGTGGGGAGCCCGGCGGGCCCGGCCAGCAATTTATGGCTCCAGGGGAAGCACGGCAGCCGGGCTGGGAGCGGAGCAGAGCGGGAGGAGAGCGCCTGGGGTCAGGAGGCTGCCCAGCTCCTTCCCCCTGACTCTGCTCCCCCTGCGCGCCCTGCTCAGCCGGGACACCGGGACAGAGGGAGCTGAGGATCACACCTGCACCGCTGGGAAAGTGTTCCTGGCACAGGACATGGCACAGGACATGGCACAGCCCATGGCACAGCTCTGGCACAGCTCATGGCACAGCCCATGGCACAGCTCCTGACACAGCCCATGGCACAGCCCATGGCACAGCTCCTGGCACATCCCATGGCACAGCCCATGGCACAGCTCTGGCACAGCTCATGGCACAGCTCATGGCACAGCTCCTGGCACAGCAAATGGCACAGGACATGGCACAGCCCATGGCACAGCCCATGGCACAGCTCTGGCACAGCTCCTGGCACAGCTCATGGCACAGCCCATGGCACAGGACACGGCACAGCTCCTGGCACAGCTCCTGACACAGCCCATGGCACAGCTCATGGCACAGCTCCTGACACAGCTCCTGGCACAGCTCCTGACACAGCTCATGGCACAGCTCATGGCACAGCTCCTGGCACAGCTCATGGCACAGCTCCTGGCACAGCTCATGGCACAGCTCATGGCACAGCTCATGGCACAGCTCTGGCACAGCTCATGGCACAGGTCATGGCACAGCTCATGGCACAGCTCTGGCACAGCTCATGGCACAGCTCCTGGCACAGCTCCTGCCACAGCCCATGGCACAGCTCATGGCACAGCCCACGGCACAGCCCATGGCACAGCTCTGGCACAGCTCATGGCACAGGTCATGGCACAGCTCATGGCACAGCTCTGGCACAGCTCATGGCACAGCTCATGGCACAGCTCCTGCCACAGCCCATGGCACAGCTCATGGCACAGCCCACGGCACAGCCCATGGCACAGCTCTGGCACAGCTCATGGCACAGCTCATGGCACAGCCCATGGCACAGCAAATGGCACAGGACATGGCACAGCTCCTGGCACAGCTCATGGCACAGCCCATGGCACAGCCCATGGCACAGCTCCTGGCACAGCTCATGGCACAGCTCGGGCAGTGGGGATGTCACCCCCTCCCCGTGGAGACACGGGGCCCTGGTGCCATTCCGTGCACCGTGTGTGCTGGCACAGAGGCCCCGGGCTGGCCCCGTTCACAGCCCCAGCACACTGAGGTGTGTGGCCCTGATGGGAAGAAGCTGCGTGACCTGGGATGACACGGCTGGCACACGGCTGGCACAGGGGTGGCACAGGGGTGGCACACGGCTGGCACACGGCTGGCACAGGGGTGGCACAGGGGTGGCACACGGCTGGCACACGGGTGGCACAGGGGCGGCACATGGGTGGCACACGGGTGGCACAGGGGTGGCACACGGCTGGCACACGGCTGGCACACGGGTGGCACAGGGGTGGCACACGGCTGGCACACGGCTGGCACACGGCTGGCACACGGCTGGCAGCCCCAGAAACGCCCCCGATGGGTCGGGACTGCAGCATCGCTGCCAGCCCAGAGGGCGGGAGCAGGAGGAAGGGCTGACAGAGACCATGGGAGAGGGTCTGAGGGGCTTCTCCTGGTTCCTGAGGGGGTTGGAGTGCAGCTCTGCTCGGTGCTCCCAGCCTTGTGCTTGCTCCGTGCTTCAAAACTGTTAATTGTGCTGTGCCTCAGTTTCCCCCTGTGCAGGGGACAGCGGTGCCCTTGTCCCCAGCTGCCCAGAGAAATGCACTGAGCTTTGGTAAATTCTGGGGCTGAATGAGCTGAGAAAAGCAAAATTGGTAAATTATGTGTAATTTTGCAAAACCACTGCCAAGGTCCATCAGTGCCTGGTGCAGCCACGCAGGGAGGAGTGCGGAGGGTCCCAGTTTCGGGGCTGAGCCCCCTTGTCAAGGATACTCGGTCCATGTTAGCCTGAGTCTGCCCCCAGTGCCAGCCAGCACTCTCAGCCTTCCCCCTCACTCACAATTCAAAATAAATACAGAGAGTGAACATGACCTTGAGTGTATAGTCTAAAGCTTTTAAAACTCTCCTCTAATTCTTTTAACTTCCCGCACATCTATCCTCTGCAGCAGCCTCCTCATTTCTCTTTCTCTACAGTAAACTTATACCCTTTCTAAAGTGCCCAGAGAAGACGCTGCAGATGAAATGTTGCTTTAGCTGAATTTCCTATTCCTAACATATGCTTTAATTAATGTCATTTGCTTTGATTTGCTGCCAGCATGCCAGTGCGGCACTTCCTTCGTTTCGCAACCTTAACCATAACCTTGTGGGAATGAGGATCAGGTGTTCCTGGCTGATTTCTTCTGGTTCAGAGCATTTATCTCGAGCTCTGAGGCTTTTCTGCACTTTGTCGGTGGCACCAGCACAGAGGCAAAACCACAGCGTTCTCCTTGGCTGGAGGTGCTGAGAATGTGTTGTACATGAAGGATGTTGGTATGGAAAGCACTGAGCAGCATTTCTTATCCGTATTTTTTACACTTTCTGGGTTCAATTTGGAGCAGGAACAGGAGAGAGGGGATGGACCCCCCCTCACAGCTCCTGATTTCTGTGTCAGGATCAGAGAGGACCATCCTGCTGCTGGCTCTGTGCCTGCTGTCCCCACAGCCCCTGAGGCTCCACAGCCAATGCTGGGCCCCACTGGCCAAGGTGCTTCCTCAGGTCAATGTTCCCAACCCAGGCAAGCATTTTCCACCATTTACCAGCATGGAAATGGATGAACATCATGTGGCAGAGGTGGGAAATGGTCCTGAGGATGTCCCAAAGCAGCCAGGCCAGCCCCTTGACCTGCAGACCTGCAGCAGCCTCATCACCCGGGCCAAGGGGAGAGATCCCAGCATGGATCCCTCTTCTCTGGTGGTGGAGCAGTGGTTGGGCTTTGGGGCAGAGCCCATTTTGCCCTCTTCCCTGCCTGGCTCCCAGGTAAGAGCAGGGAATGGCAGGGGCAGAAGCCCCTGGACTCCCTCTGTAGCTGTGGCTGTGCTGAAGTTCAGGGGTGCAAACCTCCATGGGGGCATCTCCTGCTGTCCCCACTGCTCCTGCTTCTTCCCAGATTCCACCCTGTTGGCTTATGACAGGTGCAGACTGATCCTGAGGATCATTAAATCCCTTTTCCATCCCTCTCTCTGTTCCCACTGCACGGTGAGACGCTTGAACCCTTCCTCCAGGAGGAGCTGCCTCGTCCTCTCTGCACCAGCAGCTCTGTGCTCTGAGCTGTTGTGTGAGAAAAAATTCCAAATTTGAGGGAACTTTTTCCTTCCTTTCTCCTGATGGAGCCAGCTTGTTCCCTCAACCCAAGCTGAAGGGCAGCAGTAAGCTCCCCATGAATTTCTGTAACTGCTTTGCTTGAGACCAGCTCCTTGCACAGCAGAGCCTGGAGGAAATTTTAGCAATTGTCTGTTCTGGCCCCAAATCACTGGCACTTGTATACAGCAGGCCTGAAATGGCCCCTTTCCCAGACAGCTCCTTAAGCAAGGTTTTCCTGTCTCAACTTTATTTCATGAATCTCAGCCATCCTTTCTCTCCTTGCTGGAGTCAGGGGCAGATGCTGCTCCAGCATTTCATCCCTCTCCTCCCTCCAGTTTCCCTCGTTCTACCTGCAGCAAATTTGAGGTCCCACAGCAAGGCATGTCCCAGGAGGAGGAAATTCCCAGCTTCTGGGCCCCATCCCAGTTGGCTCTCACTTCCCTTCCTGTCTGCTTCTGTTGAGAGCCTTCCTCAGGAATGGGAATGTGGGGTCTTTTTGCAGTTCTCCCTTTACTGGAGGGGCAATGGCAGCCCTAAGACTGAGCCCTGCTTTCAGAGCAAACCCATTCCTTGGGCAGGGAAGAAAATCCCCAAAATGGAGAAGAGCATTTGTCCCAGGCCTGGCCCTGCCCCACTGCAGCCCAAGGAATGTGTTTCACATCAGTGTCCTGGGACAGAGGCACGGGAGGGATGTGACTGAGCAGGGATTGAGCTGCCACATCCCAGAGGCTGGCTGCTGATGTGTGCTGCCCTCAGAAGCAAAACCCTTCCCCAAGGGTTCCCCTTTCCCCAGCCTCCTGCTCCCCAGACCCCCCCAGCTCCTTTCCTTGTCTTCCTCCATCCCGTTGTGCCTCCTCCTCCTCTCCAGCAGCTCCACATCCGGATGAGTGGCTGTGCCTCTGCTCCAGCCTCTCCACTCTGCTGCTCCCTGCTCCCCTCTGCCCTTTGAAATCCCAGCTGCCTTCCCATGCTCTGAAAGCCTCACATCCCTAAACCTGCCCTGGGTGATTTAGCCAGGACTCGGGACAGGACTGATCTCTAGGAGGGATGCACGGCTCTCGTAGGCATCTGGCAAGGATTTAATCCCCCAGGGCCCCTGTTTGCTCCTGGCTTAGTGTTTTCTGTTCCCTCCCCATAGCTCCAGTGCTGAGCCCTGTTTTGACCTCCTGCCATGCTGTGGGTCTGGCCCTGGATGAGGGAGAAAGGGGAAAGAAAGAGGGAAAGATTCCCCGTGGGGGAAGGGGACTGGCCAAGAAGAGCAGGCTCTGCTGGGGTGTGAGGGCTCGCTGTGCTGCCTTGCTCAGGCTCTGGGTCAGGGGTTCTGGCCCCTGAGGGGGCTCTGATGTTACAACAAGATTGGCCCTGGCCACTGGCCCTGGTGACTCTGTCAGGACATCACACTGTGCCACACTGGGGGCTTGGACAGAGTCTGTGCCCAGCTCCAGGGCAGAGATGGAGCTGGCTGCTGGCTGCCTTCATTCCTCACACTGGGAATTTCTCACCCACACCAGCATTTTCCTCTGTTTACCCTTGAGGACAGCGATTTCCCAGAGCAATAACCTCATCCCCAGCACAAATTGAATAATCACTTGGGCAGGACTCTCCCAGACCCTCATCCCTGCATGGTGATGGATGGATGATGCCAAGGACACCGTGCAGAGCCACAACACACAACATACAACACACACACACAACACACAACACACAACACACAACACACAACACACAGCACACAACACACAACACACACACACACACACACACAACACACAGCATACAACACACACACAACACACAACACACACACAACACACAACACACAACATACAACACACAGCACACAACAACACACAACACACAACATACAACACACAACACACAACACACACACAACACACACACAACACACAACACACAGCACACAACACACACAACACACAACACACAACACACACACACACAACACACACACACAACACACACACAACACACACACACAACACACACACAACACACAACACACAGCACACAACACACAACACACAACACACAACACACAACACACAACACACAACACACAGCACACAGCACACACACAACACACACACAACACACACACACAACACACAACACACACACACCACACACAACACACAACACACAACACACAGCACATAACACACAACACACAACACACAACACACACACACAACACACAGCACACAGCACACAGCACACAACACACACACAACACACACATACAACACACACAACACACACACAACACACAACACACAACACACAACACAGTGCACTGGGCTGGGTTTGCAATACCTTAAGGCAGTTTCTTGCTCTGATGCAAGGCTAAAGACAAGCCTCTCCTCTTTTCCTCCTGCCTGGTGACAAGTGATCCACCATGCTGTCACCTGGTGGATTTTACCTCTCATTTTCAGCCTCAGCCCAGGTGCTCCAGAGCAGCTTCACCCAGGAGGTTCCATGTGTTCTCCTCCCACTCCAGCAAGGTCCCTGTAGGACACTGAGCTGCCCTGGGGGTGCTGTCCCCTCTCCATGCACACATCTGCCTGCCACCCTGACCCACACCACTGCCTGATCCCTTCTGTCCCAGCCTGTCCTCCAGGCCATGGTGGTGTCAGTGACCCCCGGGGATGGTGTGAGCAGAGCCACTGACCTGCTTTCAGTGGCACAGCAGCACTGGCAGACCCTGCTCAGATCCCATCCTGTGCCCATGGCTCTGCTCAGATCCCATCCTGTGCCCATGGCCCTGCTCAGATCCCATCCTGTGCCCATGGCCCTGCTCAGATCCCATCCCAAGCCCATGGCAGACCCTGCTCAGATCCCATCCTGTGCCCATGGCCCTGCTCAGATCCCATCCTGTGCCCATGGCTCTGCTCAGATCCCATCCTGTGCCCATGGCCCTGTTCTGATCCCATCCCGAGCCCATGACCCTGCTCAGATCCCATCCTGTGCCCATGGCCCTGCTCAGCCCCCATCCCGTGCCCATGGCCCTGCTCAGATCCCATCCTGTACCCATGGCAGACCCTGCTCAGATCCCATCCTGTGCCCATGGCCCTGCTCAGCCCCCATCCCGTGCCCATGGCCCTGCTCAGATCCCATCCTGTGCCCATGGCCCTGCTCAGATCCCATCCCAAGCCCATGGCCCTGCTCAGATCCCATCCTGTGCCCATGGCTCTGCTCAGATCCCATCCTGTGCCCATGGCCCTGCTCAGATCCCATCCTGTGCCCATGGCAGACCCTGCTGAGATCCCATCCTGTGCCCATGGCAGACCCTGCTGAGATCCCATCCTGTGCCCATGGCTCTGCTCAGATCCCATCCTGTGCCCATGGCAGACCCTGCTCAGATCCCATCCCGTGCCCATGGCCCTGTTCTGATCCCATCCTGTGCCCATGGCAGACCCTGCTCAGATCCCATCCTGTGCCCATGGCTCTGCTCAGATCCCATCCTGTGCCCATGGCTCTGTTCAGATCCCATCCTGTGCCCATGGCAGACCCTGCTGAGATCCCATCCTGTGCCCATGGCCCTGCTCAGCCCCCATCCCGTGCCCATGGCCCTGCTCAGATCCCATCCTGTGCCCATGGCCCTGCTCAGATCCCATCCTGAGCCCATGGCCCTGCTCAGATCCCATCCCGAGCCCATGGCAGACCCTGCTCAGGTCCCATCCTGAGCCCATGGCAGACCCTGCTCAGATCCCATCCTGTGCCCATGGCTCTGCTCAGATCCCATCCTGTGCCCATGGCAGACCCTGCTCAGATCCCATCCTGTGCCCATGGCTCTGCTCAGATCCCATCCTGTGCCCATGGCCCTGCTCAGATCCCATCCTGTGCCCATGGCTCTGCTCAGATCCCATCCTGTGCCCATGGCAGACCCTGCTCAGGTCCCATCCTGTGCCCATGACCCTGCTCAGATCCCATCCTGTGCCCATGGCAGACCTTGCTCAGGTCCCATCCTGTGCCCATGGCCCTGCTCAGATCCCATCCTGAGCCCATGGCCCTGCTCAGATCCCATCCTGTGCCCATGGCCCTGCTCAGATCCCATCCTGAGCCCATGGCCCTGCTCAGATCCCATCCCGAGCCCATGGCAGACCCTGCTCAGGTCCCATCCTGAGCCCATGGCAGACCCTGCTCAGATCCCATCCTGTGCCCATGGCTCTGCTCAGATCCCATCCTGTGCCCATGGCAGACCCTGCTCAGATCCCATCCTGTGCCCATGGCTCTGCTCAGATCCCATCCTGTGCCCATGGCCCTGCTCAGATCCCATCCTGTGCCCATGGCCCTGCTCAGATCCCATCCTGTGCCCATGGCCCTGCTCAGATCCCATCCTGTGCCCATGACCCTGCTCAGATCCCATCCTGTGCCCATGGCTCTGCTCAGATCCCATCCTGTGCCCATGACCCTGCTCAGATCCCATCCTGTGCCCATGGCTCTGCTCAGATCCCATCCTGTGCCCATGGCCCTGCTCAGATCCCATCCTGTGCCCATGGCCCTGCTCAGATCCCATCCTGTGCCCATGGCCCTGCTCAGATCCCATCCCGTGCCCATAGCCCTGCTCAGATCCCATCCTGTGCCCATGGCCCTGCTCAGATCCCATCCTGTGCCCATGACAGACCCTGCTCAGATCCCATCCTGTGCCCATGGCCCTGCTCAGATCCCATCCCGAGCCCATGGCTCTGCTCAGATCCCATCCTGTGCCCATGGCCCTGCTCAGATCCCATCCTGTGCCCATGGCCCTGCTCAGATCCCATCCTGTGCCCATGGCTCTGTTCAGATCCCATCCTGTGCCCATGGCTGTGCTCAGATCCCATCCTGTGCCCATGGCTCTGCTCAGATCCCATCCTGAGCCCATGGCCCTGCTCAGATCCCATCCTGAGCCCATGGCTCTGCTCAGATCCCATCCCGAGCCCATGGCTCTGCTCAGATCCCATCCTGTGCCCATGGCTCTGCTCAGATCCCATCCTGTGCCCATGACAGACCCTGCTCAGATCCCATCCCGAGCCCATGGCTCTGCTCAGATCCCATCCTGAGCCCATGGCTCTGCTCAGATCCCATCCTGTGCCCATAGCCCTGCTCAGATCCCATCCTGAGCCCATGGCAGACCCTGCTCAGATCCCATCCTGTGCCCACAGCATTTTGGTGGCTGCAGGAAGCAGAGCTGGGGCTGCTGTGGCACTGCAAACCAGGCTGCAGAGAAACCACCACATTCCGAGCGCTGGGCTTTGTTCTCCTTTTATTTTTTAAACCTTCATTCCCATTCCAGCTCCAGCAAGTTGTAGCTTTAGGGCTCTTTTCATTAAAATAAAAAAAAAAGTTATTGCAAAATAGATTGAGCTGCCTCTTTTTTTGCCTTTTTTTTTTTTTTTTTTTTTTTTTTGTATGTATATATGTAAATCTTGAATTTAAATCAGCTTTGGCTGGGAAGTACCACTGGGGACTTTCTCAGTCTGACGCTCACCAGGGCAGTGATCTCTGGACTGTTCGTTCTTACAAAGACTTTGCCAAGCTCATGGTAAAATCTCTTCCCTCAAAAAACGTGCCGTTGATTTGAAATGTTGTTTTTTTTTAGATGCTACTTTAAAAAATGGTTTGAAAATGAGCATATTCATAAATAAAAAAACAGAGCATTTGGACAAAATTAGGGTAAGTTTTAACAATTAAACCAATTCCACGATTGTTAGCTTTTATTTCTAAAATACTCAAGCTTTTAAAAAATGTCTACATACGTGAATATTTGTTCATAGTTTAATTATTTCTGGATACAAGTTTAACATTGCCGGGCTGCCATTTTGCATAGCTTTGTTTGAAATTACGAGGGGTGAGTACACTTGGTACGCTGGGATAAAATTATCAAATAACCCCCCCTCAAATATTTAAAAACAAATCGGAATATGGTTCTTCGTTTGATTTACCCGGTTCCAGCGGAGCTTGGTGCGAGACTGAGCAGCACATTCGTTTACAACGTTTTAAAACATTCGTTAAAATATTTACTTAACAGTTTAAAACAAAGCCTTAGAGCCTACAAACGTGCCCAGGTCAGGGAAATACATGTGGATAATTGGGCTGAACGATTTAGAAGCAGAGAATCACTTGAATTTCAAACCGTGCATATTTCCAATACCCCCTTAGCGCATCTATTTTAGGCAGATGCTCAAGATTAAAGGGCTGCACGTCAGCCCGTATCTTACCCACGCTTCCTTGTCATCGTTTCTTTGCGATTAAATTTTGTGTTTTCCTTTTAGCCTAGAAGTGTTTGGTACCAGTCTCTTGGCAAAAGAGCCTGAGGAATGGAAGGGTAAAGAAATATGACCCAGCTGCTATGCACAATGAGGTTTGTAAGTCCTTGTATGGTATAAATAAGCATATTACACAGTTATTAGAAATTTGGCGCTGTCGCTGTTTAGAAGCAAGACTCTGATGCTGTGTAATTCCTCCCGAGTCCATGCATAACTCAGTATTAGCCTTCCACTCTTCCAGCCTTGTTACTGGCCAAATTCGGCAATTTTTTCTCAGTACTCATCCATTCAAACCCTTCTCAGCAGTGTAAACCGGTGAGTTTCCTCTCAAGTCAATAAATCTACGCCAACCCACGCGGTCGAGGCTCGGTTCTGGCTTTCCCCCGGCCTCGCACGGGGCTCTGAGCCGCCGCCGTCGGGGCCGCCCGGTTCTGTCGGGTGCGGGCTCGGGCTTCACTTCTCCCTCGTCTCCGTCGCGGTTGGCAGCTTTTCTTGGGGGGAAAAGAGCAGGTTTACTTTGGGGGAAGAGGAGCCACAGAAAAGCGCGGAGGCTGGAAGAGCGCTGGAGCATCCCGCAGAACGGATCCCACTCGGGTTTTCCCCGGCCCGCGGACTGAGTGTAACTTTGGAAAAAAAGCGACAGTAAACTTTTATTAATCGCCGGTGTTTAGGGCCAAGGCATGAGCGAGCTCGGTGACAGTGATGAGTGGTTTGGAGCGCTGGTTCCTGAAAGCGGGGCTTATCCTCCCACTGCTCCCTTGGCTCGGCGTTGATGAGCCGTGAATAGGAGCCACCCTGCCGTCGGGGATCCGGCCGTTTATCTGCCGGGTGATGACAGTCGGGCTGCTTTCGCCTCGCCGTCAATTGCCGGAGCCTTCGGGCAGCGCACGGAGCTGCCGCCGCCGGGGATTCTGTCCGACGAGGACGTTTCACCCCTCGGTGTCGGCCTCGTCCCCGGCTCTGGGGATGAGGAAATCTGCGCCCTCCCGGAGGAAGCGAGCCCAGAGCCCGCTCCGGGCAGGTGCTGTCCGGGCTCCCGGCACGGTGAGCCGAGCACGGCTGGACCCAACCGGGGCCGCACGGAGGGGAATGGGCCCGACCCCACCGCTCCGGCATCCCCGAACGCATCGACGGGGCTGAGGCTGGAAGGAGGCCTGAGAGTCTTTGGATTTGCTTTAATTAAATCCTCCCCACTCGGGATTGCCCCCTCCGCCCTTTTATTTTTGTTCAATGGGGGAAAAAACCGTAGTTAACATCGGGAAGCTCAGGCAGCGGCCGGCATCTCTCCTATCCTAGCCGCGATTGAGAGAGGAAGGGTTGAAGGGAGACTCACCCAGACCAAGCCGAGCCCCTGCAGTCACACCGAAATTCACCTTGCCGTGGAGCCCGGCCCTCGGCAGCCGCCCCGGCCCCGCAGGTGGGAGCCGGCGGCGGGACAGAGCGGTCCCGGGGAGGGGCGGGCGCGGTGCCCGCGGGGCCGGGGCTCGGGCCGGGCCCGCGGCTCAGAGGCGGCTGCGAGCGCGGAACCGGCGGGGAACCGAGCGGAGCGGGTCAGCTACAGGAGCGGTGCTCCCGGGAGCCCTCGGCTGAGCCTGACTCTGCTGCCCCTCGCCGGGACGGCTCCTCGGCCTTGGGCCCTCCTGAGTCCCCGCTCGCTCTGTGCGGGGACAGCACGGTCGCGGTCCCCTCTCGCCCCGGTCCCTCGGGGCCCGCTCTCACCTGCCCCATCCCGCTGCCTCCTGCGGCATCCGCTCGCCGCTCCCAAGCTCGCATCCCCCGGCCCGCTCTGCTTCGTGGTTTGTTGTTTTTTTCTTTCCTTTTTTCTTTTTTTTTCCTTTTTTTTTTTTTTTTTTTTTTTTTTTTTGGTAGGAGTGGGGAAAAGGTTCATTACGAGGTTGACCCCACTTTACTTTTTATTCTGCTCCTGTTCCCAATTTCGGCACCACGTGACGGTGGGAGTGAGTTTGGGTTTAAATTCACTTTCAAGAAAACCCCGATGAGACCCCAGCCCCGCCGGCCCATGGCGGGGTCCCTGTGAGCCCGGCGCTGCGGGAGCCTCGGCGCCCGCCCGGGACCCCGGCTCGGGTAAGGGCAGGGCTGAGGGGGGCAGGGTGCAGCGCAGAGCCCGCTGCTGTCGCGATATAGCGCGGGGCTCAGCAGTGCAGCTGTCGCGACAGGCCCGTGCACATCCTTCCCGCGCTGGCCTGGGCGCGGTTGGGATGTGAGGGCCGGCTCCGCGCAGGGAGGGCAGCGCTGAGGGGATGTGTGTGTGTGGGGCTTGGCAATCGCGACAGCCGAGCTGAAGTGGCTCTTTTAAGTCGCGACAGCACCGGGGAACTCTCCCGCATGGGTTCTCCCCTGCTCTGGGGGTCTGGCGTGGCCGTAGGAGCCCCGAGCTGGCGGTGCCCGTGCCGCAGGGTGAGGGAGCTCCAGCCGGCTGCTCTGAGGGGATTCTTCCCTTGCCGCCCTCACCTCGGGGCAGCCCTGACGGCCTGGCCTCGCCTTTGTTGTGGCCACACGGCCCCTGCCTGCCCTGTGGAATGGCTCGGGGCTCTCTGTCGCGACATGGAGAGGAGGGGAGCCCTGTCCTCGTCCCCGGGCTCGCAGCGAGACCCGCAACCGAGGGCAGGCCGCAGGCTGGCGGACACGGACGCTTCGCTTGCAGTGCAGGGTCAGGGAGCCCCACGCGGGTCGTGGGCCCCTCCTGAGGCGGGGACCCTGCCCAGGCGTGATCCCGGCTCTTCCCCATCACCTCTCCCGGGCTACCCCGGCTCCTGCAGCGGGGTCCCGCCGAGCCGGGTGCCCTTTCAAGCGCGGCCTATGCCCCCCGCTGCAGCCCCGGCCTTGCCCGGCTCCCCGGCGGGCAGTGGGGAGCCCCAGGACCGTCGGGGCTGTGAGGGGGCGGTGGTGCCGAGGATGTCCCTTCTCCCCGGGCTCCTCCCGGAGCAGCGAGCGGCTCCGCTCGCCGCCAGGCCCGGCGCAGCGCCGAGGCAGGCCGGGGAAGGCCGCAGCCGGGTCCGGTGCGCTGGGGCCGGGCGGCCGCTGCCCCCGCCGGTGCCCCCCGGTGCGGACCGTCGGGCGGGCCCGGGGCCGGGCCGGGCCGGGCGGGCCGGGCCGGGCGGAGCGGGCCAGAGTCGGTGTAAGGAGATGTGATTGACAGCGGCAACGTCAGCAACAGGAGGGGAAGGAAAAGGGAGGGGGGGGAGACAAAGAGGGAGGGAGTCGAAAGGCCCCAAACTGGATCTTTATGGAACATTTTCCGCCGAGATCAAGGGAAAGTGAATCCGCGCAGCGGGGGATGCTCCGCACGCCGCTGCCATCGGGGGCCGCGGAGCCGCTCCCGGCCTGAGCGCCCCGCGGATGCCCTTCATGCCGCAGCCGCCCCCAGGCCAAGCCCGGAGCCCCCCTCTGCGCCTCCTGCCCCTCGGCCGGCCGTGTGAGTTCCCGGGGTGCGGGGGGAAGGACGGGAGGGAGCGGGGGGTCCAAAGGTGCGGGGTTCCCTGCAGCCCGCCGAGCCCCGGCCTGGGGCGGGACACCGCCGCCAGCCTGCCCCGCTGCTCCCTGCTGCTCCCCGCCAGCCAACCTGCTCCGTGCCGGGAGCACCGATCCCAGTCCGGGGCTGGAGCCTCGCCCTCGGGCTTCGCCGCGGACACCTCCCACCTGTGCCCTCCCGGTCACCCGGCTCCGCTCTGCGGTTGGACGCCGGAAAACATCCGCGCCTCGGCCGGGCTGGGGCCGCCCCGTCCCGACACTCCGAGCCAAGCGGAGGGACCGGTGGAGCTCTCGGGGCATTGAGCCCCGTACCGTGCTCGCCGCTCGGTGCTCCCTGCCCCGGGGACTGGTCACTGGGGTGTGTGTGTATCCGCCGTACACAGCCGGGCTCGCTGTCCGGCTCCTCGGCGAGAGCTCTCCGGGAATTCTGGTGCGAATGGAGCTGGGAATTCCAGTCCCGCTCTCCCTGGAGCTCTGCTGGAGCTGCACTTTGGGGTCCCAGCCCCTCTCTCTCCCTGCATAGCCGCTGTCCCGAAGAGCGGCACGGCCTTGGCTGCTCGGGGCAGGGACCGGGGCTGCGGGCCGGGGACAGGAGCGTTCCCTCCGGGGCCTCAGGTCCGCGGCCAGCGCCGCCTTCGGTCCCTGGGACCGGCACCCCGCAGCCTCCTCGGAGCTGCTCCCCCTCCTCGCCGCCGCTGCCCGTCCGTCTGTCTGTCCGTCCGTCAAGCGGGGCGGGCGGCCGCGTCCGTCCGCACTGTAAAAGTCGGCGTTGATGCGCGGCAGCCCCGGCGGAGCTGTCAGGCCTTATCTTTATTGGCTTTTCCCAGTCTCCGTCCAAGTTTAAGAGGGGCCCTTTTATCTCGGAGCCCAGCACTCCCCCTGTTTACACCGCCCGGCTCCGCCGCAGTTCTTCGTCGCGGAGCCCCCGCAACCCCGACGGGACGGGGCAGAGAGACCGACCGGGCCGGGCTGCCCTTCCCGACGGGTACCGGAGGGGAGAAAGAATCGGGGCTGGGGGGCTGCGGCCACATCAGCCATGAGCTGACCCGGCCTCACGCGTGGGCGGCTCTCCCGCGGGGGCTGGGGCACTGCGGCTTCCCCCGGGGCCGGCGGTGTCACATCCCAGTGTCGCCGAGTGCCGCCGCCCGAGGAACGAGCGCGGGCCGGCCCGGGAGGGCCTGACCTCGCAGGTGGCCGTGCCCGGGGCTAGGGTTGGATGTGGCTCCCGGAGCCGCGAGCTAACATTGAGCCTCTCTCCCCCAAGGAAATGCTCCAGGAGAAAAGCCTGTCTGAAACCGAGGAAGGGTTTCCAACAGCCCCCGCGCCCGGCCATGCGGACACCTCCGCCGGCTCCCCCGTCCTCGGCGTAGCCGGGGGGAGCAGCACGCCGCTCAGCAGCCCGCAGCTCCCCGACCCCGAGCAGGTACGCTCCGTCCGGCCCCGCATCCTGCCCTGCTGCGCCCTGACCCCGCCACCAGCCCGGCCCAGCACCGCGCATCTCCCCCGGCCACGACACGGGGAGGGATTGCGAGGAAAGCTCATTTTTCGTCGCTTTTCTTTGCTTTTATTTTTTTATGTTATCATTTGATTTTTCCCGTCCGCAGCAGGCCGTCCCGGGCCCACCATCGGTGCGCAGGTCGGTAAAGGGCGAATCCGAGCACCGAAAGCCGCGGCCGGCAGGGCCCGACTCCTCCCGGGGTGCGGCCCGGCAGGGAATTCGCCGGGGTTTTTCCATCCCTAAATAAAACGCGGATTCTGTGCCTTCGCCCCGCGCACGGCCGCATCTCGCCGATGTCCCCGGCATCCCCCGGAACGCACAAAACTCGGCCCGGGACGCGGATCCGTTGTGCCCGCGGCTGCTCCTGGCCCCGGTTTTTAGGAGGCTTAGGGCGAGTCTACCCTAAGAGACTTTTTCTCCCCACTAGGAAAAAAAAAAAAGAAAAAATTCCATTTAGCTGCAGTGTCCTGCCTGGTTGTGAAAGTCTGCAATTAAAACCGGCCTCCGTTTGTTTCTCTTATTTTTGGCAAAGGGCAGCGGAATTTTTGAGACTCCATCCTCCTCCCGCACAGGCTGGTGGCTTCGCCCGGAGCCTCGGCTGCAACGCGGGCCCTGAGTGTCCCCAACCCCCGCCCTTCCACGGCCCTTCCCAGCCCTTCTCGCAGGTTTTCTCCATCGTTTCTTGCTGTTCTCATTATCTTAATTTTTTAACAGACAATAGAAAATATCAAAGTCTATCTCCATGAGAAGGAGCTATGGAAGAAATTTCATGAAGCTGGCACGGAAATGATAATAACCAAAGCAGGCAGGTTAGTGAAAATTCCCTGCAAACATGTATTGCTTCTGATCTCTATGAAATGTTCTGTTTGCTAACACTGGGTTTTGCAGAGCTGCCAGTTAGTGGTATTTAAAAGTATTATTGTGATTGCAAATTTCAGTAAGATCATTTTCTTAGTGTACACTGTACATGTGTTTAAGTGTGGCAGTTAGAATGTAGATGTAAGAAAATGTTGTGGAGTCGTTTGGAACATTTAGTCCTTATTTTCATTGGTAATGATTTTTAATTATTTTTTTTTTTTAAATTAGGAAATCAGCATAAGTGTGGTTTTATTTTTTTTCCCCACAAAGCAAACCCTCTTCTCTTTTCTGTGCCGTGCACTAAGACCTGAGCTGAGATACTCTGCACCAAAGTTTTAGCTGTACGAATGTTCTTTTAATCTCAAAACTGAAAGAGAAACGGGTAAAAAAAAAAAAAAATCTGTTTTCCCTTGGAAACAAATAATTCTTTTTATCAAATCACAGCCCCCTCACAGCCAGAGAGGGAGACCAGAGCCTCACAGAGGCTTCAGTTGCCCAGAGAACTCAGCCCTGCCTCTGCTCAGGGCTCCTGTCCTGCCCGGGCTGCTCTGGTGGAAGATGGCAGAATTAATGTCAGAAAATTAAGAATCAGAATTAAACCTCAAACCATCACCGGCTCGGGAATCAGATAATTCCCAAGAAAATTAGGGTGTCACTGTGGGCACCGAAGTATCTGCCCTTGGCTTCTGCGGCAGCGGGCTCGCCTCGCTGCTGCTGGGAAAGAAAAACTGAGCCATTAACATTGAATTCCAGCACAGCTGAGTGGTTGTGCCGTGCCCTGTGATTGCTTGTTTTACACCGTGCTAGCGAGCTGTGCAGCCAGACACTCAAAGAACGGGCAGAAAACAGAGAAAAAAACCCACAAATAATTCCCATGCAGTTTTTATTTCTCTGTAGTCTCTGACCCTTCGTTCAGAGCAACCGGGGCTGCTCATGAAGTGTGTGTGTGTGATTTTCTCCTGTTTGCTGTTCACGCTGTGAGATCCAGAAGCCAACCCTCGGCACTGGATTTTTGGGATTGATGAGCGCTTTTCTTCTGCTTTCCCTCCGTGTTCTGGCTGGGCAGTGCTGCTCTGTGCAGCAGCTGCTCGGTGTAGGGAAGTTGGACTCTAATAAGCAAGATATTCCCTTTATTTCCCCTGGAGATGGGGTGTATGTCCCGGGAATCTTCCATTTATTTGCTGTGTGTCTGTTTTATGGAGTGATGGTGCAGGTAACTCTGTCCTTTTCACACCTTATTTTGGTGTATAAAATCTCAGGGCTCGTTCTGTGATGGGAAGAGCTGGGTTCATTTGGATGGGTCTGCTCCCTAAGTCAGCTCAGATGAGGGGATCAAGACCTCAGATATTTCACCCTTATAGTATAATTTATAGTATCTGAGTGTGTCTGTGCAGAGATGTGTAATATCTGTACCAAATTCGAGACCCTAAGCATCCCAAACGTGCATGTTATCTCTCTGGAAGTCTTAACGTGGCTTGTTTAAACAGCTCCATATGGACAGGGCTCAGTCCCACATTCCTTGTCCGGTGGAGCTGCCAGTGCACCTTTCAGGAGGTGGGATGGGGGGTAGACCACAAGATGTACAAAAAATTGGGGTTTTTTAAGTTACCCGAGCCGAATTCTCCGTTTGCGAAATTCAGTGCAGCGCCATCGAGCTAAAAGAATTTTCAAAAATAATAATTTTAAAACGCTTTTGAATTTAAAAAAAATAATGAGAAGTGGCTGAAATGCCGATGAACAACGAGGAACAAAAGAGCTTTTTTTTAATGTATGTTTTTCCACTGGATTCGGCTGCAAATGGTGTGAAAATACAGGACGAGGGCTTTTATCGGTGTTTTTAGCAGGGAGGCGCAGCCCCGGAGCCCCCGCGCCGCCGGTGCCGGGAGCCGGCTCGGTCCCCCCGCTCCGGGCTGGGCTCTGCCGCAGCACCCACAGCAAAAATACACAAAATAATGAACATGAGAACAATGGAATCGCTTAAATGCCGTGGTGCCTCGTGTCTCGGTTCTTAGCGGTGCCACGCGTGGCCGTGCTGAGAGCAGGGCAGCCCACGAGCCTCGATCTGCTGCTAATCCCCATGCAAAGGACAAAATGCAAATTATTGCTTCATGCAGATTTAATTTTACCCAAGCTATTTAAATAGAGAGTCACAATAATAAACCTCCTCTTGACCCAATTAAAAAAAAAAAAAACAAACCATGGTTAATGGAGATTTGTGTGCACTTGCATTTAGCATTGGGGGGGTGTGGAAAGAGGGAAAGCGGCTAATTGCAGGCACTAATCAGGACTCTAATCCCCCTCCCAGCAGGCACAGAGATGCCCCTGAATGCCTTTAGTTGAAATCATTTAAATGTAGGTCTGTCTGACCTCAAGGGGCACAAACGAAAAGAAATGGAAGCCTGATTTTTAAATTTCAAACAACAACAACAACAAAAAAAAGAGTGACTTTAATCACAAGTTCACTCAATGGAGAGGAAATGTAAAGCTCAGCGGAAGCGTTAATTCCATGGCAATGGTGTAAAATAGCTTTTTTGTATAAACAAGGCAAATATTGATAACTTAGTTGAGGGGGGAGAGGGGGAGTGATTTGTTTCGTTCTTTGTAGAGCTCCACAGAACGAGCCAACTATAAATTATCGAGAATTTAAGGCTGAGAATTACTTTAGGGGATTATTACTCCCTCTTAGGACTGATCTGTAGGAGATATTAGGAGAACACAGCAAGCTCAGCATTGAAATAGAAATCATGTTGTTGCCAAGAAAGTTTGATTTATAAAGTGGAAACATCTTTAAAATGCACTTGCTATCTTTTTAATGTCTGACTGCTTCATTGTGGGAGGGGAAAAAAAAGAGATTATTTTATATTAAAAGGATCATCAAAAGATAAAAAGTTGATGTTAGCAAAGTTCCCTGAACTTTGGAGAAAAGCGCTCGGATCCCTCAGAGCGCCCGTGGCAGCGCCTGCAGGATGGGCGCCGGCTCCATCACTCAGAGCCTTCCTCTCCTTCCTCCTCTTTGAGGTCTGCTGGAATTACGGATTTCTCCTCCGGAGGATTATCTGGTGATGGTTTTAAAAGGCTGAATGTCTGCGGTGCAGAGATTGCCCCATCCCCGGCGCTGCCCGGAGCGCTGGGTACCCACGGCTGCCCGAACTGGAGGGGAACGAGAGGAAAAAGCGCCCACGGGTGATCCCTTCAGGCAGTGCCCATCTCGAGGGGCGTTTTGCAGGACAGGTTTTTCGGGTGGCAGAGGGAATCCCGTTGTTTGAGCAGCCTCTCTTCGCCGAGCCCCGGCGGGGCGGCCGCTCCCGCTCCCCGCTCCAGCATCTCGCTTCCCATCCCTGCTCCCAGCGCTGCTTTCCAGGGATGGGGGAACGAATCCAGCGCCCACAGCCAGCTCGGAGTGCCTGGTTTTGGAAATAATTGTTCACAAATCCTCCCGTGTGTGTGTGTGTGTGTGTGTATGTGTGTTAAAACAAACAAAAACCCCTCCAAAACCAAACCAATCAACCAAAAAATCCCTCACCTCCAAAAAAAACACTTAACCAAAAAACACCCTAAAAACTTCCAGCACCGAAAAGTTCCAGTCGATGAGATCCTGTTAAATCAAATTAATCAAATCAATCTAGATGCTAATAAAGGGCACAGGGTGTATTAGAGGATGCAGATGCAGCTGCACATCTGGATTCCTCCCCTCTGGCCGCCCTGCTGTGGGGACATCGCTCTGTCGTGGCAGGGTGCACACCTTTCCCCCGGGATTTTAGGAATTCCACACTTTTGTGAAATTGTTCGAGGGGTGGGGAAAGCAGAAAGCAAATGAGGGACATCATTATAAATCTGGCTTTCCGATTTCATCCTCTCGTTTTTGTGAACTATTATTTAACTGAACAATTGCAGATTTATTTTTTTTTTTTTTGTAGCTCGTGGCAAACCATTCTTTGTGAAATCTCATCTTTTGGACTTTATTTCTGCTGGAAGTTAATCTTTGCTTCACAGCCTTCCTGGCTCAGGATTTCTTCTTTCTGTTAGATTATTTATTTAGCTGTTCCCTAGGTTTTTTTCCAAGGTGCCAATCTTTGCAATTTCTATCAAGGTATTGCCAAGGACAAACAATTTGATAAAGCTTTTGTTTCATCAGTAAAAAATGCCAGTTCACAGGATGTCTGGCCACATTTTTGTGAGAAGTTCCTGAAGAGAAAATAATGTATCATTTCTCTGTGGTAGCAGAACCGTCCCTGAGACGTAACAGGAGGTTTGAGATACTGAATTTGAGTTTTGGCTGGAGTGCAGGATGTACACAGGTACAAAGCCAGCTTTAGTCTCTATGGTAGCAGGTTTTAAGAAGCATATGTAGGAAAATGCTGCAGAGGAAAAAAATAGAATCAATAAAACATCTTGCATGTGTGGAAAAGATGCAAATCCACTTTAGATGTTCAAGTTTCATTTTAAAAGTGGCTTATTTAAGTTTAAAAAAAATAAATCTGTTCCTAATCAACTTTAGTAAACCAAAATAAAACTAGTTTTTAGGACATCAAGGTCTGAAGAAGTATAAATGCTTTGGCTAAGCTGGTGCAGCTTTCCTGTGTGAATAATCCTTTAAAAGTTAAATTTTCCATGGCTCTGTAGGGCATATGGATGCCCAGTTCTCATTACAATTAAAGGGAAATATTTGTCCAGAATCTTTTGAGGCAGTTACAAGAATTTCTGTTGATGGTTTTTGATCCAAAAGCAAACCTTAATATCCGAGATCAACGAAGGAATGTGAGCCGTCAATTTAAAACATAGAAATAAAATAGATATTTGAGGAATGTTTCATCTGCTTGCTCCTAAATTTGGGATCCTGGAATTATCCTGTTCAGGCAAACTCCTGCTTTTATAGAGAAAGCAGGAGTGAACTCCAATGGCTCTTGGCTCTGCTGCTAAAGTTGTCAACAGCTTTGGCAAGGGAGACAGAGCTTGTGCACGCCAAGGAGGGCAGGGATGGCAGTTTGGTTCCTAATGCACTTCTCTCTTCAAGCAGCCATCCCTGCTTTTTAAAAACATGGGATGCTCACAGTTAAAGGTGTTCCCAAAGCTTTCCCTGCTTGTCCTTGTGCTGGTGCTGTGGCAGGGTGAGGGGAGGCTTTGCTCAAGCCCAGATCAGCTGGGGAAGGTCCCAGCCACTGCTGGGGCTCTGTCTCAAAGGCTCCTGGACACCAGGGCTGTGGCTCCATCAGTGCCAAGGCTGCCTCAGCTCCTCCCTCAGCCCACTGCCCGGGGAGCTGGGCTGGAGAGGGAGCAAACCTGCCCTGAAATGCTGTTGGTGACAGTGCAAACCTGCCCTGAAATGCTGTTGGTGACCGTGCTCTCACCCAGGTTCTCTCTGAGGCACCTTTGTGCTGTGCTGCTGGTGCTGCTGGTGCTGCTGGTGCTGCTGGCACCACCTCTCCCATGCTCCTGCACATTGGGACCTTCTCTGCTCAACTTCAGCTGCAGCAAAATGAAAGCCCAGAGAAGCAGCTCATGGTCAGGAGCCTGCCTGTGCCTCAAGTCACCATGGGGCAAAGAAAGGAAATGTTTCTAGACCATGAAAGCAGCCATCCAGCTAACCAAGTTCTCAACTATGTGAGAAACAATGTTTTATTTAAAAATTAGATGTGCTAGCCAGAAGGAAAAAATACAACCTCGCCATTCCAAAATATAAAAATCCTTTAACTGTCTGACCTTCTCATCACTAGGTCATGGTCCTGCCACCAGATAAATCTCTCCTATCTGCCCATAGACTGAGAGTTCAATGTTGCTTGTGTTAGTGACAGTGAATTTGGGGCTGAAAAATGAACTACTGATGAGAACTCCTGTTGAACCTGTATTGTTTGTTATTCTGAGGCAAGGATCTGGCATGGGCTAATCCAGCACTTCAAAGTTAACTGCTCTTACTTTGTATACAGAGCGTCATAACGGAGTGGCGTGGGTGATAAGAGAAATAAGGGACTCAGGGTTAGGATACACTGGGAAAATGGGACCCTGTTGAAAAACTCTTTGATCTCTTTAAAGTATTTTCTGAAAGCAAGAATCTATCAAAAAGGAAATGCCATTTAAGAGGCTAAAAGAAACAGCTGACATCCCCAAATTTGTTTTAATCTGCCCTGGAGAATATTATTTTTAAAGATGCGTTAAGTCAGTGGAAGAAATACTTGTCAAAAGAAGGGAAAATACAAAAAACCTAAGAAAGGTCATCAGAATGGAGACATAGTTCTTGAAGCCTGTGCACACCATTCTTTTCCCTTCTAACAATAAAGACAAGGAGAAGCATCCTCAAGCAGCAGTGGCCAGTTCTCAAGAAGAATTTGGGGCCACGTCGGTCGTTATCAGGGATGCAGGTGTGTCACCTGCCTTGGTGCTCTGAAGGCATCACTGGAGGCATCTCAGCACACCCAGCAGGTTCTGAGGAGGGGGTTGCTCAGCCATGACACGGCTTCTTAGTCAAGATGTTGAGTGAGCAGTTGTTTTCTGATGCTTTCACAACCTGACCCACCACAGGCAGCACCTTCCCAGGCAGCACAGCACAGGAGCTTCCAAAAATCCAGTCACTGCTTTACTTGACCATCCCAAAAGCAAGGATTGTAAAATCTCTGTCTGTCTTTGGAAGTCTTTGTCTTATTGTCTTAAAAAATAGAATTTCAGCTGCTGAGCTGCTGAAGTGCTTGGGGATGTTTTTCATCCCCTTGAAAGGACAGAAGGAAGCACTCAGTAATATCTGAAGGACCATACACACCTCAGGGATGTGCAGTGAACACCAAGCCACGTAAATCCACGGGCTTCAGAGAGCACTGACAGCCTTTGGTGAGGACATGGCTTGAGTTGCTGAGCTGCCTGCTTCCATGCAGTTTTCTCTATGGAAATACTGTTTGAATTCCCTGCTTGTGCTGGTCAGAGCCATCCCTTCCCAGCTAATGCATCCATAGGGATATCAGGGATGGTGTTGGCATCTAAGTGCAGGTCAGATTGAATTCAGGTGAGCAGGAGGGTAGTGAGGGTTTGTTGCTGATGTGCAGTGTGGCACAGCAGAGTCAGTGCTCAGATCAGTATTTGAGTTCCTCAATCAGTTCTGAGTCTCTCCACTTTCCTGGTTTGCCGCCCCCCGCCCAAAAAACAAGATTTTGTTGGACATGGGAGCTTTGCAGCCACCCATCTCTCCAGGATCAACCAAACCTGCTCATCTGGGGATTAAAAACATGAGAGATGCCCACAAAGAGACCAAGCCTGGAGAGCCTGAAAGGCTGGGAACTGCTGCCCCAAAGGAAAGCAAAGCTTTCCTCTTATCGCTCACTTCCAAATCCAACCAGCCAATTACACATCAATTAAACTTTGTTTGAACATAATAGAAGCTTTGGCTCCATGTCAGCAACTGCTCCACGGTTAAGGGGATTGGATAGTAGTAGTATAAATAAATAAACAAGAGATGCTTATTCTAACAGTTCATTTTAAAACAATTTGTGAATATCATGTAGAGATAAAATGTGCCTAGCATAAACTTAGCTAAGCAGTGACTGCTTCATTATCAGAACAAATAATTCACTAGCACATCATCTTTGAAGCTTGGGAGGCCTGTGGAATTGTTCTGCTTGTTTATTTTCCTGGCTTTTACTGTTTTTGCTACATTTCATCTGCAGGGAAGGGTTTAGCTGGGGCTGTGGCAGTGGGGTGCCAAACCCTGGTGATGCCAACCCTGCTCCCACTGCCCACGGTCCCCAGAGCCAGCTCTGCCCTCCCCAGGGTATCACCCAGTGACTGTGGGATTTTAATGCCATAAGGGATGTCCTGCTCACACAGGAGGCACAGTGGCCTTTTCCTCATGATCACTTTGTTTGTGGGTGCCTCTCTTTTGTGAACATAAAGACTGATTGAAGTTTTGCTCTGTGAGAGCTGCTGCCACGGCACAGCAGCGCTTTGTCCCTGCCAGTGCAGGGGTGGGACAGGAACGTGTCTGTCAGAGCCATTAAACCCAGCAGAGAGCTTTGAGGGGCACACAAGACCCTCAGGATAGGGCTGAGGAGCCTGGATGATCCCTTCTGCTCTGGCTGGAGCTGGAGGGAGGGAGAAATGGATCTGACTGTGCCTAAAACTGGAGTCCTGTTAATTTTGGTGTTTTGCAGAAGAGGCTGGTGGGGCTGGTGCTTGGCTGCTTGTGCTGAGTCCCTTGTGCATCACACGGGTGCTCCCAGGGCTCGTGGCCAGTCCCTGGGTGGGCAGGGAAGCTGTGGGGCTGCTGGTGGGCCCTGCTGCCTCCACCTGAGCTGTGCTGCTGGGCTGGACACGCACCTGGTGTGGCTTTCAAGAAGAGGAGTATAAATTGGAAGGAAATTGGTCCAGTGCTGGACATCCCCACCCCAGGGATGGTGTTGTCGCTGGCACATTCAGGGCATTCCCTGCATGGACACTGTGTCCAAACAGGTTTTGGGTCTGAACAAAATATGTTGAGGCCAGGAATTGCTGCAACTAATCTCCTGAGTATTGGTGGCTCAAACCTCACCTGAGAGTTGGGTGTTGCTGTGCTGCTCTTGTGCCCATCACTGAACCTCACTGAGCTGCCCCGTTTGCCCAGGCAGGGCTGCAGCTGCCCTTGGCACAGGAGGTGCCCTGAGGATCAGATGTCACCTGCTTGCACACATTCCCTAGGAAGCCCCAGATTCCCAGTTTTTGTCCCCAGTTTCTGCACAGCAATGCTCTCCCTCGGTTTGGAGCCGTGCGGGAAGGAGGGTGGATAAAACAGGGATCTGCCCAGCTCTTGCTTCAGACCTCCCACCAAAGCCAGGCTGAGCTTTCCCAGAGCTTGGCAAGACGTTGGCAAGTTTTATTGCAGCACTGGGTGATTCTTGTGCCTTTGCTGGTCCCCGAGCAATGGATGATGAAGCAACCTATTGTCCAGGAGCTGGCCGGAGCGGAGCATCCTCGGCGGAGCCGCCCATCCGCCCGGAGCTCCTGCCTGCACAGGGCTGCCAGAGGGGCTGCTTGTGCAAAGCTTCTGCTGAGCTGCAGCTCCTCGTGCCTGTGAGTAGCTCCATTGACCTGGAGTAAATTTGGGGAAGCAGGCAGGTTTTTGGCCCCTTCCCAGGGCTGACAGGGAGCTCTATAGAGCCACTGTAGGCATGGCCTCGCTCCCGGGCAGGGCTGGTGCAGCTCCACCATGGTTTTCTGCTCCCTTCTTTCAAATGGGACAGTTAATAAGGGCCAGGATATGATATTAGGTGCTGTCTTTTGCTTTTTTTTTCCTTTTTAATTCAAGCTCTATGACTGCATTTCCTTGGCCCCAGCTCTTGGGTTTGTCATGCCTTCCCACCAGAAATGCACAACCCATGTTTGTATCATATTGCAAAGAGATATTTACTAAACGAGCCTCTGCCAAGGGGTTGAGAAATATGTTTTCATTAAGAAAATTAAACTGACAAGTCCCTGGACAGCACATTAGTTGCATATTTTTTCTTTAAGGCCAAAATGCAGCAGCTAATAATAATGATGAAATGTCTATGCACAGCCAAATTACTAAAATCTACCCTGTGTTTTCCTGGAAAAGAATGTGGAGAGTTGGCAAACTTGGTTGTAGCTGGGTCTGTGGACTGCTGAGCACAATGCTACCACTGCGAGATAGTGAGTGGTTTGCAAGTTAAGCAACACCTTCAATCAGATGTGAGTCCCCATTTGTTATCCTTAAAGAATTTCAGCTGTATATGTTATAGTAGTACTTTGGCTCTTTGTATTTATTTTAGAGGGCTATACTAAAGAACATTATAAACTCAGGCATGTCCATGCTATATGAACTCCATATGCTGAAGCTTAATTTTAAATGCCATTAAAAAAGCACTTAACATTTACAATATATCAGTTCAGCTACTTTAGCAGCTTGGATGTTCTACAGTAAATGAAATGATTGAAGGAAAAAGAAATTCAGAAGCTCAGTGTTATAAAAACCCCCAATGTAGGTATGACAAACTGTCAAATCGTGTCCATCTCATTTTGGGTTTTTAATAATTTTCTCCTCTTTTTATTTTTTTTTTTGTTTCATTTTTAAATGCCATTTTAAGACCTAATTTAAAAAAAAAAAAATCTTGGCATTCAGATTGGATTCCTTATACAATTTTTTTCAATGTGTGAATTGGGCTGTGTATTCACAAATTGAAATGTCCTACTGTATTTACCCAGGTGCTTACCTGTAGGAGGACAAGGTTAAGAGGAGTGCAGAGTTTATGAATGAAAATCAAAGAGGGACATTGGTAAACCACCCCTTTTTATTCTGGGCTAATTACATGGTAAACATCTGGAATTTATGCAGGGCGGTTAAAAGAGTCAATTGAAATGATTTTGAACAGGGCCCATTTTGTTGCCTTCTCCCCAAGCAGCGACAAAATGGTGCTGCAGACTTGGACCAGCTCAGGAAAAGAGGGATAAAGTGGGGCACAAAGTGGCCTTGATGTTTGATGGAGAAAGGACATCAGGATTTGGGCCCATCTTAATTCGTAATTAGAACGAGTCCAGGATGTGGCAATTCTCATCCTCCATCCCCTTGTGCTGACGGGAAGGAGAACTTTGTGTCCTGGCTGGAGGGCTGTGGTGAGCCAGTTTGCTCTATTGACTTGGGTGTTTTTACTGGATGAGGAGGAGGTGGGGAAGATGGAGCCAAGAAAAAAGTTACTCTGAGGATGTGAAGTGCCTAATCCTGCAAATCCTGGCTGCTGACCCAGCCTCGAGGGATTGGGAAGCCCATGGCAATGTCAGTATCCATTAGGGCCCTCTCCTTTGGATTGCAAGGCTGGACTGTGATGGAATCTGCTGTTCTCACAGCCACATAGCTTTATAAAAAGGTGTTATTTAATATCACAAGGACTCTTTAGGTCTGTAAGGCATGTAAGTGTTCTCCAGTGATGCACTGGTTTATGGGATACTCTGGTTTGGTGTCGGTTGCTGAAGCTGGTGGGACAGGCTGCCATGCTCTGCCATGCTCCAGCAATGTTTAATGGGTGTGCTGTGAATTTGGGAAATCCAGGAATGCCAGAGGAGCCTGTCTGCACCACCACAGGGTTTAACCCTTTGTCTTCCCCAGGCTTTGCTGATCCTCAGTTCTCAGTTTGCTGGAGGGAACAGGGGTAGTGGTGGGACCTGGTGGATGTTGGGATTGTGTGAATGACAAAGCCTGTGCTCGGTTTCCTCTGAAATGTAGGCAGGTCTCCTGATCTTCCAAACACTTCCACTGCAGCAGGAAATCTGCAATTTTGCGCTGCCATAAGCCAGGTACAGACCCTGTAAAAGTGAGGGCTCCTTGTCCAAACCTCCCTCAAACAGGATGTGTTGAGCCCCTTATATCTCTCTCTCTGCACTCTCCTTTTCCTGGCACTGGCCCACTGCCCCCCTCCCTATACCCTTATCAAAATTTGTGCCCACTTTTGCACTGGCACACGCTCTGGAGAGTTTAATTCAGGTATGAACAAGAACCAATAATGTCCTCACATAAATCCCTCTGATGGTTGATCTCCTTTTTGGGCTGCTGCTCCAGGTTTCCATCAGTTCCAGTGCTTCCATCCCTCACTAATGTGGTAACCTTCTGCTTTCCCCAAGGAGGATGTTTCCCAGTTACAAGGTCAAAGTGACTGGAATGAACCCCAAGACCAAGTACATTTTGTTGATCGACATCGTCCCAGCCGACGACCACCGCTACAAATTCTGTGACAACAAATGGTAAGACAACACTTCTATTTGCCTGCTTTTCCATAAGAAAATTACAATTGGATCAACCATTTGTTCTGCAAACTTAGAAACCAACAGAAACACCTTCCCACAGGACATCCCAGAGCTCTCTTTGCTGGAGCAATGATGGACACAAGAGCCAGGGCTGGAAGTTTAAACCAGACAAATATAAAATGAAATATTATTAACAGGCTGGTGTGGTTAACTGCTGGAAAAAAGTGCTGCTGGGGGTGGTGACTCGTCCATCCCCAAAGTGTTCTAGACTGGGGAGTTTTCTTGCAGAAGGTGCTTTAAGCAAGCACAGGTTATCTGTCCAGTGTAGGAGGGTAAAGCCACAGCCTGCCTTGTACCAGAGGCTGGACAGGATGATCTAATGGCCCATTTTGGCCCTCAAAACTAGGTCTCTGTGTGACTCAAGAAAAGTTTTAAATTCCTTTCTTCTATAGTAATATTTTGCTTTTAGGAGTGCAGCTATAAAGCAAAATGTGGGGTGGTTTATTCAGAGCCCTGATTCTCTTCTGCTGTTCTTCCCTTCCCTGTGCCTTTCCCAGCAAAGTTACTTACCCGAGAGGCAGCTGGGATTTTTGCTGTCTGACAAAGGAAACGTGTTGTTTTCTCTTTTGATTTTCCCCCTGTAAAATGCCCGGCAGCCTCCCTCACTGCCACTATTCGCTGTGGTTTCCCCAAACCCTTCCACTGGCTGTGCCTGGTGAAAAGCAATGGAAAATTTCACAGAAAACGAGCCCAGTGACATCCCAGAAAGCAGAAATTATTTACTTGCACATTAGGACTGCTCCAGTTTTAAATCAAAAATCCTTTTTCCGTGTGCTTTTGTCCCGGAATGCCGCCGGGTAAGAGGAGTGGACTGAGGGTCTCTGCACCACGGTGGCCACTTTGTGTGTTTCAGACATTAAACACAAGATGATGGATAGTTTTAACTCTGTCTAATTTAGTTTTTGCCAGCCCTAGAGCTGTTTCCCCTTTTCCTTTTATTGCTGCTGGAAAGTTTCTGTTGTTTTTGGTAATATTGCTTTTATTGAGGTTTTATAAGAGGAGAACAATGTGGAGTAATGAGGGCGTTGCCATTAAATGATGTCTCATGGCTGGGCCTTGTGTCCCAGAGCTGATGGTGCTGTGGGGCAAGGGGAGCTGCAGAAGGGTGCTGGGAGCAGCTCCAGGGTGGGAAGCAGCCCCTTCCCACTGGGACAGGCTGTGGGAACCCTGCCTGGCTGTGAAGGGTGCAGCCACACCACTTCTACTGCCCACAGGTTCTTTCTCCTGTGCAGGGCCATCTCCCTTTGCAGAAGGGTCTTTGAAGACTTCCAGAAACCCAGACAAGTTTTCCTCCTTGAACAATGTCTCCACAATCCCCATGTGGAGACAGTGCCCCAAGGAAATTCCATGTTGGAGCAGGGATGGGGTTACTCTGCCAGCCTGTGATGCTGAAACAAGGATCCCAAAAACTCCCATGAGCAGCGGGAGCCTCCCCGAGTTCCCATGTCCCAGTGCATCCCCCCAGCTCTGGCAGGAGGGTTGCTGGGATGAGTCCAAGGACAAAAAGCTCTTCCATGTGCAGGCTGTGCCAGGGTGATGCCATCTGTCCCCTCTGTTCCCAGGATGGTGGCTGGGAAGGCCGAGCCAGCCATGCCAGGCCGGCTGTACGTGCACCCCGACTCCCCGGCCACCGGAGCCCACTGGATGCGGCAGCTGGTGTCCTTCCAGAAGCTCAAACTCACCAACAACCACCTGGATCCCTTTGGACACGTAAGAGAGATGCTCTGCAAGGGGTTTGGGTGGAGGTGGGCCTGTAATGCTGAGTTTGTGGCTGGGATGCTGGGTGGGATGTCACAGTTAATAACAGTTAATTGAATAATAAGGAACAATGTTATTTTGTGCTGAGTGGGGGATGTTTAATGCAAAGGGAGAGGGTCTGTGTGCTTCCCCTGCTCCTGGAAACACAGCCATGACTGGCTCAGTTGTGTCCTGCTGGATGCCACCAAGTTTTGTGCCCAGGAACTTTCCAGGCAGCACTGGGGGATTTTCAGCCCTGCACGTGGTACATGCAGCTCACAGAAGCAGCTTGCATAAACTTCTGATTTTCCAAGCTGGCTTTGGCAGCCCTAAAAAAGATGAAGTATTTTATTTGGAAAATCTTGATTCATGTGTATTGGGAAAGCAGAAGTGGGGAGCACACAGTTATCTCCCCCAGTGCATTTAATAACTCAGACCAAGGGCCCTTGCAGCCTGCCAGGAGAGTGAGTGCTCAGATACTGCACATAAAAACACAGACCTGTCTGGTTTGCACAGTTTGAGCTGAAAAGTCACACAGAACTAAACCATCCTTGGTGGGAGGAAGGGAAGAGAGAGTTTAAAATCCTTCTAGGTTTAGTGCCATCAGCTCCTCCTTGTACCACAGGTAAGAAAATCTAATTTGTGTCATCAAATGTGGGTTTTAACCTGATGGTGTTTTTAGCAGCAGCAGTTTGGAGGGCAAGGGGGGCTGTGAGAAGGGTGCAGAGTGGGAAAGGATGTATCTGTCTTGCTTAAAATGATTGTGCATGGAGCTTCTAAAGAGTAGCTTTGCACTTGGAATCAGGGTCCCAGTGCCTCCCAAAGCTGTCCACAAAGTGATTCTGGCACAGCTAAATCAGCTGGAGCTTTAGGGAGTTCACTCAAGAGGCAGGAGGACCCCACCAGCTTAAAACACTGCTAAAAATTCAGATTTTGTAAATCCAGATTTTGTAAATCCAGTGTTTGTCATTTTTTGTGGATTTTGAGCCTCCAAAAGCTGGGCCCTGGCAGGGACTCGTTGATAACCCAGCCCTGTGCTGGGCCCTGACCCCCTCCCCACCCTACTGACCCCAGTGAGACATGTGTGAGCTTCAAAGGCTCCCCGGCACCGTTTAATGCTGCTGTTATTAATCACAGCCCATCCCTGCTCCCCCTGAAGGGGGGAAGCACCACGGAAATGAAATGAAATGAAACAACTGCGTCAGGGCTGGCTCAGGAAAAGTGACACAAAGCCACCCCTGGCACCGTTTCGCTGCCACAGCCATCCTGACCCGCTGGCTTTGCACGTGGCATTTCTTCACGCCGTCTTTTTCTCTCGCGTCACTCTGCAGCTTAATATACGACTGTTTATGCTGTAAAATGTAAACCATAAAACATGCAGGATGTGCGATGTGGCTGTAAAACAAACAGGATGTGCCCTGTTGGTTTTGCAACTTTAAACGTTTGCTTTTCCTGACTTTGTCATTTTTTAACTGAGATTTTAGCGCTGCATTTTAACAGGGTTTTAACCCCCTCGTCCTTTCCAATGAACAGCCTGCTTGTCTTCCCACAAGGTTTCCCTAGTGAGACAGTGGGGACTCTGGTTTGGGTGTTGGGGGTAATACCCACCATGCTGTGGCTCCAGATGAGCCCTGTTCAGTGCCCTTGGGCCATGTACCACAGCCCCTCTCACATTAATGGGAAAATGCCTGAAATAATCGATTTTAAAGTACCTGGTTTGCTGCTCAGTTCAGGCACTGACAACCTGCCTGCCTAAATGGGATTGAACCTGTCCTCAGGCAGCTCCTGCTTTGGCTTCCAAATTAATCATCTGCTCTAGAGATGTTGTGCTCCAGGTTTTGTGGTGCACGTGGAGGAGAGCTGGGCTGCACCAGGAGAGGGGGAAGGCTCCCATCAGCTCAGGCTGAGAACAGCTCTGCTGCTGCAGGGCCTGTCCCACGAAGGCATTACGTTAGGAATAATAACAGCTTCTCATTTCTAGGAATTTGTTCCCAGTGACTGCAAAAACTTTCTTAAAGCTCCCTAAGAAAAACAAGTCAGAAAAGCCACAGGGTTTGTTTGCCTTCCCGTGCGCCAGCGGAGCCTGCCTGCGTTTCCTTTTGTCTTTGATTTCCTCCAAACCTCAAAACCATGTGGAGTGAGGATTTCTGCAGCCTTGGCTGGGGCATTTTTGGGGTTGTGGGCCAGAGCTGTGCTGGGTCACCCACCGTGGCACCCTCGGCCACTGCAGTGTCCCTGTCCCTACATGGGGTGCAGCTCCTGGGATCTCACCTGAAAGACAAGCAGAAATTTCACATTATTCCATCAATAAATGAATCCATTTATCCATCCATGCCCTGACTCTGTGCACTGCAATAGCTGCTTGATATCAGGGATGAGCAGCTCCATGGAGATTGTAAGAAGTGGAGGCACATTTGAGGCTTAAAATAAGTAAGATAAACATCTTAATTAATAAACTGTGGAGTTGAAGCCTTTGCTGCAATCCCCAGAATTAGACTGGAGATTATTTACCATGCTGGGGACATGGGAAAGCCTCACTCCCTGACACTCAGCCCTTTCTCTCCAGCCTCACAAGCCTCACTCCTGCTGCTTGCCACGGGCTGTTATCTGCTGTGGTAAGTTATTAGTTTCAGTCCGAGGCATGGGAGGCATTTGTCAATGCAGACACGAAAAACTGAGCAGGTTTTATATCAGAACAAATTCAGAGCTCTGTAATCTGCCTCAAGCCCCTGTGGCTGAGCAGGTTTTGTGGCAGGTAAGCCTGTGCCCAGCTCACACAGCACAGCCTGAAAACGTGGGCTGTATATTTTGCTCCGGGGGGATTTTTCATCCATGAAAGGCTTCTTTCACACCAGGCTTAACAACTGAGGAACGTTCATGTTGAAAATGGATTAAGAAATCAGCAGCCACTGTAATGTTTAGCTACAGTGAGGTCTATCTGACCCCAAAGAAAGCACTGTAAGCCACCTATGCTCAGAGTGAAATCTGAATTTATGTATTTTCAAAGCATTACATGCAGAGATAATCGACCTGATAGAGCTTCTGATTTACTTGGGGCTGGTGAGTGATTATGAGCACGAGGGATTCTGGCAGAGTTGGTGCTTTGCTCTCTGATGCCACAGGGCACTTGCAGAGGTGAAAATAATCTTGTGCCAGCAAGGGTGGCACATCCCCTACCATTCCCAGTGTATTCTGCCTGGGAAATACCTAGCAGTGTTTTCCAGGTGAAAACCAGGAATGACTCCATCACTCCAGGTTATTTTGTGCTAATCTCAGCTGCAGAGGATGCACAAAAATCCCTTCTCTGTTGGAAAGGGGAACATAAATCCCATATTTCTTTAGAAAGCTGATTCTGGGCAATATGGGAAAATAGCAAGTGTGTGTCTGCATGGTGATAAACCCTCAGGAATGGAATTCCACTTTCTCCAGGGGTTTAAAGTACATAAACAGTGGGGTGGAAGGTGCCCATGAGATCATCCTGGTGGAGCTGTGGGTCAGCTCCTGGCCCTGGCAGGTGAAAATGCTCTGGGTGGTGTGAGGCTGCTGAAGGGCAGTGACAGGGTGGCTCAGAACTGCAGTGAGGCTCTAGGGGGGACATGGGGAGCCCTTTTGGGCACTGGGGCTGTAGGGAGGACATGGGGAGCCCTTTTTGGGCACTGGGACTGCAGGAGGGACATGGGGAGCCCTTTTTGGGCACTGGGGCTGTAGGGGGGACATGGGGAGCCCTTTTTGGGCACTGGGGCTGTAAGGAGGACATGGGGATCCCTTTTTGGACACTGGGGCTGTAGGGGGGACATGGGGAGCCCTTTTGGGCACTGGAGCTGTAGGGGGGACATGGGGATCCCTTTTTGGGCACTGGAGCTGTAGGAGGGACATGGGGAGCCCTTTTTGGACACTGGGGCTGTAGGGAGGACATGAGGAGCCCTTTTGGGCACTGGGGCTGTAGGTGGGACATGGGGAGCCCTTTTTGGGCACTGGCCAGAGGACTGATCACAAGTGGTGGCTCCAGACACGTGCTGGCAGCTCCAGAGCCCCGGATCCTTCTCCTGGGGACTGAGCAGTGGGATCTGCAGTATCCAGAGCAGAGCATGAGCTGGATGGCAGCTGGGAGAAAACATCCCAGGCTTAGCCCAGGCCTCTGTCCCCTGGTTTTAGGCAGGCTGTGAGCACCCAGAGTCACTAAGGGCAGTGCTCACTGGCTGGAAAACGGGAGAGGAGCAAGAGCATCCCAGGAGGGGTTTGTGCTGTTGTGCCGCTGTTGTCAGTGACTGAAATGAAACCTCTCTGCCAGAGGACTCAGCTCCTGCAGCCAGGCCAGCTTGGAAAGGGCAAGAGCATCACATCAGTATTCTTGAGAGGTTCTGACTGGGACCAGATTGATTGGAAATGAAAAATATGGGAATATAATGAATATTTAAATAGATTCTGATATATGAAGATATTCCTGCAAGGAAACAAACAAATAAACAAAGAGGGCAAGTAATAAATGAAGATTAGAAGTGGAGGTTGTGACAAATAAAAGTAGATATTTAATTTAATCCCCCCCAACACAGCATTGCTGAGCTTGGTTGTGTTGCAAACTCTGTACCTACCTCACTCCTGAGCTGCTGGTGATGCCTTTTAATTGCCATAATTACTTTACCTGCTTTTAAAATAAAGCTTTTATTTTAGTTTCTGGGATGTAACCAAGTGAGATTTGAAGCTACAGAATATTATAGATGGCCTGTCACTCACGACAGCGTTTCAAGTGATATTCCTGTTTTTCTTGACTCAAATCTGCTGTTTACTGGCTTTACTCATTAATGCTGATGAGTTTGTTATTTCTCTTCAGATTTAATATTTGCACACTTGGTTTTATTTGATTATCACTGAAAGCCTTAATTTTTCCCCTAGTCCTGGGGTTTCCTTTTCATTTTTCTATTAATTAAATCAGCCTTTTTTCTGCCTGTGCCCGTCAGACGCACTCAGGCACTTTTAATTAGCTCCACGTCCTACTAATCTTGCAAAACCCTAATTTTGATTCATAATTTTTTTTTATTTGTTTGCTTTATGACTTGTGGCCAAGCAGTTTCCTCTCGGGTGCTGGTGGGAGGTTTATGTGCTGCCTTGGAAGCAGCTTCCCCACCCCGGGCACTGGGATCACCAGAGGGAGGGAGAGAGGGAGGGATGGAGCCACAGCAGCTCCTGGGGGAAATCCTGCCTGGGGGAGAGGACACAGCCTCACCCCTCCTGTCCTGCCCACAGCAATTGTCAGCTGAAAATTCCCTGTATTTATGTATATAACATTTTAGATATAGATATAGATATATAGATATATGCATGGTTTTTAAAAAGAATATATATGATTTCTTATATGTATAAGGAATATATGCAATATGTATATTTCTTATATTGATATTGATATTGATATTGATATTGATATTGATATTGATATTGATATTGATATTTATATTTATATTTGTATCTATATCTATATCTATATTTATTTATAATATATAAGAAATCATATATATGTGTTCACATTTTTATATATATATTTATATATATATATATGTATATGTGTATATATTTATATATATATATACATATATATATATAAAAATAAATATGAAATCTCTCCCAATACTAACCCACCTTTTTTCCCAGTCTGTTTAAACCTTGGAAAAACTCTTTAGTTCAGCCCTAAATTTGCAGGCAATTTTTTCAGAGCATCACTAAGCCTTCTGCTGAAAGAATATCCATGAAAAGATTATTTTCTTTATATTTTTTTTTTATTGGTACTCATTCATTTTAGGAAATCAGAGCAATAATGGTGCCCAAATAAATTACAAAGTGAAGTTTTACATTGTTTGCTGTAAAAAAGAAATGAGCAGAGCTGTGTGCCACTGGGAATGGTGTGTGTTCCACAGGGAGGGATGGATCCAGGGTTTCCATTTAAATACTGGGGAAGAAATGGCCAGTGGGGTTGGTGATTGAAAAGAAGATTTACTTCTCTCTGTTAAGTCTTTTTGTTGTTACATCTCTGGTTTATGGGAGTCAAATGCAGCGGATTTTGGTGAAGTTGAACTGGAATCAGATCCTGAAATGGTTTGGAGTGGGAGCCAGCCTGGAGAAGGCAGGGAAGGGGTCACACCTGAGGGGGTCACACATGGGGTGTCCCAGGTGTCACACCTGGGCTCTGCCCAAAAACCCTCCCGTGCCAGAGTGGAGGTGCAGTCACCCCAAAGCTGTGTCCCAAGGCCCCATAATTCCAGCTGATGGGAGATGAAAAAGAGCCGAGGGAGAAAAAACCCAGAAATCCCAGCCTTGGCCATCTCGTAAGGAACTGTTTGTCTGAGCTCATGTTGAACCTTTTCCCAGGATTTTCCAGCCTTTCTTTTATTCCCCGCTGTGCCGATTGCCAGGACAAACGTGTGGATTTGGGAGGCTCCTCTGCAGCCCTGCAGGAGCAGCCTGGATGGGACAGGCTGGGGAGAGCCCAGTCTGTCCCTGCCTTGGGACAGAGCGAGGCCAATCCTTCCCTGGGAAGGGCAAATCCATGGGATGAGTTTCAGGGGAATTTTAGAGCTGGAGTTTTAGCTGCTGGACAGGGTGTGGGAGTAGAATGTTTTATTTGGTTGAACTGGGTGATCTCAGGGGTCTTTCCCACTGTAAATGTTGGTGTGATTTTCGTGCTGCCTTTGGGGTGAGGTGTCCCTGGGAGTCCCAGGGTGGGTGCAGGGAGAAGAGGGAACTGATCCCAAATCCCCTGGACACATCCCAGGCAGCACAGCTGGGTCAGCTCCAGTGCTGATGGAGCATCTCCAAACTAAAAAACTCTTCAGTCTGGGATGCTTTATACCACCAAATGCTCTAAATATTAATTGAGATGATTCTGCAGAGCCTCCTTGATTAAAACACCATTTTTTCCATGCAAAAAACTGGATTGTCAGGTTTTTGTTCTGGGCTGTTGCGCTCCAGCTCCGAGTCCCAGTGTGGGACCAGGGCCAGCCTCAGCTCAAAGGCTTTTTCACTTTGAAAGAATAGAGGGAAGGAAGAAAGAAGCAGAAAATATATTAAAATGCAAGATTTTATATTAGTTATGTGATCCCCTGGGAGCAACCATAAAATTATGTGGCTTTTTCGTAGCCATTTACTATTCAATATAAAAAGGGGAGTTACCATAGCAACCACTGCATCATCTGACATCTGATACCTTGGCGAAACAGGGAGCTCTTAAATCAACTCCCCAAATTTCATATGAAAGTAAATACATTTTACTGGTGATTTCAAGGCAAGTTTGCCTTGTGACAAGGAATGTGGCACCATTTCCCCAGCTCAGCTCGTGGCCTTTGGGCCCCATCCTGCACACTCAGGTCCTGGAGCTGCCATTACTCAGCAGTGTGAGAGATTAGAAGTTAGAGGAGTTTGTTTTCCTAAGTGAAATTAAATGAAAGGAGCAAACGACACCATTTCTTTTAAAATTTCTTGTTGACTGGGGAATGCCAAAAAAATGAAGAAGTTGAATTCTGTAACAGCTGAAGTTCCAGCTGCAAGTGTGTAAGCAGCACAAAGGAGGGAGACAGGGGGTGAGAATAAAAATAAAAATTAAAATAAAAATTAAAAGGATATTTGTGTAAGCTCACATTGGACTTCGGGGTTGGGCTCTCTCACTCTGCTCAGCACGTGTTGGGGTAGCAGTGACATCACCCTGGGGATGCTCTGGCTCCTCTGCCAGCACCAAGGCAGTTCCAGGGCCAGGGGGAGCAGCCAAGAGGTGCAAAACATCTCCCAAAATATCCAGGAGCTTTTTGGGTCTCAGCTGGTGCAGTCCAGGAGGGTCCCCACCATGGGGTCCCTGCCAACCTATCCCAAATTACCTACTTTTTATACAAAAACAATTGAAAATTGTGTGTGACAGTGTCTGACACTGAATTTATCTCCCCATGAAAAAGCTAAGTGCAGGAAAATACAAAGTTATGGTTTCAGCATCACCTTTGAGGCCGAGGGCTCAGTGCTCTGTCCCATCAATAAAAATACTTCTCATTTTTGACACAATTCTTCAAGTTAATCTTTCCACTTATGTTCGTCACTGGAGTGGAATTGACATTTGTTTTGTGTATTTTTAGCTTCCCAAAGCAGCCTTGAAAACTATTTAGCCTGAATTGTTGGCATTTCACTTTGCACAGATTTTGAATGCACAGGGATTACACCAAGCACAAGTAAGGAGGATTTGTGTGCAGACACAGCCTCTGTGCAGGAGTTCTTGTTCTTAAATAAAATGCTGGTTTTATGCAGAGAGTGGTTGCTGACCCCCAAAAAGATGTGGGAAATCCCCTGTGCCACACACTCAAATTCCAACAGGAATTACATTGAGACACGTGGGCAAATATTCACTTTTTGTGCAAGGGACAGAAATGCTCAAACTTGTAAATACAGTGGCAAAATTAGGCCATTTGGGGTTTTTTTGCATGATGAACCTCCAAGCAGATCTGCAGCCACAACAGAAACGTTGAGCATCTGTCAGAAATCCTTTGCTGAGTTCTTCTATCAGGCTCCAAGAAGTTCATTTTGGAAATTGTTTGGACTCCTTGACTTTGAAGATATTATTAAAAATACATTTATCTTTTTAAAGGGGTCATTATAGCCCAGCCTGTTTTGGAGGTGGAACACAGGCTATTCATCCAGGGTGTATCAAAACTTGGGCTCCTAATTTTCCCTTTGGGAATCTCAGTTTAAAGTTGTTTTCTTCATCCTGAAGCTGAGTTGCTCTGGGGAAAAGTCACCCATCCTGGGCTGTGTGGGACAGACAGTGAGGAGAGCTCAGCAAAGCCCAGCTTTTGCTCCAGACAGCCATTATTTATCAGCATGGCTCAACTCTTAATTACTGAAAATTGAGATGTCCCTTCTTTTATGAAAGTCCCGTCCCTTGGGTGTTCCTTGGCTTTATGAGTGGCTGGTACATGAAAGCAGAGAAAAGGCTCCAGCCCAAAACCTGAGCCGACCCTCTCAGATCTACACCCTGCACATCAACAGCCACAAAGTGCTTCAGAGGCTTGATGTAAAGCTGATAAAATGCCAAAAATTCCTCATTCTCTCCCTTGGGGAGCAGGGAGGGCTGTCTGGAAAACGTCAACAGTAAAAATTGCATTTCAGTGGTGCATAATGCAGCAGCTACTGTGGGCAGGGGGACCTGCAGCAGATTGAGGGGGTTTGGAGAGCACAAGCTCTGTGCACTGCCTCCCATCCCAGCTGGAGCACCTGGAGCTGCTGCTTTGAGCTCTCCTGGACATGGGAATCATGGAGAAGAAAGGGTTTCTGAACACACAGAGCAATCACAGAGCACAAATCTTCTGCTTCTTATTTAAAAGTGGCTAAAACCATAATTAGTGTGAAGTGATGCTGCTGTGCTGCAGTGTGCACATCCTTCCATCCATCCATCCATCCATCCATCATCCATCATCCATCCATCCATCATCCATCCATCCATCCATCCATCCATCCATCCATCCATCCATCCATCCATCATCCATCTATCCATCATCCATCATCCATCCATCATCCATCCATCCATCCATCCATCATCCATCCATCCATCCATCCATCATCCATCCATCATCCATCATCCATCCATCCATCCATCCATCCATCCATCCATCATCCATCCATCCATCTATCCATCATCCATCCATCCATCCATCATCCATCCATCCCTCCATCCATCCATCCATCCATCATCCATCCATCCATCCATCCATCATCCATCCATCCCTCCATCCATCCATCCATCCATCATCCATCATCCATCCATCCATCCATCATCCATCCATCCATCATCCATCATCCATCCATCATCCATCCATCATCCATCATCCATCCATCCATCCATCATCCATCCATCATCCATCCATCCATCCATCATCCATCCATCATCCATCATCCATCATCCATCCATCATCCATCCATCATCCATCCATCCATCATCCATCCATCCATCATCCATCCATCATCCATCCATCATCCATCATCCATCCATCCATCCATCATCCATCATCCATCCATCCATCCATCATCCATCCATCCATCATCCATCATCCATCCATCCATCATCCATCCATCCATCCATCCATCATCCATCATCCATCCATCATCCATCATCCATCCATCCATCCATCCATCCATCATCCATCATCCATCCATCCATCATCCATCATCCATCCATCCATCCATCCATCCATCCATCCATCATCCATCCATCCATCCATCCATCATCCATCATCCATCCATCATCCATCATCCATCCATCCATCCATCCATCCATCATCCATCCATCCATTCATCATCCATCCATCCATCATCCATCCATCATCCATCCATCCATCCATCCATCCATCATCCATCATCCATCCATCATCCATCATCCATCCATCCATCCATCCATCCATCATCCATCCATCCATTCATCATCCATCCATCCATCATCCATCCATCATCCATCCATCCATCCATCCATCCATCATCCATCATCCATCCATCATCCATCATCCATCATCCATCCATCCATCCATCATCCATCATCCATCCATCATCCATCCATCCATCATCCATCCATCATCCATCCATCCATCATCCATCCATCATCCATCCATCCATCATCCATCCATCCATCATCCATCATCCATCCATCCATCCATCCATCCATCCATCATCCATCCATCCATCCATCCATCCATCCATCATCCATCCATCCCTCCATCCATCCATCCATCATCCATCATCCATCCATCCATCCATCCATCCATCCATCCATCATCCATCCATCATCCATCCATCATCCATCATCCATCCATCCATCCATCCATCCATCCATCCATCCATCCATCATCCATCATCCATCATCCATCCATCATCCATCCATCATCCATCCATCCATCCATCCATCCATCCATCCATCCATCATCCATCTATCCATCCATCCATCCATCCATCCATCCATCATCCATCCATCCATCATCCATCATCCATCCATCATCCATCATCCATCCATCATCCATCCATCCATCCATCCATCCATCATCCATCCATCCATCATCCATCCATCATCCATCCATCCATCCATCATCCATCCATCATCCATCCATCATCCATCCATCCATCCATCCATCCATCCATCCATCATCCATCCATCCATCCATCCCTCCCTCCCTCCATCCACCACCAGTAGAAGACCCCACCCACCACAGTGTCCCCTCCTTGGCCCTTTGCCTGTGTCTGTCCCTGTCCTGGCCTTTGGGCTCCCCAGGGGTGAGAGCCTGGCTGGGATTCCTCTCTGGAATTCCTCTCCCGCAGGAGCAGCCGGGCTCAACGAGCCCCTTTGGGAGTGGAAGGAGGAGATTGGAAAGGATTATGCTGAGAAAACAAGGCAGCAGTATTTATTCTTTGCCCAGTAAAAGGAATAAAGGCTTTTCTTCAAACCATCCCACTTCTTAAAAGAAATTCCATTTATTGAATCCATTTTCTTCTACAGTGTGTGGGCACATCCCTTCTTTGTGGGATCTCTGCTGGGATGGGATGAGCTTGGGCAGCCCCTCTCAGCCCAAAAAACTCCACCAAAATAAAACCCTTTCCTGGAGCCAGGCTGTGATCCCTGCTGGACCTCAGCCCCTCCCCAGCCCCCCTGGCACCCTCCATAAAAATCCCTTGGCTGCTGCTGGCCCTGCCTTTCACTGGTCAAGACTCGAGGAGGGGAGAGGTGCCCGGACCAGCCACCCACACTCAGCCACTCCACAAACAGCAGCAAAACCCAATCCGCTGCTTTGTAGTTTGATTTTTTTTTACCAGCAGATAAAAGAAAAATAGCTTTCTAGTTTTTTTCCCCCTGTGGTTTCTGTGTTGGTTTTTTTTTCCTCTGCTAAACTGTGTATTTTTCAGCTCAGTAAAGTATTTATTAGGAATCTTTACAGACCAGGCTGCTGGTGAATTATATATTGTACAGCTTCAGCGTGAGCTGGGGGAAAAAAAAAATTATGACATTTTTTCCACCCAGACTGATTCTATCCAATAGCAATAGGAAAAATGAGGGTTTACCAGGAAAGCTTTAAGTTCAGCTCTGCTTGCCAGAGCTGCAGATACCTTTTGTGCCTTGCTTCATGTGCATTTCTAGAATGTAAATTTTCCTTTTGAACTCACAAGCAAAGCTAAAGCTGAGCTCTGCTGGGTCCTGCTGCAAAGAGTCCAACTGCCATGGCTCGTCTCTTCTATTTTGAATGGATTTCTCACTTCAGCTTCAATTGTTTTTCAGATCATCCTTAATTCAATGCACAAATACCAGCCACGGCTGCACATCGTGAAGGCAGACGAGAACAACGCGTTTGGCTCCAAGAACACGGCTTTCTGCACCCACGTCTTCCCAGAGACCTCCTTCATTTCTGTCACCTCCTACCAGAACCACAAGGTAGGCAGCTTTTGGGGCTACAAATGCTTTATTTCTGGCCAGGAACTTTGTGAGAGAATCTTCCTGTTCTGCTGCTTTAAAGGACAAGTTTCCATCCTGGCTGTAAGCACGAGGGATGAGCCAGGACACAGCAGGGATGTTGTTGGTAACAAGATTTTGGCAAAGCCTGGGCTCGCCTGACTCGCTGTGCTCATAGAGCTGAGATGTCATTCAAAGAGCAAGGCACATCTAATAATGACCACTAAAGCTTGCTCATAAATCTGCAGTGGCCAGTAATTACAGAATGTGTGTTTAGTGAGACAGATGAGGAATGTAACCATAAAACCAGAGCTCAGAGCTGCCTCTGCAGTTTGCACGTGGGTGCAGGAGGGGCTGGGGATTGTGAAGTACAAAGGGCTCAGCTCTGGGTGGGTGTCAGGGGCACCTGTGTGCTGCAGGGGCTGTTTGTGGTTTGAGGGTGGTGCTACCTGTGCCATGGGCAGAGTTCTGTCTGAGGGTTGGATCCCAGCAGGACTGACAGCGGTGGGACAGTGAATTGTCACCTCCCTGTGTCACCTCACCAGGACAGGGACAGGGGAGAATGACTGCAGGGATGGAAAGGCTTCAGATTCTATCCTGCTACTGCTCTGCCTTTGCACAAGCTCCTGCTCCCAGGCATTTTCCTAATGGCAAAGTCCAATTGCTGTATAAGGAATAATTAATAATTTAATTGGAATTTTTAAAGTGCATCAAGATTCATAATTAAAGGTGCAGAGCGAGGTAGCACTGCCAGAGCCCTCCTGTCACCCCGAGTGTGAAATCTGCCTGTGTAACTGTACCCATTCCTTTCCTACACATTCATAGGAAAATCCTGCAGGAACAGGAACAAGTGTGAAATTCTTCCTCCCCAATAACCTGACCAGAGCTTTTCCTCCCAAGCAGGATGCCTGTGTGCCCTTTGATGCTTGAAGCATAGAGTCCTTGCAAAAATGTTGCAATTAGTGAGCCAGTTAAGAGTCTCAAAGCAGAAACATGGATGTGGTATGGTCAGGCAGGGTGGGGGAAAAGGGCCCATTAGGATACTGAAGGTAAGAAAGTTGTAGCTGTTGTAAAATGACCAATTGCCCAAACATGGTTAACCAAAAAGATCCAAATGAGCTTATATTTAATACATATTTAAAATGTCTGCTGTCAATGGTGCCTTTCATCCCTAAAGTGCTCCATAAATTCCTCACTTGCAGTGTCACTGCTGTCCAGCTGTGCTGGGGGGGGCTCGTGCCTGGGGGGCAGCACAGGGTGGACCTGACAGATTTAGGGAAAATGTCCCATATGAGCCCAAATTCTTTAGTGAAAATCCTGTGAGGAGCCTGGTGGTGCTGCCCAGCTCCTGGCCTGGGGTCTGCAGGCTGGGGGGATGGAATGGACACTGCCCTGAGCAGGGGACACAGGGCCCTGCAGCAGGTGACAGCAGGCAGAAGGTCTCACCATGACCTCAGTGTGGCCTCGAGAAAATCTCAGCCTCAGAGGAACACCTGAATGGTTTTATTTATTCTCTTACACATCAGCAATTAAAACTGTGGTCTGGGTTTCTTTTAGAAGAAACAAACTGCTGAAATATTTTTAGCTCAGAAATCTCCTGCTCACAAGAAGTGTGGTTGTAAATAATTGTGTTCCTAAAGAAAAAAATGAGGAAGTTGAGGATAGAGGTTACCCCTGCACAGGCCAGTGAGGAAGGTGTGTGCTCACCCCAAATCCCCTCCTGGGCTGCATGAGGCCAGGGGAAGGTGACAAGGAGGGACTGAAGCCCTGATCCTGCTCACATCAGAGGAAAACCACGATCACTAAATAATAAAATGAAATTAAGATGTACAAACCTGCTGTCAGGCTGTGGGTTTGGAAGGGTCCTGCGCTTCTTGTGGTTCATCAGCTGCTTGAGCTTCCCTGGAAGAGCTGGAGCCCTGGAGGCTGCTTAAATTCACATGTCACCACCTTCCCCTCCAGCACTGATAGCGGCCAGCTGTGTTCTCAGGAGTTTTTTTGGTAAGGGATATTTTTCAACATTGCTAAAAGTGTAGCTGTTAGTAACAGCAGTGCTCATGCAAAACCATCCCAAAGCAGAACTGGCTGCTCTCCTCAGCACTAAAATGGGATGCAGGGGGCTCAGGGCAGGGAGAGAGGCTGTGCAGGGATAAAACACTGTTTGAGCTGGGATGCTTTTCACAGAGTTAAAATGGCTCAATGGTGGCCATAAAGGTGTATTAAATTGTTATGGGAATTAGGGAGAGCCACACCATGACAAGCAGGGCTCTCTAACATGGAACCATAAGAAACCTTTTAAATCAGACAAATAAATTCTCTCTATCAGGAGTCCAGAAAAAGAACACAGGGCCTAGAATAAGACCCAGGCTCTGCATTTCACAGGGGTCATCAAGACTGGGCCCCTCGAGACCCACCAGCTCAGCCCTTCTGCTGCTGCACTTTTGGTCCGATTTGTTTTCAAACACTTTATTCTTGGTGTTTTTTTCTTTCAAAGATAACCCAGCTGAAAATTGAAAACAACCCCTTTGCCAAGGGCTTCCGGGGCAGCGACGACAGCGACCTGCGCGTGGCGCGGCTGCAAAGGTACCTCCCTCCTCATCCTCCTCCTCACGGGCTGCAGCTCTTTGGAGAAGCAGCTGAAAGGTGCCAGAGCCACAGGGCACCGTGTTTCCTTGTGCCTGAATGCCACTGATATCCCTCAAAAGCCCTTCCTGTAACTCTGACACTCGGTGCTGTCAGCTCTTGCCCACACCCAGAGGAGTGCAGTGAGTTCATCGTCTGAAGCAAAGGGTGGTGAAGTCATTGACTGGAGATGCTCTGGGGGAGCCAAACCAATATTTCCTCATTCTGTTGATGAAATTCTGGTGATGCTGATCGCTGCCTAACCGGTCTTAATTTTTCTCACCTCTTTTAGCAAAGAATATCCAGTAATTTCCAAAAGCATCATGAGGCAGAGGTTGGTGTCCAGTCATGGCCAGCTGTCAGCAAAGCCAGATGTTAACCCACTCCATGGCAATCACCAGACCCTCCAGCATTATCAGTATGAGAATGGAGCTCACATGCAGTTTGCAGCTTCGGATACTCAAGATCTGCCACTCAACACCTTCACAGCACAGAGAGATTCAGGGCTCTTCTACCATTGTCTAAAAAGAAGAGGTAACTCGAGTTCACAGCTAGAAAAATATTACAGAAAATAAACCTGAGAGCGTGAGTCCGGTTTGGATTGGTCTCTGGGGCTTTGATCTTCAAAAATACAGCTGTGGTTGGAGTGTTTTGGAAGGTCAGGAGGCAAGAGCTGCTGTTTGGGGAAGTTTTTAGTGGGTTTGTCCCATAGAAGGTAAATTCAGACTCTGAGACAGAGGTGAAAAAGTTAATTAGAACGTGTAATTCAAATGGCATAGAGCTTCAGTGGAAAATTATCCATTGTTAGGATCAGCTGAAATAAAAATTGTTTGCAGGAGGCCATTAGCATTACAAAAATTCTACATTTTCCAAGGCAAAGCCATGAGCAATTCCCTCAATGCCTGCAGAGCAGTGGGACTGTGGGAGCTTGGTATGAGCAGCCCTTTCCTCTCATCCACTAACTCTCAATTTTAAGTGAGATGTGACTGCATTCTCTTCCTTTTAGTCCAGCATCAGATGAGATCATGGCATGTTTTAAGTTAAATGGAAAAATTTTGCACAGAAGAAAAAAATCCTTCTATTTGCATGTCTCACTGCCTGCTAATTTATTTAAGCTGGGAGAATCCTCTGATCATGGCTAAATGAAGAATCTAACAGCACCAGTAATGAGGGCTGCAAGGCAAATGTGTAATTTTAGCAGATGTTTAATATGCAGATGAATTCACTAATTCATCCAGAGAATATTCCTAATAAGTAACAGAAAGCTGCTGGGGAACAGGGCCAGGGTCCTGGCAGGAGGAGAGGGGCTGTGCAAAGCTGAGGAAGGGCTCCTGACTGGGAAAGGGCTCCTTTATCTGGAAATATTTCTGCAGCTTTTGACGTGAATATCTGGGAAATGTAGAGCCATTTTTGCAATGACAGGAAGGCAGGCTGTGATAAGACCCTTTAAGAGACTTCTTGAATTTGTCAGGAGGAGCCGTGCAGGAGTGTCAGGGCCCTCCGTTATCTGGATGAACGTGGAGTAATCCCTGATGTGAGAAGAGACTCTCACTTAAGCTGACAAATGTCACCGGAGCGCTTTGAGGCCGGGGGGATTAGCCTGACATTTGCAGCACAATGTCTGTTTGATGTTGTACATTGTTTTCCCAAACTAAGATGGTTTAAGTGGATTAAGCCGAGAAAGGGCACCAGTTTAGCGAAATAATCGCGGCCTCCGAGGGGACTGCCCGGCCCCGGCTCCCAGCAGAATTCCTGAACGCGAATTTTTCTTGCAGAAAGCGCTCGGCACCTGGACCTGCCCTGCAAACGCTCCTACCTGGACGCCTCCTCCTCGGTGGGGGACGATCATTATTTCCGCTCGCCGCCGCCCTACGAGCAGCAGATGCTGAGCCCGTCCTACTGCGGCGAGGTGCCCCCCCGGGAGGCCTGCATGTACTCTGGCTCCGGCGCCGACATCGCCGCCGTCTCGGCCGTCGACGATTTGCCTCCTCCTCCGCCGCCGCTGAGCTGCAACATGTGGACTTCAGTCGCACCTTACACCGGCTACAGCGTGCAGACCATGGACACTGTTCCCTACCAGCCCTTCCCCGCTCACTTCCCCGCCGCCCCCATGATGCCGCGGCTCCCGGCCATGGCGGGCCAGGGCTCGCAGCCGCCGGGGAACGGCCCCTTCAGCGTCTACAACCAGCTGGGCCCGGGCCGGGAGCGCGGCCCCGCCTCGGGGTTCGCCAGGGAGCGGGGACACCCGGCCGTGTGCGAGAGGAAAGCGCCCTCCCCGCACCTGAACGCGGCCAACGAGTTCCTGTACTCGCAGAGCTTCTCGCTGTCCAGGGAGTCCTCGCTGCAGTACCATTCAGGGATGGCCACCGTGGAGAACTGGACTGACGGGTGACCCCCGGGCCACGGCGACCTCACTGCTCCGGGCCAGCTCAGTCAGTGTTGATACCTGTGGGTAACTTGCACTTGGGTGAGACACGTGTGCGTTTCCAGAGGGATTTGTGTGGGTGAGGAGCTCGAATCTTCGGGCACGCGGAGAATTCCACCGCCCGGCTCAGTGGGCTGGATTCATCGGGCTCTTAGTGACTCCCAAATAAATTCGTTCTCGTGTCTTCATCCAGTAGAAACCATCTTCATGACTAACGAGTGACGTAGCTAGTCATGTTCTTTTGCTTGTAATGTTAAACATCCGTGAGCAAATTTTGGCTATTTGGGAAAAATATGAGCTTTACTTTTACGGTCCTTGGCTCATGAAGCCACAACTCCCGAAGCTCCGAGGGAAGAAGCCATTTGATGGGTTGCATAGCTCAAGGACTGCCGTGGCAGCGCTTCTTTGGCCCTTTGGGTCCGGAGAGGCTCCTGGTTCCTCGGGCAGGGCGGGAGCGGCGGCAGCTCCGGGAGCTGCCCGGGCACAGCGGAGAAGGCACCGAAGCACAAATGTCTCTTCTTGCCCCCACACCCACATCGCTCCCGGCTGTGGGGAGCGAAGATGTGAAGAGTTAAGCCCGAGGCCAAACAGCAAATTAACTGCAGCGTTAGGAACAGACCCAGTGTCTTCAGACTCCCATCCCTTGATTGAATCACATTTGCTTCTTGCAATATATTTATGAAGTTTAAGCTTAAAAGTCGCTAATACTTTCCAGAACCGATTTCTGTATTTGCTGGTCCTTGATTTCTTTCGTATTCAGCTGAAACGTGTCTCTTGTGCTATGTTCTTTTCTTTTGCAGCTAACTCAGATGGAATTGTTTTCAGCCTAAAGGAGGCCTGGAGGAATATTTTCCTAGTGGTGGGGTGAGGAGGGAAGAGCTCCCATGACCTGTCAGGCTTTACAGTGTACAAATATTTGTAGAACAGGTAAAATCTGTATCCAGTGTATTCCTTGCTCCTTTTGTTTACTGTGGAAGTGCCCAGGGCTGATTCCTCCAGCGCTGGCTTTGCCCTCTGCAGTGTCCCTGGGAGCTGTCACGGGGTGGATTTGATGATCTTCTCCATCCTCAGTGGTTCTGTGTGGAGGCTGACACTGAGGGAGCAGAGGAATTCCTTCTGGGACAAAACTCCCGCTGCCCTCGGCCACAAAGCTCCAGTGCAGTGTCCATCCAGCACAATGTCTGTCCAGCACAGTGTCCATCCAGCACAGTGTCTGTCCAGCACAGTGTCCATCCAGTGCAGTGTCCATCCAGCACAGTGTCCATCCAGTGCAGTGTCCATCCAGCACAGTGTCCATCCAGCACAGTGTCCATCCAGTGCAGTGTCCATCCAGCACAGTGTCCATCCAGTGCAGTGTCCATCCAGTGCAGTGTCTGTCCAGCACAGTGTCCATCCAGTGCAGTGTCTGTCCAGCACAGTGTCCATCCAGCACAGTGTCTGTCCAGTGCAGTGTCCATCCAGCACAGTGTCCATCCAGTACAGTGTCCATCCAGCACAGTGTCCATCCAGCACAGTGTCCATCCAGCACAGTGTCCATCCAGCACAGTGTCTGTCCAGCGCAGTGTCCATCCAGCACAGTGTCTGTCCAGTGCAGTGTCCATCCAGCACAGTGTCTGTCCAGTGCAGTGTCCATCCAGTGCAGTGTCCATCCAGTGCAGTGTCCATCCAGCACAGTGTCTGTCCAGCACAGTGTCCATCCAGTGCAGTGTCCATCCAGCACAGTGTCCATCCAGCACAGTGTCCATCCAGTGCAGTGTCCATCCAGTGCAGTGTCCATCCAGCACAGTGTCTGTCCAGCACAGTGTCCATCCAGTGCAGTGTCCATCCAGTGCAGTGTCCATCCAGTGCAGTGTCCATCCAGCACAGTGTCCGTCCAGCACAGTGTCCATCCAGTGCAGTGTCCATCCAGTGCAGTGTCCATCCAGCACAGTGTCCATCCAGCACAGTGTCCATCCAGTGCAGTGTCCATCCAGCACAGTGTCCATCCAGCACAGTGTCCGTCCAGCACAGTGTCCATCCAGTGCAGTGTCCATCCAGTGCAGTGTCCATCCAGCACAGTGTCCATCCAGTGCAGTGTCCATCCAGCACAGTGTCCATCCAGCACAGTGTCTGTCCAGCACAGTGTCCATCCAGTGCAGTGTCCATCCAGTGCAGTGTCTGTCCAGCACAGTGTCCATCCAGTGCAGTGTCTGTCCAGCACAGTGTCCATCCAGCACAGTGTCCATCCAGCACAGTGTCTGTCCAGCACAGTGTCCATCCAGTGCAGTGTCTGTCCAGCACAGTGTCCATCCAGTGCAGTGTCCATCCAGTGCAGTGTCCATCCAGCACAGTGTCCATCCAGTGCAGTGTCCATCCAGTGCAGTGTCCATCCAGCACAGTGTCCATCCAGCGCAGTGTCCATCCAGTGCAGTGTCCATCCAGTGCAGTGTCCATCCAGTGCAGTGTCCATCCAGCACAGTGTCCATCCAGTGCAGTGTCCATCCAGTGCAGTGTCCATCCAGCACAGTGTCCATCCAGCGCAGTGTCCATCCAGTGCAGTGTCCATCCAGTGCAGTGTCCATCCAGTGCAGTGTCCATCCAGCACAGTGTCCATCCAGTGCAGTGTCCATCCAGCGCAGTGTCCATCCAGCACAGTGTCTGTCCAGCACAGTGTCCATCCAGTGCAGTGTCCATCCAGTGCAGTGTCCATCCAGCACAGTGTCTGTCCAGCACAGTGTCCATCCAGCACAGTGTCCATCCAGCACAGTGTCCATCCAGCACAGTGTCCATCCAGTGCAGTGTCTGTCCAGCGCAGTGTCTGTCCAGCACAGTGTCCATCCAGCACAGTGTCCATCCAGTGCAGTGTCCATCCAGTGCAGTGTCCATCCAGTGCAGTGTCTGTCCAGCACAGTGTCCATCCAGCACAGTGTCTGTCCAGCACAGTGTCCATCCAGCACAGTGTCCATCCAGCACAGTGTCCATCCAGCACAGTGTCCATCCAGTGCAGTGTCCATCCAGTGCAGTGTCGGTCCTGCCGAGCTCCCGGGTGGTGGCACAGAGGCGATGCTGGGTTTTGGTTCCACTCAAGGGCACAATGGTCAAGCTTCAGTCATTGCACATTTTGGGTGTTTTTTATTTCCTGCCATTGCTTCCCCAATGGGCAAAAGCAAAAAGCTGAAATGCAGGATTTGAGGTGGGGAGGTGCCTCTGTGTTTTGGTGAATCCATCCCAAGGAGGAGCCCAATGGGTGAGGGGGCTGGGACACAGCCCCGAGGTCACTTTTCAACCAGGACAGTCCCCTGCACCCCCCCCAGCACAGTTCCTGTGTGACTGGTGGGGGTTTTGTAACCAGATTTTGGAAATCACTACAATTTTTGCATGCTGAATAGCTATTTATATACATATATATTTTATATATATATATATATATATAAAATTATATATATCACAAATGCAGGCCACGTGTCCAGTTCAGCTTTGCTTTTGACAAATGAAATACTTAATAAAAATGAATGTTGCAAAGGGTTTTTTTTTTTTGGAAAGACATCTATTTAATTTTTTTTTTTTTTTAATTACACACCTTTGATGTAAAAAGTAAGAATTGGTTAGACAAAAAAGCATATATACTACAGATAAATCTTTATTAGAAACCACATTAGATACAGGTGGTATGGAATTTTTAAATGTTTGTTACATAGCATGGACATTTTATTTTACATATCAGAACATAAAGTCATTTTACTACTACAAGCTGTCTCTGGGTGCATTTCAATAATTAGTATAAAAATGTTCCATGGTGAATTTCAATAATTAGTATAAAAATGTTCCATGGTGAATTAAGATGCCTCGTCTCTCTTCTGTCTCCTGCTGCCTGACTACACCAACCTCACTCTTCCCAAGTCACACCTGACCCTTTTTGCACCGTCTCAAAGCTCCAGCATCGGGTTTTAGGTGCCCCGGGTTTATTTGGGAGGTTTCTGGTGTTTCAGGCTCACAAGAATTGAGCTGAGCAGCCCTGATCTCGTTCCTGTGCCCGGCTGCAGCTCAGTTCCAGGGCCAGTGGTGAGGAGTTCAAGGTGGGAGGGGGGAGAGGTCTGGGGGTGTCACTGGCCAGGATTTGCAATGCTCAGCTCATTTCTCACCATGACACTGGATCAACACTGAACCAGACAAATGGAACCCAAAAATGAGTGGGGTCAGTGGCCCAGGCTGCCAAGGAAAATCTGCCTGGATCTTTTACAAAGGTGACCAACACAATAACAATGGCATTTTTTAATGAATAATCACTGCTGCTATTTTAACCATTTTTCATGTACCTTCTGCTTGTCCATGCAATATTTATTGATTTAAAAAGTAATTCCTGTAGGACCAATCCCAGAACCTTTCAGTCAATGCAGGGAGTGTAGAGAAATCTCGATCATGTAATTAATGCAAGTTTTACCTGGCAGCCTTTGCAAAGGGCAAGGCCCAGGCTCTGTCCCACAGCAGCCACTGGAGCTGAGTGAGTGCCCTGGGAATCCCTGTGCCAAACAATGATCCTTTCCTTATAAAAATAGCACAGGATATTTATGAGTACAGGACCTGATTGGGAAAGGCTGAGTTAGCATAAAAATGTGCAACATTTGGATATATGCTAATCTGGTCATTTGGGTTCCTTTTATAGTCACTGGAGAGAGATCAGACACTGAGATTAAATGGGATGAATCATTCTCCAGTGACGATCTTTTTCCACTCAGAGGAATCCAGTTCAGCCACTTAGAGCAGATTTCCCATTTCCAAATGGCTAAAAATTCATATTAGCAGGATCCCCCTCCTGTGTGACTTTGACAAAAACATTGAGACATCATTGAATTATTTACATTACAAATCCCACTCGAGCTGAGCACAGTCTAAAAACCCCAACTGGCTGTATTAATTTATGGGATGGAAACAGGTTGTTCTTTTTTAGTTTATGTTTTCATTGCAAGATTTCTAACCTGGGTAAGTGTCCAGTCCCAATCCCAGGCTCCCAGGTGAGGCACCCAGGTTCCATTTGATTTCTCCTGCTTTTCTTCCCACCTGGAAAGGCTTGGCTGATCCTGACTGAGATCCTGGCTGAGCAGGATCATTCCCAGGGATGAAGCAGAGCTCAGCGATCCTGAGTGTCCTGGAGGATTTGCTCTGTTTGTTTTTCAAATCAGAAACACTAAACTGGGGACATGACTTAAAAAAAAAAATCCCAACAACCTGCACAGCTTTAAAAGAGATCAAGTGTGCTTACTGTGTCCCAGTTTGATTTACTACAGTTTAAACAGCTTTTAATTCTCAAGAATGTGGAGGTTCATGTGTGTGGAGGCTTTTCCAGCCCCGGGAACGGCAATCCAAGCTCAGGGAAACCAGGCCCATTTCAAATCAGATTAAAGCAAAAATTAGCAAGTGAGAAAAACCTGAATACACACGAGGACTGTTTTCCATTGATGTGCTCTAATCTGTACTAAAAAGCCCAGGGAATTTTTTTAATTCTGTTTTTCTTTAAGGTAGATGTCCAAATTCAATCTTGGCTCAGGCAGGCTCAGTTCCACCGAGCCCAGCAGCTCTCGGTGCCAGACTGAGCCTGGACTTCCCTCTAAATAGAACAAATATTTGTATCAGCTTGCTGAGAATGTGAGTAATAGGAATATTTGCCAAAATTTAAACAAGCTAAACTTCAGTCCTGCCAAAAGCCCCACCATTCAATTTGGCATCACTGGCAGCTCACCGGCTCAAGAGGGGCCTAAGTCTGGAAGAGCTGGGGTGTTTTTGGCAAACATGAATTTATTTTTCTCTCTCTCCACATTTTGGAAAATTTGTGCCTCTCTGTATTAATTTATGATGTCATTAAATAATTCTTTTTGCAGCTTGTATAGAAAGAATGTCTCTTTTGAAGATGAGAACTCCCCTGAGGATGGTTATAGTGAAAAATTCCAGCCAGAGGGAAAAAAAAACCTCTTCTCTCCTTGGCCACTCATGTTTCTGCAGTAGTGCTTAAACAGCAAAAAAATCAACAATATTTTAATTTAAGGACCTGCTCCAAGGAGGTGCCATGCACTTGACTGGGACAAGAGACAGCCTAAATTCAGTGTGATTGGAGGGGTTTTATTCCTGTGATAGCAGGCTGGGAGGGAAATCATGTGCCTGTGACTTACTGGTAGAAAACATCACGTTTTGAACTCATTTGCTCTTTGCAAAGAACAGGATCAAGATTAAAAATTAAAGAAAAGAAAATCTTGGGAGTGGTACAAGCAAAGCACGAAGCCTTGTCCAACGTGACCCTCATTTAATGTGCAAACACTGCCATGAGAGAAATGCCTATAAAACCCTGGGGTTTAGGTGGTGGTTTCATCCCAGGGTTCCCAGCCCCTCCTTGCACCAGCACTGGGCAGGATAGCCCAGTTAAATTAAACCAGTTAAATCAAACCAGTTAAATTAAACCAGTTAAATTAAACCAGTTAAATCAAACCAGTTAAATCAAACCAGTTAAATTAAATCAGTTAAATTAAATCAGTTAAATCAAACCAGTTAAATCAAACCAGTTAAATCAAACCAGTTAAATTAAATCAGTTAAATCAAACCAGTTAAATCAAACCAGTTAAATCAAACCAGTTAAATCAAACCAGTTAAGTCAAACCAGTTTAATTAAACCAGAATTCAATTTAATCCTGGCATGGGCTGCTCAGCCTCACTGGGAAATGATTGGGAAAGGTGATGCCCCTGGGGTTTTGTGCCACCCTGCTGGGTATTTGTGGCCCCCAAGCCCCCATTCCTGCCAGGAAGATCCTTTGTCCTGGTCATGGCCAGCAAATGTTCCTGTCTGAGCACTTTTGGGAATGCCAGCTCAGGTGTCCCAGTGGATTTACACAGAGCTGTAGCAAGAGGCCTCCAGGATGGGAATTGCCCTCTTGAGCCCCAGCCCACCTTAGGAAGCAGGTCCTGAGAGAAGCTAATAAAAAACTAGATTAATTAGTGCAAAGTGTTAATAATACTGATTCAATTAAATCAGGATAATTGCAGTTTTTGTTAATTAGAAACTTGCTTAATAAAAGGAAAGCAAACCCCATTGGAATGAACAGAGGAGGAATAGCTACAACAGGTCACAAGGCTCTTGTTCCACTGCAAAATAATGATGGGGAAGAGGTTTGAAGGAATATTTGGCAAATACCAACATTTTTCATCTGTTTTTTTATTTTTCCTGTTGTTGTTGTCATTCTCCTTTGCTCTCAGCAAACATTGTTTTTTGGCTTTGAACCATACATTGCTGCAGTTTCGAGGAACATTTTCAGCAGGGTTGTATTTACAAACTGGTGGAAAGTTGACTTTTTAATAAGAAAAATTAGGTGGAATGTCAGCACCGTCTACTTGGGCAGCAAGGGTTTCAACAGTCCTGAAAGACAAAATTAGACAAATGTATCTTCTAGTTGGGAGGTTCACACTGATAACAGGACACTGGGCCAGATTTGTGTCCTAATGCTCAGCCCTGCCAGCAGGGACAGACACATCCTCCAACATGGACTGCAGAACAACATGTACAGAGAACAATTCCTTACGTCAGGCAGGCAGCAATGCCTGCTGCAGCTCAGCAGAGATGAAAAGCGATGTTTTTGTGTTTTCATGCCAAAATCCTAAGGCTTGGTCCTATTTCTGTTGAAGTCAATAGGAAAACTTTTATAGACTTCAGTGTAGCAGGACCAGCCCTTTAATGTTCCCCTCAGCAAGCCCAGCCTGCAGCCTTGGCTGTGCAGTGCAGCTTAGGAATGAGCCACGGAGTGTTTGAGTTTGATGGATGACACAGCCACACTGAAAATTGCAGTTTACTCATGCCCAGGGTATCTGAGCAGCTACTGAGACAATCACAAAAGTCTGAATCTAATGTTGTATTGAATATCAGCTGTGAAACTAATACATGAAAGGAGAGCTGAAAATTGAATGGTATTGATCATCCCCTTTAAATGCAAGAGCTCATTTTAGCCTGAAACTTTGGAGCAGATTGGCCTGGCCATGAGGAATCAATCACGGGACATCCTGGAAAGGTGATGAACTCGCCTGGTGCGTCAGAGTAATGGGAAGCAGTTGGTGTGCAGGGGCTGGAGGGGACAGCTCCTGAGCAGCCACGTGCAGGGCAGGGATGGCACTGGGGACAGGGAATCCTTTCCATTTCCAGCCAAAAATCAAAGTAACCACAGTGCCTCACCTGATCAGACATCTCTGGGTGAGGATTTGGTCTAAACCTTACTCGTGAGAACAGCGAAGGTGATGAAGAGTGAAAGGATTTTATCCAACTAAAAATTCTGCTTGAAATGAGTCTGTTCTTCCTTCTCATCTTCCTGACTACACAGCCAGTTCAAAGCGTGGAGAGATCCCCTCACTCCCCCTCACCCTTCCCTTGGCACCATTTATCATTCTGGAGGAGACAGCTTAGGGGCAGGGAAAGCTTCCACTGGGATTTCTGTCCAGGATCACAGTGCAGGGCTGGATTTACACCCAGCATTAGAACTGAGCACATGCCTGCAGCCCCTGCACCTTTCCCCACCAGGAACAGGTAAGGAGGAAGGGATTTTAACTCTGGCTAAACGCTGCCCAAGCTCTCAGGCCTTCGAGGGGAAAGCAAACATTGTCCTTTCAGACATCCAGAACATCCAGTGAGGGCTGGAGTACTGATATCCCTGTGGAGGCACTGACCATCCTCCCTGGAGTGACCCAGAAATTTGGGAGCAGCAGAGCCATTAAATGCAGAATGTGGAAATCAAAAAGCTCTGAGAATTCAGGGGAGCAGGAACTGGGTGAGCAGCACTGGGAGCTCACTGTGTTCAGTGCCTGCTGCACACACAGCCCCCTCTCCTCTCCTCCCACCCAGTGCCAGGCTCAGCATGCAAAGAAGTCTCTAGAAGGTCTTATTTAGACCAACTACAACTGAAAATCAGCAGATGTGAAGCTGAACCCCCACACTTACCTGAATTCCTCCTAGCTGGGAGAAAACAGCTTCCACTGCAGGCAATGGCTCTGTGAAATTCAGGATTTACAAATGCTCCTACCCCCAGCCATGAGCCAGCCCTTAGTGGATGACTTGTTTCTCTCATGCACAAGGCAGAAATAACACCCCCTCACCTCTGGGAAGTAGCTGATTAGATTGTCCCAAAATCAGTTTTCATCCTATTAACAGCAAAAGAAGGAGAAGCAGGAGGTAAGGGAGCAGGAATTTAATACAGGGAAAACATGAGCTGGAAAACTTAAAGGAGAGAAAGGGAGGAAAAAGAAAAATAAAATAATTAAATATAAATGCTCATTTCTTGCCAAGGAGCAAAAGCAACAGGCAAAGGAGTTGCAGTGTTGGATGAGTTAGGAGTTGTCAGTAATATGGAGAGGTTGAGGTTGTTCTGTTCACCTCTTTTTGCTGCTTCTCTTCTCATCATACAGAGAGAACTGTGGATAACACAGCCATGCTTCTCACAGCTCAAAAAACAGATCTCTGAAAATGTGCAAAAAAGGAAAAAAGTGCTTTTTATCCTATCTAAGACAGACTAAACATCCCCTTCCTCCTGGGGTCTCTTATTACTCCTTTGGTTCCATTTCAGGTACTCGTGCCAGTCCTGATCATCACATTGATCTTAATAAAAAAATCCTATTAATTTCCAAAGGACAGGATATTCTCCTTCCACAGGTACTGTATGACCCTTCCTGACAGTCTACAATTGTAATAATTCCTTACTTGGCTCCACCACCACATTCAGATGTTTCCTTGGAAATTCTTTGTTCCTTTCTGTCGTTTCTTCCTGGGGGTTGAGATCCTTTGTGGGGCAATGGTTCCTTGAATTGGTTTTCCACAGCTGAGCTTCTCTTGTGTCCTTCCCAGTTTTCCTTTCCATAGATACTGCAGTGCCCCATTTCAATGAATCATGCTTTCTTCTAATAAAATATTATTTGAGTCTGATGCCAAAGGCCAGATTTCCATAAAAGACATTCAGAATGAGTAATAAGCACAGCAAAAATTATTTTTATTCTTCTGCGTTTCCCTCCCTGCTCTCATTTTTGGGGGTCAGAGACTCTTTAGAAGACCAGTGGTATTAGAACTGATATTTTATATTTAGTTTTAAGAGCTGCCTTTTCTGCTGACCCATCAGCTTCTTATTGAGGTATTTCCACCTTCCTCACGCTCCTGAGCAGGGCCATCAGGAGCCAGTTTTGTTCTTGATTAACAAATATCTCTTATTCCTCTGACCTTTCTCACCCCAGCTCCTACAGCCAGGAGCCAGAGGCAGCTGCCAAGGCTCAGGACAGAGCAGCCCCAGGGGAAAAGACTTTTCCCCAAGGGAAATCTCCTGCCTATCCCTCTCAGCCTCCCACCTCCCCTCTTGGCAGGGTGAAGACCCAACAGGAAAGCGCTGGAGCCAACATTTGGGACATTTACAAGGCAGAGCAAGGCTGAGCCAGCCCCGCTGGCAGCAGGGACGGAGCCTGCAATGAGAGCTTTGGTTCCTGCCTGGGGATAAGCACTGCCCAAACTGCAGCAGGAGGATGGAAGTCAGCAGAGAGCACACTCCAGCTTGGAAATTCACCCAAACTTAACAACAGGGATACACAGAGGAGTTGCTGGGTAGGAGCCACGTAACCACAACTCCTCTGTCCTCTGCACACTGTCCTCTTCTGCTTTGGGTGTTTGTTGCCAAACTGGCAACATCTTCAGCTCTTCAAGGTATCAGCGATGCCTTTCATGTGTTGGTACCGTGCCCTGAGCAGGGAACAACTGGGAATTGCCAGTGTAAAGTGATAGTAAAGGCTGTCCTCACATTTCATTTAATAGGGTACATTCCTTTTTGTAATATTGCTGAAAGTCCCTCAAATATAAGTGAAATAAAAACTGTTCTTTTACTTACTGCTAATAACAGCCAGTCGTGCTGTCCTTGAGAGCCACATATAAAAACAGTCAAGAAATATTTTCAAATGGTAAAATACTGCACTTTAAACGAGACTTCTGGAGATGTTACCTAAATTAGCCTTGTTCAAATGCCTTTGTGATATTTAATCATAATCATAAAAGTCAGAGTGCTTTTGCCTTTCCATCAGAAACCAGCCTTATATGTTTTGCTAGTCCCAGCTCCACACTGGCTGGGTGTCGTGGTGTATAATTTCATAGACACAAAGACACTTCACTACCATAGCTCTCATTATTAAACAATATATTTTAATTGTCACCACCTTTCTCATATAGACATGGGCCAAATCTGCCCTTATTGGCTTCAACTGAGCTCCACAAGGGATGAATTTGGCTCAGTATATATAAAAATACAGCAAGTCGAGTAATAAAAAGAAATGTTTGGGTTTCTTTTTTTATAGCAGACGGGGTTTTTTCTTTTTGCTCTACGAACACACATGCCTGGCCAGTAAAATCCCCTGATAAAGGACTAAAGTGTTTAAGACTTCATATGCAGAATAGCCCATGGTGTTTAATTACAATAGCAAAGATGCCATGCTATAAAAGACTTTCTTACCTGGAGAAGGGATCCATGCTCTCCAATGAAGCTTAATTACCCAGGACATGCTGAGTTTTCCCCTCTGGCAATAACCTCTAACACCAATAACTCCGCTGCTTCTTTTGACATCTGAATAGTTGAATATTGTTAATTTTTGCTCTAATTTCCTTATTTGAGTTACAGCTTTCCAGTGGTTTGCTTCTGATGAAAGTATTGAGAATTAGAAGAGCTTCATTCCTGGGACATTCCTCTTCCTTTCTTCCACTTTTCCCTTGGAATTTTGCTCTCTCAGCCTGCTCTGGCACTCCTGCTCCCCCATCTCCTTCCCAGCATACTTGGCTCCAGATGGAGATTTATGCATTTCCCCTCCTGTGATCCTTTCCTGCTCCACCAGCAAAGGTTTCAGCTTCATCCCAGGCCCAGAAGATGCAAATTTCTGCAGAATGAATTTACTTTAGACTTTAAAGGAAAAGCTTTACCTGGCTGCCAAGCACTCCCAGTCATTGGTTTCACAGCTCTCACACACAAACATGGGGCACAGCACAGGAAAAATCCCCATCCAACTGATATTATTGTGGGGAAACGGAATCTTTGTTATTTATTGAGTTATATCAGATTTATAGCTCACATTTCTGCCCAACTTTTATTGATTCATAAAGAGAAGATTCCGTTTTTACCTGGAAAAGGCTGTTTTTTGTGGGGAGGGGAGGAAAGCTCTCCCTTGGAAAGCGCTGGGATCTCGAGCCATGATTTAGAACCATCACCTGCATGATCCTCCTCATCCTCACTCCTGCATCCTCGCCTTTTGATGGAGCCAATTTCCTGCGTGCATGTGAAAGCCTGTGGCTGCAGCCTGGAACAATCCTACCTCAGTGCTTCCCTTCTGTTGTTGATCCTTTAATTTCCTCCAGCTGACTCCTGCAGGGGACTCACAGTTTTATGCTGCTCTTTTGGACTAATCATTTACAACTGACTTGAAAAAAACAACCAAATCCCTTCTCTGTTGCTACTGCTCGATGGAAGGGTCACTAATTGGGATGTACTTCCAGCTAAAAGGCAACACAGGCTTAACAGCAATTCACAGCAACCTGAAAATTCTGCCCAAAGCTTTCTAACCAGACCAGTTATTGAGAATTTTACTCCAAAAATTAGGGTTGCAATCCATAAAATTCCTCTGCAGCCCAGATTTTCACACTTTGAAAAGCCAGGCGAGCAGAGAGTCAGATAAAACTGATTAATGGATGAAATCACAGCCAAGATCTGATGGCTGGGAATGTTACACACAGGGCTCTTATCATGGGCACAGTTCTGGCTATGGAAAATACAACATTGAAAAGTATCTGCAATTACAGATTACAGAAAGGCACAAGCTGGATTGGGAGTTTAAAACCATGAGCCTTAGGGGGAACTGTTACCTAATGACAAAACAGGAAATGAGATGAAATACAGAAGGGACATACATTAATTTCTCTGAATTATTGATGTTTGTGGTCTGTAAAATGGAGATCAAAACAGTAATTTTATTATGTAAGAAAACCAATATCCATTTAAGGTTATTTTAGTAAAAAAAAAATTATTAAATTCCAACTTAAAGCTGTGAATCTGATGCCCAACTCTTAGGCAACAGCCTTATTAATTTATTTTATATTGTTAATTATGTAATCAAATACATTCCAAATACATTTTTTAATAGTGTAGCTTTTCTGAGCTGTGATAATAACAACCATCACAACAGTTATGACTTAAACACACAGACATGAATGATCAGTTATTATCATTCTTTTTGTATTTCTGTGCATTACAGGTGATAAAGTTGTTCTTGAAGAATTATTTTATTGCATTCAAGGGTAAATTTATACAACAGGTTGATGCATTTTACACACCAGCAACCACTACAAATTATTGCTAAACCTTTAAATGAATACGAGCACATTACTTGAAGTGAAAACAAGCCCACAGCAGATTTTCAAGACCAGAAATGGTGTTTGCAGCTATTTCTGGCTCTATCAGCCAGTCAGACTCACCCTGAAAATCAGTAAATTCAACCTTTCACATGCTCATGATAAAAACCTGAGATTCGATTAAAAAAATATTTTGGCATCATAAACCAAGTGTATTCCAAGCTACTTTAGGGGTCAGAAAGGACTTTGGAGGACAGAAAGAAAATTTTAGGGGACGGAAAGGAGATTTTAGGGAACAGAAAGGAGATGTTAGGGGACAGAAAGGAGACTTTAGGAGATGGAAAGGAGATTTTAGGGGACGGAAAGGAGACTTTAGGAGACAGAAAAGAGACTTTAGGTGATGGAAAGGAGATTTTAGGGGACGGAAAGGAGACTTTAGGGGACAGAAAGGAAATTTTAGGGGATGGAAAGGAGACTTTAGAGGTCAGAAAGGAGACTTTAGGGGACAGAAAGGAAATTTTAGGGGATGGAAAGGAGACTTTAGAGGTCAGAAAGGAGACTTTAGGAGATGGAAAGGAGACTTTAGGAGATGGAAAGGAGATTTTAGGGGACAGACAGGAGACTTTAGGGGACAGAAAGGAGACTTTAGGAGATGGAAAGGAGATTTTAGGGGACAGAAAGGAGACTTTAGGAGATGGAAAGGAGATTTTAGGGGACAGACAGGACACTTTAGAGGACAGAAAGGAGACTTTAGGAGACAGAAAGGAGGAGCTGGAAGGGCTGGAGGATGGTTTAGGGGTTGGCTGTGCATGGCAGGAGCAGCACGAGCGCAGCCGATTTATGCGCTGCTAATTCCTCCCTCAGACGATCAGCCTTAGCCTGGTCTGATTTCAGCAGGAAAATCTCTGCATGGAGATCAACACTGCTCTCAGGCATAAGATCCTAATTATTTGAAAGGCATTTGTTTTCATAGGTTTTTTTTTTATGTGTCCAAGTCGATGGCATTTTAATGCCTTATTAAAAGGTTGTTTTACAGCAGCCCGTCTGTTCGCTCGCGGTGCCCATGGCTGTGCTTTGTGCTCCAGGATTTCACCTTCCTCGCTGGCCACAGAAATATTTTCCAAATTCCCTTTAAAAGTGGTGGATATTTCCTAAGAGAAATAGTGGGAGGTTTTTTTACCTGCTCTAGTTTGCTGTTGATAGGGGAGATGGGACGTGGATCTATGTCCCTCTGTTTGTGGCCTGTGTGCAAAAAGGGTTTGTGTTCATTAAAGGATATTCTTGCTAGCTCAGTTTTATAGGGCTTTTTTAGTTACATAAACAAATGGAAATGTTTTCATTTCTGGGTTTCTTTAATTCAGTTGAAATCACAGCAAGACAAAATATGCCAATGCTCCCCTATCATGTTTTCAGCCCAGACATTGCTATGTGGGGTCCCTAAATGCACAATAAATTAAAAAATGAGGCAATTCAAACTTGGAATAAAATGGAATTGATGAGAAGTTTTTATATTAAATTAGTGTGAAGAGTAGGTAAGGTAAACAAACATTCAAAAGTGAAAAGGAAGATAAAATCACATTTACCAGCATTCAGAAAATCCCAGTGAAATATTTCTTTTAAACATGTGGTGAAGCCTTTGCTTTGTTGCAGTCAAATGGCAGAACCCCCACTGAGCTCAGTGGGGCCAGAATTTGTACCCAGGTAGCTCCTTCCCATCCCTCACACACAAATATTGTGCTGAACACCAGCTTGGTTGGGGTTGGCATTAAATAATTAAAGTCCTTTACTCATCTGTCTTATTAGTCCTGATGAACACATGGCATGGATCAGCAAAACTCTTCTAAGACAAAATATAATCTAAATTGCCTGGTTTCAGTTCTGGAGGGTTCTGTAGCAGCAAGCAATAATGAACAGACGAGGGAAGCAGCCAGACCTACAAAAGAAATAGTATTTTAAAAGGACTGTACTTAGGGGGGAAAAAAAAGGGTTTGCCTTTGTACATAAAGAGCTCTATTCATTAAAAGAAGTTTTTACAAATGTGGTTATTTCAAATAGTCAAAAAGTGTGAAATACACTTAAAATGAGTAAAATTTGTGGGTTTTCCTATGGGTTAAATATGTGCCATACTAATAAAGCTCTCCTCACACCTCTTCCTAGCTCAGAGTCTTTGGCCTCATTCTGCAAGATGTTTTGAATTGAGGGAGCTCAGCACTCCCCTGGAATGGATCATTGGCCCTGCAAGGAGCAGCTCTGGAATGATTGAAAGGGATCCTGAAGGGATCTGTGAGGCACAGAGCGGTGCCCACGACACACGGGGTGAGCTCCTGGACAGGAGCTGCTCCAGGAGCAAAGGGGAAATCAGAACAGGCACAAACCCACACAAATCAGAAACATCCAGCAACCTCAAACCTTCTTCCAGGCAGCCTCCAGCAGGTCGAATTTTAGAACAAAAATTGCCTGAATTCTGTGTAAGTGCTCAGAGCTCGTGTCAGCGCAGAGTCCAAGCACCTCTCAAATACATAAATAAATATATACACACACTTTTATGGGGGCCAGTGATTCAGAGACCCCAACACCAGGCACATCTCACTCCTGAGTCTGCTGTTAAATGACAATGTGCTGCTTTCTGCACGAGAGTCTCCCACATCCATCCTCTCCTTCCCATTCCTGTATTTAAAACATACCTGGCACTCACACTGTATAAAAACCACACCAACATCTTATACATGAAAAAAAATCACCTCTGTCTCAGGTTTCATGAAAGGTGCCCCTGTGATGCAGGTCAGCATTCCTGGATAACCCAGAGGAACCCAGCAGGACCACAGATTTACATGGGAGCTCGTTCAACAGAGGGTTGATAAAATGATGAAAATCTTCACAGGACTGATTTCCCAGTGTTTCACCTTCCTCACTGTTGGAAGAAAGCTTCCAACAGCTTTAAAATGTAACAAAGGTGTTAAAATCTGATTATTTATAAGTACCCAATTTCCAAGCTTTTGTTCTTGCTGTTTCAGCCACCAGTGATGTGCAGAAGTTGAAATATCAGTGTTTAAAATAAATGTGTTTAAACCCATTTCCCCTCAGTTCTGTAACTCTGGTATCAGTGAGACACCTGAAATGTGTCATGACATCTCCAGGCTGGTTTAGGTACAGAAAAATCAGATATTTTGGGAAGCATGGCTTAGATACAAAACTTTAAAAGCTGAATCTCTGCTGTAGCAAAATCCCCTCAAATTTTCATAGCACTTGGTTTAATGTAGCAAGAAAATTATCAGTTCACATGCATCGACCCCAGGGATCATAATGATATTTTATATATGAATATGGATAAAACACATATGTTCCAGCCACATGATATTGTAACAGCCTTCACTAAGGTACAGATTTCCTTCACTTCATCCAACAGCAGAGATGGGGAATTTAATAGCAGAATAATCATCCTGAACACTAACAAATGAATAAATCTTAATTTATTGCTGCATATTTATGTCAGGAGAGACTAATGGAGGATAGAGCCACGTGTTTCCTCAACACAATTGTGCTGTTTAACAAAGCCCACAGCAGGAATCCCAGAGCAGGAGCTGATGCTTCATCCACCGCTCCAACTCCCCGTCCTGAAGGAACTCAGAATTCCAGGAGAGCCACTTGGACAAGGGGACATCACACCTGGCTTTCCCAGGTGACCTCTGCCTGATCTTCTGGGATGGGACAAGGTTGGGGTGAACCTCCAAAGTTGTTCTCTGGGTGAAGCTGAGCCTGAGCTGGTCTCACCCCACAGAATCCCAATTCCTGCCCTCCACGTCCCGCAGTGTCCCTGCAGCCTGCCAGGGTTGGCCAACCCTCTCCAAAGGATCCACAGTGAAACCTTCTCTGGATTTAACCACTGTCAGATGTTCTTTGAGCAGAATATGAATTTTTCTCCCAAGAACAGAACATTTTGTTGTAATAAGCCCCCGTCCCCTCCAGTGCTTTGATTCCCTCTGTCAGTGCTGCCCTCGGCATCTGTGCCCAGCCTGGAAGGTGTTTGGAACATGGGGAGGTTTAAAATGGGAGCAGTTACAAGAGGTTTTGTTAAAAAACATTTTTGAAAACGTTAAATCACACTCTGCCAGCCACTGAAATGGTTTCCTTCTCACCAAACTTACGCAGTGGTTTTACAATATTAACAAAGCCACAAAAATCTGCCTGAAACAGCAGCAGTAATCCTTAAAAAATTCCTCAGAAAAACCTTCACCTGAGTGGCACTGGCTGGGGAGCTGCCCAGGATGGTCCTGCCTCTCCTCTGTCCTTTTGTCTGTGCAACCATTCCCTGGATGGCTGTATCCTCACAATTAATCACTTCTGCTTCCAATGATTCCCTTGCCTTTGGAATTGATGTCAGGCTGAGGGCTTTCAGTGTGTTACAGACCATTTGTAAATCCATCAGTTCACACCTCAGTGTTGTACTTGGTACCAAGATACCATCTAGAGCTAATCTGATCCAGGCAGGCTGGAGCACAGCTCCTTCCCATCCTCAAAAGGCAGCAGGTGCTGGGCCAAAAGAAATCTTTTTCAAATTGCAGCAGGCCTTGTCCTGCTCCCTCCCCTTTTTCCTGTAACTTGGCTCTGCAGGATCCACTCCAGCCACCATTTGACTTTAATCAGAACGATGAGTGAGGTCCAAAAATCGTTGAAAGCTCATTTATCCATCCCAGTTCACTCCCTTGATGCCCAGTAGCACTTTCTGACAGCGAGGTGCTGGGAACGGGTTGGTTTCCCTCAGAATCCATCTGTGGTGCACCACTGTGTGCAGCCTGTGTGTTTATTGGATTCAGAGAACTGATTTTTAACTGGAAAAAACTTCTGTGAATCTAAACAGTACCCTGGAACTGGGATTGTGGCACAGCTCTGGTGACTTTAGCCCTGCTCACACAAGTTCCAGCAGTGATGGCACCTCTACCTCCAAGAGAGGCTTGGAGGCTCTGTGGCTCCTGGAGGTGTTTCCAGGACCTTTAGTAGCTGTATTGACCTCCAAGCTGTTGGATTTTCGAAGTTTCAATTAGTTGTGAAAGCTGGAGCAAAGCCAGAGCAAGTACACCCACTACAGCATCACATGCTGCAGGGAAATCACCTGAAATATTGCTGCAGCTCTGCATTTCAAGGAATTTAGAATTTAAATTGCTTAGTGCAAGAGAAAAACCATCCTTTCCTTCAGATCCAGCAGCAAAAGTTTCTGCAAATGTTTGGCCCTTAAAATACGATTTCCACCACTTTAACCTTTGCTTTGATACTGCCACAAGTAGCTGCTGAAGTAGTTGCCTGCTGCACTGGGAAAATCTCCTCACTCCAAATCAGTTATCTGCAAATTCTATGCTTCATCTGAGCCACATAATTAAAGAAAATTTCCAGGGATTTCTTTGGTAAGACAATACTTCCAGCTTGTATTACTCTATTACCATAATGATCTCCAAATCCTTCCATAGCCTATCCATCATTTTAGTTACATTTCTTGCTCAGAGAGGATGACTTTTCTAAATCAATTTCCCCACCTTTGGAAAGCCCTGTGTCTGCCAGCAGTCACTCTCCCTGCTTGAGCCCAATTTATTCTTTTTCAGCTCACCTTGTCCAATAACTGCAGTCTGAGAAAGGGAACTTTATTCCATTCGTTTCCCAGATCCCAATATACATTCAGAAAGTAAACTGACCAAATCTAGAGAAAAGCTTTAAGCTTTATCCTCATTCCTTTGGAGCTCAGCACTTTCAGCTTCATGTCCTCACATTCCCTGAACTGATTGAAGAACATTCCCCAGACATTTCTGAGGCTCTGTCCTGGCCAGCCTCAGAACAGCTTTTATGGCCAATTTTTTCATAAGTCTAATATTAAACTGAACTACTTCCTTTATTTTTTTCACAGCTGCCAATTTTCCTTGTTTTACAAATGAAGATTATCACTTTTCCTAATTGTATAGTAAGGCCAGGGATCAGATTAGGAATGCCCCTTTTCATCATTCATTTTCCAAACAGGACTTGAGTTACAGGATTTGGCTGCCAGCAGCTCCAGTTTCTGCCCACCTTTCCAGTCATTCATCAGGGCTGGGATTTGAAAGGAGCAGCCCTGCTCCTCTTGAAGCCCAGAGCTCAGATGGAGAGGGTTTATCAGTTTGTAAATTGATCTGAAATATCCCATCAGAATTATTCTTAAATTTCAAATTACAAGTTTGTTTTTGGCCCTAATTTCTGATCTGACAAAGATCACTGGCTGACAATCATTTGTTGCACTGTGGGCTTCAAATGGGACCTAAGATCCTTTGATTTGGTTCCAAAATGAGTATTTTAGCTTGTATCTTCATCTGCCCAAGACTTTCCTTCTTTCTGCCATGTTCTGGGAAGCTCTCTGGGTGATGGCAGTCAGACCTTGTCAGTTCAGCCTTGGGGTTTGCATCCAGCCTTCCCACCCATCCTGGGAATTCTCTGGATGGCCTCAGAACTTTCTTTCTTATCACAGGTCTCAGTCCTTCCAAAAAGGGCTTCCAGATGTTGCAGATTCATGTTGCAGTTACATCTGGTCACCTGGTCCTGCAGAAAACAAGGGACTTGAGGAAAAAAAAAATAAAAAAAAAAAAAGAGAAAAAAAAAAGCAACAACTCAGATACTGGTGTTTAAAAACACTGTCTGGATGTTCTGAATTAATATTGTGTTAGAAGAAGCCAAATGGCTGCGTGCCAGGGCTCAACCCAAGGTGTATTTTTATGGCAAAGCTATAAACCCACAAAATAAGTGGTTTATAATGGAAATTCTGACACACTTTTAATATTAAGAGCAGAAATGTACTGCTTGTGGCAGTAAGTATTTGACAGCTGCAGTACTCACCTGTCAGCTGCAGTGCCTGAACAATCCATCCTGAAGGGAGGATTCCTCCTTTATCTCATCCTGCTCCAGCCACACGCTCTGGGGGCAGATGGCTCCAGCCCTGCTCAGCCATTCATCCTGGAGCCTTTCAAACCCCTTTGGTGGCTGATTACAGGGAAAGGCAACAACTGGGATTGCCAGAGTTCTGCAGTGGGCTGGAGCTCAGCCTTGGCTCCAGAAGAATGCAGGTTTTCTGTACCACTGCTCCTTCTGAGTGGCACTTCCACTCAGGGTCAGGAGGAACTGTGGGACTGAGCTGTCAAACAAAACCAAAAATCACCCCTGGAAACTTGACAGCAGAGCTATGGATCAGTCCTGGAAGAATTAGCAGCCTTGAGCAATATTTAGGATACTCTATCCTAAGGAAAGATCATTGATAGGCTGTGAAAGTGATAATAACAGAAAATATTTGCAACAATGAGGAAGGAGGAAAATTAATTTCATAAGGCTAAAATATCACACAAGTGAATTCTATACCTAAGGCAGTTTAATTTGGGAAAGGACAAGGGACAGTTTTATTCCCACAGGAATGTTCTAAGTGGTCACACACTTCAGCAGTCTCCCATCAATAAATCAGTTACAACATATAAATAAATACATAATACATATAATAATAATAAACATATAATAAATACAAAAAGAAGGGACAACTAGAGCTATTCAGTTGAAAATATTCAATACACTGGTGTGTGCTGGCTCTGGATCTGATCTGTCTCATGAATTAAAGCTGAGATTTTGACATATTATTCTTTTTTTGGGGGGGTGGGAGGGTGCTGGATGCTTTTGCCATCCCAAACATCTTGATTTGGAGTCACGTTCTTCAGGGAAACCCAGAAAGGAAGGAGACAATGTTTGGTTGCCAGAATGGAAGCAGAGACCTGTGTACACACACTTCTATACACAGCTTGAACTTATTTCACACTGCACACAGCAGTTGCAGAGAAAAGGCTGTGAGGCAAAGTGAAGGAAACCTAAACAGCTGACAAATAAACACAGGGTGATGGATTCAACTCCCTAAGCAGCATGAATGTCTTCTATGCTATAAATTAACTTCTGCCCCTCCTAATTCATAGATTAACTACAGCAGCAAAGAACAATGCAGAAGCCTTTTTAAATAAAATGAAGAGAAAATGAAAACCAAATCACACATTACTTAAAAATAATCTGTCTGGAGATGAACTAAAACATTTGTGACTTGGAAGCAGAATTCATACCTTCATTTCCAGCATCTTCAATTAACACCCCTAGGAAACTGAACACAAATTAATGTTCTGGAGGGTGTACTGGATCCAGGGAAGCAGAGCCAACTGCCTACAGTCTTCAGGAGACTCCAAGAGCTTAAAGACAATTTTTACTTGAATCTTGAGGATATTACTCACAAATGTACACTGGCAAAAATCACACTCTGCTCACCTGATGGATCTCTAATGTCTGTGTATCTACACATCTTTAAGTCAATTATTTCAGTGCCTGTTTTCTGATAAAAGGTGAATGAGGGTGTTTTTAATATTTTGGGGATGGAGGTTACGTACAAACTTCTGTCATCAACAGGAACAGAGGATCCTGCCCTCATCCTGCACCTTCTGAGCAAGTGGTGCCTTTTGTACTTTGGTTATTTCCTTCAGTAAAGCTTTTTGGGTGCTCCAAGCTAGAAATTAACACTAATTTTTAACCTGTAAAATCAGTTCTGATGCTCTGGCGAGCTGAGAACAGCATCAATGCATCTGGGACAAGAGCTGAAGAGTTTACTTTGATTTTTTCTGGGATCAGGCTTTGCTTTATGATTAGTTTCATACATTTCTTGGTGATTCCTTAGGTTAATTTCTAAATAGAAATTAATATTAGTTTGTTTAATCTCCCTTTGGATGCTATTGGAAAGGAGCCCCAGCGTGGGTACAAGCCCAGCTGTGCCTTGCAAACGAGGAAAAGGAAGGGGATTGACAGCAGCTCTTGTTGCTCCCCAGCCCAGCTCTGCAGATCTCCAACAGCCACAGTGCTTTCCTTGGACCAGCTCCTCTCCTTTTATTAGCTCCTAGCTGCTTTTCTGAGGAAGAAAATCAATGGAAACTGGATTTCTCAAAATATTTGTTTTGGTGTAAAACAAAGATAGCCCAAGAAAAGTACTTCAGGCAGAAATCTCATGACTGAAAAATTAGACCTGTAAGATTTTAAGACCAAGTTAAAAGTTATGGGTTTTCTTGGGTTTACTTTCTTTGGAAGCAACAGAAACCTACAAACTCTTTTTTGGTACAACAATGCTCAGGACCCTTGAGGGTCTCAGCATCACCTTCTGGCATGATTTAAATCAGGAGAAAATTCCTAAATAATTTTAATTATTAGATTTAAACAATTTAGATTTCAAGACAGATACACAACATCCACCCCTGAGCTGTAAAAGGTTTAACAACTCAGACCCCTACAGTCCAAGCAGCAGAAGAGCTCCAATATTCCCTCTATGCCATGGGAGCAGGATATGGAAAGTTGGAAGGTCAATGGAAAAACTCTGTGCCATAGGAACTCCATTTTGTTCCATTGTGAAATCACCAGGGGAAAATAAAGGGATGGAAGCCATGAGTACAAACACAAGCCCGAGCAGGGGAGGTGCAGCACTCAGGGAGCTGCTGCAGCTCCGTGGTTGCACTGGGAATTTGGGAATTTGGGAATTTGTCCGCTCGCAGCACCGTGCAAACCCCATTTACCTGGGATATATTGCACAGAGAGCCTGGGAATGTGTCCCACAGAGTCTGGAGACAGCTGAGAAACCCTAAAATCCCCAAGCCAAGGCTGAATGTGCTGCTCAGCCCTGTCTAGACTCGGGAAGGTGGGCTGTGGCTGGACCAGCCTTGGCCAAAACCCCAACCCAGCGCAGGGGGACGAGGTCACCCTGCCAAAGGCAGAAAATGAGGATTTGTTGAGCCCCTTCTTCCCTGTCTGCAGCTGAGGGAAGAAACCCCAACATTCCCACAGCACTTGGTTTGCCCAGAACACGGGAGGTCCTTTCCTCGGAGCAGAGGACAAGCCCAGGAATAATTGTGAAAATAAATATTTCAAAACTTGGCTCTCTTTCTTCACCTCCACAAAAAGGAGCAGTTAAATCCATAACCTGAGTTTCAGATTAAGTTCTATAAATGATTTCTCCTCTGCAAGAGTTAAGCAGCATTTCTTTGATCTTTGTGTATGAAATACTTCAACTTTCAGGGTAATCACAGTCAATGTCCACTCTCATTTTAAAGTATAATTTGTGGCTTCAGTATTTACAATGTTATTTTGATGAAACACAAAAAATATAATTCATTCAATATTGTTTATGTCTGGTTTGAAGTCCCAGATGTTACAAATTGAAGTTCAGATATTCAGATTTTTCGCATCTTTTGCAATTTTAAACTGTGCCTATATGGGACAAATTTTTGCCTTCCCAAGACTCCTTGCCTGACTGATCTCCTGTTGATTTCAGGGTGATTTGGTTTCCACCTGACAGTTGAAAACAGAAATAGGCAAAAAGTAAATTCTGTGTCATATTAAGAATTATTTTGCCAGTAATATTATCCTGTAAGTCTATACAGTATAAACCACATAGCAAACGAATATTTATATGTGAATTATTTTCATACAAAGAGGAACTGATTTTTCCTGTCTGTGTAATATTATTGTACCACATACATGGGGCTGTCTGAAAAGGTGGGACCTGGGGTACAAGGTGGGAGAAACCACTTGGAGCATGGATTAATGGAAAATAAAGAGCTGGAAGATGTTAATGGACTCTAACACAGCAACAATTTAAACAAGCATCAATACAAATTAAAGTTTATATTGATAGAAATATTCCCTAATATAACACATGTCATTTTATATGTAGTAATAATTTTAAAAAATAAAAAAGGATTGGTTCAACCCTGTAAATAATGGGAGCACCTATAACATTTTCATGTTTTCCTGTCTTATTTGTGCTAGTTTTAATAAGATTGGATAAATTGTACTAGCTTAATTCCCCTTAGGAAGAACATCTCAGTTTGAAAAAAATCTCTTGTCTGAAGTTTCTTGTTTGAAACAAGGACTGGCCAAGGAGAGAGAAGTGTCTTTTTTGGGAATGACTTCACTGCCTCCCCTCCAAAATAAAACTGGTATGAGAAAATAAAAATCCCTTCAGGTACAAAGCAGTGTTTTATTTGTAGCAGCATTCATCTCATCCATTTTGAACAGCCAGAAGTGCAGAAGAACATCTCCAGAGCCCAGAAAGGAGAACAGCTCTGAGGCCACACGAGCCTTTGTCACCAGAGAATGAATTTTCCCAAGAGGCGCCAACAAAATTAGAAATAGGTGGCAAAGATAAAGCCAATTAAATGCTTATAAAAAATAGCCCCATCCACTATCCCCACTCCTTCCCAACAGACAGCCCCATCTGGAATTTATTCTCAGATGCTCCTCACAGGTCCAACGCTCACCATTTCACACCGTGGAAGGGCTGAGAGCTCTGGGAGCGCGGGGCCGGAGCGGCCGGAGCCCGGCGGATTTCCCAGGGATGCACTAATGTGTCAGACTTGTAAAATAGCTCTTAGTGCTGCAGCTCCATTTAGAGAAGGACGGAAACTCACTTTAAATACTTAAGGCTTTAATATCTAGTCCATTACTCTGCAGAAAGGTCTTGTAAAGAGTCAATTATGGGATACTTCTGATTCGATCCACATGCAAGGGAAATCCGCTCCTTTGCCTTTAAACCTCGGGACTAAGTGTCCTGTTTAAATAATTAGTGACACTTTTTCTTTGATCAAATTGATTCACATTGTTATTCTTTTATGTTAATTTAAAGCTTAATCCATGTAAAATCCAAGACAGATCTTAATCCATCATTCAGAGGGCTTTTACAAAAAGGCACCGTCATGAGATTGTCCAGAAAACACGACAGGTTAAAGACAGTAGTGAACTGAATCGAAATAAAATGCTAAAATGCCCTTTTTTCTTCTTTTTTTTTTTTGGCCTTCTAAAAACCTGTGAATGACCAAGCCAGTTAATAGCAGTAGCAGGGCAACAATTTGGAAATAATTGTGAGTGGAGACACAAAGCTGGCAGCTGCTCTAGCACAAACCCCATTCTCCAGCATGTTTAATAATGAAGCCAAAATCTGGGCGTCTCCTGCTATTAAAAATGTGTTAATAATGGAAAATATTTTAAAATAAACTGCAGTTACTTTTACTTATATTCTTGTTTTCTCCTCAAAGCTTAGTTACCCAGGTTACAGGGAAGTTACCAGCAACAAAGTTGGAATGGCTTTCAGACAGAGCTTGTTAAGGTGCTCAGCCAGTAGAGTATGAAGGAGAAAAACCACTTTCAATATTTATAATTTCCATATTTTTCTAAGATTTCTATAAATCTACAAATGAGAGGCTGATAATACAGTTACCTCTGTATAACTGCATAGATATTTAAGTCTTGCCCAAGCCCATAAATTCACGAGGCATTGCCAACTCTTTACTTGTTGTACGTATTCAAATAATCAAAATTAGTTTCTCAAAGCTAAAGTAAAAATTTGTTACAATCTTACTGGAAAGTGAGCTGATAATTTCTGGATATCAGTTATATTCCAACCATAACATTTCAGACATTTGTGTGTTTTCTGATAATCATTAAAGAGTTGTGTTTCTAGACAGCAGCACGGCTGCTAAATGACAAATGAGGCACATGAAATACTTTGCTAAAATACTGCTGCATGTGTCTTCAAAAGACTCCACAGAGGATTTAAACCCTCCAAGTTTAAGCTCTGCAGAGGAAATAACAACAGCAAATATTCCACAACAACAATAATTTTAAAAATCAAGGCAAACAAGATGATTGTTTTGTTTATCTCCATGACAAAATCCTTGAGTACAATTATTTTCTAGAGTGACTAATGGAAGGTAATTGCTACAAAATTCCCACTTGGGGATGAAGAGCTGGGTCTGGAGGACCTCTGCTGTCCAGGGACTGTACAGCCACACACTCCCAACACCAGCTCTGCTCTGCAGCCCTGGGGAACAGCCTTGCCTTGTCTTCAGCAATTCCCCTGGCTGTACAATCACTGGGAAATTGTCAAAATTAGTTCATTTAGCTTCATAAACTCGGTGCTTCTGTAAAAGAGTGGCTCAGACATTTGTCATTTATAAAGTTAGAGACTCTGTGAGAATTTCTATAGGAATATTTTGATTCACCTGCTTAAATTTGTACAGTGGTGATGAAACTTGGGGATTTGTGGGTATTTTCCTTTCCCAATTTCAAATGGAGTGGAGTGAAAAGAAATTTACAGGTGACACTGGGGACACCAAAGATCCTGCAGATTCCAGGGTGGTCACAGCAGCCACAGCAGCTCCAGCCTGAGGAGCTGCACACTGGTGAATCCTACTGGAGAGAAAACCTTCACAGGGTTCCTCGGAGGAAAAGGAGAAATCCTTGATTTCTCTCCATCTTCTGGGAGAAATCAAAATACACAAGAGCTGGAGACACTGGGATGAGCCCCAGGGCAACTGAAATGGCACAAAACCATTGGGATCCGACCCCCACTGACTGAATGTCACAGACACCAGTTCCTCTTATGTACAAGAGGAATAGAAAAGTTATGGCTACAAATGTCAGTAAGAAAAACAATGCCTTGCTATGAAAGCAATGGGACATTTTAGGGAGCATGAGAAAGGTAAGGATTTTATTCTGCTCTTTAAGCTTTGGAGAGATTCCCCTGTAACATGTTGAGCCCTGGGCATGCAGAGTTCACACACAATCGACAGACTTATAAAAGCAGCTGGGGTATAGTCTAATCTTGGTTAAGCTACTAATTTTCCTTTATTAAGGAATAGATTTTATTTTTCAGGAAAAGCTGGCCAGCAGAACGCTGCCCCAGCACTGCTGAATGCCACGTGAAGGGAGGCTGCCCAAGGCACTGCTCTGTCCCCTCCCTCGCTGTCCTGCCCTTGACAAGTATTCTCCTTTTAGAGGTCTTAAATCTTGGCAACATCCACTGCAGTTCCCACTTAAGCTGAAGTAAGTACATGTACAGAAGGGCTCTGTCAACATATCTGGAAAGATGTTTGGATTAACTAACAAAACCTATTTCAAATCTCAGATAATAAAATGTCCTCCTAAATCCTAATTGCAACTTTCATCTTGTGTCTTAGGCCCTGGCAGCAGCTGATGTGCCGATACAGATCAAGTGTTTAGTTTGATAAATGCGGCTTACGAGGGTCTTGGTATTGCTGACTGACAGAGTAGCTGAATAGGATCCAGCCTTCTAAAGGTGATTATCTGCCTAAAGAAGGAAGAAGATGAGCACAGGACAACCTTGTTTGTCATTTTGTGCACTTAATCAGACAAAGCTCATAATGCTAAGAGCTTCTCTATACTATCAAAAATAAAACACAAGCAGCTTTCAAATAAATTACACCACCATTTTACGGAGGGGGAAATCCATAAGCATGCGCTGGAGAATTATCTTGCAGTTGCTGTTTTCCAGCAGAAAACTTGTAACTGGAACATTAAATCATGTTGCCAGAGACTTTTTCTTACACTGCTGAGGTTGGAGGGGGTTGCAGCCAAACCTCCCTATACAGGACACAAAAAGCAGCTTTTTTGCCTTAAACAATATATCCAGGTAGAGTCACTAGTTAGATAACAAGATCTGTCCTTTAGGTTTAATTGTTATCTAACAGAAAGAAAAATATAATGTTCTTTCCAGGAAAATATCCACCCACTAATACCCCTTTTCTGTACTAACACCAGGGCTATGTGGGCATTGCTTTAGCTTTGAGTCTGCACAAATAATAATAATAATAAATGCAAGAATAAAGCAATTCTAGTGTAATCTGGCAGAGTGGTGTATTTCTCACTTATGATTTAATTTAAACAGCATTGTGTTTAAAGCAGGTCAGTGAGCTGTTTAAGGTTGTTTTCCTTTGTTTGTTGTTCCTTTAAGTTTGTTTTATATGACAAAGAAAAGAACAATTCATTTTCATTAAGGTCTCTTGACTTTCAAAAGGGAAAATCTGAGAAGGAAAAAAGGAAAATTTACTCTTGGTTCTGCTTTAAGGTTAATACAAAATCCACAGCTGTGTCACCAATTTCTATATGGTAAAATATCTGTGATATTTACTTCATATTTCTTTAACAAAGAAAATAAATTAAATTTAAGTACATATAAATAAAAATGTGGTATTAAAAGCAGACTTATTCAAACTACATACAAATACACAGCATTTTCAGTGGGGAGTTCTCCACCATTTAAATGACAAAACAAAACCTTCAAACTGAAGAAGCAACAAAGGTACCTAAGGAACACAACTTTAATGCTAGTGTTTGACAAAAATTATAGGAATCAAAATCTCAATTGAACTGCATTCAATCCAGAAAAAATGACACATTTAGAATTGCCAATACTTCTTACTGGCAGCTGATGGTAACTAAGGTTGTTCTTATTTTTATCACAGTGTAGCAGCAATTGAATTCCTATTTCATACTGGAATACAAAGTCTGCACTCATATTCAGCAGGTATCTGTCATTACAAATATACTTCATACAGCAAATATTTAAGCAGCCTAAATTCTGAAGTGAAGGGTGTTTTCTATAAAGGATGTGAGCAGGCTCAGTGACAGGAGCACTGTCACAGTGCCAGGGCCAGTGCCACATTGACAATTGCACTTTTTGATCATTGACTGATATCACAATAAACACATTTCACTTCCCAGTCACAACATTTTCCGACTAATTATTTCCAGTATCACTTATTCCTAATCATTTCATAGCTGAAAGGTTTTGATTCAGCACTCTGTCACTCCAAACAATTTCCAAGTGTCCTGTGATCACACCTAATTCTCCATTTAAATCATTAGAAGGATAAAGTTGTTATACCTGTAATGGTATTTGTCCTACTTTGAACGTTACCAAACTGTTTTCCCTAATCCTTTAGGAAACACCATAATGAGCCTCATCTAATGCCTTCGACTAGTTAGGAAGGCAAACTCAAAGATTTAGCTCCTCAGTCTGTCTCTAAATCTTCTAAGTGAAAGATGATTTACAGTTAAGCTATGAAAAATGTGACCACTCTCAAGTCTGGAAAGTCTCAATCTGATTGCAGGGAACTTCAATCCCGAGGAGAGATTGAGTCTCCCTCACTGGAGACTGCCTGACTTAGGGAATCAGCAGCTGGTGTGAAACATTCATTAACTTATAAAAGCTTTATAGACTTGTCTGAGCTTCTATTAGGGAAAAAATGCTCAGATTTTGCACTCAAAACATCGATCTGAAAGGTGAATTTTATAGCTTCTGTGTCAGAGATCTAAATGAAATGTTTCTCTGTCCCGCTTTCAAAAAAGTTATAAAATCAAATAAACCAGAAATGGTTATTGTGAGAAAAAACAGAGTCATCTCAATACATTAGGACAAACATTTGCAGAAATTCCAAGAGAAAATGTGGTGGTTTTTGTTATGATGGAGCCAAATCCCCATCCTTTGGGAACTGAATCCAAAGGGTCTGAAGAGCAAAAGGATAGCAGTGACCTTAGAGAAGTCATAAAACATTTATAAAGACAAGCTTACATTTTCTTCAGGATTTAAAGCAAAGATTTAATAACCGATTTCACAGTGAGCAAATCAGGAGGTGAGAAGGGGAATGGGACCTATGCAATTCAATTAAAATATAAATTTCTTTGTAGCAAGCTTTTGAAGGTTGCTGTTTGCGTTTTGCCTTGTCAGAGACCTTCCATCACACCCACCCAGCTCCATCCTCTTTTAACTCAGGCTCTACTCAGCATTCCCAAATAGGCTGGAATTTACAATACAGCTCTGCCCAGTTAAAACACCACCAGCTGATCCAAATTAATAAAACTCAAGTCTCTAATAAACCAGTGGAAGCTGTTTGGTTAAGCTGAAATTTTCATTTCATAATTAATCCCTGTGCAGGGCAAAAAAAGATGAAACTGAACTTGCAGCTAACTCAAAGGGCCAGAACTGAAGAGCTGAATTTAATATATCAAGGCCAATATTGACCAAAATATGTATTTAAAGAAATGGATTCTAAAAATCTGATAAATACATAAAAGCTTTGAAGTAAATCAGCCAAGGGAATATGCAAATGACATCTCTGAAAGCAAATTTGGGGTTGATCCTAAAAACCACTCTTAATTAGAGTCAAAGAGGACTATTTCCTTGCAAAAATATTCTTCTGTCCTAAAGTTCTGTGCACTGAGCAGGAATTTTATTACCAGTTTGATGGCCTAACAATAATCACCTCGGTGTGCGAGCAGCTCTGCTCAGGCTGACAGCACTGTGCAGAATTTAAACCTCTGCTCCCCTCCTCACCCCTAATAATGAAATAGCTGGAAAGAAAAGCAGAGCCTCAGAAACGAAACTTTCAAATGGTTTAGAATAGAGGTGAATGCACATCCAATACCTGTAGAGCTATTTGGAATAGCCACAAGTTCCTCATATGGAAATGAAAATTAAAGCAAAGATGAAAGTGCACAAGTTTAGTGCCCATTTTTCTTCCTCCTGAGAACATATTCCACCAGAAATCTGGGAAGGAACTGTTTGGATGGGCTGTTCAAAGGGCCAAGCATTGTGCAGGGCTGAGTGCTTTTCAGTTTGAAGAGCAGTATAAGCACACCTGCTGAAACATTATTCTTCAGTTCATGTTTGCTTGGGGAATAAGAGTTTGGGGTTGCAGTTTCTTGCCATGACAACACTGCAGAGGTGATTTGAAAAGGTTATTTCAGTAGCTCCTTTTCAATGGCCAGCATTTGACTGTGGAGCTGCCCTGGGCTTTTGTCTGTTCTGCTGTGCTGATCCAAAGGAATTATTTGCAACTTGCTATTCAGAGAAGTTGTGAGAAGCTTAATTTAACTAAAGATCAAATGAAAGCATCTCCTGTGGCACTGGGTGTGCCCCAGAACTGGCAGCTCTTCACTATTATCACTGCTTTAGCACATTGATGGAATAAATTCTGGAGGAAATCAGCCACAGAAAAGCCCCTCCAGTGCTCTAAAGTGTTTTTATTTCTCTGAATGCAGCAAGGACAGTCCCAGCCTAGGCTGATGTGTGACTTAGGGCAAAAGGAACATCTCAAATAGCCCAGGGAAGCTGGGAATTGCTTATTTGTTCTGAAGAATATATTCAAAATGTGCTTTGAACTTCCCTGTGCTGTGAATGGTGACCAGGAAGAAAACGAGAAAGGGGAGAGAGAGCAAACAAACCCCATTTTCTGACTTAGAGCTCCATTGTCCTCAGTGGTGCTTTCCTCACCTTTGCACTGGGAATAGCTCCAGATTTAAGAAGTTCCTTTATGCCATGAAAAGGTTTGATCCACGGTTTGATCTCATCACAGCATTGTCAGTCTACCCACAGCACACATCAATAAGTAATTGTATTTTTCTTTTTATTAATTTTCTTTTTATTTCTTTTATATTTATTTATTGATTTGATTTTATTTATTAATGTAATATTTCAGATTTTTAGGAGGAAAAAGAATTCTGATGAAAGGTAGACATTATTGTTCTCAGTAACAACTCCAATGAAAAATAAGGTAAAACTGCTGTCAAATAATAATTGCAGAAGCTGCCTATGTTTGTCAGACTCATTTTTTTCATCTCCTATCTCTGATAATACAAATTATTCCCACAATCTTCAGAGAGAGGAAGGCAAACAATATAAAATATTCATTTACAAGCAGCTTATATTTTGTATTATGGTGCCACTTACAAATATTTGACTATTGTACAAAATTTTACAGGATTCTGTCCAAATATATCTGGCAAATCACCTGCTTATAATTTTAAGCTACAGTGGTAATCTTATTACCAATGTTTAATATTCCCTGTTCCTGCTTTACACACAGAATATCAATGACTTAGAATTAAGTAAATAATTCTATTTCTGCAGGCATCAGAGTGAAAATCTCAGAATCCTGTAATATCAAAAAGAAAGATCAGTCCTATTTGAAAATTTAAAATATATATTTCCTGGTTTCCAATGAAAAAAATAAAACAAACCAATTTTTTTCAACAGCATAATCAGCTTTGATGGTATTAATTTGCTAGAAGTTCATTTAGATATTGGGGCTGGCTGGAAATAACACCAGTGTTCTGCTGCCACCTGCAGCTGAACCAAGAGCCCTCGTTTCTTCAGCAGCAACCCAAGTGTGGCTGAAGTTAAATAATATTATATATCCAGGGTTATTATCCCCAAATCTGGCAAATTTTATTATTGTGCATGAGTGAAGAGAAAACTGGTGAGAAATTTAAAAGGTTGATGCACCCACTTGAACAATTCAGGAGAATAAATGTATTAAAGTATTAAAGACAATGACTGTATGTCAATAAAGCATAGAGTATTCAGTAGTTGCAGAAGGAATTTCTAACTGGTCTTTATTTAATATTTAAAGTATTTTCACATGCTCTAGTGCCTCCTTTTGGTCTTCCCATATGGAAACCAGGACCAAATAAAAAAATAAAATATAAGAATGTATTGCTCTTCTGTGTGGGCCTGACAAAAAAGATATCACACAAAAATCAAATTCTTTTTCTTCAGAGCAAGCTATTAACAAAAAAAGGATAAAGTAATAAACCCCAAATAAACATGCTGTGTTTTAAACCTGTAAATGTTCAAAAATCAATGTATTCACTACTTGTTATTATTTCTACAAGCTTTGGATCTGTTTAACCTTTTATTAATAAAACACTCCAAATACTTCTGGAGCCATCACAAACATACTTGTCACAAGTCCTGTGCTTTCCTTGTCACCACAATCTATATAAATAGTTTCCTGAGATTACAGGTCATTCCTCCAGGAATGAGGCAGCAGCAAAGATCTATTACAGCCTCCAACCACATCCTGATCCCTTTCTCTGGGTGTGTTATTTCTAAATATTTATTAACATCCAGAAGTCACCCAGCCCTGGATCTGAAGTGACAAGCAAGACTTCAGTCACACAGCCACAGAAATTAAATGAACAACCTCCCACTCATCTTTCAGCATTGTGTAAAATGCTCCTAATTTCTCAGTAATCTTTAAAATAAACAAAGCCATTGCCAAGAAAGACTCTTAAAGCTGGAGATTAAACCAGAAACTTTCTGTAACAGATCTCCAACTTTGAATGGTTGGTTCTGAATGGCTTCAATTCTTATGGAATTTATATGGAATGGAAGTCACTTATATACACATATCCATATCTTAATGCATGTGTGTATATCTAAAAGTGTTTGTGTGCACCCACATTCATCTATTTTAAAATAAAATATATAAAGATGTTTCCTAAAGCAATGATTGTGTGCATATCTATGTTTTTGTGTGCACTCATATTCATCTATTTTAAAGTAAAATATATAAAGCTATTGCCTAAAGCAATGCAGATCCAAGGTATGAACACCCCAAATAAATTGAACAGATCATGCCCTGATGACTTATCACATATTTCTTCTAAAAGATCTAAAAGTCAAATAAACAGATATCAATATTAAATCAGAGGAGTAGGTAAGAAAATGGAAATAAAGCAGAATCTTTTGAAACAATATTTTATCCCAGGAGCATGAGTGAGCAGCAGCACAGAAAATGTGTCCAGCACCAAATCAAGTGCAGGGAAGGCCTGGATGCTGTGAGGGGCAGGAAAGGAGCAGGGATTGCTCCGTGGCGCCCAGGATGGGGATCCCATGTGGCACCCAGGGCTGGCAGCCACCCTGTCCCAGTGTCACAGTGCTCCCAGTGCCTCCCTGTCCCAGTGCCAACTGCACCCAGTGCCAACTGCTCCCAGTGCCTCCCTGTCCCAGTGTCACAGTCCCAGTGCCAACTGCTCCCAGTGTCACACTGCCCCAGTGTCAACTGCTCCCAGTGCCAACAGCACCCAGTGTCACAGTGTCCCAGTGCCACACTGTCCCAGTGCCACACTGCTCCCAGTGCCAACTGCTCCCAGTGCCAACTGCTCCCAGTGCCAGCTGCACCCAGTGCCTCCCTGTCCCAGTGCCACACTGCTCCCAGTGCCACAGTGCTCCCAGTGTCACACCGTCCCAGTGCCAACTGCTCCCAGTGCCACACTGCTCCCAGTGCCTCCCTGTCCCAGTGTCACACTGCTCCCAGTGCCTCCCTGTCCCAGTGCCACATTGCTCCCAGTGCCTCCCTGTCCCAGTGTCACACTGTCCCAGTGCCAACTGCTCCCAGAGCCACACTGCTCCCAGTGCCAACTGCACCCAGTGCCTCCCTGTCCCAGTGCCAACTGCACCCAGTGCCTCCCTGTCCCAGTGCCAACTGCACCCAGTGCCTCCCTGTCCCAGTGCCACACTGCTCCCAGTGCCAACTGCTCCCAGTGTCACACTGTCCCAGTGCCTCCCTGTCCCAGTGTCACACTGCTCCCAGTGCCTCCCTGTCCCAGTGCCAACTGCTCCCAGTACCAACTGCTCCCAGTGCCACAGTGCCCCAGTGCCACACTGCACCCAGTGCCAACTGCTCCCAGTGCCACACTGTCCCACTGTCACACTGTCCCAGTGCCACACTGCTCCCAGTGCCTCCCTGTCCCAGTGCCAACTGCTCCCAGTGCCTCACTGCTCTCCTGCAGCCTCCCAGCCCTGCCCTTCTCTGCCAAATACACCGAGCCCCTCGTGCCTTTTCCATTTCCTCACAGCCAGGCAAGGGTGCCTGCTGTCCTGGCAGTGACTGGATCTCTGTATTCCCTCCTGGATCTCTGCTGTATTCCCTCCTGAATCTCTGTATTCCCTCCTGGATCTCTGCTGCCATTCCCTCCTGGATCTCTGCTGTATTCCCTCCTGGATCTCTGCTGTATTCCCTCCTGGATCTCTGTATTCCCTCCTGGATCTCTGCTGTATTCCCTCCTGGATCTCTGCTGTATTCCCTCCTGGATCTCTGTATTCCCTCCTGGATCTCTGTATTCCCTCCTGGATCTCTGCTGTATTCCCTCCTGGATCTCTGTATTCCATTCTGGATCTCTGCTGCCATTCCCTCCTGGATCTCTGCTGTATTCCCTCCTGGATCTCTGCTGTATTCCCTCCTGGATCTCTGCTGTATTCCCTCCTGGATCTCTGTATTCCCTCCTGGATCTCTGCTGTATTCCCTCCTGAATCTCTGTATTCCCTCCTGGATCTCTGCTGTATTCCCTCCTGGATCTCTGTATTCCCTCCTGGATCTCTGCTGTATTCCCTCCTGGATCTCTGTATTCCCTCCTGGATCTCTGCTGTATTCCCTCCTGGATCTCTGTATTCCCTCCTGGATCTCTGTATTCCCTCCTGAATCTCTGTATTCCCTCCTGAATCTCTGTATTCCCTCCTGGATCTCTGTATTCCCTCCTGGATCTCTGCTGTATTCCCTCCTGGATCTCTGCTGTATTCCCTCCTGGATCTCTGCTATATTCCCTCCTGAATCTCTGTATTCCCTCCTGGATCTCTGCTATATTCCCTCCTGATTCTGTTCTGTGTCATTCCATCCTGGATCTCTGCTGCCATTCCCTCCTGGATCTCTGCTGTATTCCCTCCTGAATCTCTGTATTCCCTCCTGGATCTCTGTATTCCCTCCTGGATCTCTGCTGTATTCCCTCCTGGATCTCTGCTGTATTCCCTCCTGGATCTGTTCTGCCATTCCCATGTCAGAAGCACCTGGCACACGTTCACAGTGACCAAAGTCAGCTGGTATCAGTATCTCAGCACAGCTCTGGCACCAGTGAAACCAGATCCCTGTTCTGTATTACCAAATGTAGGAATTACAATGGATCATGGGGAGCTGTGATGGGTTTGACAACAAAATGCTCTAAAAACAAAACCATCAGGCAACATTTGCTTTTTAAATTCCAGGAGGATGCCATGGCAGGTCCTGGCACTCTCTCCCATAGCTGTTCCTATTGATTTTGCAGCTTTCCATTTTGTGAAACAATACATCTCCTCTCAATGTGTGTGTGTGAAACTCATCACTTCTGGTAATGTCATCAGCCATGAATTATTGCTGTGCTACATCAAGACTTCTTTCAGAGTTTCTTTTGGCACTTCATGTGCTCACTTCCACTTTCTGTCTGAAGCATTGCAAGATCATTAGCTAAATCTGGAATGCAATTGGAGAACATGCAGGCTGACAGAAGGATCTGAACCTTAGATTCCAGAGAGAAAAATAACTTATCAGGCAGATATCCTTATTGCTTGAAAGATCTGGCACAGTGTTCCCTGGGAAACCACTCTGGCTGGACGCCACAGCAACTCACATGAACTCATGCTGGGTTTACTGCAAATTCTTGATAGCAAAAAAATGCACATGTCTGGTAACAATCAAAGTTGGGCATGATACCATCCTGTAACGCAATTCTGTGCACCCAAAGAGGATAAAATCATCCTGCCCCTTCTTAGCCATGGCTGAGGAGGAATTTACCCAGGCACACTGCAAGAGCAATAAAGCTTTTCCCTCCATGAGTTTGGTGTCCACGCTGGCAGAGTGGATCTGAGTGTTCTTATCCCCACACATACAAAAAATACCCCAGGGATGCAGGGTGACTGTGCAACTCCTCCTTCCTTTGGTCATTTCTTCGTATTTCCTCACATGGAACCTCTCTAATGAGTGACCTGCTGAACAGGTCACAGAAGAGCTGCCAGGGCCAGTTTTTCCAGATCAGGAGAATACCTGGAGAGCTTGATGTGACTCTCAATCCCAGCTGAGAAGTGCAAAGCTCACATCAGAGGCAGCACTACCTGGGCTGTTCATTAGGAGGTGCAGAGCTGTCAGATTACCCAGGCCTCTCTGGGGATGGATCTAAATGAATTATTCAGCAGAACATTGCCAAGCTGAATGGGTTTTCTGATGGAAAAACGGGAAAAAAATGTTGGAACTCTAGAAAACATCAAAAAGGAATAAGAAAAAGAACAAGGGAAAAAAAAGCCTGAGCTCTTTCTGCTCGAACTGTTGTGCTTGGAGCAGCTCCTGGCACTTCCTGGATGGTCACTTCATGAACTAATTGGTTCATCATTTTTACGTTGAAATGCTCTGTGCCTGGACAAGTTTTGCTTTTGTACTTTTCTAATTCCTTCATCCTTTTAGTGGTTTTAATACAATTCAGTGCTGACTCAGTTCATGCAGGAGAGATGCACAGTTTTAGTTTGGATAGGAATTAAGAGGCTCTCCAGTAGCAGCAAGTTTTTCCTTCCTGCACAAAACGCTTTTTCCCTTTAGCACGCCATCCTCCCATTGTGCCCCTAATCAAATAAACTGATGAAAGTAAACATCTGTAATTCAGGAGGCGTTTGATCACTGCAGTTGAAGCCAGGGGTTCTTTTACAAGTCAGCTGCCCTCTCCCAGGGTGGGACACGTGATTACCCAAGTCCTGTTGTTACAACAGACATGCTTAAACCACCTATTGTGTGTTCTCTCCATAATTCTATTTGTGGTTTTGTTCTGTCCTGGCTCCTGCTCTGTGAGCTCCTGCCTCCTCTAATCCTCTTTAAATGAATGAGACACAGTTCTGAGGCCCAGAGATCTTGTTATCAACAATTACCAATTTCTGCCTTTTTGCAACACTTAAGGAATCAAAGGTACAAAGAGGATATTAAAGATCTTTCAAATACATGAATCAATAAGCCATATTGGATTAAAAGAATTTATCAGCAACCCTTTCATAAATCTGGAAGCATTAAAACTAAGAAATATTACAGTGACCCCAGGTTAAGTACAATAAGGAACAGAGCTGATGAAACATGGCTAATGATTGTATTTGAAATACACACACACACACAGGGGGCTGGAAAGGCACTGGAGGTTGGCCCCCACCCTCTTAATCGTGCCCCACACCATTATTCTCATTGTGCTGGTACATCATGAATGTTCCCAGTGCATAGAACAAAATAAAGCTAAAAGCCCATTTTTCATAACAGAAAGACTCGAGAAATTTGAGGGACCTGCAGCCCTGCAAAGGCTGGTTCTAAAGCATTTTGGCCACTTAAAAAAGAATATTCCCTTACTGCCAGCCCATGCCAGCCCCATTTGTGTTATTTATGAGTTTTGAATCATCAGATTAGACAAATACCTGGCAAGGAAAAGCAAATCCCCCTCCCCACCATAGTTAGACCTGTAGGGAGAAGGAGGAAAGGAATTTTACTAAAACTAAAGTAACCCTGTGGCACTTTCATAATTTTGATAACCCAGTAAGTTTTCTTTTGGTAATTCTGTAGCAAAACACAGGTTATAACAGGAGTGTTTTATAATGCACAAAATCAAAGTTGAGGAAAAAAGCCTCTCTTCAAAGGTCAAATGTTTATAATGTTTGATAGAAATTTGAAAAATATCCAAATAATAAAAATTACATTGAATTTGGGACTCTACAAAAAGTTTTAAAAATTCCATTATAAAGAGAGTCTTGTTTTTGTGTCACTTATTTGATGTCTAGAAAGTCTCATACCTTACTAAACCTACCACCTACACCTCTATTGATTTAATTTGTTTAAACAAACCACTGCAGGATTACTGAAATATATATTTGTTCCATTTCAATGAACATCTAAGCACCGTGTCCCTACAATAATCAGTTTCATTCCAGAGATAAATATTTTATAGCAAGACCTCACTGTAAAGTTAGTATATTAACTATATTCTTTACTCAAACTCAAGAGACAAATTAATATCCACTCTATGTTGATACCACACATAAAAGGTACTTAATTTAATTGGAATAGCTGGTAGAGTAAAAGGAAAAAAAGAATTAAAGACTGCAATGGAATACTAACACCCTTTTACAGTCCATAGTATATTTATTTCTTTACTGCCTAACTCTGATGGGTTTATTTTCTTTTCTCTGTGTAGAACCTTTACCTCTAAGTTGGATTTGAGAGATTAGAAAGTGGACGGAAATTTTTCATTGAAAGGGGCCAATTCTGAAAGGCCTTTTAACTGAATATTAATAATAATAATTTAAACCATGGGCAGACCTGCATGAGTATCAGACAGCCTTTGTACAGTGCTTTAAGATGACAAGAATATAAAGATCCAGGTACCCAGAAAATCAGGTTAATCATGTAAACCCAGGCAGCAGTTTAATCCCATGCCCTGTCTCTAACAGGGGCCAGCAAGATTTGACTCAGAGTCACTCCTGAGGTGACAGGGAGTGACAAAATTGAGGTGCCCAGTTCTGGACCCCCAGTAATAAACTGGCTGAAGTGGAACCAGTGCAGCAGAGGGGCACCAGGAAGGGAAGGTGGGAGAGGAGTCCAAGAGGAGGAGCTGGGGATGGGCTCGTTGAGCCTGGAAAAGGGCAAATTCAAATTGGGGCACAGCAGCAGATCCCTGGCACCCCCAGGATCCTGAGGAGATGGAAGCAGCTGGGTGGGCAAGGGAATTCCTGTGCTCAGGAATTAAACAGGAGGAATTCTCACTGCACTGAAGGAAACAAAACAAACAAAAAGCTCTCTCTGAAGGAATAACTGAGCAGTGCAACAGGCCAAGAGAGGCAGGGAAATCTCCACTCTTCCTTGAAAGTTCTTGAGATTGGACAAATTCCCAAGCAAGCTGGTCTGGACTAAATCCTGCTTTGAGCAGGAGGATGGACTATGGGTCTCCCAAGGTCTCTACCAACTTGAATAAAGCTATTTTAGGCCAGAATTAACATCCACCTGAATCCACAACACCATTTTCTGAGAGTGACCAGAAGTGACCAGGAAAAGAAAAAAATCAGGACAATTCTAATGACTCATAGACCAGATTCCAGTTTATGGATTTCCAGAGCTGGTTGGGTGCTTCTTCACCATTAATATCTTGTTTTCAATTCTTGGAATAATTAAATCAGTTCTTGTTGCAGAGCTTTCTTCCATGTGTATTCCTAATTGCTTTTGGAATCCATTTACGCACAAGGCACATGTTACAACCTGCTCCAAGGAGCCTCACAATTCAATTCAACAATGCAGGAAATGTACCAGAGTCTGTCATGTACATCAAGCACTTCTCATTCATTGCTGAGCTATTTTTTTTCTTTTTTCTCATTTGAAACCCTCTTTTTTGTTATTATTTTCAAGCAAAGTAATCAAATGTAATCAAGCTTCCAATGATTCTTTTGGAACTAAGACAGCAGTGATAAAAATATCCTTTTCAGGTTGGTTTTTTTTTTTCTCCCAGGCCTCCCCACAGGTTTGGCTGTAACCAGAAGGCACCTCCAGCCAGATGAGGAATTTTATTGCTGTGTGGCTGCAGGACAGGGTCTGGACACAGAAGCTCATGGCTGTTCAGGGTTTGATATCTATGCAATTCTTATTTTGAATACATGATTTCTCACTATGACAGCTCCAGAGAAGAGAGGTTATGAACAATAAAGAGCTGCCCTCCCTTGTCTTTCAGCAGCTGTTTCTCCTCTTCTGAAGGTTTGCACTAAATTTAACTCTGCATTGTTACTGGAGCTGTCTCCTCCCAAAGCTTTCAACGCGTGTTTGATGATCCCTCACTGAATAACTGCACAATGAGAAATGGGCTGAACCTGCACCAAGGTGAAGGCTGCTCATGGAAAACTCTTCCAGCTCCAGGAGCAGCACAACTCGAGCAGGGCTGCCCAGGGAGCCTCTGGAATCTCTCCCAGTGAAGCTTTGGAAGGTGACAAACATTTGACAAAGATGGTCTCGTACTACCTGAGCTCATCCCAAAGCAGAACATTTCTCTGCTCCCATCCTTCAGAGATTTCTGGGCTTCAGGGATTCTTTTCCAAATCTTGGTTTCTGTGCATTGTACAAACAAAACTTTGCTTCCAAACCACTCCATTCTGCTCATGCATTAGACTGTGAAGTCTGTACACACCATAAGTTTTGTGCAACTCCAATAGATCACAGGGTTTTTTTCCTTTTTAAAGATAACACCAGATTTTGTCTTATTTTCCCCTTAAAAGTATCTAAATACCCTCCATACATTTACCATTCAGGTAGAGATCAATACACACTAGAAAGACTAAAGTTTTTTAATCTAATTCCAGAAAAAATGGCATTTCCTGGGCTCCCTTATTCTACTTGCTGAAGTTTGTTTTAAACTACTGTAACTTTTACATATTAAAACATTTTTTATATCTATACATTGAATTTTCAAATGAGGTAACTTGGGTGAGTCACTTCTATTATATATATTTTTAAAAGAGTAATGAAAATATAATATTTACAAACAGAAGGGTTTGATTTGGAAAATGGGAAAATTATTTCAATTACATCTGTAGAAACTGCTTTAAATTGCTTAAGAAACCTTCTTGAAATTGTCCTAATCATAATGAACCCTCTTAGATGTGTTTTTAGACAACTAAGAGTTATATCAAGGGGGCAAAATTGAGCCTGTTAAGAACAAAATGATGAACTGAACTATGATGCTCATTGATACTTTCAACAACGCCTTCAATGTTACTAAAACATATTTTTAATAGAATTTAAACTAAGCAGAACCCCCTGAATACCACATATAAACCTCCACTGGGAGAAATACTCAATTACTTTCTGCATGCATAATACCCCTCCATAATAATCTTAAACTTCTATAGGAAAGGAGTTGAAGTTTTTAACCAGGGATTTGGTCACACTTCATCAGTATCATATTTACATGAGCTCAGCCAAACACCAGTGAAAGTTTTACTGTCAACTTACTTTGCATGTTCTGTTATTAATCCACCCAAAGCCCATTGAGGTGCTCCCCGAGGTGCAATCAGCTCTCAAATGTTGGGAAGGGTGTTTAAAATCGAGCCTAAATGGATTTGCCAAGGTATGGAGTTTGTCCTATGGCAAGTTTCAAACATGTGATGCAATTAAAAACATTCTGTAGCACCAGCTCGAAAGATGACAGGGAAATAATGCAGAATATGAAATATGGGAATGCTGTGCACCTGTGTGATTTGTACACATTTATATATACATCATAAAAAAAAGAAATCCTATCTACAGACAAATCAGACAGGTGGATTTAGATACCCTGTAGATAAAAGATACAACAGACAACACAAGCATTTTAAGTCCATGTGCTTTTACAAGTGTTTAATGTGTGTTTCTATATAGCAACAGCAATTTTTAGTTCTTTATCAATTACAAATGATTGCTGTGTATATGGGAATTTAAGGTCTGAAAAGTGAATATGAACTATTCTTGAAGTTAGTCACATAAAGCTGCATATTTTTAAGCCATAAACTTCCCAGTCTATTAGAAATAGAGCAGATTTGTATTTTAAGAGGTTTTCCAAGTGCAAGTGTGATTTACATTGTTCAGACACTTCCAGTTATTATTCATTCCCATGAAGGAATGCCCAGGAGAATGGCTTGGAATGATTCATCTTAGACTTGCACCAGTTCTTTCTGTTTACACCTGTGTCTGTGGCAGAGGTTTTGGTCAGGTTTTTGTGGCTTTTTTCCCCCTAGAGCTTTATTTTCCTTCTGAGCCACCTCAACAAGCACCATACCCCTTATTTTACAAATACTGCCATCCTTACAGAATATTTGAACTATTCTATGTATTAACTCTAAAAAAAAAAAAATCCATATAGTAGTCAAGAACTATCAAGGTCATTTCCTTTAGATGAGTTATGTTTTGTCTGGATTTTTCAATTTTTTTCCTCTGGCAACATATGGCCAATCAGAATAAGAAAATCCCATCTGTTTGCAATTGGTTTCAGCTACCATGCTTTAGTCTGCTGGTAATATTTTGAATTCTAAGCTAAGTAGGTCTTAAGCTGAGATTTCTTTTTTTTTTTTTTTTTTTTTTTTATTTAACCAGATCTCAACAGAGGAGAAGATTCCAAACCAGGTTTAAATCAGCAGCGATACTTGGAGTAATATTTTTGGTTTTTCATTCTATACCATTCTAAATTTCTAAAGCTGTAGTTCTTAAAGATAAAAGCACAGGGGAAGTGACAGCCCCACTTGGAGTATTTTTAGTATTTATAAATATTATAACATAAAATACAGATATATATAATACAGAGCCCAGTAGAGCAGTCATTGTGCTGAGATCAATAATTGTGTGGAGTTCTGATTTAAAGCACAGTTGATAACAAAGCCTGGCTGCTGTTGCTGGCATTGGAACCACGCTAGACTTGTCCAACCAGCCTGGAGTGAAGTTCCTCTCTCATCATCTCTTCCTGCTAAACAAACACCTGGGTGGGGAAAGGAGTTGATGAACCAGGGCTGCAAGCCTGGGCTACATTTATTTTTGCTAGATTATTTATAATCCACACCATTCCTCCTCTCTAAAACTCTGCCACTGAGATAGCCTTGGAAGCACTCACATCACCACTTTCAAAACAGCAAAACTCCTTTTGAGAAACTCAGCCCAAATGAAATGATCAAATGGAATACTGAATTTAGAAAAGAAGAGGGCAATATTTACTCTATTTAGGTTTTTATTCACTACAGGGTACTGCACCAGATGCTATGAGAGGTGACTTAGGAGATTTTCCTGCTTGTTAAGCATCAAGTAAACCAAGTTGCACATTCACAAGACAAGGAAATCTTTCAGATTAGTGTCTGATAAGGGAGTAAATAAACCCTACACCAAACAGGAATAATAATCTCAGCATTTCAGTTATTAAACCTACTGTGCATCAAATCATCTCAGCAGAGCCTACGAGGGAAACTTTGGAGAATAAACACCTGATAAATCATCCAGGCAGAGACACAGTTAAATACAAACTCATACAACGTCCACAAGCAAATGAAAATTTCAGGGCAGATTTATTAGCTTGTGGATGTTCCTAATTACTTGAAAAACTATAGGCTTACTACCAATGGTACCAGCAATCTGTAATAAGATCCTAAATCTTCGAAAAGAAAGAAGTTGCTTATTGAAGAAATGGTTTCATTTTCTCTCTCCTTTTATTCTTCAGTCTTGGAACACAAAGCAAATATCTGCTGGGCCAGGGCAGCGGGCCCTGCAGCAGCTCTGTTATCCTGTCACTCCCAACAAGGCTTCCTATAACTATGGATTCAGAGATACAAAGCAGAGGGCAGAGCAGGGGCTGATTTATTGCATTCAATTATTTTTGTTTAAAAGTTTCCTCTGGGGCACAAGCACGTAATATATTGTACTTTCCATTACCTGGTGCAAATGTAAAACATACCTGAAAAACACATTTCATGCTTATAACATATTAAAACAACAAGTAAGATGTCATGGCATGAGTTTGATAGATTAACTGCCACTTACTGATGTTGTACTATATTAGTTAACAGCAAATTAATATCATCAGGCATATTTCCTCTTTTATACCTAAAAAATATTAGTATGGAACCAGAGATTCCCATAAATTCTTATCACTCAGTTCTAAAAGAAGCCTTTCAATCTAATTTGGGACAAGATAAGCAGAATTTCTCCATTTATTTGCAGACCTGTTACTCATTCAAAAGTTCTCATTCAAAGTTACTCATACTTTTCTACCTCAGTTACCCTTTGGTAATTAGAAAATTCTTATCCTAAAATGCCCAAAAACCTGCACAGTCATCCCATGTGTTTTTCACCATGACTTTTGATGCCCACACACACTCCTAGACTTTAGGAAGCAGCTCCTAAAGAGCATTTCAGCAATTTGTCCATAACTGTCCCTGCCATGGGATGTGATCAGGACCTTTTGTCACACACTGATCTACACCAGGGGACAAAAGCTGATTTAAGGGATCTTAAAAACCTCAACCACCACAAGTCTTTAGAATTCTCTAAGTATGGCACAGAGAATACTAAATAATTTTAAAAGAAATCGTGAGTAGATACAAAAGCCAAAGAACAGAGGGAGACTCGGGCTGTATTTTGAATTTTTATGGTTTAATATGGAGTGCACAGAGGAAGAAACTGTTTTTTAAATGCTACATATCAAGTTTTTCCTTTAGCATGCCATGAAGCACCAAAACAATTGGTATTTGTGTTCTTGTGTAGTCAGAACATCCCTGCTCCCAGCTCCTTTCCAAAGCACCTTCACAGGGCTCTGCTGCAGATTAAGTTGTGACAATTTAAACCCAGCACAGCTGAGATTCCTGTCACTGAAACACAGAGTCATGAAGGGAGAGTCAGCCTCCAGTTTAGTGATGACAAATGAGCTCTAAAGGCTGACATTCCCAGCTTCTGCCCAAAAGAAAAGCAACAACATCTTTAATGAGTTGCAATCAAACCAAAGAACTGGCTGAGAACCCTCCCGTGAGAGGAGCAGGGCTGTGCTGTTGCAGTGAAATATCAGCTATAAAGTAGAGGAAGAGCTCTAAAGAAGAGCTTGGCTGATGCCCAAAGCCAGCTGGCACAACTGGAACTGCAGAAAACAAAGCTTTGAAGGATCAGGATTCAGCTTATTCTAAAAATATTAATAATAAGATGATAAATAGAGAAGAGAAAAATTACTTACATTATTTTAGGCTATAAACCCAAATGCTAAAGTAAGTAAACATGGATCTCTATTAAATCCTTATCTTCATCTTTTCCAGATCCAGCCCATAAGGAAGTAAAGAGTGGAGGAAGTGGGTTCAACTAATTAAAAAAGAGGCAATACAGGAGTGCAGCTGTTCTTGCTTAAGCACAGCTTCAGAAAACTTCAGAAAACTTTGTGCAGTTTTGCAACCTTGTTCTCCAGGCATTTCACCCCAGTTTCCTTCAGAAGAGGATGAAGAACTTGAATAATCCTGTAGAACACAGCTGACCTTTCATCCAGAGTATCTTTTGTGGGTTTTGTTTTGTTTAAATTAGGTAAATGTTTTTTTTTAATATTTTTTTGGGGAAAAAACCCTGGTATATAATAAAACATAGAATTAGAAAGCAAAAGCATTCTAAAATTTTATTTTAATATTTTGGAGTGTTAAGCTAAAATTGGAATACAGATCATATTGCATTTAGATTATTTCAAACAATAAAAAAGAATTACTGGGCCTGGTTTATTCAGAATCTCAGGAGTGTTCTCAGTGCAAAGGAGGAAGGAAGAAGTTCTGTGCTGGAATCCTAAAAGAGCAAGTATCAAAAAACTAGTGAAATGTGCAGCCCAGTGAAAGGTTCAGCATCTAATGATAAAAGCACAGCAGTGGTTCAAAAGCAAACAAATCCTGCTAGAATGAAAAATCAATGAGCTTTGAGAAATTCTGACAATGAAAAGGTCCCTCTCCCTGTGAGATCAAATGGAGAAGCCCCATTAGCAGAGCAGCCATCTGCCTTTTCCTGCTCCCCACGTCCTGTACCACCACCCAGGCTACTTTCTCCTTCACCAAAGGACATTCACAGCAGAACAAACAGGCCCAACATTTCAGGAAACAAAGAAAAAGAAATGATCTGGGGTGACACAGAAAGGTGCCAGAAATCAGCCCTTAAAACCAAGCCCAAGCCTAGCCAGGCCAGTATTTGGGAGGCAGGGAAAGGACTCCTTGGTGCACAAAATACCTCCAGTGCCAGGGGAAGGGGTGAATCCATGAACCTGAGGCACATCCCATGAAGAAAACTGATTATTCACACACACACAGATTAAATATTGCTATAAATTCTTTTGCAAGGTTATCCCACACAGCAGTGGGCTAAAGGTTTATGGCAGCCAATGTCAAACAAATGTGATTTCCCTGAAGGCAGCTGAACAAACCTGGAGGTGAAGGACAAATCTGGATTATTGATAAGTGTCTCTGACCTGTCCCCTTTGATAACTCTCCTTGTGTCTTGGAGCTAGGCTAAATATTTCTAAAATAATGGCTAAAATACAAACTGTGAGGGAAGAAATTTTACAAGAGACACCAAATAACAAAGTGCAGCAGATAACACAAGTTTAAAAGACAACAGGAGTAAAAATTCCACTCTCTTGAAGAGAAAATTGGCTTTGACTCATTCCCTGAAGGTGACATTCAAGGCAAAACCCAAAGCAACAAGTGGTTTATATTTGGGGTCTGTTTTATCAGCTGATAGCTGAAATCTGACTGTGAGAAAGGCAACATTCTGCTTCTATTCATGGCAGCTCTCTCGTTGCTTTGCATGACTTTCAAAGCAACAAAATAGTTGGGAAATAAATTTTAAAAAGTTCAAGAACTACTCATTAACAGTCAGACATCTGCACTTCCCAAACCACCCAAAACAAAGGCTGGTTCTTAATCCCAGTGGATCATGTGGACAGCAGACTGTGGGGGAATGCAAGGAGTGTTTTGGCTACAGCACTAATTCTTTGCAGTGAATAAATATATTTGCCTAAAAAGTAATGCAAAACACACATATTCCTTTCCAAATTCCCCAAGTGCCTCATCTTCCTTTCCCCATCCTTTCTGAGGGGCTCTGTTCAATGGACAAAAATTGCTCCAATTCCGTGGCCTTCCAGCTAATTAAGAGGATGTGCCAGTTCTTTACCCCCCGAGTCCAGATCTGTTTCTCTTCAACGAACTCTGCTCTTCAATAAAAGTTATACTCAAAGTATAGCATGAGCAGACCGACTTTATACAATGGCTCTCCCATTTATGACATGAGAAAACAATTTTCTCTATTACTATAAACTCTAATGATTCATTTGAAACAGTAAAACAGGGGGTTTAGCTGCCTTGATGAACTTACACATCCACCGTGGATTCATCTTTTAAAAAAACATAAATAGCACAGTGCATCAGAAAAACCCAAAGCAAATCATTCCCCAGCTTGTGGCTTTATGAGTTACAATAAAAACAACCTTTATTTATTTATTTTTCCACCCATAAATATCAGAGAATGTTAAAATTTGGCATGGAATCTATCTGCATCTCAGTCTTGTGCACTGATAAAAGAAATGGCAGTAATTTAAGAGATAACAACACCTGCTTGTGCCTCAGGGGAATGAGGTGTAAGCTCTTGGTGGGGTGGTTCAAACAAAATAACATTTACCCAGAAAACCCCACCCCAAACTACTCTGCAAACTACATATTTCTGACTTTCAGAAAGAATGCACGGGACTATCGTGGCTTACTGCGATTTCTCAGATGATTTCCAAATGTTTCATTACTACAGAGTATGGGATACGATTTCTGATCCAGATGCTTAAAAGAACAAATCTAACAAAGAAACTTAATCTGAGCTAGACTTGGCAAATTTTCCAGAAAAAAAAAGCAGAATGATGTTTTGGAAGCTGCTCAAACAAAAGCCAAAATGGAAATATGCCTCTTTCAACCATACCCTGGGCTGCTGTTAAAAATAAGAGGAACACTTAGAGTTTCCACAAGTGTGAATTGCAGCTGAGGTTTATAAAATAGAAAACTTCAATGTCAAAACTGCCCAAGAACAGTTCTTTACTTTTATCTTAAGCTAAAGCCACCATTCTCTACACTGTATTAACAAAGAAAACATGAGAGGTCTTGCATATACATGGTGGATGCTAGATCAATTAGAAGAAAAACATCAATTTTTTAAAATTATTATGCTTAAAAAATAGCCCACAGAAGCATGTAGATGGCAGAAGAGTGACACAATCCCCTACTTATTTAAACTTATTTAAACTTTAACCTGGCCATTTCAGAGCACCTCATGAACACGGGCAAAACTTACAGAAAAGGTTTTTTTCACCTTTAAACTGAGAAACTGTACAACAGAGAGCTCCAATCTGCTTGGAGTCACGTAGGATTTATGTGAATTCAAATGTGCTGAGGTATTGCTTTATCTGATAGCCTTGTTCCTCCCCTGAAGAAAGACAAGGCTAAATCTTTGTACAGCCACATATCTCTCTATAAACACCAGGAAAATTTCAAATCTTAGCCAATTCTTTTTTATTATTATTATTTCAAGCCATTCAGAGAGGACAAAGAACCAAATTTATGTTTGGCTTCACTTACTTCTGGGAAAGAATTTGGCCAAATGTTTGTATTCCATCAAGAGGAAGAAACTATGAACTTCAACAATAAAAATAACCAATACCATATACAAATTACATATGGAAGAATGTTGGTAATTGTCTGTCTTTTCACCCCCCCACCTTATATTATTGCTGTATGGTTGCAATTTAAGAAGTAGAAAAGCTCCCAAAGTAGAATTCCTACAGTGAGCAAGCCAGACAGAACTACTACAGGGAGTATCCCTGCATACCACAGGCTGTGTGGAGTTTAATTATGTAAATCTAGAATACCATATTCACGTTATATAAATCAATTTTATTCTAATTTCCTAGCAAGGAGGAAAGGCTCACAGAACCCAGAGGTATCAGAGTTAGAAAACATCTGCAACAAATCTAATTCTTTCGTTCTGCTACAGCCACTTGGCTCCCAAAGTGTGAAAAATGGCTATCACTTAGTAAAGCTGGTGTCCAACTACTTGAAAGCACACTCACTTTGAGAAGGAAAGTTAAATTACAAATGTTCTTACCTTGATTGGAGATTTACATTTTATAACAGCACAGTAATTTATAGGAAGGGAGAGTTCAGTATATTAAATTTATGCTGAGTTTAGATGCTTTAACTTCACCTTGATTTTAATTATGTAACAAGATACCAAAGTACAATTTTAAAAAAGACCTGAATACAATCATTAATATAGACATTTAGACTCCTGTCAGTGAATTGTGGAGCTTTTAATTTCCCTGTGCATGACTGCAATGCTGGTTTGAATTCAGCCCCACAATGGCCAAGACATTTCCCAGAGTGATAACAAAGAGGGGTTTTGTTACGGTTGCTGGAGGGGTCAGTGGCAGCTGCACCCTGGGCCTGCCATAATCACTATAAAATACTGGCCTGCAACAATGGCTGCTCATTGGAATATAAAACAATTGGAATGTTGAATCTGGAATTTCAGCAGCTGCTACTGGACATTTTCCATAGCTTTGAAGCACCAGCTATCAGCGCACTCATTTTCTGCGTCTTCGCATCCCCGATCTCATTTTAGTGATAAAAAACATTTGTGGTGCTGTACCACGAGTCAGATGCCTGATGTAAACCAGTATAAAAATAATCCCACAGAAATGGCAATATTCTTAATCCAAACCATTCCAGAGATGCATTTTAGTTTCTCCAGGAGTTGCTCTCGTGGAGCAGAGGAACAGCCTGAAGCACGGAGTGGGACGGGAGAAGGGAAGGGCAGAACCTTTCCTGCTCAGGCTTTTCTTCCAAGCCAGTTTCATCTGCAAAGAGACCTGAGTTTATTTAAGCCAAACTTTGTTTTTGCACCAGGAAGCAAGTAAAATGATTGCATTTTGCCACTCACAGCTCCAGTGAGCACTGGCCTTGCCTGGTGAAAGATCACTTGATTATCGGCAGCAGGCAGACAATAAATAAATCCCAGCGCTGTGACTGTCTCAGCACTTTATTATTAATGTACATTGGACCAGCCTAATACCAGGTTTGGCCCTGTATTTTTAAATCTCTCTCTTTTTAAAGAATATTTAAAGAAATTATTACATATTTTAAAGCACATTTCAATATTGTGGAATTCAAATAATTCTGCTAAGTTAGATGTCAGGTTTTTTCTGGCAGGCAAGAGCAGGGAGGAGCAGTGGTAACTGCAGGACATGATTCAGAGATTGACATTTATTTCTCACTCAATAGGATTTAGTTTCACTTAAATATAGCCCTCAAGGAATTAAAGAATAAAATATTCAGTTCCTGACACCTAAGAGCTCTCAGCCTTCCCAGAGAACACTGTAAGCATGGATGTGACAATAAATACACGGCAGATTCTGCAAACACACATAGAGACATTTACTGAAACACTCTTCAGCTTCTTCCCAGAGTTATAAATCTATTTTTTCTTCTTTAATAAGGCTTCAGCAAACAATATTCCCAGAGAGTTTGAAACAGCACTGATCCCAGTGAGGATCTACTGACAGAGACAGGAGGAACAAACACATTTTGGCCGAGTGAAAAGAAGCATATTCAGTGTCAAGCACAAGGAAAGCAATTCAGACAGATAATTCCTGGGAGACAAATGATTCTGGCACCAGCAGAAAGAAGTAACACGAAAAACCTTTTCCAAGGTCATCTCTGGATGCACACAATCAGAAGGGGAAAGCCAGACTCATGGAAAATATTTAATCCATTGACACAGACTCAGGTGAGTTCCAATATTCCCTGGCCATCAGAACATTATTTCTTGGAAATTCTCAACAAGCAAGTGCTCAAGGGTTGATGTGTGGGTCACAGCCTTTCACATGAAATACAATCTCACACTGAAATAAATAGTTCTATTTCAATTAATTAATTAAAATTGGTAACTAAACAGATCAGTTAAAGTAGAAGGGAAAGACAAAATGCAGAGCAGAAAAAGAACAGGATAACAAAAATTGTGAAGGAAAAGGAAAATTGTCCAAAGGAAATGTGATAACTTCAGTGTCAAACCACTGTGGACATGAGTCCTCTGCAGCCTGATTTGACAACTGGCTGCAATGCTTGTGAGTGCTGCTTTAGAGAGTTTATATGCATTGCTGTTGTATTACAGACAAACATCACTGAAAATTCAGAAAGAAAATTATAATCATGGTTGCAGAACCTCTACATTAATAGTACAGCTGAGCCTAGCAATATATTCATTTCAAATAATGCAAGTAAATACTTATTTCTGCAACTATTTTCAATTTTTGTCTGTCAAGTGATTTATCAAGTCAATATCCATGTGCCCAACAATGAACAGTGCAGTAAAGAGGATTTGGTTTCCACAGAACAATTTCGTTTTGATTTTTTTTGGAGTGTAATATAGGTCTGTGCTTCAGAAATTCTCAGTAATGATCTATGTGAAATGTTTAAAGAATATTTTACAGCTGACATAGTCCATTTATTTTAATTTAAATTGTATGCAGCCACCACCACATTTGGTGGTATCAGCTGACATCAGCAGCTATGTAACATCAACCAAATGCAGTCAGACACCAAAATTATTTAATGTAAGTAATGTCTGATGAATGGTATTCTCCTCCTATCCCTCCAAGATACCTGTTTCAGTGCTCATATACAATAAATAATTGCCAAAACCACTTTGTTTCAGAAATAGCCACTCTTTCATTTAATTTAGACCGACAACAAAGCAACGTTAGGAAAACCCAAGCTGATGTCATGGTTTTCATGGCATCTTTTCGACAACAAAGCCTGGATCCAAGATCTGACCACTCACAATTTCTAAACCAGATTATAAAACCTAAATCCATGCAAACCCTTAATGGATCAGGATTTTATTTCGAGCGCTGCAAAAACTTCAGTTGTGGCCAAGTCTTATCAGCTACGGTGGCAGGCAGATTACAGGAGCTGTGCCATGGATCAGTGCGAGGCACTCCCAGCTTAAACCAATTACACACTCAGCACAAAGTTGTCAAACTCCAGACCTGTGCCAAATCCTGCCCTGCCATTTCTGTAACGCTTACAAATTTTAAGGAGAATTACACTGAATGGAGAACCTGGGAAAATGTATGGTGGAAAGAGTGGAGTTTGGAAATCCAGATTTTAGTGGTGTGTAAATGAGGGATCTACACCAACTCCAGTGTTACCACTGCAGAATCTACTGGATTTTGACCAAAAGCCCACGGTTCAAACTCCCCTGCATCTACTCATGGGCAGACAGATCCATTAAATTATTTGCCAGCTGGGAGTCATTTCTTTTACAATAAGCAGCAGAGTGAGAGGTAACTACAAAGCAATCCAGAGCTGTCCTAATTACTCCTTCCAGGCAGGAAAACGTGTGATAAAATGCATGTTTTGTGATTCCCTTCCCCTTTACTCGCTTCAGCACTGTTAACCTGTAGCTTCTGATGGCCTTCCACAGTGCTCTTAAACCTGGTGAAAAACCCCGAGACAGACAATCACTGTACAATTTAAGGCACATAATTAGCAATTATTTCATGCACACTTCACAATAATAATCTGTTACGTACTGAAAGGAAAGAAACATTAATGAGCTACTTCTGGTGCCGCTCTGTGTACTGTGTTTGCATAATAATGAGGCCCAATCTGCTGGAAAACACAGAAAGGACAAATTAATAAGGTCGTCATTTTTGTCTAATGATGCTTAATACAGTTTGAGCAATCTGCTCGAGACAAAAGACGGGCACTCAGACATAGCCGATTATGCATTCGCGTGGCAGCTGAAATCTTTATTAAACAGAATGATGAATCTGATTAACATGTGATAACAAATATACAGTCTGGGAGCAGGGCCCTGGCACCTCCCGCCAGCTCCGCTCCGGCCCCTCCGAGGCTTTACTCAGATTGAGGTCAGACTGGAATTCCCGATAGGCGCATTAAGATAAAAGTTTGCCAAATGTGGTAACGTGATGAACAAAACAATATCCTGTTATATAAAAGCTACTGTCTCAACAGCTGACTGTCTAATCAGTGATAGCAACAACTCCTTAATAAGTTTAAAATTTTAATTGTGGGTTTCGTTCGCCTTTTAACATATGAAGGATGATTTAGTACATTAGCTAAGCTACATCTTAAAGCACCCCTACGTTTGTGCTACCAAAACATTCTAATTCCAAAGTACTGCCCTTCTATTCCATTTCACAAACACAATTCTATTTCCCAAAAGGAATATACAATTATTTAGAGTGTTTTAAGCAATACAAAAAAAAAATAATAGTAATTTATATGCCACTGATTTCATGTTAATGGAGGTTTCTAGGTCAATGGGGAACACAGGATGCGATTGAATTTGTAAAAATGCTGCACTAAATTTAAAAATCTAATTTTCAATAGAAATAATTGATAAAAAAGGGGATTAAAAAAAATGTACATGACGCAATTTGTTAATCCCACCTCAAATTAAAGTCATGAAAATACAGCGTTGCCTCTTTAAAGAGTGACTAAATCTAGGAGTAAATAACAGCTCTTAAATCCAGGGATTCCATTTTCAGCTTGCTTTGCTGGAGCAATGTGATTTCTATTAAATGAACAATTCCTTGCCTTCCAGAACCAACTGTACTTGATTTATAGTCAGCACATGACACGAAGCAGTTTAAGATGACACACGATACCTCATGACAGTGAACATGATTTACCACAGGGTGGGCAGCAGTAGGAACTATAATGTTGATTTTATCTCCACAAATATATTGCTCAGGAACAGCAGGAGCTTGGATTCAAGAGTATAGAACCGGGAGCTAAGACTGACTGAATCACAGCTTCTTCACTTTAATTCATCTGTGTTTGCTCTGGTAAATGATAGCACATCATAAATCATCATTTTCAACTCCTTGGACTCATTCTGTGTGCCTTCATTTACATGAATATATTCCCAATTACAAGACAACAACAGCCAGTGCATTTAAAGCAAGGAGGTGATAAAATTAAAGCTGTATTTACCTCTAGCATCATTCATCCTCAGTCCATCCTACCTTTGTAAATAAATATCTTTATTTTCACACACAAAATAAAAATAAAATAAAATAAAATAAAAGATAGTGGCTTCCTTCCTCACCCCCTCAAACCCCACACTCAAGTCACCTGGCACATTAATCTACCCCTAAGACATGGTTAGATCCAAAGCAGAGATGGACAATGGTTTCCCAGCTCTGTGGAACATGATGGGATATTTTTTCCCCCCAAGCCTCTCCTTTAAAAAGCCATGTATTAAGAGATTAGATGTGTTTCTCCCAAAGCCACGAGCTCTCACAATGACCCCCCAAAGCCAGAGGTGGGGAGGTTCAGCCTCTTGCAGGTCTACAAGGTTCTGAGGTTCCTTTCTAGTGGGTAGAGAAAGAGTAACAGGGAGGAATGGGAAATGAAGAAACTCATACAGCAAATCTGCAGGAGTTAACAGAGTATTTTTAGCTAAAAATACCCAGAAGTTCAATCTGCAGGTGGGCTGAGAAGAAAACACTGGTTTGTTTTACATTTTTAAGCTAAACCAAGTTGATCCCACATTTAGAGCTGATGGGATGGAAGAGCCACAAAAAACTTCAGAAGATAAAACAAAAAATCAATTCATTCTAGCTCTGAGGATCCCCTTATTTCATATTCTGCCACTATAAATTCCCTCAGTGGAACGTTTCATTATGTTTGATACAAAATGAATGCTAGAAATGCCATGAAATCTTCATGGTGGTGTTTGAAATCCCAAAACTCATGGCAAATAATGTTTCACAAACCTTGTCCCATCACCACACTGTCACACTCTGCATTTCAAACAGCTTGGGCAGCTGATAATGACACACACAGGCCAAAACATGAGGATCATATTCAGCTTTTGGCAAAGATTCAGTCACAAAAATCTCTCATTAAACTCAACTGCATTTATATCTTGGAATAAATGAAGGAAAATGCAGGGAAGGCAGAGGTGTCCTGGGCTTACCTGCACAGATCACTCAGGATGGAACCTCACCCTCCACTTTTAAGAGAAAAATACAGAGTTTTGTCATCCAAATTTCAAAGGGTCCTATTGAGAATTCAGTTTGCTCACACTGAAATACAATACCTATAAATAAATTTCTTCCTGTTGACTCCATTAAACCGTGTCCATGTTCATCCTTCAGGGGCTGATTAACTTCTTTTTTTTAGTGCCAAAACTAACATAAAACTACATGTCTGAAAATTCAAGTCTACAGCACTTGTGTAAATATGTTTTGTTCTGGTTTTCCTTTCATGAAAGGCATGGATGGCTGCTATTTTCCTATCCCTTTTCAGATGTAATACTACAGACATTGCAACAAATTAGGTATAGACAAATATATTCAGTGACCTGAACTCAGTTCTTAACTATCATTTCAAATCTGTGTGGTAGAAATCAGATAAATCATATGAAATTATCTAGATGAATATCCATTCTACCTTTTACAAAAACGGTATTTTAATATTTCCTGTACAAATCATTCCATGATCATTTTCTTATACAAAATAAACTGATCTGACTTACCCATGACTGCACTTTATTACTGAAATGAGTAATCTCAGCTCCTATCAAAGGGCTTGGAGAAATGGACTGAAGGACACAGCTCCTGCACTGCAAGTAACTTGTCAGAGAAGATTCCTTCTCATTCCAAATAGCATTTAAAGATAAACTGCCACTGAGGTCTTTCAAAAGGAAAGAAATAAAAAGAGGTTTATATCAGAATCAAGAGAGATTTTTCAAAGAGATAAAAGTAATTTTATCAGTTGCATTTCACATTTCAAAATGTCAGAAAGATGGTAAGGAATGCTCAGTAATCCCTCCTAAAAATGAGTCTTTGTGGCAAGAATCACATCTCATTAACTGTGCCATCCTAGCACCACTGTGGGAGCAGCAGAATTGCCCACACATGAAATAAAATACTTCCTTTTTGGTCTCTGTCACCTGAAGAACCACAGGGCTGCACATTGCAATGATTTCCTTCCAAACACAGCACTTCTGCTTCAACCACAGCCAATTCATGGATTTTAACTTGTGAGAAATGGAAAAGATTCTGCTCTCATTATCCTTTATTTTTTAATTCTTCATTAGGATATTATGGAAGGACCCAACAAATCTGGGAGTGCAGGGGACACTGGAGCTCATCTTCAGTGTTTGCTAAACCTGCAGAGCCCACAGAGCTTTGAGGAAGGAAAATCTCACCACGAGCTTCCCAAAAGGTCCAAGGGAAGGGTGTCAATGCGGTGAATGGTATTTAATTTAATTTAATTTAATGCAAAAGGGCTTGACAAATGCTAGCTGGTATTTATCAGTAAGAATTTACCTTTCATTGGCATCTGATAAACCTTCAGAGTTTCTTTAAGGTGACCAAGACTTGCAGCATCTGAGATGACCAACATCACATTATCATCTTCTGAAATGGCCTCTAGTTTACACTTACAATTATTAATGGATTCTTTACGTCTTATATTGGCATTTCTGAAGAGTTTCCAGATTATTTGCAGCTCACTATTACTGTAGTTAGCTTTTCTCAAAATTCCTATAATTTAAAAAGTGGGGTGTAAGACTTATATACACACATGGTTTTGAATACAGTACTGTTCAACCATGCTGCAAACTTTCCACATTTACAAGATGGGAATTTAGGCCCTGATCCAATACCCACTGCAGGCACTGAAAAGACTTCTATTGCTGTAAATGGCCCTTGGAAGAAGGCCTTATTTAAAATTTTTAATGTGTCCAAAATTTACTTTTCAACAGATAATTTTCCCCTTGTTATTACTCCCAAATCGACCAGTGAGCTTGAATCCACTTTGAATAAAGTCATTTATTTTTCATTTTCAGATTTTTTAACTTTCCTCAATCAACTGGCATCTGAGATTCAGTTTAAACAACATAAAACTTCTTGCTGACAACAGCCACCCTGCTAAGTGCAGACATTCCTGTAGCTCAGAATGCTTTTCCTGAGCACTGTGGTTCCATTTCACAGGTTCTGCACCAGGGATATGATGATCCTGATATATCCTGATTCATGGAGTGAATGAATGGCTCCTGATGAGATTACCCAAATCTTAAAGGTTCTTTTGGGAAAACAGGGAGGCAAGAAGTTCCTCCATGACCTGGGCCTGCTCAGTGTGGAATTTTCTAGCTGGCCTGGTTTTAATAGGTGCAGAATGTGGAATAGTTCCCATTCTCCCTCAAGCACGGGTTTGGTTTGCTGAAGAGATTTGTCCTTTTTTTGGTTTCATCAGATCCAGACTTTGAGCATGAAGCATCTCTAACTGTTTCTGCATGTAACTGATGAGAATATCTTGTAATTAGGTCATTATCACACATGGCCCAGTGGCCTGAAGATCAAGCTTATTTTAAAAAAATAGAGTCACTGTTACTCTTATCAGCCTTTAGACATTCCCAAATTAAAGTGTCTCACAAGACCACAAAGAATTTCCAAAAGCAGCTCATCCCCACTTTGTACAGTGTGTCTAAAACCAGACTAAAACCAAATTAATACAAGGTAGGTTACACATTGAAGAATAGCAGTGTAATTATCTGGATTTTCTGTCAGACTTTTGATAGTTCATGCAAAAATGCACTGGATTCACTGAGTTACTGTGCCAAGGTATTACCAAACTCCTCACAGCAACTGGTAGCAAATTAACACCTAATCCTGAGGAGGAACAAACCTCAATGAATGGGCCACTATGCTCCAAATAATTCCTTCCAGCCTCCCATAATGGCAGAAGTTGCCTCCAGTTAACTCTCAAATACCAGATTGAAGCTCAAGACAGGTCAGTGTGGCAGCACCACTGAATCAAGAAAACTGCCAGAAAAAGTAACATTTTAAATAATTGTTCTTGCCATAAGTCCCTTCCCTCAAAGGCTTTGTGCAGGTCTCATAACTCATTATTCAGATACCAAATCCAGTGCAGAAATGAACCAATTATTCTAAAACATCCCTCCAGCACCCAAAACTGAGAAAATAAAAGGGTGGATCAGAAATCCCATCCTTCCCAATGAAACAACTGATCTTACCCTGTGCTTTGGGCAGGATTTCAGCTCCACAGACAACACAATAAAGTCCTTTCCTGCAAGGCTGGTTGTGTGTTTCCTTCTAACAAGGCAATGCACAAATGTATGTAAATTCTGGTTTGCACATAGTAACTATACAGATTGAAGCATTCAAATATAAATAAAGTTAAATCTATCAAAACTGCTTCAGAGAAATACAGTACTTGAAATACTCAAAGGAGTCTGAGTCGATGTTTATAATTTCTATTAGTTAATAATTCAACATACACCATGCTAAAAATGTTGAACCTTTCTTAAATAGAAACCCTGTCATATAAAACATGAGGGATTTTACAGCCTATAACACTGCAGGCTATCAATTTGTTGGGAATTTTGCAAAGGACCCTGGGATGGTTGGTTGGTGCCTTTGTGCTTCCCATGAGAAACAAAGGTATCTACTGAGTGTGTAAATCAGAGCTCTGCACATCAGGAAGAAACTATTTCATTGTATTATTTCACTTGAAAAATGCTATAATAAATGATTTTTAATTCCCTTGCACCTTAACACTCAGCAGCCACTCAGAACAGGTATTTAATCCATGGATGTGGTACCTTTCTCTCTCGGGAGCAGCCACTTTGCCTAAAGGCAGCTTTCCTTCTGCTGCATCTCCTCCGAACTTTCAACCCTTGAATAAATTCAAGATTCTGTTATTATTTTAGGCAATAGAGATTATACTGAGCTATTATATCAAAGTAGGAAAAGCATTTTCAATATTTTAGCCTTGACAGGTGTGATAAATCCAAACCAATAATTCTGGGAAATTCGGTATATTGACTTCATTTCCCTTCTATCTGCAGGTTGGGTAGCATTTAATTCAGAGAACTACCATAAATATATCACCTCTAGAGAATATTCTTACCTCTAAAATATCAAATAACACAGTTATTAAATATAAAGAGAAATTAAGAATGAATTTACACCACAAGAAACAGTCTACCCCTTACCTTCCAAACCCAGCAGAACACAAAGGGGTTTTATCCACCTGTTGATCTGAGTTTTTAGAGGACAGAAATTTTTTCAAGAAATCATAGTATCTAGTGTTGATGTTTCAATAGATATTTTAGAAATAATGGTTAGTTTGATAAAAAGTTTAAATGAGTGTGATTTGACACAGAGCAGGCCTTGCCTTCAAGGATTTCTGATCAAAGGAAGAGGCACCACAAGCTCAAGAAAGGAACAATCTGCTCCAGATAAGGAAAAGGAGATGGATTTTCTTCTTTTTTTTTTTGAATGTTATGGATTTAAAGACAGACAAATCTCCTGAAAGACAAATAAGAGGCTGTGGGCCACTGGATGAGCAGACAAGTCACAAAGCTTAAGTGATTTCTGTTATCTGTTTAGACACACAAAAATGCACAAAGTGGTTTGCTGCAGAAGATTTGCTTTAGGAAAACTGAGGATTGAGACTCCTGAGGATCAAGCTGATGGATTCTGGGGAATGTGGCTGCAAAACTTCTGCCAGGGACAGCTCTAGAGGCCAGGTACCAACAGTAACCAGCATTATTCAAATAGAAATTAAGAATATTTCTCTTTAGATTTGTCAGAGGTTTTCAATACTGGGATTTCTGCCGTATCAACTAAATTAAATGCTGATAATCCAAAGTGAAAACCAGGAAATTTAAACCAAGGAAATTTGATCATCAGTATTGCAAAAATTAAACCAAAAGCTTTATGCCAAATGCTGCCAGTTAAAGAAATTCAAGTGTTCTTCCCATTCTTGCAAACAGTGTCCAGTTTCATAAAGATGAATTTGTTGTGTAAAGAAAGGGCACAATTTAAATCCTATTGATATGAGCATGTTCAAGGTCTGGAGAGGTGGATTCAAAATGTTATTTAAATGAACTTTTATGGAAAATGACCAGTTAATAATTTCATTTCTACTCTTGAAAAAAAAAATATCAATACCTATGAAGCAATCTTCAGATTGCAAAGATCCTTCATCTTCATATGAATGTAGGATGGCAATGAACAATCTTTTCTTGAAAAGTCAATATGTTTTATTACAGAAAAATCCTGGCTGTTTTCAATGTAGTAAATGAAAGAAACATTAAAATACTTTAAAAAAAATAGACTGGGCAAGATTCAAAGACCTTTGTGGACAATTTACATTTCATATGTTACATGTAAAAAGTGCTCATAGGAGATACAAATGAGAACAGGTTTTGACATGAATAAACACAGAATCCAAAAGAAATTAGATCCTCCCACAAAAGGAAGATTTAAAGAAACCTCAAATTTTTTTCTGAAGAAACTTTTCATCTTCATCAAATATCATAATGTGCAAGGCTCCTGCTGGACATTTTGATGTAAGAAATTGGAAGGAATCAAAGTACTGAGAATGCACCTGTTTTGGTATTTAGGCTCAATCTATGACTTGATCTGCAAAGATACTGTTTCTATATGTTTTCCAAAAAAGACCCACAATCTAACTAATGCAGAAAATCATTATTTGGTTCTATGGGTATTGTGCTTTTTGAGGAAAAACCCAATTATTTGACTGTATTTAATGGTGCATTAATTAAATCTGTAATGGAGAAACCAGTAATTCTAAGTCAGATCCTACTTGTGTTTCTATTTAGAATTTCCATGCATGATGTCCTTTAGCCATGAAGTCAGGATGAAGAATCTTCATTCTATCTCTAGAAAACTGCACATTGCAAAATTCTCCCAGTGAAAACCCCAAAAATATAATGAGAAACTGAGGGAATAATAATAATATTGAGGGAATAATAATAAACTGAGGGAATAAAATGAGCCTGAGGGAAGCTTTTGTTCCATGAGGACAAGGGAAGTGTAGCTGCCCTGTGGTGTTTTGAGGGCTGCTCACCAAAATTCCCACAGAAACTGTCAGCAGGTGCCACTATTGCCCAGTGGAAAGGATGACACACCTTTATTTCGGGATCTGGAAAGGCTGATTTTCCTTTTAGGGGTGTCCATCTCCTGAGATGCTCCCTGCTCTGCTCCTGCTGCAGCTGCCACCTCTACAGCATCAACTGCACTGTCCCTGCTCCTCACATTTTCCATAATTCCATGGGGACTTCTGCCAGCCTCAGCTTTGTCAGTCACATTCTGTGTTTCTGAGGTGTTGGTGGCAAAAAGATCAGCAGGGACTGTGGAGCTGCCACATTCCACCCAATTCCCAGTGGTACAACAGGCTGGGAATGGGACTTCAGTTCCCTGTTTCTCTGGATCTGCATCATCATAGAGCTCTGGGGTGAAGTAAATGCTTTCATCCTCATCCTCATCCACATTTAATGCTGAAGGCTCAGCTGTCCCTGCTGCTGAAGGGAACTCCCTGCAGGGCTCAGCTGGAAGCTGGAGCTTACCAGGATGTCCTTCAGCACCTGGAGCCTCAGCATTTTTAACTGAAAAATGAGATGTGTCCAAACATGATTCTGGTCCACTTGGTTGATGATCTGCAATTGATGATGATTGACATTGATTTAAATGATCAATAATGTCACTAGGCCCGTTCACATGCTCCTGTCTGCTGCTTGCTGTGGCCCTGCATTTCTTGGCTACAGGAGTTGAAGTCAGTGGTTCAGAGCAGCAATTCTCTCCCACAGTATCAGCACTGGTCCAACCATTCATTTTTTCTGTCTCTATTTTAATTGCTGGAATTTTGGGGGTGGTATATATATGTTTCCTTCTCTGTTTTTCATGGTGAGAATGGCTCTCTACATCAACTTCCTGGTCACCTGTGAAAAACCACAAAACATAAATGAATTTTATCTGATTTACAGCATGTTTAGCATATCAGAATTACCACTGTTTTAGAAGGTTTACAGTGATTTTACAAAATTCATTAAAAACAATATTACAAACAAAAGCCCAGATGTTATAACTATCTTCACACATGAATTATCTTAATTAAATGAATATATTAACAAGCACATAAAGGTAGAGTATGACTGGATTTGAAATCTTTTATTATTGTGCTCTTATCTTATTCACCTCTTTCTTGACTGAAATGAAATCAGAACCTTTCCTAAAATTTAGGGATGGATTTTACTTGTGAAGCTGGAACTAGAGGAGATCACATGGAAGGTGTCTCACAGCAATGTCTAAACAACAGATGTAGCTTAAACCAGGGCTCAACTTGCAGTAATGCTAATCTTGATGTGTTTCAAATATATTTTAAATTATCTTCATAGTGTCCAATGGAAAAAGAAATTAAAATGAAAACATTTTGATTGTACTATAAACTTATCAAAGATTATTCTTTTAACACAACCAGATGGAACGAGAATTAATTTCAGTCTGTTGAGCACAGCTCCTCCACATTTGTGAATAATTATCATTTTCCACTATAGCACTTCTGTAATTTTAAAAAACATTTGTTCCTTCCAAAAAAGATGCAAGTCCACATTTGAAATCGCCAGTGGGAATGAACATACTTTGTTTCACTGCTGCCATGCTGTCACTTGGCTGATCCCATGCTGTGGGATGAACTGAGCTGATGGTTGCAGTAAAATGAACTGAGCCCAGATTTTCCTCCTGACTTTTAGCAGGAACATCTGGGGACAGAGGAATGGTGGCCTCTTGTTGAGAGCCTTGTGAGAGGTCCCTGGAATGTGCAGGGAATTCAGTGCTGTGCTCTGAGGAGGGATCCCCACCCCTCTGGTTCCTGAGGGCGAAGGCGTGCAGGGATTCCAGAGCGCTGCCGAAACTCCCGTGGTGCTGGATCCGCTGCCGGATCCACTTGGATAATCCTGGGGGGAAAGAAATATCTTACTGCATAAAAACAGCATCTCTAGCAGGTGTTTCACAGCAGTAAACAGCACTTAACAGTGCAAGTATTTCTGTGTATGCATAGTCTCAAAGATTTCAAGAATTTGCTCATGAAGCAACAACAATTCCTCCTTTCCAGGGTTGGGAACTTGATTTATTCAATGGAAGTATTCTGATAGGCAAACAAAAAATATCCTTCTTTTTCTATGAAAAGCCTTTTTCTTTTTCACTGCTCTTTTTTTTAGGTTCAAACTGCTGCCTTGCATAAACATCATTATATTTTTTTGATGCCTGGTTGTTCACTCTGCTTGTTACCATGAATTATTTAAAAGCAGTTTGCAGAGAGTGCAGCTATTTATCATATTAACAAGATTGATAAAAATTTGAATATAATGAAACTTTTTACAACTTTGTGTCAGATTAAGTAACAGTAACTCAGAAAGAATCACAACTGTTCTACAACTGCAGGTTTTATTATAACCTATCAAAATAGTATTTCAAATTCTTAAATATCAGATGTCTTGAGCATAACAGCTTTTTAGATGATATTGGAACACACAGAGGTCAAGTAAAAACTGACTGCATCGATTTTAGAAAGTGTTTTTGAAGCTATTTCAATATTCTTTGAATATTAATTTTTCAAAAAACCAAAAAACCAAAACCCCAAACCCACAACAGCAGAGAACTTCACTCTCCTGTGAAGTTTTACTTTTTAGAGAAAGAAATTTTACCAAGTCTCGAACATATGGATTATTTGTGCTCCTGTATGAATTTCCTGTGTTTGCTTCAATAATTTCGATGTATTTTTAGTACAAGCACCTCAGAGAAGGAGCTGGACTCAACTGCAGCAGCTGAGCTCCACCTGCTGACCAAGCCCAGCAGGGGCTTGTGAGCTCAGCTCTGCCCAGCAAAAAGGGCAGGAACAAAGGTAAAAACACATACCTTATCAGTTTATTTTCTAACTTTTATGTTTTTAAAGGTTGTGCACAGAATCTGTTTTATTTCATCTGCATTCATTTCTACCCAGTATAAAACTAAAAACAGAAAGCCCTTGTATACTGAATATTCAGCAGCTCAATTTCTATTCCATGGTTGTGGAACATTCTGACCCTTCCTACTCACCTTTATTTGTACAACCACATTCCTGTAATTCAGAGTTTTCAGTATTTTTCAACATTAGGAAGTTTCCCCAAAAGATTTTTACATCTTACCAGTTATGTATTTATTTGGGTTATTCCTGAAGCGGTCGTCAACTAAAATTAGAGCCCCCCAGTCATTCCTGTGCCTTATACACCTAAAAGTGAGGGGGAAAAAGAAGAGTGTTTATGTAATTAGAGGGCATCCAGCAAAAATCTGTGAGAATTAGAAAACAGGGATTGTTCTGGGTTGGTTGGAATATGGGAAATTATATAAGTCCTCTTCTACTGTATGCACCAAAATTTGTTATGGATGTTACAGAAGCTTCATTTTCCTTCAGCTGTTGAATTTACATGAAAACAGCTCAATGAAAAATAAAATACACAAATATTCAACAGCCAATCAAACCACATCATTGGTTTTCCACTCTTAACTGGGCAGTGTAAACGTTATAGAGCTTCCTGCCAGCTTGGTGGAATATTCTGGTTTTATCAAAATCCTTCCCCACATCTCAGGTTAGCAAAGGCTTTGGCTCATGGTTTTATAAGGAATTTATGTTAGAATGGTAGCTTATTTTCTCCATTTAAGTTTAGACCATCCAAATGATAAATTAAACAATAAGTAATTGTCACTAAAACTTAAGTTCAAGCTGATTTCACATTTATTATTTCTCTATTGGTATTACACAACTGAGTTTTCTTAACCTATTTCAATTAATGCTCTTCTATTCCAAAGAGGTATTTAAGAAATCAGGCATGTAACAACAAAAATCCACAATGAGATTTCTCAATATTACAATTTCTCTCAATTTTCTCTCCAGGCCTTCATTTATGTCATCACATTTGCATTCAAATAAGAAGAGTTTTCCAGCCAATGTTTCTGTGGCTCTGTATCCATGACAGATGCACAACACCTATGAGAGATGTGGATGGCAGCTCTAATCTTTATTTATATGATAAATTTTGTTGAAGGAGGATGAATTAATTCTACCCTGTTAGTAACATTTGAGGGATTTTTTCCATCTAGGAAAGGGAAGCTATACCACTTCTTCTAAATCTAGGAAGAGATCAGTGAGCACAATAATTGAATTGACCTTTTGCAAAGGTCTGAAAAACCCCACTGCTATTTCTCCCTTTCAAAAATACTTGTAGGCTAAACATCAAACAATTGTTCTGAGCCCACTGAGAGTGTGAACAATTAGTGCATTGGAAAAGTCCTAAGGATCTTCATTTGCTTGAAAGCTCAAGAACTATTTGTTTCTGCTTGTGCTTTTTTTTCCCCCTCCTGTATATCTGGACTATGAGCAATAAAACTTCAACTAAATTGAAGTGGGTTCTGAATGTAAAACAGAACCCCTGAAATATAACAATGCTCAAGTGCACAACAGGCTGAAAAGCAGAGAGTTGCCAGCACAGAGCACCTCAAGAGACAAAATTTGCAATATGAGAGGTTTGGCCTTACTTACCCCTTTGTCCTAAAAGTGGGGAATAAATCCTTAAAGATCTCCCTAAAAAAAGTTCTGCAAATTTATATAGTTTTAGTTGTGTTTATCTCACCTTCCCAGGGCTTGGTTGAGAGCTCTGTAAGCTTGAATTTCATACCACTGACTCCCTGATAAAAGGCCTCTTGTACTTTTGTGCTGGTCATTGTATTTCCTCTTTAATTCAACCTAAGAAAGAAACCAGAAAATATTTGGTTTATTAATGTTGTTGAAAAGGAGATATTCTAAAAGGGGAAAACAAGGAAACATTGATTAAATGAAAGAATATATGAATTGTGCTTCAGTGTTTCAACTCTGTATTTTGTACACTAACCAATCCTGGCTTCTAAAACTGCCCTTAGCTGTGATCTGTTCCAATAATTTAAATGTATTGACATGAGCACCACACACTCATCCAAATCTCTCCCAGTAAGAGAAGGATAAACTGTTCAGACAGGTGTAAAAACCCCAAACCAGGTACAGGTAGGACTCCAAACCCTGGATTGACTGGCTCTTCCAGAAGGAAATGCCCCACTGGAGCTCTCCATCCTTCCCTTTGTCACAAAACCCACTTCAGAGCTGGGACCAGACCCTGCTTTTCCCAAGTGAGAGTTAAGCAAATCCAACTTTTCTTCCTCTACAGAAGCTGCAAAAGATCTTTAGAGACAGAGGGGCCTCTCCCAAGGACCAGGAGTCAGCAACACCAAGCAAAATTCCCAGCTTGGCATCACCTCCTGATGTTTGGAAATGTTTCACTGGAGAGCATGGGGACATCAGGCAGGGAAAAACACGTTCCCCTTTCTGAAAAAAACATCCCTGATGCTTCAAAATCTGGAATGAACTGCCCAAGAAATGCCCTGCCTCCCCTTCCCAACCACATGGACAACCACACACAATGCCTGAATTGGAACAATTTGCATTACAACATTATTTATAACAAAAGGATTTATTATTACTATTCAGTTAGGAGAACTGAATTTCTTTTTTTTAAACAAGCATAAAACTACACCAAAAAGAGTCTTTTTGTTGCTCTTTTGTACAGTATTAACCTTTCTAAACTGACAAGTGAAAGGACACGCTTCAGGAGAGAAAACAGCAGACTTCTAACCTCTTCTGACAGGTAACTTTCAAGTTGCATTTGGATAAGAAATTTTATTTTATGTACTTATGCCCTTTAAATTGCCTGTCAAATTTACAAATTCAATCTTTACAGCCAGAAAGTAAATTCAGTTTGATTTCACAGATTTAATATTTGTTCCAGTCACTCAGAATTTACTGACTGGCATGTGAGGTTTCCTTTGTTATTTTCCAAACAGAAGTTGATTTCTTCTGAATGGTTTATGAACATTAAACTGTTCCTTAAAAAGGAACTTGGCTTTATCTGTGCATTTCTACAAACTGAAATACTACCTGGAGAAAGAAAAGGGTACTGCTCACATTTGGAAATGAGGAATGATGTTGGAAAAGTTCACTGAAGTCTTTAAAACATAACCATTGACAATATACTCCTGTGTGTGTTAGTTATGCACTTGTCTTCTAGTCCTGGTCAGTTTTATAACAATTTACTGTTTGAAGAATTTTGTTATCAGTGAGAATTTTTGTTATCAGTGATTATTTGGAACAAATGGAGGTTTACCAGTCCCTTACTTTGCCAGCAGACTGTGCAAGCAGTGTTACAACAACTACTCCTGTGTCTTATGCTGAAAATTACATTATTTTTAAATATGTGCATAAACTCACTGAAGTAGCAGTAAAATGCAAACCAGTCAGATTATCTAAATAAAATACATTACTTCCACATTCTTCTAACACATGTCAGTGTTATCAAGTTTATTGCTTGTATGCAAAGCACCAATGACATTTCATTGCTCAAATCATATAAACCCCATTTTTTAATATAAAACCCCATGAGTCTGGTGGGGTTTTTAACCCAAACCCCTTTCTCTAAATGTGTAACATATCTCTAAAACTTCCTGATATTAATTTTGCAAGGGTTACCAGAAAATAACCATTCTGTTTTCTCCCTGCAGTGCTCCTGCCTCAGCAGAGATGATGCCAAGCCGCATTGCTGCGAGTTCAGTTTGCAGGGGGAGGCTGCTGCAGGTAAAAGGCCAGGGCCTGTCATTTTAATGCAATCAGAATCTATTTCATTGTGGAACTGCTGCGTTCCCCCCCATCAATTCCACGCCAGATTCAAGCTGACATGTTACATATGTGAAAAAGCCAGTGCCTCCTGCTAGCAAATATCCACAATGTGCAGGAAAGCACAGGCTAGAAGGGATTAGTTAAAATGTCAAAAGACAGCCTTTTACTTTTACCTGTTCATCCTTAAAAACATCCTCCCAGCTCTGGGGCAGGATTTGCAGACAAAGAGCTGCACAAGGCCCCTGGCAAGCTCTGCCATCCTGTAGCTGTCACCCAGATTAGGCTTTGATCTGTCTGGGAGGTCACGGGCACAGCCACGTTCACTCAAATCTCCCCACATTCCACCTGCAAACCTCTCCTGCTTTTAATGCTTAATTAGTTCGACATCTTTCACTCTGCAATATTAACTGGGAAACAGCAGCGAAAAAAGATAAATGCCATGAACAATTTCTTTTTTTTTTAAAGGCTTGGAAAGATACTTGGAGGCAGTTTGTGCTACAACTCAAGTGTATTTTTCAAACAGAATTAGCAATAGAGGTTTTTCTCCAATGACAACAACATTAAATGACATTTGTTACATGAGATTTTAAAGTTAGTTACCTGTGGTGATATTCCTTCACGTGAAGAAACTCAAGACTTATTCAAGATATAAATTGATTTATACTGTGCTGACCATGGATTATAGGAGTTAGTTCATGGCACAGAGCTGAGAAGAGGAACTAAAAAACTACAGCTTGGTTTTGACCCCCAAAATAATCTGCAAATTCACACACAGAACCTGCAGCCTTTCACCAGGCTGAACCAGGTCTATTCAGAATGAACAAACAGTATTTTATAGCAAGGTATAAAAATATCAATCTATTATGGACTAATTATTTCTAAAGAAAAATCAATCAGAATACATTTAAACTGATTTATCACTGCCAGTACCGAAGGTAGAATGGGCTAAGCCCATTTGTTTATTTTGGGCAATTTAAACCAGCACATTGACACATGAACTGTGTTTGGTTTTACTTCATCTGGCAAAGTGTTGAGGAGTATTTTTAATGCATTACTTCACTGAACCAAATGCAAACTTTGCTTTTTAAGAACAAATACAAGTAACAGTTTAGAATCTTTTAACAAGTCGGGCCTGTTCTTTGATAGATATCACCTCACAAACATCTCCAACTGCCTCCTATTTGTTCTGGTAGGTTAAGGGAAGAGAAAACAGCTGGAAAAGGCCAACAAAGCTGGGCCTGTGTCACTGCAGGGACAGGTGGAGGTGGCACATCCACACCTGGATCAGCTCCTGCCCTTCCCTCCCCAACACTCTCCTCTGTGGAAAGAAAAACCAGAAAATGGATTGAAATGTTTTCTGCCATTCCACTAACTTGTTTCTCTGGTTTTATGAGGGGAAAAATAGTAATGAAAACAAAGACCATTGCTCACATCATCCAAAAAAATTTTTTACAGACACATTCATGTTTAATATCTACTAATTCCCCACGTCTTAAAAACAAACAAGCAGAAAAAGTACCAGGTGGTCACTCCCCACTTCCATCCCCAAAAAGACATAAAAATGTTTTTAAAGCAAATCTCCCGTCCTAAAAATCTCATGTGTCCACTTAGAGTCTCTCTTCCACCTGAAATAGCAATAATTAGAATTTTTCAGGAACGCGCTTGCCATCTACTTTCCTCCTGATGAATGCCAAGGAACCATAAAAGTTTGTGAGCGCAGGAAAGTTAAGACATGAAAACCCATTTCTTTTCTTTTACATCTGAAAATTCTTAAATAGAAGCAGCATTGAACAGTGCAGCATTTCACTCACTTCAAAAGCAGTAACAAGGGCTGGGAGGTTTAAGACAAATAATGCACATGTAAAGTGTAAAATAATGCACTGGGTGAGCCACAGAACAAGCTTCAAACATCCTCACCCCTCACAGACCCACTCAAAGCCGTGTCTAAACACAATATTTCCATTTATTAGCCCACAGGAAAAAGATATTATGGCAGGATTTTATCTTTAAATGTTCCAAGCATTCCAAGTGCAGTGTTAATACATAAATAATATGGAATAAGAAAATGCTTATTAGCTGAATTTTACCAAACTAGATTCTGTTGATTACAATAATTTATTAAGGTAATTCTAATGAATTCATATGACTAAATAAGGTGACTAGACACCAATATAACACTTTTATTTTCACACATAAATACTGCATTTCCTTATAAAAAGGAACAACCCCCTCAGCTGTGAATGAGACATGATCAATATTTGTACTGCTCAATTATCATCAGGATGCTGTTACACAGAAATTGCTCAGGTGACCTTTTCTGCCTGAAAATTTCTATGTGCACTTATAAGAATTGCCTTCCTTGGATAACACTGAATTAAAAAAGGAAGCAATCCAGATCCCAGACTTGCTCTGTCTCACAGGGGACATAGAAAGATATAGGGATTAAACAGCACAATGTGAATGGAGATATAATCAAAACTAGAGAGTTACTGAGATAGAAAAAATGGCACAAAAGTGGCAAATAAACCACACAAGGAAAAACACTGCTGGCTTGTTTCCCTATGACCCAAAAGCTTAAATATGAGATATGGCTTCAAGGTAAAGGCAAATAAACCAAAGTGCCACCTCCAGGGCAGCCAAGCAGCACCTCCTGCTTTGTGCAGAGCTCAATTCCTCTCATCCTGAACTCACCAGGTATCTCATGGCCAAATCCCTCCCAGTATTCCCAGTCTGAGAGAGATGGGGAGCTTATGGAATGTTGCAAGCACTCAACACTTTCAGTATTGTCAGCCCACCCTGTGGTATGCCCAGAGTTCGTGGCACATTCACCCCGAGCCCATCGACTCATCTCAGCCTCGCAGGCTTCCAGCCACTGCCAACAAGTGACTTGATTAAAACCTAACGCAACCAAAACTCTGCTCTGAAGAGAAAATTCAACCCATTTCCAGTGAAGCAGAAGTGAAAGAAATCCAGGAGGTTCCCTTGAGGTCCAAGAGGGGATCACGAGTGTCACTCATCCCCACGGTGAGAGCTTCACTCTCAGAGCTTCCACACTCTGACAGCACAGCACAAACCTAAAGGTCACCACTGCTTGCTAAGGACAAGATAAACACAAGAAAATCACTTGGAAATTTTATGGATGGGAAAAGTGAACTGTTAAAAGTTTTGATTTGCTGGATTATTTCACTTTGGGATATATTCAGGGCTGGTTTTGTGATCTGGGCTAACACAGTGACACTGGCCTGGCACCTGCAGGACAGAAATGCCAAAATTCCATCCTCCTGTCTCACCTGTCTCACTGAACTCACCAGTTCCCATTCCCAGCCACTGGAACTCTGTGTTCCACATGACCTTACAGCTGCTCCCACAAATTCAGCTGTTCAGATTTTGTTTTCTTAATTAACACCATTTCTGTTGGACGCAAGAAGGGTGTGGATGGCTTGGATTGTTTCTGATCATTGTTATTTGTGGACAAGCTGGAAGAAAAAGGCTTTTGGGGTATCTCAGTGCTACCACAGCACCTGTGAAAGTTCCAGAAATGCTTTTCTGCTCCCCACTTTCTATCTAGAATTTTTCCCTCACAGGACTAGAATAAAGAAGAAATTACAAGTCTTCTATTCCTAAAAGATTTTTAACTTCACAGGGAATTTTCTACTAAATACAACACAACAATGACCTCCCCATAAAATGTCATTTTCTCTACTGGTTTTGCCCATATTTCTTTATTAATAAGTGAAAAAATATTTTCAAGTGATGCAAAGGCAAGATGAAATTAATAAAATGCAAAGGATGTTTTCCAACTCTGGTTAAGCATGATAATAATTTCAATTAAATTAAATGTTAACATAACAATACTTTACTTAGAAATTTTGCTTTTCTTAGAATATGGTAAATAAGAAATGAATTTTTTCAGCAATCACATAGCACAAGATTCTTTCTCCTTTCAAGGGACACAAAACAACAAGGCTTAAAAGCTGCCACAAGGACCAGAAATTCAATATTGAAACACATCATTATTCTGAGATAATAGAATTAGCTCAGTTTGCTGAGCTAGGAAAAGAAGAAACTTCGGCCAAAGAACTGCAAAATTTTCGTATCATTAAGTTACATAAAGCCCAGAAAATTGTAATTGAAGTGATGATTTCCTTTGTGCTACAAGTAATGATACTGGAAACAATAAAGGAAATATTCCCCCTATGGCAGCTACGGGAAATAATTCCCATTAAAGGCAAACTTGAGCAATGCCCCTGCTCAGAGCTCGCAGCCTTATCGAGTTTATTTGCCTTGCACATCTGCTGATGTGAAAGAGTTTTGACTTTTTGTATTTTCTGCTGTATTTTGGTCAAGTTCTGCTGGCTGTTCCATGATTAATTCACTCTTCTGTAGCAGGATCAAAAGCATCTGGAGAGGTGGAAGTGCAGAAATGCTCTCTGGGCAGGGGAGCTCAGTGCCTGCACTTCAGAGCTGCCCATTATCAACATTTCGGAGTGAGCTCTTTATTTTCAGCTCCCCAAGGTAAGAACAGTAAATTATTACTTGAACTAAACAAGTCACACTTGGCTCCAAAATCAGATTTTCCTACCTCTACTTTCAGGTCCCAGAGGCAGGCAGAGGAAATCCTGGTCACAGCCAAAGAAGTCGTTTTTGGCTCTGAAATAAATTTTCCTGCTTTACTCGAGCCAAACTCTACCATTGAGAGCACCAGAGCTTTGAGCAATCCTTGAACATTTCTTTTATATTATTTTGTTTTAGCAACCTGATTCTTCAGCAATATGAAACCCTTTGCAATAACACAGAATTAGGGGGTTGGCCTCTTTCTTCAATCAGTTTTGTTTATAATCAGGTCCTACTTCTGAGCCTGAATCATTTCTTTCTCTTTAATCCTGACAAAGTGTTTTAGACTCTTCTCTTTGTAAAAAGTAGTGAACCTAAGATACAATATGCCTAAAAATGTTAAAGTGAAACTAAATTATTCTCTTTGAAGCCTCCACAGAAAATCCTGTAACTTATAAAAGCACACAGTTACTTAAGGAATTCAAATGTTTGCCATTTAATACCAGGATTTGTGGCATATATTTAGCACAAACATATGGAAAAACTAAAATTGGATATTATTCATCATGCTTGACAATGAGTTTCTTGCCTAAGATTGATGTCTGGATTCAAAATGCTACACTTCAAAATATCTAAGAGAAGTTAATTAACAGTATGTTAGCATCAGATAACACATATGTGGGATTATCCATCTCTTGCTGCCACGTTATTTATGTTCTCTAATATTACAGCTCAATCAAGTTACAAATCATAAAACATATTTAGAAAGCAGGTTGATCACAGACAAGTCATATTAGTGGAGATGAGCCAACATCAAACTGCCAACATAAAATATTGCTCTCCCAAGGTCCAATTCCACAATTCCTGCTGGTTGTGCTCAGTCCTGGGAGTATTAAAGGGATTACTCACACAAGTAAAAGCTCTGTGCAGGAGTAAGGGGTTATGGAATTGAGGCTTAAGAGGACGTTTATTAACCCAAAACACAGACATTCAAGTGTTTTTTCATGTAGAAGCCAAGCACTTTTTAGTGATTTAAACCAATCCCAGAAGTATATAATTCATGGCTATTCCAAGGGAATTATTAATCACTTGCATTTCCTATTTTTAAAGGAATGTCATTATTAATCATCTTATCAGTTTCCTCCTCTGGTACCTCTACTGAGCACCTATTGCTGTGTGAGAGCCACAGAAGCACCATTTTCTCAGTCCAACGTGCCCTGTGTCACTGTGGTTTGAATTTTATGTCTGCTGAAAACTCAAGGTCCTCCCCAGAAGCTCCAGGTTTCACCCAGTTTTCTTCTTCACCTACAAAATCCAAAGAAACTCCAACCAATTACATCACCACAGCCAATGTTGGAACTATTCTCTAAACTTTAACTGTTTCATTTGGGAATTCCAATCCCTTTCCTGAGCTGAAAAAGTTACTTAATCTTCCAAATTTCTTTTATATTTCTACAAAGGCCCTAAAAACCATCTTCAGAGTGACCCTCCTTCACTTTATCCTTCTTGCTCAAAAAATGAGCATTAATCCAGAATTTTTGGGGATCTGATAAACCTAAAGCCTTGAGCAAAAGAAAACCCTGGCCAACACAAAGACATTTAAAATAAAAGCCATTTCCTCCAGCATCCTGCAAGGAGCTCTGCCAGGCAGCAGCTCTGCCAAGCTCATGCTGAGAGACTGGTGCCTGCCCTTCTCTCATCCAGAATTGATCACTGCAGAGCTTTGTGCATTCCCATCTCTAAACACACACACTCAGACCTTGAGCTGCTTGCAATTTGGCAGCTACTGTTTCTAGCCCTACTGAAAAATTTAGGGGTTTTCTTCAGTCTAATTAAAAAAAATAGTGTAACAGAACACTAATTTTTAAAATACAGTTATCAGAAATGGGCTGCAGCACTTGTGATTCTTTTATTTGAAATATTTGGTTGAACTCAAGGTAAAATCAAACCATAATCCACTGTGAAGATAATGCACTCAGAACACATCTTTTTCAATCTAATTTTGTATCATTTAGAACTCAATCCCATTGATTTTCAAGAAATTATTTGGCATTAATTGTTGCCATACAACAGACAAAGGATTTCCAAAATACCTTGTCAGCACATGCCTCTAAAAACCAGCATTTCTAACTCTAGAGAAGAGGCTGAGTACTCTTTAAATGTGAATTTTTACACTACAGTAGAGTGCATTATATTTTAGGAGGACAAAAAATGTTGTGGCTGAATAAGTGCTCCAAGGAATTCTGCAAACATTGGAAGAACTGCACTAACACAGCCTCCCTGGTCCTTGTAGGATGTGGGTTTTTCCCAGCAAGGCTGGAATTAGGCACATGCTGCAGACAACAAAGAAGCCTTTGCTTGTTCACTTAAGCTCAGAACACATCTCTCAAACCAAAGCTGAGTCTGTTTGGCCTTTCAAGTGCAAACCTATGATTTTCTTGTTTGATTTGGCATTAGTGAGAACCAGAATCCAGCTGCTCCTGGTATTTATTTATTCTGAGATCCTTCACTTTGTTTCTTGGCTTCTCAGAGTAGCCCCAAAAGCTCTCAGAGGACAGGGCAGTGACAGTGACTGGGAGCAGTGGCACAGACCACTAGAAAGAAGAGGTATTACAAACTAACCAATAATAAACCTTTTTTTTTCAGTCAGCAGAAAGCCTAGAAAAATACAATTCTGTATTTACTGGCTTTCTTCTCCTTTCAGCTCTGAAGTGCCTGCTCTAATGGAACATCATCTGTCAGACAAGCCCTGCTCAAGTCAAAAGGAAGGAAGTGTTGAGGTGGGCAATTACACAGCAGTGCAACAGGATGCTGCTTTCACCACCTCCTGAAAAACACAAATACTTTCAGATTTATTTAACTGGAGCTATTTCAAAATGCTATTTTTACAAGGCGCTTACATGTGTTTGCCTAAAGTTACACGAAGCTTGAATATTCCAAATAGTGCTGTCCTCGGTATCCAGGAAGAGTTTATGTTGTGTCATAAATTCATGCTTCAAAATTGCAAGCTAATAAAGCAGCACAAGCTTGGTAAAGGTTTCCAGTTCCATTCTGTGTTGAAGTGGGACACATAATTGTAGTAAAGAAGGCAATAGGATTAGAAAAGTGAGATGGTGCAAGCAGTGGGACATACACAGTTATATTGCAAAATAAGAACATAATTAAATAATCTTCATTTTTCCACCTGGTTCCTGCAATAACCTGCCTTATTTAAAACAGTATTTAAAGCTGCTCCTCTACCTCTTAACTGTGCAAGGTAACTCAAAGAATTCAAATGGGGTGGAGAGAAGTTCAAAGGTAAACATAGAGAAAAGTTATTTAGTGCATATTTAGTGTTTTAAAGATGATGTAAAAACCAAGCACAACTCTGAAGTGATGTCCTACCTGAAGGTCCTTCACGTTTGGAAAGGGGATTCCGATGGTCACGACTGCCCTGGCGTTCTCATCACAGAAATCCAGCCCCTCACTGACCTTCCCTCTGCACACAGCTACCAGGAGAGCTCCATCTGCAGCAGGCCAGAAATACACACATTATTCCAGGGAGAAGCTGAGCACCACGAGAAACTTTCACCAAAATCTTTTAAAGAGCTGTTATTGTAATATAATATAATACACTGGCTGGAAAAGGTGAGTGGCTATAAAAATAGAGACTTTTAGATCCATGAGATTTACTCCACTTTGACCAATAATATTCTGATTTTGACCATCAAATAGCAAAATTATTTTACACTATATAATACAGGGGTAATTAATCATGCAAGAACAATGTGTATCTACAACAAAATGTTATATGTTAAACCTTGAATTTTACTTGAAGAGTCTGCATCAACTATTTTAAATGGCTGAAAAATGTACCTTTCTCTCCTTTACATTTGATTGCATCATAGTAGATTTTCAGCAACTCATCAAAGTCACTCTTGGCCCCTCCCTGGGGCTCTGCAATGACTGTTTTAACATCCTCCAACTTTCTCCACAAGCCAGTGTGCATCCAACGATCCTTTAACTTGTCCAGCATCTGAAAACCAAGAGAAAAATCCATGTCAGCCACTTGAACTGCTCAAATAAAGCACACAAGGACATTTCTTTTAGTCAAGTTATATAATTCGGTTTTTGTATTTGTAAGTGCAAGTTTTCCTGCCATGCACAGAACCTCAGCTGTGCAGCACTTGGGAAACAGGGGGCACTTATTTTGTTAATTAGAAATAATGCAGATTTTTTGAGTGGTCAAAGCAAAACTCTCTAGATCTATGACAGTGATCACTAAAGAGCATCTTGTGGTATTCTTCAGAGCAGAGGAATGTCATCCAAAGAAAAATGAAAGTTACCTCTTTTTTTTGATTACTAAGTAAGATCAGAAACAAATTCCAAATTAATTTGAAATAAGCCTTTATATGTTAAATTTCCAGAACATTACAATACTTAAAAACTTATATAGAGAAGTTGGGGGAGGAAATATTGGTGTAGGATTTATCAATCTCCTCTGCTTCTTGAAGAGCCCATCAGCTTTGTTACACCTACCAAATTCTGAACTGTGCACATTTCACTCCAAATCAGAACATCTTCAAATCTCTCAAGAAAATAAACTTGTCCCACTTTTAATGCAAATAGTGAAAATATTGCATTACAGAAATCAAAGTTTAAAATTAGCACAGAACCTGAAGTTAGCTGTGGGGGTCATTCAGCAAATGCATCAACTTCTACATTGGATTTTATCAAGTCAGGGAGCCAAAAAGTCCTCGAGACAAGGGCAAGGAAAGCAACACATTCCAGAGTGAACCAAGGAGCTCTGGTTCAATGGCCAGAATGAAATCCTTTATTTCACCCTTTTGCTGCTCAGTGATCTTCAGTGTGTTACTGACTCTGTGCAGTTACTGAGGTTCATATATGAGATTTAAACTCACAGATTCTGCACTAAGGGCTGTGTTCTTAATGTGTCTGCACTTCCCTCCACTCCCCTCCTGAAGACTTTTCCATATTTTGCTCCAGGCTACATAAACTGCTCCATCTGGAACCTGCACTTGCCCTGCTTCATTCCTCCCAAAGCCACAGCATCCCCTCACTGCAGCCCACTTGTTTCCAGCGCACTCCAGCCAAGATCCCAGGATCCTGAATGGGTGATTGTTACAAAAATAATCTGTCCCGTGTCCAAATCCACAGTTTAAGTGCTACTGTGAAGCAGAACTAATGACAACTAATTGTTGTCACATTTGAAAATTTATAAGAAACTGGTTACAGGGCCCTGTGCATTTTTCATGTCCTCAGCATTAAAGATCTGAACTCATTCTCTGACATGAAGAATTTGGATGGGTTCCTTACAAGAGGGGACAAATGCTGTTATTTTGCATTTTCCCTGTTTTCTCCCAGCCTCTGCTCAGGGAATTACTCTTGCTTTACTCCTGATGTGACACCATTAGCAAGCAAGCACAGAGAGACTAAGTGATGAGGACTAAGAACAGTTTCCCCCCAGCTGTAGCTGCAGAATAAATCATCTCTGCTAAATGTGTCTGTCCTCCTGTCTGTCCCCTTCCTTCCCAGCTCTGTCATTTCCTGGCAGCATCCCGTCTGTAATCTCTTTTTCTATAAAGGTTGTAATCCTGTGACTGAGCAATGAGTGTCCATCTTGCCTTCCCAGCCTGCCACTGTGGCCTCAGTTCTTGGATGTGATGTGGAGATAATTCTGGGAAAGCAAAGAATCAAACACATTACAGCTCTAAGTACATCCATTTGGGATCTGCCAGGGACTGTAACATCATTAACTTCCCAGATTTCATTCCTCCTCCTGTGGAACTGGGGGCTGCCTGGGCCCCACTCAGCAATCCCTGCTCAGCTGGCCCCTGGCACTGCCAAGGGGAGCCCAGGGAGAGAACACAGCAGAAACTTGGGTAGAGCTGAATTTCACACTCACATTGATAAAACCAGCCAGGCCTTGACTTGTAAGGGTCACTCACCCCTGATTTTCTCCTCTCCTCTCATTCCACCCAGTGGTATTTCTCACTAACACACCCCTAGGAAATGTTCTTGCCAGAAGGACAATATTCCTCACAAAAATTCCTTAATCCCTCAATTCTACTGTATTTCTCTCATATTTGAAAGAAGTAAAATTCATATTCAGAACTGCAAAGATGGTAGGAGAAAACCTTTATCCAAATTCTTAAGAAAACATCTTTTCTTTTTGTGGGCTCCCCAGCCCCTCCAGGCAAGACTCTCTTGGACCAAGCTTCAGGTTTCTTGTTTCATTGACAGCAACTATCACAACAGAAAATCTGTGATTTTGATGGAAATATGGAAATTATTTATGAAATCTTTGGCAAGAATAGAGAAATTCATTTAATTCACACAACAGCTATTACCTCTTCCATTAATGGAGTTTGCTAGATATGGAAACTTCCCTTGTATCCACAAAAACACAGGACCCATGGCATGGACAGACACTAAAACAACAAGAATTATGAAGCTGACTGAATACAAATAAATAAAATATAGAACACACACATGCCTCAAAAGAGCCAGGAACCAAGTGCGGGTTTCTCATAAAAAATTATTTCACTTTGGGCTGGAAAAGTGCAAATGGGAGCAAGATCTAATGCCAGGAATCACAGGAAGGAACCATTAATGCCCCCAGTCAGTCACTCCTCCTACCCAAGGGAATAATAGTTCCTGCACTGGAAGGCAGCCTGTGTATATTTTATTAAATCCCTTAAAAATGGATTCTCAAATGGTTTATTAAAAAATGGTCTTCCTCCAAGAGAGCAGAAAATCTTGTTAGGAAGAATCTGTCATCTTCCCATGCAGGAGGGATGTGTACTGGGATAGCTTTTCCCTTTTCTTCCTTTCTGCAATTTAAAGACACCTGTAAGCTATGATCCATAAAAACTTGGAGCTCAGTGTTTAGCTCTACCATCCATCTATGCCAGCATTCCCTTTTGAAGCAGTTTTTGAAGTATTCTGGAAGTTTGGGGATGGGGGGAGCTGTTTTCTCCTTCCATTATGCTGCACTCCAAAGCCAAACCCTCCTGTGTGTGCCCACAAAGGAGAAGCTCTGCCCTTTTCCATTTGCTGCTTTGCTTTATACTGTGCCAAAAATCACATTAGGGGGCTCCCAGGTCATGAAGCAAACCCAGAGATTTGTTGAATGTATTTCACCCTAAGGCAAGTTGATTGTAATTTGCACCATTGGATCAAACTTGGGGTGCTAACTTCAGGTTGCTGGGGATGTGCTTTTCCTGCAGGATCCATCACCTCCTGGCAGGGAGTTGAGGAGTAGAAATTAGCTGAGAAGAGAGTAGGTCTAACAGAAAATTACTGGCTTATTTTAGCTCTTGTCCTGCTAATTTTTTTACATAAAATAGTCCTTAAATATTTTAGCATTCATTCAAGTCATGAATGGATCCACCTTGTCAGCAGAAAAAAAAGTATCACAGAAATAATCAAAAGCACTTGGGGAAGCAACAAAACACCTAAAATTATCCAAGGATGCTCCAGAGCAGTACAGGACAAAAAGGATAATGACCTAAGAAGCACCTAACAGCTATATTTAACAACTCTTAACTATTTAAAAATAATTATCATTGCAATTGCATTGTGGCTTGTGCACCTGTAAAACGACGAGGTGTCCTGTTTCCCCCACATTTATGCAGTAACTGAACAAAAGGTATTTCAAGGTGAACAGAACTTACAGAAACATCTTGAAACCCTTTTTAAAAATCTGCCATTATACTCTAAAATAACCCCTTCTTCAAACTTTGCTTTTTTTAATCTTGGTTCTATGTGATGATACCAAGTTGCACTTTTCATTGTTATTCAAATATTCAGGTAGTTGGAGGGAAGGAAGGAAAGAGCCATTAGGTTTTTCTTAATAAAAATCACAGTATTGGTACCACTGTCAGTGCAAAAAGTCTGAGCTCCCCAAGGGACCAGCACTGATCTAAAAGCCTTTTCCCTGTGTTTGCTCCCAGGATTTTCTTTGTGAATAAGCACTGCTTCAAATCAAAGTGTGTCTCCAGTGGGCTGGAAACGTGTTTGAAGGGTCAAACAGAAGTTCTACAGGCAGGCAGGCAGCACAAAACTCCAGAGATGGCAACAGGAGCTGTGGCAGCAGGAACTGAGCTGCTCCACACTGGGCTCTCTCCAGGAGAACTCAGCAATGGTTCAGCAACAGGATCTGCTCCAGCTGGGAATGAGAGAGCCTCTGGCACCCAAGGGGAGCCTCTGGCACCCAAGGGGAGCCTCTGGGCATCAAAGGGAACCTCTGGGCCCCAAAGGGAACCTCTGATACCCAAAGGGAACCTCTGGGCCCCAAAGGGAACCTCTGGCACCCAAAGGGAGCCTCTGGCACCCAAAGGGAACCTCTGGCACCCAAAGGGAACCTCTGGGCATCAAAGGGAACCTCTGGCACCCAAAGGGAACCTCTGGCACCCAAAGGGAACCTCTGGGCATCAAAGGGAACCTCTGGGCATCAAAGGGAACCTCTGGGCATCAAAGGGAACCTCTGGCACCCAAAAGGAGCCTCTGATACCCAAAGGGAACCTCTGGCACCCAAAGGGAACCTCTGGCACCCAAAGGGAGCCTCTGGCACCCAAAGGGAACCGCTGGAACAAAGCAGGACTCATCCCCACCACCAACATGGAGAGTGCCACAGAGACTCCCAATGCTGCTCCAACCAGTGCTCTCCAGTGTTTGTATCTTGCCAGAAAAATAACAGGTGGCACAACCAAACAAAGAGGTGTTGTTTGTTTGTTTTTTAACTCTAAAACCCTTTAAATTCACTTGAGAAGTACATGCACTTCCCTTGTTTTGCTACAAAATGTTTCCTCCCCATTTGGGCTGCCTGCAAAAAAACCAAGTACAGGTGGCTTTGCATCACAGAACAACTCAGCCTCCACCTGCATCAGCTGCCTCCTCTCTTCCTTTCAGTGAAAATAAATATAAAATTTAAAAAAAAACCAACCATACACTGACAGGTCCTTCTGCAACTTTAAGCTGTTAGGCTGGAGGACATCATATTTTCCACTCAAGCAATCCTCTGCTGGTCTCAAGGCACAGATGTTTTTATCATGGCTCTAATTCCAGAGGCATTGCATTCCCTTTTTCAAAAGCGTCCAGGAGGAGATTTGCTGAGTCAGCTGCTTACCTACAGCTGGAAGCTTTTGTTCCAATCCCTCTGGTCCCAGGACAATCACCTGGATGAATGTTCTACTTTCATTATGAAAGGATGGAACTGTCCCTATATTAGTGATAATCCTAAAACATATCCAGTCACTGAATCAAGGCATTGCCTCAACGCAGTGACCTTAAATTCCTGTTATTTCAAAGGAACCCTGGAGACTGGATCTGGCCAGACTTCACTCTGTTTTTTTAGGTATTACAGGTTCTTATTAAATTAATTTCTTCAAGGATTAAGATGGTTTGGAAAAGTAGAGCACTAGCAGAAGTTATTTGATAGTTCTTCAACTAAAACCTTTGCCAAAATTTGGTACCAAATGACCCAGAAGCCTACAGGCAACTGAGCTCCAGAAATATTGGAACTCTTCACTTTGGGGAAAAAAAGAAGACTTTACAGAATTTACCAGTGTGGGGGTCACAGGATCATTAATTTATTCAATTTCCACTTTTGGTTAAAAAACAAACAAACCAACCCCAAAACAAAAGCCAACAACAGCAACAACAACAAAAAGGGCCTTTGAGGTTAAAAGTGAACCGGAAGGAAACAAGAGAAGGAAGAAAAGAAACAGAGGAATGAAATGGGAATTAAAAATTGAAGGGGCAAGAATAAACTGCCTGGAAAGACTAGTGTGAAAGGAAAATTGAGTTTCCTTCCAAAAATAGGAGGGAAAATGTTTGGGACAGCTAACCAATAAACTCTAAATGTCCATTATCCCAACCTTTGAAATCAGTTTGGAACAGCACCGTAGAACTGTGAAAAACAGCACCATAAAAAGCACAATGTCCCTCAACATGAGCAAAAGGGTTCAAAAACAAGCAAAGAAACCCAACCACTTTTGTCAAAACCACCAAAAAATATTCCCCACTTTGAGAAGGGCTAAAAGAATATTCACCTCTGGGCCACTAGTCATTTACCCAATTGGCAGAAATAATTAACATTTCACCTTTTCTTCTTCTTAATCACCCCATACACTTTGTCAAAAGGTCATTTTCATCACATTTTTCACCAAAAAAAAAGAGGAAAGCCCCAGTTTTGCTCGATACCCAGACATTTGCACTGCTCTGGGCTGGAACTCCACCAGCCAAGAATAACTGAGGCCATTGAATTATTTAAAGCAGTTGTTTGCACTCAATTAGATTTTCATGAAAGGTTAAGCAAGAGGCTGATTCACAGCCCCTCCTCATGTTTATGGGAGGGTTCTAACACAGGACAAGGTATTTAAAATTCATTCATTTGAATGACTGAGCCAATGGAAAATACAAATGTATTTTTTCACCAACAAAAAGGTATTTTAAACTTCAAATTTAATTTCCTCAGCTTCCAATTCTAACAGATTTAATTTCAAGAGAACATGAAAATATCTGTGCCAAAATATTTCATTTATGAAGTAAAATTTGCTTTCAAAATAAAACTTTAAATTCTCACTGTTAATAGGAAATTGGAGAGAAATACTAAATGTCCATGTAAATACACATGATAATCTTGTCTTTATGGATCAAAAATAAATTGATTTAATGCAGCATTTTAATGAAAACAGGCCACACAAGGATGTTATTCCAATTGAGGGAGGCTCCACCTGTTTTCTCCTTCACATTTCCCAACTGTTTGTTATATCAGGGGGCATCATCCAGCAATGCAGAGAAAGGTTCTGAACCTGCCTGGTTCCCACAGTGATAATTTCAGTGAATTCCTGTCTGATTTTCTTTCCCAAAGACTCACAGGGCCTCTGGAATTAAATGTTTCAGAAGAGCAAAATAGAAAATACTAAAAAAAAAAAAAAAATTTGTTAATCCAAGGGATGCACAGGGATCTGGAGCCATGTCACACATTTATTCTGATATTCTACATTTTTCCCAGAGACTCTGAATTGTCCTTATGTGTCCATGGAGTCTGTCCTCAGCACTTGTTCCTGGAAAAAACTGCCCTGGATTGCAAATCTACAGCACTGTGCTATTTCAGGAGATTTTTCACTTAACCTCTCTATTCCTTCACAGCAGAAAATGAGTTTGAAGGATAAAACTTTAAAACCATGGAAGTGTGATTTTGAAGAATTTCCATGCAAAAGGTGTCATTTTAAATTGAGAAGTACCATACTTATTTTCTCAAGAATTTTAAACAAGAATGGAATAAACACAAAAGTTTAGGGCCAAGAATGGTGTTGAGATCCCCACATATGGTGGGAAATGTGGGGTAAAATCTGTGGTCATCCACACAGACACTGCAGGGGAAATAAAAAAAAGGGAAAAATTAAATAGATAAAGCTACTGTGCAACTCAGCTCCATAATTCAACTAAACCCTGACCACACTGAAAAACTCTATTATGAACAAGATTCTGATCACCATGTGCACACTCCAGCACAATAAAAGGTGAATAATTCATCATCATTTTCAAAGGCAAAGTATGCATCACTCAACTTGGGGGCAGCACGGGGGATTTCACTGGCAGGATTTTTCTTTGGGGACAATGACAAAGTGCCGCTCACCAGCAGGAAACTGAAGCACTGAAGTGTGTTCCATGTGCCATAAATCAACACTGCAGCCACAGGATGTCTCTCTGGTCCCAACATACCATCAATTTTTCAATAACCTCCTTAAATAATGGAAAACGTGAACGGCGACAACAGTAATGAAAAATGAAATGTTTTGCACGCCAAAGACTTTAGAATAACACAGTTAATATGTTGCTTCTGCAGCTAAAGAAGCTTCTTTTATAGAAATCTTCTCCCAAAAAACCCAACAAAACAAGCTGGAGAGTCTTTGTTCAGTCTTTGAGCTCCGTGGCAGCTGTTTAGGAACAACCTGGTTCAAAACAGGGTTTCTTTTGTGGTTTTAAAATTAACCAAGACAACAAGTTCTGTGTTCCAGGAACTGCTTGTACATCCACCCTAGGCTATCATTACACCTTCCCATCCCAGGGAGGGAAAATCCTTCATGCAAAGAGAGCTCTCCAGGAAAAAAAAGTGATTTTTAAAAGGACGGTTTAAATCCCAGTCTGGAATAAAAAGGAAAATGATGAACTGGTCAGGGATGAAGTCAACATCTCCACTGCTGCTCTTTCCCAGCCAGAAGCCAAGCTCAGTCATCTCTGACCTCCTTGTTTTTACAGAATAAAGGGAAAAAATAACCCAAGGTTGTCTTAGCGGCACGTCAGCAGTGAAGAGCTCCTGGGAGAGCTGAGGCAAAGGGAGGAGCAGCCTCATCCCGGGCACGGGGCCAAGCAGGGCCACCAGGCTGCCCCAGGAGCTGGGACAAGGCAGCTCCTGGCACTGGGAACCTGCCCCAGCCTGCCAGGGAGCCAGCTCTGAGCTGCCCCAGTGTCCCAACTGGAAATGGTTTGTGGCCCTCCAGCACACATGTTAGACATCTGGAAATAAATAAATAAATGAGCTAAGTATTTCTTCCAAGTACCCAACTCCAGCCCTTCTCTTCTGACCTCTAAAAAAAAATTAGAAAGAAATAACAGACTTTTCTGATTCTTAGGAAAATAATTTCTCACTTCACGATCAAAAATAGGAAGTGAAAGCTGAAAACAAAGTTTTTACCGTAGCACATTGCAAGTTATTTGTTTTGAAATCTTTTTGCTAAAAATTAATCCATTACTGAGCCGTAAAATGAATCAAAAGGCAATGAATACTCTTTAGAATACATCACTCACTAATTAAATGTTCTCACACAGGAGAACATTTGCTTACCCTATCAGGAGGTAAAACTGAGGCATGATTATTCTAATTTTCTAAGACACAAGTTCATGGGTCCCAGACACCCCCAGTGATGTTAAATTTCTCTGAATTTAAAATAGCCCAAGTATTCCTTTCCATTCATTTAATATTCAGATTCTTGTATGAGCTGTTACACTGCTGATGCAGAACATGCTCCCTAAATAAATCCTTTCCAGTTATTTTCTCTCATATCTGGTGCTTTTCACACATGAAGAAGTCACATCTCTCCCACATCAGGCACAGAATCTTTCACAGACATGGCAAAGGGATCAAGAATTCTGCAGGTTGTAAAGGTTCAGAACAGCATTAATGTTAAAATAACCTGGGCAGGACACACCTTCTTAGAATAATGTTGCTTATGGGTATTATTCCCTGTTCACAACTGCTTTCTTTCCCTTTTATTAAAGGCTCCTGAGGAAAAAGACATGTTCACTCTGTTATTTACTACTAGGACTCCATCATTCACAGAGTGCAAACTTCTTGACTGTGAAAACTTATTTTCAATGCAGTTCCTACTTAAATAGGAGGAAAAATATGCAAGCAGCAAGTGTTAATTACAAGGGAAATTGGAGCATGTGTTAACGAGCTACAACAATTCAGCTTGCAGCACTTTGACAAGTCAGAGCTCAGAAGTGAGAAACAATAATACATTTTTCGTTTATTTTCCTGATGCTGTCTGCTCAGGGTATTTAAATTAACAGTGCAATAAAATATTAAACGGCCCAACTCTCAGGGTGTGAAATTCACAGGCCAAACACTCATCTGCCAGCATGGCAGATAATTTTTTTAGACATAATATCCAATAATCTGCCACGACTGTCGCTCTGGATTGGGCTTTATCTGACGAGCAGCACCAGCAGCAAGGAGCTGCTCTGTGTAAAAAGCAAGTGCCACAGGGCACCTGAATTATTGCACAGCCCTTGCTGGTCATCACAGCAGCTCAGCAAGTCATCAGCAGTGTGTCTGTTCATTCTTTGCAGGCTGGAATTCAAAATGAAAATGTGGGACCCAAAGCACACGTGGGAATTTCCCCTGGGCTGAGGGGAACATTCCAGCACAAGGAGGAGCAAAGTGGGAAAGGGTCTCAGGGCAGGGACAGCAAACAGCTCCAACCCCACTGCTGCTGAGGCTCTGCACAGCACCAGGAGTCACAACAGGGCATTCCTTTCATATCACCTCACCCACATTTCCAGTCACCCAGAATATCCACCTGAGTGCCTCTCCAGTTATTTGGTTAATTCACAGTCAGACAGAGCCAGTTAAGGATGCTGCAAACTCACACCAACAGCATCAGAACATCAGCCAGTGAAAAAAACCAGGATTTCCAAAGGAGGATCTTTATAGATTCTCCAATTACAGTCAATCACTGGAAAACATATTAAAAAAAAATAGAAACAAGAAAATGTTTCATCCCTGAGACTGAAAATGAAAAAGGATGATCTTGGAATGCGCAATATCATCTCTTCCCCTGAGCTGTCTCTGACACTTCTCTGACCTCCTGATGAGCCACCACAGTTCACAAAGCCACCTGGAAACTAACTAGGAAAAAAATGAATAAAAAGGATAAAAACGTTTCCTTTGCTCAGAAGATCCACAGAGTAGCACAAGAAAAGTCACAGGGAAAGGGGGAAGAACCTGCTCATTCAGCCACAGGCTCCTGGATAATCTCCTCTATGGTCTCAAAGCATCCCTAACATTTGGATTGTCTCCAACTTCCCAGAAATCAGGAAAGCCACTCCATAATTGGTCTGTACATCTGTGATCCTGTCATACTATTTAAGAAGGAAAACACATTTTGCAATTATCCAGATTGTCAGTTATCATCCCCAAAGATAAAATTTTATCTTGGCCTGCAGTTGGTAACCAAGCAGTGGGGGGAAAAAAACAACCACAAAAAATAACAAAACTCAGACAACTCAAGGTCAAAAAATTCTAAATGAAAACCTTCTAATAAATCATTAAAGTTTAGGAGAACTTCAGCTATCCAACACTTCAGTTATTCCTTTGCAGAATCCAGCACTATTCTGGCTGTGAGTTTGCTGTAGTCTCTGTAATTCCACAAGAAATGATCCTGCCAGCTCCATCTGCAAATTTAGTTTGGCACAGTAGGATTGAACTGATGACATTAAGGATAAATATTATGTACCTGCTTATACAAAAACTCTCATTCCAATTATTTTTGTATGGAGTTTATCATTCCTTCTGCTACTGTTTTTTCTATTTAAAGTAATTTCACAACAGCCCAAAGCAGAGCAAAGTGTTGTGAGGGAATGGTTAAAATCTTCTCTTCCACACAGGGATTTTTGCAGACATTTCTATGCCCAAGACAATGGGAAAAGCAAACTGTAGACTTCAGGAATCACATTAAGATTTACAGGAGCTCTTGGAGCTCTCAGAAGACACCTCAGATAATTGTATTTTTGGATGACTGGGAGAGTCTCAACAGCAAGACAGTTTATATGACTGATATTGAAATGATGGAAAATAGAGAATTAAACTGAAAGTAGATACTGTATATGATTAATGGGGAATAAAACCCCATAAAATATAAAGAAGCTGAGATAAAGCTCAAAAAGAGAACTACCAGGGCAGGGTAAGAACAAAAAGCAAGCAAGGAAGAAATAATAATAGACAAATAAAATTAAATTCTATCTACATTTATTAGGTGCAAATGTTGAAATGAATAATTTGGGAGCCATTAGAATTCACTTTTTTAGAGCACATTTTCCCCAAATCATAGCCCATCAGACAGAAATTACTTCCCTCAGATTTTCAACAGAGGAAGGATAAAGGACCAGCTTTAAACCTGGCAAGGAGCCTTTCCCTCCAAAGAGAAATAAAACCCCAAAGGTCATTGTGGTGTCAGAGCCCTTTCAGGGGCAGCACCAAAACAGCTCCTGGCCCTTCCAGGGCATGGCTCAGTCCAGTGCTCCAAGCCCCAGATGCTCCTCAGGGTTGTTAAATTACTGCTCCCTCATCCTGCTCTTTTTTTAGGCAGAACTTTGAGGCTGAAGGGTGCCAGGATTCTGTCCCTAAAGCCCTCTCCAGAGCTGGGGTCTCTCAGCTGCTGCCACAGCACCACTGCAGCTGTTTGGCTCACACAAATGAGGCTTCTGGAGAAAGAGAAAACCTCTCCCTCGGGAGCAGAAAGCAAAGCTGGGCAGAAAGTGAGCATCATTATTAATTTACAATTATTTCATAACCTACCCATGAAATGCCAAACCTGTTTAAAGGCCTCTTCCTTTCCATCCCAGGGATATTGGGCATTAGCTGCAGTCAAAACATCTAAAATTGGATGACACATTGAAACATTCTCGTTTCCCGTAGCATTTTGAGGCTGTAACTGTGTCAATTACATTCTCTAACACTAAAATTATGCAGAAAGTTAATGTTGATGTAACTTTAAAGAAGAAATTTCTGCCATAAATTACACGAACAGTTCCCTACACCCTGCAAATATTTACACACAGGTGTAAATCTCCTCTTCAAAGCCCTCCTACAGCTGTCAACAGGAACATCAAGGAGAATATTACTCTTGATGAAGCATTTATCCCTGCATATAATACAGAAATACACCCAACAGAAAAAGTTCAGCTTTTTTATGGAACTTAGCAGATAATTCCTCAGAGCACCATCTGCTGTGCAAAGAACAATTTTCCTATTTAATTTCAAATTCACCTTTTAACTGCATGAACCTAATGGTTTCCAATTTTTCCTTTGTACACAATACGAGCAAAAAGACGCTGTGGAATGTTTCTCTCTTATCTGGATATTGTCATTTTACTGTCTCAAACTTCTAAAAACAAGCTTTTGGCTGGGGAGGAAATCAGTCAGCATCAGACCTAGTGGGGAAACCCTGCACTTGCTCAATGTCTGTGGCTCTTACATAGTTCCAGATGTTCAGAACATTAATAATGCACTAACTCAAAACCTCTTTTTGAAACTTTAGAATGTGCAAATTGCATTAAAACCTCTTTGCCCTCATTAATGGTATTGTTACAATCCCAGTACTCTGGAAAATGTTTTTTGGCATTTGTTTAACTTTGTGATATTGCCATTTACCCATTTTAACAGCCAGTGCTCAAATCTTAATGCTTTTAATAGGCTGGGCTAAACAGACTACCATCCTTTGGAAATTTATTGAAGTAATTTATTAAATAAGTAAAAGTTGTCTGAAAGCAGCATTGTTTGTTTTATTGATGGCAGAAAAAATGGGTTTCTTATCATTTATTTACAAACCCATGTTTCAGGAAAGTTTTAGAAATGAAAATATTGTCTTTTCAGAGTTCTATTCATTGTCTGTTACTGAAACACTTGTTAAAAGCAAGAATTTTTACTAGTCTCATGTATCTCAGTAAGAAAAGGCTCTGTCTGAAACAAAGAAGAGCCAGACATTGAGAATTAATCATGAAATGATATCCCTCCCTCAGCCTGTCATATCTGAGGGTGCCACATTTACATCAGGCCAGGGTTTCAATCCACGTGGACACGGCCAGAGGTTAAACTGAGGCCCCTCCTGTTGGTTCCAAATAATTCCCCTGAACCTGAAGATTCTCAGTCTGTTGAAACCAGCTCCACGCTGCTCAGAGTTAATTAATATTGTTAATTCCTGCCTGTCTGGAGCTGTGGGAGGGTGCCAAGAGCGGTTTGTCAACACAAGGGCAAACACCTGCCTGAGACTCCTCTGCAGGTTTGGTGGATACCTGACACAGGGAGAGGGAGCCAAGCAACAAAGAGAGGAGTTCCAGCCCAAAGGGATTTGCTGTCACCCAATCCTGGCTGTTCCCACTCCAGAAAATATCATCAGCCACAGAGAGCAGGAAAATGGGATGAGACTGACAGAGCTTGAACTCTGAACTAGCAGCTCCTAAAGTTATGAGACAGATAAAAACCCAGCTGTGAAATTTAGCATTTATTTTTGCAAGTGGCTGGGTGTCATCACTATAACCTTACCTCAAAATTCTCAAGGAAAACAGCCAGTGCAATGCAGCATTAATCATTAATATGCTAATTTACGCTAATTGTGCCATTATTCCATGATCATGAAACAGTTTGGGTTGCAAGGAACATTTAAATGGGATCCAGTCCAACCTCCCTGCAACAAGCTCAAGTTTTCAAGCACAGAATTCTTCTCAGTTCCTCAGTTTTCCTATTGAAAACACTCATTCAAACCCTTTTCAACTACAACTGTAAAAATTTTGCTTCCAAGTGATGACTCCTCAATTAGCAGATCCAAATTAATCAACTATGCCTCAGAGAACAAACCAAATCAACATTAACATTATTGTCCAGAGCTTGTTTTGTTAAAAAAAAAAAAAAAAGCTACTAAGAAAGGTCAGTTAATTCATCATGATGGATTATCACCAAAATTTATAAGCATTAGCATTTTTCTCCTTGCTGGAGAGTCTGACTTTGATATGACACATATTGAATGAATCATCCAAGATGCAGGCACCAGGCAAGATATATCTTAATGCAGACAGGTTGGCAACATGAGCCCTAATGGGCCTTATCTTAATCTTGTTTAAAAGCATCTTAGATTTCTGAGCAATCTTTTCACCTTCTGATATTCTCTTTTATAGAGTGTTTTTTGCTGGTGTTGCTACTGATTTTCACATAAATGCATTTTTGTTGCATAGTATCACTGGTTTTAGGAGCCTTAAAAATGATGGAGGTTTGGAATTTAGTGAATGTTAAGATCAAATCGATTTTTAAAAAAAGTCAGTGTGCCACAACCCCAACAATGACACTAAAAATTTCCATGTTTTTTATGAATTATCCCACATGAACTGTCACAGCTGTTCATAACAGACACCTATCAAATGTGGGGATGTACAGCTGATGGGTTGTTTGCCCATACATATATTTTCCTCCACTGCATTAACTCCATTTATTTGCCATACATATGTCTTAAACAGTCACTCTAATTAAAAATGTATTTATTCAAATACCTGATCAAGATAAAGGGAAATTTCTTTACTATTGCTTTTTTCCCCATTCACATTTCACGTAGCAATTCCAAACTGAAATCCAATGTACATACCAAAGTAAATTGCAGCTCCATTATCTATTACCTGGATAGAAAGTACTTAAAAATCAGAGCACTGTCCTCAGCCTTCCAGATAAAAGAAAGAAGTTTTTTTCCAGAAAAAAACCTTTATTTGTCACTTATTCCAAAGTTGAAACTTCAATTCATAAAACAGATTGAGCCATCAAAAAAATCTGCTTAACTCATAATAGTGAGGTCCACGAACATGTGTATTAATCAGATCTTGACAGCCTTGAAAAATTCCTTTGAAGGCTGCAGCTTTTTAAAGAGAGGCAGCAATTTCCTGTGAAAATCACTTTTGAAATGCAAATATTCTGTATGATGATGAAAGAACAATACCTTGTTTTCCCTGTACTAATATTGCTTACATTATTCTGTATTTTCAACATATTAATCTCGGACATAAAGGCAACCCAATCCCAAATAAAAGGCATAGGAAGAAAAAGGGCATCCATAGAAAAATATTGGCAATGTGATTTTAAAATATCACCCTTCAATTGTCTGCAATTTCTATTTATCAATACTTTTCTGGGCCCAGGGAGTGTTCCTACAAAGAACAGAACACTCAGCGTGTGCAGGGTGACCTTTCAGCGAGGCAGAAGGGCAGGGAGGGGGAAGGTTCCAGAGCTGGCCAGCAATTGTTTTCCTCCTTTATTAAATGTCATTACAAAGTCTCTCTGTAGTTGCAATTCACATTACTATTCTCATAAAAACTTTCATAAATATTTGTCAGGTCTGGATATGGAAGATCAATTCTCCAACATGATACACTTGGAAAGATAATGCTGGAAACTGAAAGATGCTCCAGTTAAATTCTTAAATTGGAGATTTCTTGCCAGATCATTTCCTTTCCATGGAAGTGCAAAGTTTTGTGAGATTAAATAAATTTATGGTCAGTAATCTGCTTTTTTCAGGGGCTTATATTATCTGGTCTGATGTGGTCACCTAATGGTTACTGTCAGGAATTGCACTGTGGCTCCAATTCCTAAAGACATCCAGGCAAGAAACAACCCTCCCTTTGCAGCCTGCCAGATAAATAATAAATGATGAAGGGTTTGTAAAAAACCCTTTTTACTTAATTTTGTAAAATATTCTCCATTTAGGAACCTTAAGGATGAGGGGAAAGGTCTGAAATTCTATTTCTATCATGTTGGGGTTTTAAATCATTTGGTAGGATTTTTTTAGAGATTTAGAGATTTTTTTGAGAGGTTTCTGTGTTTTGTCTGTTCAGATGATTTTTAAAAATCATAAATAATTGTTCAAAATTTAAAAAGTCACACTCTTGCAAGTAGTACAAGAAAAATGAATATGAGTTACAGAATTATCTTGCAGGTTTATATTCCTGTTCCTGACCATAAACAACAGTAAAAACAAATAGAGAAGAAAGCAGAACTACTGGGAGATCCAGATTAACCATAATTAGATAACTGTTGTCAGTGAAATCAGATATTACATAGTTTGAAATGGAGAAATTTGATTCTTTACAGCCAATGTCAGGGAGCAATTCCCCCGACTAAAGAAAAATACACTCCAATCTCCAATGCAGTGAAATGGAACAAGAAACAAGGGAAGGAGAAATTAACTGGATGAATTTTGCATTCTGATAGCACAGAAAGAGCATGCAAAGGCATTCTTGCTTCTGAGTTACACAGAAAGTATAATTTCATTATGTGATTTTTAATTTTTTTCTTAATAAACAATTTCTAAACCTTCAGGAAAACAACATCAGGAAAAATTATGGATCTGGCTAGTTTTATGGCAATGCTAATTGAAATTATTATCTGTGCTAATAAGTACATCTGTTGAGAAAAAACAAATATGTTTGCTCATGAAAACAAACCTGAATGACAAGAAATAATATAATCCTGCTGTGTTATTGCAATACATTCATTTGATAAACATTTCTGTATGTTGATGGATAAAGCAGATCACACCGTGCATTTTCAAAGGTGTGTGAAAGGGAAAGGATGGGAATTCAGATTTTTTTACCTTATAGGATGGCAAAAAGCACAAAATTCCTTGGCCAATTGTCTGACAGACTGAAAGCAGCAGTGCTCCCACCTCATCCTGGAACTCGAAGGTCTCCGTGTGCTGGAACGTCGCGCACAACTTCCGCCCGTTGGGGCCCGCTCCGACCGTGCCGACCCAAACCTGGCGTGTTCCACATGGAGAAAGTTAATTCTAAACCAAGCTGGATAAATCACATCAGGTCCAATAATGGAATTTTAAGAGTGAAAGAAATATTGAGGTATTTCAGTACCTGAAGTGCAGTAATCGATATGAGGTGGCTGTTACCAATATAGCACAAGCAACTTCTCCAGGGAAATTGTCTAAAAATTGCCTCTTTATTCATTTGAAAATTGAATAAATTTGAATTTTCCATTGCATTAAGCCAAGCAAGAGTCTGGACCTTTCTTTTAACTGACAGAATGGGCTTGCTATCACTTTTAGTTGGTTTTTGTACCATGGGCAACATTATTGCTCAGGAGAGGGAACAGCCATGCCCACTTTACCTGGGAATTCCGGATAACGTGATTTGCCTCCAGCTGAATGGAAAACTTCACACCAAGCTCTGAGGAAAAGGAATCCATGGGAGAGAGTGTGCCTGATGTCAGAACAATTGTTCTAACTTCATTTAACTCAGAAAAAGCCTAGGTGGGAGAAAGAACAGCAGGAATTTAGAAAATCAACACAATCCCTTTCAAATCTGATGTGTATTTGTTATCACTCAGATTATTTTAGCCTTTCTTCAGTCAGCTCACCACAGCAGGGTTCAAGCACCAAAAATTTAGCATGTGGACAAGGGTTTTCTGCCTTGAATTCTTTTTGTGCTTGGGCCTCGTGAAGAAGGAACTTGAATCTGCATCATCACGTTGGTTTTCAGTCAACCAGGTGTAAGTTTGCTGTAGAGCAACCTTGTAATCATCTGCAAACCTAATATAGAGAGAAATATCAGTAAAAACTACAATTAAGCAATCAAATTGTGAGCATTCAGCTCATAAATGTTAGGCCTGACCTGCTGTTCTCTTTAAATAGACAGGAAAAGACCATGAACAGGCCTTTGAGCACGATCTGTGTTGCAGGGCTCACAACTGGCACCCCAATAAGTTCCTCTCTCCCATGCACTGACACTTTTTCTTCTTTTTCCAGGACAGCAACAAGATGTTTCTGCAAGAGGCAAATTCCATATTAATAACATTCTAAGTATCTTCTCCAAACCAAAGTTAATAGAGATACAAGACTGTAAGCTCACTGCTTTAAAAGTTAATTTAAAATACTCAAAGTCAGAGGGAAAGGGGCAAAGAAGGGCCATGGGACAGGGAACAATACCTTCAATTTTTAACAATGCTTTTAACATATCTGGCTTACACAGAAAGGAGGGATAAACTTGAAAATATTTCAGCACTCAATAAAAATGCATCTGGGTAGAATAGGCAAAAATATCACTGGCTCAATGGTTCAATTAAATTAATTGTACGTGAGCAATTTTATCCCTCAAAACACTGATTCTCCACAAATTCCGGTAGCTCGAGTGGATTACTCCTGCTTTTCATCAGGAATCATTTTCAGACAATTTTCAGTACTGCAGTAAATGAAAAGATCTGTTTGCATTTAATTTATGTGCATTTTAAGATTTTAACACCACCAATATTATACATGGTGGTGCTCATTTATACAGCACACAACATTACCTGTAAAATGGGAAAAGTAATCCCAGTTATTCCCATTTGGTGCAAAAAGTTGAGCATTTCTTTGCCACTCCACACTTTACAGGCAGTTTCATAGGCTCTCTCCACCAGCTGCCCAGAGCTTTCCTGCAACCAGCTGAAAGAGAGAAAGCAGAAATCATTTCAGCATTGATTTTAGAGATTTAGAGACACTTTGCACGTACAAAGCAAACCTCAAAAATTGCAACAGACTTCTAAGATGATGATAAATGTTTTATTACATGTAAGGAGAGAGATTCTGCTTTTTCTTTATGCCTGTTTTTCTCTGTTGAACTCTTATGGAACTGCTTTAGATGCAGTTCATTGAAATGAGAAGAAAATTTCTCCCCACATATTTATATATTAGATAACAAAGAAAAGGAATTAAAATATAATTTCCTCTTATGAGATGTCAGGCTCATTCAAGCAAGACTTCTGCTGCATATCTAAAGCCACTCATCACTACTCCAGTTGCTGCAGGTTGGTTTATCATCCCTGTCAACTGCAGACTTTCCAATTAAAAACAAATCCTGAGGCATGAAATGAACACTTTTCATATTTGCACATGGAAGGGAAAGTGGGGCAACAGAAAACATTTAAACCTACCCACAGGTATTGGCAACTGCTGCAGCTGAAGCAGAATTATAATTGTAATACAATGCAAAATGTGATTGACTGCTAAAAGCATGAGCTAAACATGGAAATCATCTCATTTGTGGCAGAGCTGGAATTTTCTCTGAGTGAGCATGTCCTCCTTCATCCCTGCAGTACCACAAGACCTTGTCCCTGGCTAGAAAAGCAGGCAGCTCCTTCCCTCCCAGGAAAGGCTGCAGCTGTCTGCTCCATCAAAAGGCAGGAGGCATCTAAAAGACAGCTGTCAGTGCTGCAACAGCTCAAAATATTTACCTGCAAAGCCAGTTCATCATTATCAACTCAAGAAAAAGGCTCTGGGACTGTTTCAGTTCTAGATTTCCTGCCCTGTCACCACAAATAATCTGATCCATGGAATAATTAAAATATAACTTCCTTTCTGCCAGGTTAAATGCAAACAAAACACCACCAATACTGCCACAACCATCACTGCCTTGGCTATAATTTGCTTTATCTCATTAAGGAATGGTGATCTCTAACACAGACAAAACTTGGCCCCAATTCCTCAAATGTAACATCAAAAAGACCTGGAAATGGTGAAAGGAGTGAAATTAGGAAAAGGTCCCCATGACAGGAATTAAACTGATTTACAATGGGTAAAACACTTCAGGAAATATAAAATTTTTCCCTATTATGAACTTCGAACACCATCACATACTTTTGAAATAATAAATGCAAATACAAACTTGAAACAATGGCCAAATATCACAAAAAAACACCCTAAATTCTCAAATAAATTCCATCTAACATTAAAGCATTTACTTGCAAAGCCTGTTAAATTATTTTGAGAGCTAGGCAGGAAGCATAAATAAAATTAGATTGATTCCCAGAAAGGAACCTTTGGTTTTGAAGTGCAAATTGCTGTATGCAGTATTTCCAGGAAAAGAATGAATGCATGTTGCACACATGCCTTCAATTCCAGGAAGAGTATTTGCTGCTTCCCTCACTACCAGAAAATTCCACTGTTGACACAGCATATTCCATTGAACAAAGTGATCAGCACTGCTAAATGTGCATCTCAGCAGCAGAGCCTGCCAGCACACCTCCACTGGTCTATCTGCACATTCCTCACAAAGGTCACTGCAGCACCTCTGTGGCACCAAGCCCATCCTTAAGTGCTTTCTGGAATGAGGGCCCAGGATCTTTAGAACTGAAATAAGATTTATTTTTTTTTTTCCTAGCTCCCCATGCATTTGGCAGTCATGTCACTGTGCAGGGACATTTTACCTATAACTGGCTATTTACACCCAGTCTTCTGCTTTCCACCAACTGCTTTTCATGCTGCTGGCAGATTTGCCAAGACGATCAACCTTAGTTTTCCTGATAAGGTTAAAAAGCTTAAGGCAATCAAATCTTCAGCCATGCTGTTCTTATCTTTTACTAAAGTTTAACATTTGAAATATCCAAGGTAGGGGAATTGGCTTCTGCCAAGCAGAAAAAGTCCCTTGTCTCTGTGTGACACGAACATTAACTCTGAGAGAAGAGTGAGGATGGGAGAGTGAACACCTCCTGTGCTGTGCTGCACAGTCCACTGCAGCAAAATGAAGATACTGCACACACTGAAGCAGAACTCAGTTAACTGCAAAGCCACTTGGAGCATTATTCACTTTTTTCTACTGACTGATACTTCTACTTCACCCAAAATATTTTGCCCCGGACCTCTTGTTTCTTCCAAGGCTTCTGTCCATTTGCTTTTGTTACATCTCCTCTCATGATTTTTAACCTATGTTCAGCTTGTCCCCTTTCAGGAAGCTGTTTCCCAGGGAAAACAAAGGGCATGACTGACAAATTCACTTTCAGCTACAAAGAATTCAGTGGATTCCAATCTGATTCCAAGAACAGATTCCTGTCCAAAGCTCTGAAAGCATCCTATAAACATGAACTAATTAATTATTTGACAAAATAATGCTATTATTATTTGTCAAATAAGCAAACAAATGTGTGAAATACAAAAATTCATCTTATGAAAATTTTCATACTGAGCTTTATAAACCAGGAGTCCAAGAAAGCCCCATAAAGAGCAGCACATCATTCAAGAGCACAAGACTTTGCAAAAGAAAACTTCAACATTTCTATGCGAGACCAGTAGTTTTTTTAATAGATCAAACCTTGTGGATTCCTCAAATGAACACAAATCAAACAACTGCATAAGTTTTAAGTGTACCTTTGTTGCACTTTATCTGGTTAAGTTACAGAGTAACTTATACCATCAAAAGGAATCTAAAGGTTATTTTAACAAATATTAATTGATATAAAGCCATAAAAAAGTTGCCTTACTTTATCAAGGAGCAGCACACAGCTCGGAGGGGCTCATGATGCTTCTGCCTGATGTTGTTGTTGACCATGAAATCGAGCTCCTCTCGGGCAGCCCGGAGCTGGCTCTCGGTAACCCCGTAGCTCACGGACTCCCGAGCACAGTCCTCAATGTTGTGGGCTTCATCCAAAATGACTACTTGGTCTTTTAGCTTAATGTCCATCTAAAAAATAAAATTATTGTCTAGTAAAACAGAGTGAAAGACCTGAGAAACAGCAACTAACAGGATCCTGTTAAAAAATGCATATTCTGCATCACAGTGCAAATGAAGCTTTTCAGGTTTTGAATCAATTTCCATAACCTAGAAAATATCCAAGGGGGAAAACCTCCAGGAGTTACTTTGTAGCATTTTGGAAATGAATGGGATCTCAGCTAACCACAGAAATATAATATTCAGTGGTTAATTTCTTTTTAACTTCAGCTCTTGCCACTTCTCAGCAATATACTTACACTGTCCCGGATCTGTGGGTCCAGGAGATAATTGTAAGGACAGAACACGATGTCTGCCCCCACCATGAGCTCTCTGGCTGCAAAATAGGGACAGGCACGAAGCTTCCTGCCCAGGCTCACCAGGTCTTCAATGTCCCAAGCCTGGTACACACTGGCAGGCTGCAGGGCATGGTGTTCACTGAGCTTGTGAACACTGTGGTAATAAGAGCAGGACCTGCCCTGAAAGCAAAGTGTAGAGACTTAGTGGGTACAAGAAATAATAAAACCAAGCAGGTTAAAATCTTCCAATGTTCCATGCATTTGGCTATTGCTTGGAAACATTTCCAACAGCTGCTTTTTATGCCAGACAGTAACACCTCATGTCAGGTAAATCCATGTTTCTAAAACGTACATCAACAAAGGACACTTCTTTCTTCTTCATTTATAAACCCAGAAATAATTTAAGTCTTATTACAACGTTAACCTAACAGTCATAAGTCTTATTCCTGCCATGGTATGGTTTTGCAGTATTGCTACTGTGTATCAATCTCTAACAATTAATATTGAATTTTAATGTCACCAGGTGGCACTTAACCAACATAATATAAAGAAGCATAAAATGTTACTCATTCCAGCTGTTAAATCTGACTTTGTTTAATGAATGCTTATATTCTCAAACAAAATTACTCACATGTTTTCCTTCCAGCATTTCTACACACATTTCATTCCTGTTACTACTGTTGGACACCACTGGATGAATACAGGTATAATCCCTGCTGGAAAGGATTGTCATGGGGGCACAGGAATATGCTGTCCTCTTCAGCTCCCTGCTGATCTGGGTAATTTGCTTGTGTGTTCGTGTCCCGAAAAAAATCTTGGGAACACACAACTGATCTCCATTTTCTTTCTTCTTCGTGTGACTGGGATCTTTATCAGGTTCTTTTCCAGAAGAACAGGAACACTCAGTGCAAGGGCCAGGAGGCTGCAAACCAAGACAAAAAAATGATTCACAAGATCCCACTGTAAGATGAATGTGCTAAATCTGCTTATGGTCTGGAAAGTGTCCTCTGGGATAGCTGGTTCAGTCACCAGGGCTGCCTATCAGGCTGCAAAAAGTTCTAAAATGTTAAAGCACCACATCCTTGTGCCTGGAAATCCCTAAAAGAAAACCTTCCAGTAATCACAATTTTACCACAACCCAGCCAGAAAGAATCCAGTGGAATATTTACACATGTGAATAATGCAAATAAAGCTTCTCACATTGAAGCTTCAGCTCAGGACACTCCTGTTATAGAACAAGAGTCCAAAACCTTCAATGAAGAAAGCTTGGAGCAGATACTCAAAATAATTTTTTTCCTTAAAGCAAGCAGAAGATCTGTAGACAGTTCAGGAACTCTGTGTGCAGATAAAACAGACTACACCACACATTCTCCATTAGAAACATGTTTGCTGTGCCATTCTGCCAAAGGCCATCGAGTAACCAGGAGAACAAAAGAAACACAGGGAATAATTCTAAACAGAACCTAATCCTGTAAAACATTTGTTCAAAGCCTTTTTTATTTCCTGAGAAGCACCATCATTCAGAACATCACATACTGAAACAACTGGCATGAAATTGTCATAACGAATTTGAAGAGACACATAGGAAACAAGGAACTCAAGTGTAACCATGTCCAAACACACCTCTCATGAAAACTAAAGAGTTTTCCCAGTGTCAGAGAGTTTGTATTTGGGCTCCAGGTGGTAGTGCAGGTAACAACATGTAGCTGCCCACAGCAGAACTCCTCCCTCCCTTGAATTGTATCAGTAAGATTATCCATTCTAAACAAATGCTAAGTCATGCTGCGTGTTACACCACAATTCTGGGGATCAAGCTGTCTTCAGCTTCCACTCCAAGGAAAAGCAAGTTCGTGTTTCCCTCAGCCCCACTCAGCCTTGTCTGCCATTAAATATTACAATACATGATAGAAAGCATGTAAATGTAACCCTCTGGAGCTGCCACTCACTGGGATAAAAGGTTCACTGATGTGCCAAATAAACAGGCCTCAAAGCAGATAAAGTTACACCCATGCTGGAATTGTTACATTCCCCTCTCAGGTTGCCAGGAACAGCAGATTTCATTACCCTGCGCTGCCACATTAAATAGCCAGTTCCAAATATCCTGCCTTCTATATTGAATAATTACTTATTCACTGAAAGGATAAAAAGAAGAGTTATGAATGGGGCTCTTGTCACCAGGCAAGCAGGAAACAGCTGACATATGGTATATGTTACATACGTGCAATGCCCAGCTCTGTGCTCTCACAGAAAGCTCCAATGCAAATGCTACCTTGATATTTCTATCAGTTAGATTCTGCTTTGCTCCTGGAAATAATGAAAACCATATTACAAGCTAAAAATTAATTCAACTGAAGCAGTGACTGCGTAGGACCTTTAAGAACACGTCTATCTGTTAATTTTAACCCAAGTCAGACTGTGTTTTCAGAGGGAAAAACAATATACAGGACACCAAGATGAGATTTTACCACTAATATTTCACTATGCTAAGCCAAAAAACAGAAAATATTAGGACCCATCAGGCAGCTGTTTTGCAAGAGTTCTTAGAACAACATGAAAATGCAGCTCAAATTAATATATAAAAACATGAACAGAAGGTTCTCCTACGATGGGCTTAAAATACCAGATATTATTCTTTTCATAAAAAAGAAATGAAGTATTCTCATGTGTGAGGATTATTACAGTGTTTTACAGGTGGGCTTAAAAGTTTGGTTTAAGAGGTTTGGAGTTGGTATAATACTGGCATTAAGAAGCACTTTAGCCATTATTTCAGTACTAAAATGTTACCTTTAACTTTGAAAAAAGTTTTATGTTCGAAAAACACTCAAACCCACAATATTGAGAAAGCTGTAAAGTCAGGCTGATTTTATAGTAAGTAGTCAAGAAATAAAACTGCCTGAAGTAGTCACAGCATTTCTGAAAGCCACAGACATCATCAGCCCCAAATATATCAATAAATAAAACCTTTTTAGAAGGTCCTTCATAATGAAGAAAATCTTCAGAAAATTGGTTAAAACATAGTTTAAAAGTTGAGTTCTTCATATTCTTTCCACATTACTCAAGTGAGTCGATTTGAATTTGAATTCTTAAAATACATCTTTAAATTTTATTAAAGGCAAACTATTTTAATTCTGTACTTCTCTAAGAACCGAGTGTGGATATCATATAGCAACACCTAAGGTGCTGTTTCTCTCCCACTTCTACAGCGGAAAGAAAGAAAACCCTCCATGAACAAGGGGTTTCCTCGGCAGTGTTGCCTCAAAGCATGAATTTTTACACTCATACCACAGAGATACCCGTTAAGATGTAACAAAGTTAGAAAATGTTTCAGTTTATCTGTGAAAGAATTAGGGGAGGAGGCTGATTAGAAATAATTCATATTAAAACAACAGAATTGTGTTTCTTAATACCCTCTGACTTCAAAGCTAAACCTGTTTTCAGCTGTTGGAATCCGAAAGAGGGATTTTCGTTTGGAAGAGAGCAAAAAAAGATCCTCCTGTACTTTCTGCAGTATTTAATCAGAAACACCCAGGAGCAGATGCCATTAGAGATCAGATATCAGCCTATATGGACCTTAGGCTAATGCAGCTTGTTTGTACTTCTGTCAGGGCTAGATAAAACAGCCTATCACATCAATATTTATATGGCAAAAACGTGGAAGTCCGATTAAAAAAGGAATAATCAAGTCCACCACCCTGTCCTGTGTGTAAAATAGAGCTAAACAAACACTGGGGCTGTGATCTTTGAAACACAAAGAGGTAAGAGGAGTTCTTCATATCTCCATCTACATTTCCCAGTTACAAAGCCACCTGAATGCTGCAGCAGTGAACGTCTCTTGTGTGAAATATCACACAAGCACAATCTAAGGAGATATCAGCAGTGACATTAGCAGAGCTTTTCAACTGCTCCTTTGGAAGCTCTCAGAAAGCCCCGTATTCTGCTGCTGCTGCAGCCTCTTGATTAAAGCACACAAAGCAGCTGTTTATCCTCCTCCAGTCACCAGCAGGTGAACCCGGTTCAATATTTATCACAGGCTTTCACAGATCACTGCTAACCAAGCAAACGTTTTAATTAAGCTGGAACTTGCTTCAAAGAGCTCATTCAAAACGTCAATCAGCAGGAAAAGGATCAGATACGGTGTCAGGTGAGAGCATGTAATACAAATCCACAACTTTCTTCATCCCATCGTGGTAAATTAGCCCATTCTGGAGTCCAGACCCTGATTGTAACAGGCTGCCAGTCCCCTGGAATGTGTAACAGAAGTCACTCAAACCCCATTGTGCAGGTTGTAAGCAATATGTTAAACTGCAATGGGCTAGCACATTAAGACAGATTCTTTTCACAGTTGTTTTTTGATACCCCAAGTGTTTGTTACACTGCTCTCCATTTACTGTTTACTTTCTTTCCCTGCTAGAAATGGGGGATTCCTTAACACAGCTGCCCCAGTTTCTCAGGCCATATGCTTTGACAGAAGTAATCAAGAGAGTACCCTGAGGGTATAATTTCCCCTTTAAATTCACACTGGAACTGCCCTCCCTTGCAGGAGTTAATAGCAGAGGGCCAGAGATGGATTCCCAGGCTCTGGAGTGAGAGCAGCTGAGAACAGGTTTGGATCCTCAGCCACACATCTGCAGGTGTCGTGATGCAGCAGTGCTGGGCAGCACCTCTTGTGCTCTTAAAACAACCAACCCATTCTCCCTCGTGGAGTATAAACAGGACTTGATAAGAAACTAAATCTGCTTTAAGCAGAGGATTGACCACTGTAAAACACAGGTTATTCAAAGGCAGCGTTGCCTCAGTGAGCAGGACGATGCTGTTACCACATTATTGTACCACCCTAAATACACAGTCCATTAGGGAAGTGTTGAACAGCAGCTCTGTTGACTTCTTTTCCTAAACCATACTAGAAAAGCATTTTTACACCTAACAGCTTTCCTGTGATGCCCTTCCTATTCTGAACTAAATGCAGTTAAGGCTCAGAACTACTAATGAGAAATGAGGCTTTACTTTCTGCAATTTTCTTGATGCCAGGTAAGTTCTCAGTCTGCTAAAGGAAAAGTTCATCACAGCAAAATAATACCTTATTCTTTCATCCTTAAAAAGAAACTTAAACAGGAATAACTCCTTCTAAAGATGTAGCAAATAGTATACTGTTTAGTTTTCGATTTTCTTCTAGAAAATAAATTTCTAGAAGTTTTAAATCAGATTTTTCATGCACCCACACCAAAGTACCAAAGGAAATTTTACAATCAGGAAGGACGAAAGGTGTTTTTATTTGAAAATCAACAGCACACTCTGGTGGTGTTTGGATTTCAAACTACCAATTGAAGCTCAGTGGCACAAAGCATTTCAAATCTTAGTCAAAAATTTACAGAGCTTTCCAAAATTAATATAAACTATCTCACATCAAATGGCCTAAAACACAGATTCACTTCTGTTAAGAAAATATTTAGCTCCCAGTATCTTATAGTAATCCTATAGCTTTTGGTTTCTTTTGTGGTTACTACATCACTAACATAACTTGGCCTCTCACACTCAGCTCTCTACTGCCTCCCATTTCTTCTTCTACTGCTTTTGCTCCAAAAACATTCATGTAAAATCTATTTTTAAACAGTAAGAAATGCAGAAAATGCCTAACAAAGCTGCAGAAACAGGTAAAAAGCTGCAGAAACAGGTAAAAAGCTGTATCTTAACTTCTGATGTGACACTTCTGTTACAGAAAATGGAAATAAACCCCAAAAACACTGGAGAACATTAACTGCAATGTTTGCTCAAACTTCATTAAGCTGCATTTCATGCATAACCCCTTCACATAAAATATTGTTTAAAATGGTTTAACTAACACTCCTGATGTAAAAAATATTCCTGAATTACTCACTGTTTGGGGAGAAAAAGTAGTGGCTTTCATGCTTTTTTCAGAGTGAACAGTCAGCTCTCCATTTTTTCTCTGATGATAAACTTCTAAAGCATCAACAAACTGGACTCCTTTTGCAAAGCAGTGACGTTTTCTAACCTGCTGGGGAAAGAAACAGTGTAAAAATGCACTGGGCAGAGGGATGTGCTCACACTGGCAGCCCTGGTTTTGTTTCACCTGAGTTTGTTTTAGTAACTGGGCATCAACAGTTTAACCAAATCCAAGCCACACAAAAGTCATTAGGGAAAGCTATAAAGTTTTAATTATAACAGAAACTGTAGATAATGCAGAGCTTTTCTTGCTTTGCTTTCCCACTGTTACAAAACTTACAGAAATTACAATACTACCAACTGGGAATAAATATATTTTGGGGATATTACTTGTTTAATTGAGAAAGATTTTAGGACAGGGTATAATGAACAATTTAGTGCAACAAGGGATTCCTTTGTAACAAGTAACAACAAAAATGAACGAAACCCTGTCACTCTAAACTGTGACTGTGATATGACTCAGCTATTTCCTACACCCTCCTCAGTAACATTAACTGGGATTTGAGAGTTTGCTTCAGCTACACCCAGATTATTTCACTGCCCATAAACTCTGCTCACCTGCTGCTCTGTTTCTAAAGGACGAATCCTTTTCCTGTCTACTTGAAAATCATCGTTCTCACTGTCATGAAGGGATAACTTTTTTTTGGCAGACAGTTTTGAAGCCAGTGTTTCATTTTCCTTGCATTCTGTAATTAACAAAATAAAACGGATGTCCATTACTAGGGATGCATTAAATAAGGGCAACATTTTAAAATGTAATTACTACAGAATAGTAACTGCTAGAATTACTATAAAATATATGGTGTAGAAAACAGTGTTAGATATTTCTAGACACACTAACCACTGTACAGATTTCATGCAGGACAGAACCATGTCTGCTGTTACGGTAAAAAAAAGTCCTTGGCTTGAAAGCAGCAGAATTTTAGCTGTCTACAGATGAAGTTACCTGTGTTTGTCAGTGAACTTCCAGGCTTTCTGGAAGTTCCTGTGTCAGGATAATTGGCAGAACAAGGAGCACTGTGAGTCACACTCGTTGCAGCCTCGTTGCTCTTGGGCTGGGAGTGACACTTGCAGCGACACGGTGGGGACGGCTCTGCCTTCCTGTCCTCCTTGTCACTCGATGAGGTTGGCACTGGTTTTTCTGGGGGACAAAGTCGTTTGTCTGTCATTAAAAACCACTCCAGACACGAGAGCCAGAGGTGCACAACAGTGAAGATGAAAGTTCAGGTACCAGTCATAAGCTGTGGTCACCCTCTGAAGAACTGCAGTGCACAGAAAGGAAAACCCTCCCTCTTCCATCCATACAACCACAACCCACAGGGATTTTCTTCCAAAGTTCCAACAGCCACTCCCTTATGGGATCTAAACCCAGCTTAGCACTATTGCTTTATGGGGGTATTAAGGCAAGGTGTCCAGTGGTGGACCCAGACCTGAAACCAAATGTTTAAAGGCTGATGAAAAACAATGAATTATTTTATCTTTTGTAATAAAAATTGTGCAGTGAGACACGTACCATACAAAGCCTGCTGCCATGATAATGCAGAACAAAGTAATGCCAAGCTTTTGCCACTTCCTGTGGGGCTCTCCAGCAAACAGTGCTGCCTGTTATTCAAGCCTTTAACAATCTTTAAGGAGAATAAAAGAAAAAGAATTAACAGAAAACAAAGCAGATGTCTTTAGCTAATCTCAGCAATAACGTCCTAATGTCCAGCTTGAACTTTCCCTGGCACATCTTAAGGCTGTGCCCTCTTGTGCTGTCACTGGTTAAAACTTTTTAAAAATATTTAAATATAAATGCAATAATTCATTTTGAAAAATTCTCCAAAAAACTGAAAACTTATTGAAATATTACTATACGCAATTATTCTGTTTAAACAACATGTCTTACTAAATCATTCCTGTCCCTAAAAACTTGAACATTTATATACAACTGTTATTACAGCATACCTAGATAAATAACCACATACTTACACCACATGGAACTTGTTTCTTGACATAAATGCTCCCAAATCCAAAATGTACTTCACCATTCCCTAATCATGGTCCAGATGTTGCACAGCACAGGGAACACTGAGTGGTTACCACTGAAATTCTCAAGCTACTGCAAGCTCTGAATTTAATGTGTCAGCTTTCTAAATGCTGACAGAGATTCTGGAATTCCAAATATTGGAAAACACAAGCTCTTAGTCTGGCAGATGCCAGTACAAATTCTACTTACAGCATTCATCATAGCGAGCTGGGAGGGGTAAGCCTTGCAGGGGAAGAGGATCTTCACCCCCCCAATGGTATATTCTGCCCCATCAGAAGGCATTGCCAGTTTTTCTCCCGTTTACTTCAGGTTTAAAACTGCAATTGAAATACAGAATTAGTAACTCAATGCTAACAAACAAAGCCTGAAACAAATGCAGCCCCAAATAAAAACAAGCTGTTAAGCTAGTAACAGCTCAGGATGTTAGCAGAACTGGAATATAGGAACTCATCCCACACATCATCATTTTAGACTTGGTCATCATTACAAGCAAGAGCAAGTTGCCACCAGCTAAAGAGTAACATCAGCAATTTAAATAAAAACACCATAAGCTGCACACACCAGTTCAGATTCCATTAGTCAGACTGCAGATAGAACACAAATCCACGCAGGAAAAAATATTTTAGAATATTAAGTAACTAAAACCAGCCAGTTTTTTAACTCTAGAGGTCCATCTTGAACTGCAAGATGTCATAAATTACAAACATACAGCAGCTTGTACATTTTATAACAACAAAAAATAAAACTGGACAGTGACTTTAAAAATGAGATATTTACAAACATCTTCCACAAATAATGTGGTAATTAGTCAGGGGAAAAGGAGTATCACTCGCTTTACTATTCTGTGATTATCACCTTGAATATCTCTGAATAACAAAAGACAATTTCTTCGTGTTAAAAAGGTGAAATTATTGAACTAAAAATATTGCAGGCATAACTGGCTTCAATATTTTTGAACAACACAGGGTGGGTTTTTTTTCATCATAGTTTTTCAGCAGTGACAAAGACAGCTGCTTTAAACTAGCAGATTCCCCGGGATAAACTGACTCACTGACTTGTGTCCTCATCTGACTTTTAATAATTAAACATATATATCAAAAAAGCACCAATGCATGGCATGATTCAGCTTCACCATCGAGCTTCCCAATAGGAAAAAGCAATTCTAGCAAAAGAAGAGCCCTGATATGAGTTTACAGCCAACCTCTCCTTCCAAAAGGAAAGGTCACCTCGCTCCAAGGCTTTTCCCCAACCCATTCTGGGAGAATGACTCGTTTAAAAGAGCACAACTCCGAACTAAGTTTGCCCCTGAGGAGGAGGGAGGGCCCGGGACACCGCACAGAACCTTCACGGTGTGACCAGATCCACCAGAGCGCACCGGGCGCTGCCCAAAGCCACATCTCGACCCGGGCAGAGCTGCTTTGCCTCCCGAGGGCAGGCGGCGCTCAGGAAGCAGTGATGCAGCCCCAACCCAGCCCACACAGCAGCACCTGGGAGTTCGCTTCCTTTGTGTGTTCGGCGGAGCGGAGGCGCCGGCAGCTGCTTCCCCCACGCCCCTCACGGCCCCACCGCGGCCCCTCAGCGCCCTCCGTCCTTCCCGCCTCCGCCTCAGCCAATCAGCTGACAGGAAAGGGCCGCGCGCCACCAATCAGCAAAGCGCACACTGGGATGCTCCCGCCTGATAGCTCTGAGCGCCGAGCCAATCACAAGGCGCCTCGTTGGTTTCCGGGTTGTACGCGTTGCTAGGCAACCGCGCTTTTTGTGAACTATTTATTATTGTTATTGGCTTTTATCATTACTATTATGAACATTACCTTTATTATTATAGTATATTGCCTTTATATTTATGTTTTATAATATTTTATAGATTGTGTTTATTACTTTTTATAATATTTTATAAGTATGGCATATTATTATTTGGTATAATTACAAATTTTCAGGTGGTTGTTATTATTATTATTATTATTATTATTATTATTATTATTATTATTATTATTATTTTGTTATTGTTATTAATATTACCCTTGTTTTAATCAGAGTACTGAGAAAACACCATGGAAAATTAATAGTTTTTGGAAAGTCAGTGTCTTTTCAGTACCACACACAGTTCCTGTGCCCCCAGGTGTTTCCCACAGGTGAAATTTGGGATGAACCTGGAAAACTTAAAAGCAAAACAGGCAACCCCCTTTGAACTTCAGTCATAATGTTGTTGGGTTTTTTTATTTAAATACCACTACAGCATATAAAATTACACTTAGAACTGAGGAGGAAAAAAATACATACATTTAGATTATTTACATAATTTACATAAAGATGACAAAAATACACTCGGTAGGCAGATGGTGATAGGGGGTGTTACGGCAGGAATCCTGGAACACAAACCCACAGGGGTTTCCCACATTTCCATGAGGGAATTCCATCCTTATACAGGAAAGAACAACCAACTCCACATGATGGAGCAGAAAGGATTTGGCCTTGGAATTGCTTTGGCATGGCTGAAACCTGTCCCTCCTCTCCTTATTCCTCTGCCCCTCAGCATCCATCTCTTTTTTTAATCTTATCCTGATGACAGCTCAAGATACCTCTCCTAAGAGTCTGTGACTCCTTCAAGTCATTTTCATCTCTTTTTTTTAAGTTAAAAAACACAAAACCATCTGAGCTGTATTCTTTAAAAATCCCATTTCTACGGCTCATTTTTACTAACAGTACTTTTTTTTTTTTTTTAAGAAACTTTTAGACCAGTTTCAAACTTTCAGTGAAGGCTGGTTGATCTTTAAGTTCCCGACCTCATGAACTGAATTTGAACCAATGGTTTAACACACCAATAAATGTTTTAATTTTCTTAGAACTCAGTATGATGGTGCAAGTTTTTGACACCACTTTTTCAAGTATTCCTTGGAGTACTTTATTCCAACTTGCTCTGCAAGGCTCTGGAACAGCAGCTCATTTACCTCAAGCAAAGCACTTCAATCTCAAAATTTTTCTCACCCATCATTTTGCTGTTTGCCCAACAATATAAATATTCACTTTTCAGTGTTATAAAACCCTTCCAGGTGTGTTGCTCTGTCACTTCAGGAGCTGAGCAAGCCTGAAAATCACTGTTTCCCTGGAAATTATTTACTGATCTCTTCAGCCTCAGAAGTTCTCACTGGAAGCAACAAAATCCTGTTGAAAGGATTTTCTTCTCTGCCGTGACTGAATCAATGAATGAAAAATGTGGACTTTTCCTCCAGCTCCTCAGTCCACTTTCACAGCTTTTTCCAAATTTAGGCACCATTAAGAGAGGGAAAAGCTACATGACAACTTCCCTGGAGTTTTTCCTAAATTCCACTGACACTCATGTTGATTATTTCAATGATGGTGTTTTCCACACACTGGCACAGCCGAACATCAGGGTCCAGGCTTGCAGTGTCCCTGGAACAGCTTTTGCTGGAGGAATCTTTACAGAGTCCTGAGAAATCGTGTGGCTTCTCTTTCAGCTGCTGGAGACCTAGAAAATGAAGCAGGAGAAGCAAAGTACACCTCAGTAAGTATTGAGAATTGTTATTTTCCAGCCATAACACAAATATGGACATTACGAGATTGCAAAACTGAGCCAGCACCATTCCATGCTTCACCACAGGTTATTTCTTGAGACACCACAACATTTCTGTCTCATTTCCCCGTGTCTGACACCTTTGGGGTGCTTTCCAAGGCCCTTGACTTACGGGTGATGATGGGGTCGAAGTCTCGTGTCTGTGTAGCAACATCAGAGGCACAAACTTGTCCAATTTGGATCAGCAGGGACATGATGTCCTCATAGAGGGGAGGAAAGGCTTGGCAGAAGGACACCAGGCAAGGCAGGGTGGGCATGAAAAACGTGTAACGCTTGGACTGGGTCAGAACTGCCAAGGAGGAGGAAATGGAGAAGTGAAAATAAAAATCCAATCAAAAACTGTTGTTACTTTTACAATAGCAATTAGACAGAAAACTGCATTCAGCCTAGAGAAATCATCCTGGCTCCCCCAGCAGTGGATTTTGGGATTTACCTGTGAGCAGGGTCCCCATCACATTGATGGCCAAACGAGCCACGCTGAGGGATTTGGGCAGAGCATACTGGATACACAGGTAGGAGAGCAACTGGATGGCAAAGATCTGTCAAAATGAAAAAGCAATGAAGTTACAGGATGTTTTACATCTTCTATCCAAAGCTCTTCACCCCACTTAATAGTAAGTAAATATTCTCTGTCTTATCATGAAGGAAATTGAAGCCAGAGAAGCCTTAACAACAGTTATTATGATTATTTTTCTGCTGGTATTAAGAAAAATAACTCACACATATTTAACATTAATCAAAGTGTTTCAAAATCTCCCCCAGACTCTACTGCTCCAACATTAATGATGAGCAATAAAGCAACACACAATGTTCAACACAACCCTTGCAGAAGATACTCAGGACTGATATATTCTAGTTTTAACCTTAGTTGATCAGCAGTAACTTAATGCCAGAAAGGATTAATTAAGAGCAACCACAAAGCTGGTTTGATACAGAAACAGGGAATCTTTAGCTCAACAAATTCCAGTTGCCTTCAGTACCAGGTCTTTACTGAAAGGTAAAAGTGCTACAAATATGACCTGAATATCCTAGGCAAGTTAGAACAGGATGTTTTTAGTTTTTAGTGTTTTTATTCTCCCCCCCTCAGCCAATTTCATCAGGGTTAATACCACAGTGATTCCCCAGCCAGGTGACTGCAGAGTACCTGCTTTTCCAGTTCAGGCTGGGCAATGAGCTCAGGAATGAAATCCAGACAGATGTGCATGGATGGGATCCCAGCCACTGTCAGTGCCAGAAGTTCACATGGATAACCCTGTGGGATTAAGAAAACAGATGTGTCAATCTGTCACAGGTGTGTTTTAAAAATTCTGTTTCAACTAAGATTCTAAATTACACCTGTGCTAATGCTTTGTTTCAAAATGAATATATTTCTAACTCCCTTTTGTTCAGAGTTTGCAGCAGGCCTGTAATGCCAAGGCAACAAGAGGCAGGCTGGGTACAAACCCAGGGTTTGAATCAGTTCTTTATCCTCACTATTCAATGATTTATTTGCATGGAAGCTCTCCCTCTATTCTCCAAAGGAAAGCAGACTGCAGTGACCTTTTCCTTCTGTGTCTTTCCTGTGTTCCAAATTTCACCATCAGCCCCAACTTGCTCATTTCACAACTGCCCTGTAATGACTTTTTTATCACTCAATCAGTTCCAGGTCAAGGCAAATTAACTCTTTGTAAAGAGTCTGCCATCTGGCAAGGCACAATTTAATATGCATTAAAAACACATTTATATTTTAAAAATTGCTGATCTTTCCCTTCATCTTTTTTTTTTTTTTGAAGGTGCTCAGCTGCTTTTTCAGAGCCAACCTTTCTCCTCCCACTCTAAAGAGATAAACTGTGCCCTAACAAAAAGGAAAGATAAGGAGATGTTTACATTTGAAACCAAATTAGTTTTGAATAATGGGAATATTAATTTAAAAAGATGGCCAGAAAAATGTAACCCACAAAAGATGTGGAACAAGTAATTATAAGATGATTAGGGCAGTTTTCCTTGGCCCAGATGGACAAACTGGAAAGGGCAGGAGCACAAAGGAGGGGTTTCATGATGAGGAACAGGCAGAGCTTGGGTGCTGCCTTCTCACTACAACCAGGAGACCAAGCACTGAAATTGAGAGGAAGCGTGAGCTTTACAAACTGGGGGAGACACGAAGGAGAAAAGTGGGTTGTTATCATTTCTGAGGAACATTCAGCAGCCTCTGACCACCCCCCTTGGCTCCTTCCCACCCTGACAAACCAAGGCAGAGCTCAAGCAGTGCAAAGCAGACCTGGAAATGCACGAGTTTGACGATGTTGGGGTCAGCAATGTACATCTGGTGCAGCAGGCAGCAGATGAGGCACTGCACCTCCCGCAGGTTGCACAGCAAACTCTGCTCCTCCTCCTCTGCCTCAGCAGCCTGTGGGCTCGGGGGGCTCTGCACATCCCCCAGTAAATCCTCAGCAGTGCTGCTCTGGCCCTTCTCTTCTTCTGTAGGCAAGCAGATCTCCAGAAGGATCTGCACAGCAGCACTATCCTGGGGAGAAAAGCCACAGAAGATGCTTAAAAACCCCCAAAACCAATCAAATACAAAGTAAGAACAATTTAAGAAATGGAAGAATGTAATATGATTAGGATTTCTACCTATAGATTTTTTTAAGTACAGAATGAAAATTACTCAGCTCAAGAATCACAAATCCTGTAGAACATTTTAAAAATGTCAACACTTTATCTCAATCAAAATGCAAAGAAAAAAAAAAGGCTAAATCTAACAAAATATCATAATCACAGATGAAGAGTAAATTCAGTGCAATCTCATATTGCTTCAAAATAAATATCAAGTGGTCCTTTAAAGCATCCAGAGCAGACAAAGTATGCACAGGGCCATGTAATTCACAGTATTTATCACCCTGCTCACTTAAATATAAAACTTCCTATTAACTCAAAAATCATATTAAAATGGGAACTTCCTATGTGACATCTTTCCAGACAGAGGGATGAAGAGATGCCTGTGGAACAGGATTACTCAAGAATTTCCATAATGTCAAGCTAAGGAAGTTAACCATCCTTCAGCCTCCCACTTTCCAGTGCTGGCTGCTTCTCTGAAACATCTTTCAGATGAGCAGGCATGGGTCTGTCACATTTATTGATGTTTTGCTGCTCCAAATCCGACCACAGAAACAGCCTCTGGATCACATAAACATCAAGGCAAAAAGGGCTGGTGATCAGAACACTTCTGTTCTGACAGAACAACCACTATCAAAGCAGTGAATCAGCACAATGCTTCAGACTAGAAAACAGAAAATATTTAACCATCTGCATACAGAGGCAGTTTTATTTTCCCTGGTAACAGAAGTTGTTAAAAAAAAAAGAATTTAAAAGGCCTAATTTTTTAATCTTCTATTTCTGCATTTCTCTTTCATCATTGTTTTTCCTCACATCGTGCAATATCCATTTCTTCCCTCTTACCTGAGCAGCAAGCAAAGCATTTTTTAACTCTTCCCTTGTAACTTCTGGGGCCTCTGGACCCATTGCATTGTTTTGGGATGGCCTAATGTCCTGCTCTGCTGTTTCCTTCAGGTGAGCATTAAGGTAAGCTTTGGAAGCAAGAAGATATCCATTCAACATGTGTAAAATGATATCCATCAGAGGAGGACTCCTGAGATGGGAACACAGTAAAACAAAGACATTTCAGTAACATGAACAAACTAAAGGTACTCCCAAAGGCTGTAGCACCACAGCTCCTCCTCTGGCATCAGTGACATCTGGAGGAACCAATTTCCAAGTACTGCAAAGACTCCCTTGGGAAATTAAGCAAATCTGCCTCTGTCACATCCATCAGCACCCACTGGCAGAAACTATTGCCCAAAAGGATGGATTAACCTACAGGCACAAGAGCTGCAAGGATGTTACAGCTAAACCTCACCCACCACCACGTGGCAGCAGCCGTTTCCAACACGCTGCCAAGTCTGTTTACCACAAATTCACACACCCACATCCAAAATGGATGAGCCATGTGCAAATCCCAAAGTTTTGAAAACACAGCTGGACAGGATGAAATACTGGAACAGCAGGACCAGCTCCACAGTCCTCAGGCCAAGCTTACACAGATGCAACTGCCAAGCTCCTGTGATTAGTCTGAAAAGAAGTTTTGAAGTGCTGAAAGCTTTTAAAAGTTTTCTGTTGGACAGCTTTATGTTAAGCACTCACTGTGCAGCAGCACAGGCACTCACCTGTGAACTCTCTGATCACACCTCAGTACAATCAGAGGATCAATCATCAGATCATTCTGGGTGTATTTCTGCTGTCGCACTATTTTTGCTGAAGGCTGCAGGGCATTAACAGTCATCACCCACAACCTAAAATGAGAATAATTTATGATGTTTTTAATAGAAATTTTGTACAAGAAAAGGGGTTCCCCTAAGCATTTGGTCACTCAGCCATATTTTTCTAGGCCTACCAAGTAGCAAAAACCCCATTTGCAGCCCTTGAAGTTAACCAAGGTGTAGTTAACTTACACTCCTTGGACTTACAGCAGTTTTCACTGCAATACAGTATCCACTTCATTAAAAAAGGCATTTTCTTACCAAGGTGAGTTCCTGTTCCATCAGTAATTCATCACAAACAATGGACACTATAAAACCATACTCCTGTATTTTAAACTGAAGACTTCCTTTCCCCTGAGAACAAGAACCACCTTCTTTTTAAATGCAAAGGTTCAAAATGTCAACTAACTAAAAAAAATGGAGCTCCAACACATTCTATCCAGTCACAGTCTCTGATCTCCCACATGAAGGCATTGTGTTATTTTTAAAAGAAAAAGTGGCCTTGCACCTATGTGAACCAAGAAACCAAACAGTATTTTGATACCTTCTGGGCATGACAGTGTTCAGAACCATCCAGAGTTTATTGACAGCCTGCAGAATCCCCCGTGGGACTCCAGCTTCCAGCAAGAGATTCATGTTCGACGTCAACACTTCTGCATAGGGGATCAATTCTCCAGCTGAGAGAAGGGTCAAATGTTCCAGGATCTGCATCAGCTGGGTGTGATTTCCAGGCAGCATGGAAAAGGCTGTAAAACAGAAACAACGGGATCTTGACAAAACTGGACTTCTTACATTTGAAGCATTTTGGTTATGCAAATGCAGTATAATCACACACTTCAAAATCTACTATATTCCAATCCATTTGGAAACAATTTACTTGGAATGAAGTTCTTTACCTTCTTGGAGCTGTTTGGGAGAGTGGTTCTTGGCCATGTTGGTGAGAAGCATCCTCCTGAGCAGGGCATCAGTGCCGGTGATCTGCTCCTCGCAGATCCAGTCATCCACGATGCACAGGTGGGGGTAGTTGGTGGCCAGGAGCCTCAGCAGGGCAGAGTGCAACCCTTGGGGACATCAGGGACATTGACAGCTCAGATCTGAGCAGCTGCATCTGTCACCTGAACACATCTGTGCCTTTTATTTCAACCCCTGAACTGAATTGCTGCCCAGCAGCTCAGTGAGGTGCACATTCACAGCCTGACACTCCAACAGAGGAAAAGTTACCCTTTGGAAAGTAACTCCTAAACTCAGCCTGGAATACTCAACATTTTCAGGTAATTCCTACACTAAAACCTGCCCTAGGGAGGTAAGACCCACTCTAAAAGGAACTGCTTTCCTCACACTTCCACTGTGACTCTCCAAACATCTCTGCAATCTCAGTAGCTACTCCTGACAGATTTTAAAAGCAAGAAAAAGGAAAGCAAGCTATGAAAAAAGCAACAACCACTGAGCTGAGAACACTCAGCCCTTCACTTCATGCCTTAGACCTTCAGACACGTTTTTACCTCCCAGTTCCTGCTGCAGCCCCTGTGCCTGCCGGATGAGGTACTTGATTGGAATCTGATCCATCAATGCTGAGGAGTAGGACTTGGGTTTTCTCTGCATTGCAGCTACAGAAAACAGGACAAGAAACCACACATAGGACTACAGCTAAAAAAAAGTATTTCCCCAACTGGATCAATAAAGAAACTGTAAAGCACTTGTCTCTATATTATCCAGGTAAAATTGACAAAATATCAAATAACTGTAATTGATTTTATAGTATTTCAGAGTAGGTAAAAAAAGACTACAGAATACTGGAAGTTTTGGACCTTAAAAAGGGCCAATAAAAACACACACCGTATATAAACACTGAATTTTCACTGATGTTTAATTTCATCAATAAAATACACAGCAGTCTTTTAGAACTGATTTAAAGTCTTCATTTCAAAGGTAAAAATGAGATCAGTAAGTATTAGCAACTATAAAATTGCCAACTGAAAGAAAAGTGTGTGCATGTTTGATGAGATGTGAATAAATTAAGATCTTAAATAATTATGAAGTCTTTGTTAATTGTTACTGCATTCCTTAGACACTTATAAAATTTCTTGTAACTCAGCTTGGACCTCTTTTACTCTGTAAAACAAATTACTCCACTAGAGAGTTTTAGCAGGAACTTTATGTCCTGAATCTCTACAGCAATATTTTATTTCATCCAAACTTCTAAAAGTTTTATGCTGTGCTTGAATCTGACAGAAGCATGAATTTTTCTCCCTCTTTGCACCTAATTTTTTAGTTCATCTGTTTCCTCCTGGTGGTCTCACATTTACCTAGAATCTTTGTGTTGGCCAGCAGTGCCTCTTCATAGGACAGGACGTAGTAGAGGACGAGCAGCTGTGTGGTGATGCTGAAGCGCTGGGTGGGACGAGTATTTTCTCCCTGCACATAAAACCACACACGAAGGTCAGGTTGCACTCATGATACTTGAGAAGAAAAATTTGGATTTACCCACAAATATGATGAATGAGTAACAAGATTCACTTCAAAACACATGACTGCCACTGTAGCAGGAAGGTTTAGAGGCAGTGAAAACAAAAAGTGAAGCAACGTTACACAAATACAGAATCCTGAACCACGTCCCCATGAAGAACAAGAAAGATCCAGACAAGATGATTACCCCAGAGAGTCCTTGGAAAACATTCAGGATCTCCTGTTCAGTGACAGGCTGGTTGGTGGCCTCTGGGTTGGATTTAGAAGCAGGAGTGAGGATGGAGTTAATGTAGACGTCGATAAGGGGAAGCAGCTGAGGGTGCAGCGGGGTGGTGGTTTCACAGAGCTGCCGATAGATCCAGTCCTACAAGAGAACATCCCAGGACACGAACAGCTGCCAGTCTGCTTTGTCTGCAAGCACAACCCCTTCCAATAAATGAGCCTTTGACTTTGGAAAGTGTAACATCAGTTCTGAACTGGTCATAAACTCGGTACCCTGGACCCTGATTCACAAACAGAACTTGTCTGGGCTGGAAAATCATTCTGACTACAATGAAGCACAGATGGAGGAGAAAGACTTACAATTTTTTACTTCATTAAGCTGTGCTCTCTGGATTGCAGAGTTAAAAATGGGCACCCTAACTTAAAACACAGTTCATTCTTAAATTACAGGGTAGGGAGGTACAAGATTTATCAAGAATTCTGTTCCTATAGTCAACCAGCCTGCAAAACCTCATGAGCTTCAGAATTATGAACAGAAATAAAACAAAGGCGGTACCTTAATGGATACTTTGTGCTTGGTGAAGGAACGACTCTTTAAGAGCTGGTAAATGCAGTGAATAGGTAAAAAGCCAGTGATGTTGGCACTGAGGTTGCCTGTCACAGGCACACGAACAGCGTGGGCTGTAACCACCTGAAGAGACAATGAATAGAAAAACACCACTTAGCACAAGGTGTCAAAGTCACAGAGCCACAGCCCTGACTGACATCTCCTTATTTTTGGGGAATACCCCATAGGGAAAGGAAAGGGTGAAGAGGGAAAAAAAAATCCCTAGGTTGAAAATACCTGTTCAGTGAAAATCTCCTGTGTGAAGATTGTTTTCATTCTGCTGAGCGAGCTGGGCTTAATAACAATCTGAAATCCAAAAGAAAGTACTTAGAATTGCAAGTTCTATCTTTCCTATAACTAAAGACTGCAAATTTATTTTATAAACTGTTAACTTTTAGCCTTTTAAAAGTTGTCTGTTTTCCTGGTATCCCAGTCAATTCACATCTGTATCAAATGTCAAACAGAAGTATTTTCCAATGTCACAAGTTCATCACCCTGTGTCTCCTCATCCTAAAAACTCCATCCCCAGCTTTTACACATGGTGAGACACTGCTTCACAATAGTGAACCATTGGCAAATCTCCTTTAGCAATTTACAGAAATTAATTTTTACACAAATAGATATTTCTTTTAACTATTTCAAATGAAAATTTTGCAGCTCAACTTGGAAACTACTTCACTTAGCCTTCGAAAAAGTTCATTTCTTGGAAATAATGATTTCAACAGGGCAGCACTTTTTGAAGATACTTTTATCATCACATTCCTCTGTATCAAGAGCTATTCACGTTTTCATGTTCTTCCAGAGGAATTATTACTAATTTTTCAGGTTATGTTTATTTTAGGTATATTAGCAAAACCAAAGCTCTTTATATCAAAAGTAAAATAAATACCAAAGTACCAAAACCCAGGAAAAAAGCTGATTTTAACAGACAAATGTGCAGGAAATAGTTAAGGTTTTACCTTCATTCCCAAGGTGGAGCAGACCAAATCAATGATGGCACTGAGCTGGTTGCTGTGGAAATACATGGCTACCAAGAGGAGCATCTCTCCAAAGGAAGCAGACACACCAGAAATGCTGATGATAATAAAGAGGAAGAAATACAAGACGTAAGTAAATAGGACATAAATAAATGTGAGATTACTGGAATCACTAAAAGAAATCCAGCCTGCTCTCACCTTTCAAAGTAGGCTTCTTCCTTTATCATCCAACTGAGCCACATCACCATGAGTTGCTCCTGCTCTGGAGTGCTGCACAAAGAAAATCCATAATAGATCCTTTTCCTAGAAAACAAGTGCTAGTTTTACTAGCACTTGCAGAGAAACCAGTGTTTGAGGAATCTTGCACCAGGAGACTTTTTGTCACTTTCATATCAGCATCCAACTGCTGATAAGCAGTGATATTTGGCACAAAGGTGAGTCCAAATGCCAGGCAGCTTCCTTTTTGGAACACACCCAACAGAAAGCTACACCCCTGAATTATCTGCACTGCTTTTAAGGAATTTAGCCATGAACTTGCTCCATGGGAAAGTGAACTAGTCAGGCCTACTACAGTCTTCAAAAAACCACTCACACTAAGTTCATGCTAATGCTCATCTCTCAAAAGACTTACTATAAAACAAGAGTGAAACATCCATTCACTTTCCACAGAGTGAGACAAACTCCTTCCATCAACATATGAAGATATTATAAAGAATGAGGGGGGAAAAAAACTGTGCAGCTGTGGGAGGGGCATTGCCTTAATGGTGCTAAAACAGTCAGATCTTCCAAAACTCCTCCTGTACTGAGAGTACCTGACCAGAGTGGAGAAGGCCAGGAGCATGCAGAAGGACAGGGACACAAAGCGGACACCGGCCGGGGTTGCGGGAGGGCGGCTCGTCATCAGCTGCAGGAGCTGCTCAGCTTCCTCATCCGTGGGCCTGAGCAGGACAGAGAACAAAACAAAACTGGCGATTTAACAGGGAAGAGATTTCCAGTCTCTCACAATGGTTAAAGATTGAGTTTTCCCTGTGATTCAATCTGTCAGGGTGGTAATTTTCTCTGAACTTAAAGTCATAAAAATCTCTGTAAGAGACAACAGTGAGAAAGCTTCCCCAGGATATAGTCTTGCCTATTAGTACAAACTGCTTCAATTAAAACTAACAATGCATAAAGATGCTACATTAGCACTCTAAAAAGTGAAAGCAAAGGAATAGAAACTCAAAATCCATACAATGTATGTTGCTAGAACAGAAAATAGCTGTTAACTCTACACACTGCTCCTACCATGTGGGTTTAGAGTTCTCTTAATGAGTCTCCAGAAGTGATTTTGCAGCAACAAAGAACTGAAATTGCTGAGTTCTGCCCCAGGTTTTGAGGACACAGCGGCATTAAGACAGAAGTGCCCAAAACCCTCTGCTGAAATAGGCAGCCATGAACAAAACCCCAAAGAAGGTTCCTTACTTGAGGCCAGCAATGCCCATGAGAGCGCAGTAGAGCCTCAGCAAGGCGCTGGCCTTCACCACGTGCTCCTCCTTCAGCCCTGAGTACACGGACACGTTGGGCTCGGTGTCAGCGTCAGCCTCCTCCACGATGTGTGTGCTGCGCACCGTGGGCAGGATCCCCATGAGCTCCAGCAGCAGCTGCCTCCTCATCTGCCACAGCACAGAGCTGATGTTATCTCTTTTTCTCTGTGTAAGAGCATAAAAGATGAGAACAATGTCAAATTCAGCCCATCGAACAATGGATTATAAAAGAGTTTACACAGCCAACAGTTTCCACTGTCTTTTTATTCAAGACAGTTTTCAGCTCCAAGCTTTAGCTAAGTCACCAAAGCAAGTCAAGATGCATCTTCCCACTGTGGACACTGAGGATGAACATATTTACCAGGCAAAATTTACAAACATACAGTTCCCTGGTTTCCATACCTAAAAACCTCTCAGGGGAACAATCAAATAGCTGCTGCCTTCAGGGGCATTATTTATAGATCTGAGAGCCCTGTAAGAAGAGTTTGCCTTGTAAAGACATCCAACAGGATTTATGTGCATTCAGACAAATCTGCAGCACATGTCCAGAAGACTTAGAGCAAACTACAAGAATGTTTCTTTAAAAGCAGAATACTCAAAGCTTTTCCTACCTGTTGGCCATTTCGGATGAAAGTTCCAAACCATGTCCTAACCTTTGCATTTGTTCCAAGCAGCAAACCACTCACAAAACACACCAGGTCACTCACTCCATCATCTGAGGATTCATTCTTGGTGTGATCCAAGGTCAAAGCCACACCAAGACCTGGCAGGTGACATTCTTCCACCTGGATAAAACACTCAGGATCAGTCATCTTTGCTGGGTTTGAAGCTTCCGGAAGGTTCTTAATGATGATTCTCATGACAGACTCACCACCATGCCCCGGACTCTCAGGGCTTGGGAAGGGTTCATCTTGCACAGGTGTCGAAGAGCTTCTGTTCTGCGCCGGCCTCCAACGCTCTCCTCATCCTGCCGCTCGCCGTTCTTAATCAAACCTCTGCAGACTAAAGATCCAACAGCAGCTCTGAGGAAATGTACCCTTCCCAATTTAAATTATCACCTCATCAGATGTCTCAGTGGAAAGGACAAGAACTGTTAGAAGGGATAGAGGGGGTTCTTAGCCCCAGCCATTCCCTGCCCAATCAGCCTTTGGAACAGTGACCTACAGATGAAAAGCTGTGACACATGCAGTGAGCCTGGCCTGCAATCAGACTGCAAAAAATGGGAATTCACATGCTCAGGTGGCAGCATCCAGCAGTTCAAACCTGTGTAACTCGTGGTTTAGCCCAGAATTAACCACACTGCTAGAAATCATTTCAAAAGCTGGAGAAGAAGCTGTAACTCACCCTCATTGAAACTGTCAGGGACATTGGCTACCAGAAGGCAAAGGAACCAGGCTCCATTCTTAACATGCAGCAGAGCTTCAGCCACATCCACTATTGGCAACAGTGATGGCAGCTCTGGATGGAAAGAGGGTGTAAAATGTCACAATGTTTCACTGGGAAACAAATACCCTGTTTCCAAGAGATGCACACCTTAGGTTAATTCACATCTGTCACAACAGCTGGCAAAGTTGTTTTGTTATATTTGTGAGAGGTCAGAAAACACCATAAATACAGAAACACCACACCTGCTTGTAAAATGCAGAGAACATCTGCTGCCTCCTCCAGGTAAACAGGACTCTCGAAGAGCTCAGAAGATTTGAGGAAAAACTCACCATTTGATTCTGACACCTGCAAGAATTATCAGTGAACAGGTTTTATGAAGCAATTTGTCTAAATCTGCTTTAAATTCAGCACGTTTAATAGATTAAAAACTGCCAAAGTCATAAAGCTATCAACACAGAACAAGCAGGAAGAGTTTGCAGAACAAGAAACATTTACTACTGGAAATACTTCAATACAGATGGTGTCATTGCTTCTTTTTCAGAAAAAAGAAAAATAGCCCACTGACATTCTAAGTTTACACAAGGAAAATAAAATGTTTGGTGAGCAAGGAAGTGGGGGAAGAGAAATATGATGGCTAAACTCACACCGAAATAGGAGAAAAGAATGGGATGGAGAAAAGTCATCACTTCATTTCCAAATTACTTCTGCACTGATAGACCACCAAATCACATCATGTTTGACTACAGCATATTATAGAGTCTCTATAACATCAGCAAAGACTTCCTTTACAAAGTCACAAAGAGTTTAAGCATAAGCCTCTGTTCAATCAGACTGAGACTTTGAAAGTTGATAAAGCAGGTAAGGACTGGAGAAGAGAGCTCACACCACCAGCACCACCAGAAACAGAACCAGTGCATCAGCCAGTCCAGAGGGCAACCTAAAACTCACAAATATCCACCTATGGGGAAGTTCACCTTGTTCATAATGGCCAGTAACTCGCTCAGCACCAGCCGGAGCCGCCGAGGAGAGTCACTGTGCTCAAACTCCAGCGTCAGCCCGTGCTGCAGCTGTGACACCAGGATGCTTTCTCCACTGCCACCTCCCAGCTTGTGCCTGGCACACAATTCAAAACAGCAAGTATTAAACGTTTCTGCAAACACCGAAATGCTTCCGGTTAAAGGAAGACAGATAGAGATCTCTTCTATCCCGTCAAAGATCTGTAAAGACTGTTTAATTGCAGTACAAAAAAACATTATTTCAAACAAAATTTCAAATGTTTCTATCCCCCACAAGCACAGTCAGGAAAGCGCATCCACCTGAGCCGTCCCTTCATCCCACAGAGCCATCCCAGCCCCTCCCTGCGGAGCAGCTCCCTCAGAACATCCCACACCCTCCGATGAGCACGGCGGGGGAACAGATCCCCAGGACACACAGCTAAACCTCAGGGCTTTCCTAGGAGATTATCAAGGAACAAGAATAGCCGGGTCCGTCCGGCGCTTAAACAGCTGCTACAAAAGGAACAGCTGGAAAAGCCACACAGCGCTTCCGCCACACATCTCCGTTCTCCGCATTACCGGAGCTGCTGCTCCTTGCTGGCGTCCTGCTCTAGCGCGTGGAAGTCCACGGACAGCAGCGCCACGATGGAGTTGACCGCCTCGACCCCCGAGAGCAGCCGCAGGATCAGCTTCTTGTCCTGCGCCCAGCTCTGGCTCTGGTCGGCGGGCGCGCACAGCGCCATGCGCACGAGGCAGGGCAGCAGCAGCCGCAGCTCGGGGTCGCTCAGCGCGGCCAGGCGCACCACGTCCACCTTCTGCATCGCCTCGAAGGCGTAGGGGCTGACGAACTGCAGCGCCGAGCACTCGGACATGGCGGCGGCAGCGCCTCCCTCACGGCCCCCGAGCCCACCCGCCGCCGCCGCCGCCGCCACTACCGGGGGAAGCAGGAAGTGACGTCACGGCGGGAGGGCCGAGGGGCGGGAAAGGCTGAGGGACGGAAAGAGGCGGGAAAAGCTGAGGGGGCGGGAAAGGCTGAGGGGCACCGCCCGCCCCGCCCCCTCAATAAACCCACAGCACAATCAAGGCTTCATGAATAATTTATTCCATTTGAATTTTTTTTTTTTTAAAAAGTATAAACTTTTTTTTTTCTTCATTTCCTCGATCACAATTTGTACAACTCAGTGTTTATGGCATTCAGCAGAAATAGTGTTTGTTCCTTAAATCGCTTTTTGTTTCTGTGTTTTGTCACGATAAATACAATGGTGGCTCGGCTGAGGGCAGATGGCGGCAGTTGTGCGAGGCTCCCCAACACATCCAGCCGTGCCAAAGGGTGTGGGAGCTCCCTGACGTGTCCAGCCATGCCAGAGTGGCGTTGAAGCAGCTCCTGGACCTGTCCAGCAGTGCCAGAGAGGCACTGGAGCAGCTCCTTGGTGTGTCCAGCTGGGCTGTTGGAATGGCTTCCCAGTGCGTGCAGCCCTGCAGGAGGGGCGGTAGAGCAGCTCCCCAGTGTGCCAAGCCGTGCCAGAGGGACATTGGAGCAGCTCCCCAGTGTGCCAAGCCGTGCCAGAGGGACATTGGAGCAGCTCCCTGATGTGTCCAGCCGTGCCAGAGGGACATTGGAGCAGCTCCCCGGTGTGTCCAGCCGTGCCAGAGGGGTGTTGGAGATGTTCCCCGGTGTGTCCAGCCGTGCCAGAGGGGTGTTGGAGCGGCTCCCTGGTGTCTCCAGCCGTGCCAGAGGGGTGTTGGAGCGGCTCCCTGGTGTCTCCAGCCGTGCCAGAGGGGTGTTGGAGAGGTTCCCCAATGTCTCCAGCCGTGCCAGAGGGGTGTTGGAGCAGCTCCCCGGTGTGTCCAGCCGTGCCAGAGGGGTGTTGGAGCGGCTCCTCGGTGTGTCCAGCCGTGCCAGAGGGGTGTTGGAGAGGTTCCCCGGTGTGTCCAGCCGTGCCAGAGGGGTGCCATGGCCAGTGACGAGACCGCAGGCTGCCGCATCCCAAGCCAGCGCTCAGCAAGGTCCTCATGTCCAGTTGACTCGGAAAAACCTAAAGCTCGATGAGTAGCATCCTAAAAAAGTGACCCTGAGGATTCTGGTAGGTCCCAAATCCAGTTTTACTGTAAATTAAGCTTTACTCCACTGAAAATAAAAAAGTACACCCACAAATAATAATAAAAAAACCCCTTTATGTATGAAGCATAGTCCTGGGCCCTTAAAAAAAAAAAAAAAAAAGAGAGAAAAAAACAAGAGAAAAAACAAAACCACCTTCCCAGCTGGAGGTTGTGAGACAATAACATTGTACAATGTCACCCCATTAATGAATTCTCCAAAGAAACCCAGATCAAAACAAGGCTGATGCAGCATTACTATCCCAACAGACTGATATGTGGTGCCATACTGTTGTGCAGCAAATTATATGGTGCAATAGCATTTTTTTTAAATGTTTTACTCTTATTCTTGAAAGCTTTAAAATAATGCGACATAATATTTTGATATTACAGTATTAACAAATAGTGCTTGATTAAAGACATCGGCAAGTCTTCATAGCAACACATAAAGTTAAAATTACCATCAGAGGTAAATATAGAAATACAATAATCTGCGCCATAACTGACAGCTAAGTAAGAACATAGCTGAGGATTTAAATATAAATCCATTTATCTTTAATTATTTCAGAGAATGTTAGAAAGATCTAAATGTTACAGCTACTTTTAAAATGTGAGGGTTGTTACAAGTACAGCTGGTTGCCTTGCTGGTCTTACCAACAGGGTTCTCAGAAACCTAATTCAAACAGTAGTGTCAAAGGTGACAAAAGGGCTTAAATGCAGTAATATCTGGGTTAAAATATGTATTTTTAATTGGAATGGAAGGATCTCAGCTTCTTCTTTCATTGGAAGAGATAAACCTCCACAACTACCACTGACAGGAACATTTTCTTGCAAGGCCATTTTGAAAAGCTGTAGCTGAATTTTTCAACTATTTAAGCTTGTACTTGCTAAACAACCTCGACTTATTGGATTGTGACAATTTCATTTATAAACCAGCTATTATGTGCACTTAAAATAGTTAAATGAAAGTAGCAAACAAAAAAAGTATGCCCAATATAGTAGCTGGCTCCGTGGTGCTGGCAGGTTTGATATGTACATTGCCAGCTGTGACTATCACTCCAGAAATGGCCCTTCTAATATTTTATAGTGGTTACAATATTATAATTTACTTTAATTGCATTTGATGGGGGTGAGGAGTGGGAAACTGGCAGCTTTCACAGTAGGAATTTCACAGGGAAGGCTGGTCCAGGTAACAGAATACAGTTACACCAACGTTCAGGCAGCTGATTCACTTACCTTTAGGAATACAAGTCAGAATGAACACAAAACAAAGCCACACCAAAACCCAGCCCTTGGAACTTGCTTAACTGAGCCAGGGTTAGAAATGACCACTTAGCGACAAAGCTCAAAGGAAAAAAAAAGGACATACACTTTGAAAATTCCAGTTTTAGGAGCACTTTTCCACTTCAAAAATGCCGACCAAATGAGAAAAACCTTCTGTAAGACAATAATGTGCCATTTAATCTGTGGTGCATTACCAAGATAAAGTCATGGACAGACCCAGTTTTTAACTCTATTTATCAAAATATGCTAACTTCTGATTGCACTCATGTTGTTCTGAAGAAATGACTGAAAATTCTCATCACCAATTGTACAACTTCTTTATACAAAACCAAAAAAAAGTCGCTAATATTGTATGTACACGATTCAATGAGACTGTTCATACGAAAAAAATCACCTCAGGCAGGTCTTTTGCATTTACGAAACGAGATTTTCATGAACACAGTAAGTTTGGTAAATGCAAGCAAATTCTTCCTTGTAGAGGGTTAACAGCAGGTGCACAAATGGATCTTAAAACTTGCTCCTTTACAGGTTTAAACCAGCGAGACAATATTAAGACCCAGGACTTGGGTTATCGTGACAGGCTCCTGGGAGCGCTGCAGGAGTTCAGTTTTTCATCTGGCAGTCAGATAAGGAACCCAGAAAAAGCATCTGCAGCTGCTCTTCAGCACCCGTAGGGGCTATTTTAGAGCAGCACCAGACATTTGGCATGTGCTAGGAAAAAGGAAGGAAACTATAGAGAAAAAATGGTGGCTGCAGATAGAGGGAGACGTTTAAGAAAGCTTTGTGGTTTATCAGTCCCTTTCCTGGGGAGGGCAAAGCCTCCTTGGCACATGCCCCAGCCAGAGCCTGAAAATGGGATATGGGGAAGGCCATACACTGATACTTGGGACCTTCACCACAGTGCCAAAAATACATGGAGAAGGAAAATGTTCAGGGTTTCGTGCTGTTTTTTTACTAGTGGAATAAAATCTGAATACCAGAATTCACTGAGAATCTATATACACCACATTTTAGTTAAACACACACCAATCTTAAAGTCAAGATTGACTATTTTTGCATTTGTAAAATGGCTAGAGCTGGGCTAAATTTCAGTCTGGCAGGAGACTTTGGATAAGTTTTCTGTGTGTTCTGCCTCAGATTCGCATTTTATCACAAAAGTGGAAGCAAACAATGCAGTGAGCACAGTGCCAAGAATATCCAAGGAGCAACAATACACAAGAGATATTCTTGTGATATTAAAACTTGTGTCCTGGAAGTGGATCTGAGAATCCAGCCACAGCCCTGAACCATAAGACAAACTTCAATTGAAGAGTTTATTCATGTTATTCTCACTACAAGTTAAACCACCTACGATATCACTTATATATTGCCATTGTTACTCTGTAAAGGTGTGATATAAAATGCTGTAAGACCCGGTACCTTTTCAATTTATATAAACACAGTGAACTTCATTACTGTACATGTACTCTGCAACTACAGCTTAGCTGTAAATCCCCCACACACAATGGTATGGACATTAACCCCTCTATCCCCATTAAACTGTACATCAAGACAATACAAATTTACTGTCCCCACCCACCCCTTACAAAAAAATAATACTCTAAAAGCAACCTACTGCAACTTTTAATTAAGACGATTACATATATTTTAGACCAATTGCTTTAAAGCAAGAAGGCAGTATAAACCTTCTAGGAAAATTTTTATAAAAGAGGTTAAGAAATATAAGACAATTTATACATTTAAAAACTTACAATAAATAAGAGATGCAGGCATTTTTGAATACTAAGTACTATAATCCAATACAAGAACATCTTGATGTTCTGAAGCCATAGGTTGAAACTTAATTGTTCCTCATGTTTCTTCTCATCTCCATGCTTTTAAAATTCATTAACCATGACTGGGTACTATGGCTCATTACTCTTCACAAATACTGTGGCTGGGGAAAAATGGTTAATTTTGCTACTAAAAATGTTATAATACACTTTCTGATCATCATTCTGAAGCGTCCCCCATAGTCAGTGACTCAAAGACAGCCGGGCGATGGGTGCCCCTCTCACAAGTCGAAACAATATTTGCTGGAAGTAACAAGATTCATACCCCATCACAAACAACTTGCACTGAGAAGAATTATAACTTAGTCCTGCAGTGAAATATCCCTTTTCCTCATTTTTGTCTTGCAAAATTCAGATGAAGATCACAGCATATTCATGATAAAGTTATACAACTGATTCAGCACCACAAAATGAATTGGGAGACATGACCGTCTGTCCTGGGTTGCAGGATCACAGGTTAGCCAGGAGAGTGCATTGTACTGTTCCAGAACAAACCTGAAAAACAAACAGCCTTCTGTCAGACCAACACACTTCCTCACCAGGATTTTACAGCCCTAATTTACTACAATCCACCTTCTTTGGCACCAGAAACATAAAATAGGTTTGCCAACATCGAGAAATAACATGTCTTAAAGATTATTACAGCAGTTCAGAGCTAAACTTGCTTTTGCTGGAAACCTGTCATTGTAATTGCCTATTCTTAATTCATACCAAGAGGTTCACATTAAAAAAAAAAAAAACAGAAAAGGAAAAATAATCTGATGTTTTCTCAATTAGTGTCCCATGTTTACATAGGTCTGGGCTCCTGTCCTCCAGCACTTCAGATTTTCCACAAGACTGCTGTGCAATATTCTGTCTTAACTATTTCTGTCTTTTCTGCTAGACCTCAAACTTTCTTCTAGTTTGAGGAATTCATTGTTTTTCAAACATTTTCAGAGTTAAACAAGGGCTTAGAGATGTTTGGTTTTAATTTCACTGTTCCATGACAATCACTTAAAGCACAGCAATTTATCTCCACTAAGGATATCAGCTGTGCAAAGAACAAAAACCAACAGCACGAAAAACAAACATGCAGCTTCACTGCAGCAGCATTAAAAACTAAATGCACAGTATTTTTGCAACTGATCAATGACAAATACCTGAGCACATCAGAAGTTTGATTAGAATCAAGTGGATGGGAGTGTTTACTGTGGAGTAGCTCGTCTGATTGCACTGAAGGCACGTGGAGGTGCAAAGAGGCCTGAGGAAGGAAGAAGGAAGCCAGAAGTTACTGCCTGATCAACTACACCATATTTCCTTCCCCCACATTGTTATAGCTTGCAGTCACCTTCTCTAACACACAAGCCAAAACAAATCTTATCCTTAGGTCATCAACAAGTTCACGGCTTATCAGAATATTTATATTCTCTCACACAGATCTCTGCTAAAAGCACAGTGCTGGTAGTGAAATACATATTAGGGGGGTTTTTTAATCCCTTTTCTACATTAAGTGATTATTAAAAAAATAACTCAAGTGGCCCAAGATGTCTAATAAAACTTGGAAGTTCAGTTGCTTTCTATAGGCCTGGTCTATTTATATTTCATATATAGAGCTTCTTAGTGTAAATAATAAATCCTCTCTTCAAAATAATATCCTATACAAAGCCACAGCTGAGCTTAGGTCAAGAGGAACTGCTAATCCAGACACAAACTAGGCTGCAGAAGATATATCTGAATAATTAGAAAACAAATCACAGTATTAGAGATGCTGATTTGTTAATACAGAAAGTTTCTCTGTGTACCAATGTATGGCCTGAAATATGCCAAGTGTGTCTTGATTGTGTCATGAGGAGATAAGGGGCTCAGACAGCACCCAGACTGATGATACAATGGCTGTAACTTGGCAAAGCCAACATGGAAAAAACAGCTTTTATGCTTTGTGCAATACAGAAAGAGACTCATTTTTTCTTATTTTACCCAGGGCAGCTGAGTTGTTTTACTTTACTTATGTACCTCCCTCTCTACCACCAGTCCCCACAGGAGTCCAGCCTTAGCCTGAGCTCTGTCCAGGAACTCAACCTGTTCTTACAAAATCCTGGAGCATGTAACCAAGAAAAGAAAGAGTCCAGACCATCAGGAAGGAACATGAGCAAGTCAGAACCTTCAAAACAACCAAAGCTCAAAAACTGAACACCTGACCTCTCCTGAATCAAAAGCAGAGCTATCCCCAGAGACATGTACTGACTTTGGTTTAACCAGAAGAGTTTTCACCCCCAGATCCCTCAGGCTGCACAAGTCTCTGCCAGGACAGTACCTTAAGAAACAAGGGACACTGATTTTGTGCTTGAGGACACGCTGACCAAAACCAGTCAGGCAATGGACCTGCTTTGGCAGTTGACACAAAATAACCGAGGGCCAGTGGCTGCTGCAGTATATTTGTTACTTCATCATGAGATTCTGTGGAAAGCAATCGATCTGTGCCTTGACCCTGGAACACAACAGGCAATGGTTTTGGATTAGGAGAGCACAAATTTAATAGAAATTATCTGTAGCTTCTGAAACACAAAGCATTTTGAAATTTCCAAGCATGACATGACAATTCAATATCCAGGTGGATCTAAAACCTTTCATTCCACAAAAAGGAAATGAACAGATGGAGAAAAACCAGACAAAAGACACACACACACACAAAACTGTATTTACTCCAATAGTTACCTTGCCCATATCACCTCCATGGGGGTAGTGGGACCCTGGAGAATGCACAGGGGATCCACCAGGAGATGCAGGAAGAATATTTATAATATCAGGATCAAGATCATCTCCAGTGTCTAACAAGTCAAAGATTCCCATTCCATCTGCTCCATCTTGAAAAAGAACAAGACCAGTGAATTCCTACAATTTCACCATGTGCAGGATATGACAATACATTCAGAAATGAAGTGATTTTCAATGGAAATGGTTGCTTAGAATGAGCAGTTTATTCTTATGATAAGGGGGAGTGACGAGCAGTTTTTAGAAGGCAAGAACAAATCCCAAGTACAAACCATTGTTTGTGTTAAAGGCCAGGTCCAGGTTCTCAGTGGTGTAAGTGGATGATGCCACTTGCACGGATGCAGAGGTGGGGAACACCAGGATGTGAGTGCAGGACGTGTCCTGGGGCGTGTTCAGCTGAGACGTTTGCATGTTCAGAGTGGTGCTGCGCCCGAACACGGAGCCGGTGGACACAGAATCTTTGGGAGAGAAATCAAGCGGTTCCTTAGTTTTGCAAAGCCTGAACTGTTAGTTCTCATGCCAAAAAGAGAGAGAGAGAGTTTCCCAAATACCTGGCATAATAATGAAGGATCCCTGGGGTTCCATGGCCACCAAGCAAGCACTGAGAATGCTGGGGGAATCTGCAGCAGAGATCCCACACATCCTGCACATGTCCTTCAGCCTCTTGCTCAGCGACTGCAGGTTCCGGCGGCTCAGCAAACAGCTCCAGTCTGAGGAAGGAAATCTCATTGGTGAGGTTTTCTTCCAGAAACAGGGATGGACACATTTGATATTACTGAAAAATTAAAGCTTCAAATCAAGCTTTAGATTCTTAAAAAAATGCTGCTGTTACCTTTTAATTCCCCATGTCCTATTCTTCCTAAGCGGCCTATGACAACTCTCCACGGCAAAGAGCTCATCTGCACAAGTCCCAAGCACCATTCCCACAGTTTCTGGAGACCAAGTCTGCGGGCAGAACCCTTTTTCCTGCGAGCTCTAGAAGTAAGAAAGAAGGGAAAACAAAGCTAAAACCCATCTGTAACAAGTTTTCAATGCCACATTTAGAACTTTTTTGTATTAACCTGAACATTCTCAGGATCCAAGAGCATTGGTATTGCGGTCCATCAGCTGCAGCTTCAGGGGTTTGGGTTTTTTTAGTTAATCACATTCTTAAAACTGACATTAACAGCCCATAAGTGAGATGGGGAAGTATGAACACACACATTAACGTTCAAGAGTCCCATGAAACTAAACTATGCTCTTCTAGAAATTTAACTCAAAACAGTATGCACATAATAGGGAAACTATTCATCTGCTTGAGCCACTTTTGCACCACAGCAAGTCTACAAAAGTCAGTTATTCTTACAGCACCAAACCCACTGTAATTCTTCAGGGGAATGAAAGAAAATATACTTGGTAAAAATGAGTTGAAGTTTGGTTCTTACCTGTTTGGTACATCAATATTAATTATACAAGTTTCTAACTGCTCTCCATAGAGGTCTGTACAGGATGCAAGCAGCCACCTCTGGTCATGAGATAAACAGTAGCCCACAAAAAGCACATTATACTTCTGGCCAGCTTCTCCAAAGGTTTCTCCCAGCTCTGTTTGCTTGTCCTTTACAGGAGCCAGTATAAAAGGAGGGGTGTAGAGTCGAATACACTCAGGTCTCTAGAAAGATGACAGAACAGACAATGAAAGAAATTATTCCTAACACAAAAGATGGTTAGCTGATAAGCAGGGACCTTCCTCTGATCTGGATAATTCCACAATCTCATTAACAATACTCACATCAGGACTCCTAAGAGCAGTTTCCATGGCTAAACCTGGGCCAAAGCCAGTTAAGGTTTTCACGTTGGTGGAAGTTGGGAGAGGTCTCCGACACTGAGTGAAAGCTGAAAATGCCAAAGATTTTAAATGCTGAGTGTAAATCTGCCTGTCCTCGTGTTTCACAGGCTGGAGCAGGTACTGACATGGGACAATCTAGAACAGAAAAGAGGAGAAAAAAAAATAAATCATTGTTTTATCGATAGATTAAATGGCTTCTGACACAGTATTCGGTACATTGCTTTTTGAATTTTACATTGCAGTCAAATTTCTTCCACTTCTAAAGCCTGTGGAATTTCAAGAAATTATTCTCACTGAAATTTTCTTCAGAGGAAAAAATAATTGTTTAGAAGAGAATCTTAATGATTCCTCCAAAATCTGCCCTCTGTTAACTGGTCCTGCAGCTGCTGCTGGACTGAGCTCTGCCTACAGGCCAGCAGGGTCAGGCAGATTCCAGTACAGGACCAGCAGCTTTCCCATACTTCACTCGTCACTGTAGTGGGCACTACATTTCCTCTGAGATAAAACTGATGAGTTTGGAATGTACAACAGGATTCAGGTTTGGTTAATAGTACCCAAACTGCTCTAGAAGCTTTAACCTAATGATTTAACAGCTGGAGAACTGTAAGTAATGTTTATGAAGGAAATGAAACTCCCACCTTGAGGATATTACTGCCCCCAAAACACAGCCAAAGCCAAGAACACTGTTTGTTTCTGTTGGCTCACCTGCACAGAAATGATGTTCTTGATGTTGGGAGGAAGAACCTGAACCATCTCTAGGAAGCAGCGCAGAAGTCCAAGTGTCCACAAACTGGATGAGCTACTGTTCTCATCCTTTTTTTCGTATGTGAAAGGATCAATTATGTAAACTACAATTGCAGGTGGATAGGTGATAGCATGTGAATCTCCATCTGTGGGGACTCCAACTTTATCACGATCCATAGTGCTGGAAATGAAATTTTGGAACCAGTTACGAACAGCTGACTTTTATAAAGATTTGGTTTAACATCAAAACTAGATCAAAACTAGGTCAGTTATTAATCTGACAGATCTTTGAGTCAACTGTGTAAGAAACAGTCTTTTTGTGTCATTTTTGTATAAGAATTTATCAGTAACTCTAAATCTCTTTTCCTTCCTTTAGCCTTTTTTATTACAGCAGCTCAACTATTGCTTAACTGGGGAACAAGAATATCTACAGTAAGAGCTGTCTTCACCACTCTAACTTTGATTACAGAAAATAGAACTCTAAGATGGTGCCAATTAGCTATCTCCCCCTCCTTCCCCAGCCCTTTAAAATACTGAAGTGAGTAGTTTGGTGAATTTTCTCTCTTTAGAGAGAAGGGAAAAAAAAAAAAAAGGAAGTTTATTTTTGTACCGGAGCAGAAACTGAGATGTAATTAGAACTGCAGCTACAACTGGAACCAAAAGGTTCAGCTCCACCACAATTTAACTCTCATTCTCCCTTAAAAGCAGCTTGGTGAAAATAAATACAGGATTTTCACTGAAGGGGTGAAAGCACATTCATAAGTTCATGTTAGTTGAGCTGATTTTTCATCTGAAGGTGTGACTGCAGTTCCCTACCTTTCAGAAACCTCTGGATGGGGCTGTGCAGGTGCTGCAGCCGTGTCTCCAGACATCCCTGCTGTTTGCAGTGTTGGCTGTTGCTGCTGCCCCCCAGTTTGCCCATTCGGGACTGGCGCAGCCTGGGCGGGCAGGGAGGCAGGAGTGGTATTGTTCATATTGCTGAAAGGTGGGAATGAGGAAGGCTTGCTCGTTGGAATGCCACTGCCCAGGCTGGCAGAGGAGGAGGATGGGGCAGTGGTGGTCAGGGTGGAGTTGGCTGTAGTGGCTACAGAGGACATGGCACTGCTGGAGGTCACTGTGATGGTGCTGCTGGTGGGAGCTGCAGGAGCCGATGACGGAGTGTTGGGATTGGCAGCAGGGGCTGTCACTGGGGGCAGAGCAGAGGCTGCCTGGCTGGAGGGAGGGACCAGGTTTGTTTGGGAAAGCAGAGAATTGTCCAAAGGCTGAGAAGCAAGATAAGGACCTAAAACAAGAGGAAAAAAGAAGCATAAATTTTATATTGCAGCTGTTTTGATGCTTGTGTCACTTATGGAAGTCAACAGTTGTAACAAAACAGAGTAAACCTTGAGCACACATTTTAGCTCTCAAATTAAAATACCTGTATTAAATTTTCAAATTCTAGTATTTTCATAAAAGCCTTTCAAAAGTATCAAGAAATCTGTTTTTAATATAACTTTTTTCCAGATGTGTTGAATTGCTTGAAATCACTGCTTCACAATCCAAGTCACCAACACAAGAAGACAACCGAAGTCCCTGTCAGGCAGACATGCTGCTATCCCCTAAAGGCACTGCTGGGTGGTAAGAGGCCTTTTTAGCACACATTCAAATCCAGTTTAAAACCAGAAAACTGCCCCAATCAATAAAACAATAAGCCACGATTTCTTCTTCCCTATTGCAAAGCAGTAAGTGACAACTGTATGAAATAAGGAACATTAAAAAAAGGTCATACCCAGCTCGTATCTGCAAACTTGAGCGTAGAGTTTGAGCTTGGAGAACGCATCGTTGTTGGCATTGGCTGTCTGTGAGAACCATTCCGTGACCAACTTCTCCGAGAGCTTCTTGGAGGCTGTAGGTCCAACCCTCATGATCCCATCAGGCAGTAACTTACAGATAGGTCTGTGCTGACCAAGCCTGCAGGACTGCAAAGAAGGTAAAAAAAAAGCCTTAAAAGCTGTTAAATATCACACAAAGGATATACCCTAGTAAGGTAGAGAACTCTCAGTTTATTTACAATATTCCAAAGTAACATTTTAACTCTAGAATTCCACCAGTAGGAAATGCTGAATAGTGATTTTATGGGTTATTGTCAGCGTTTTCCTAAATGCAAGAAAACCAGGTTGATAAGAATCTACTCTAATCTTCATTCAATCGAAGCAACACAAGCGTGTAATTAATGAATTAAATGGAGGGAACACAATTAAGGTGGCAATGCAGAGCGCTGCCACCGGGTGGCGTTTATCGGATGAGAACGATGAATACTGAAAGGAACGGGGAAGCAGCACCAACAGCCCTTATCTTCCAAGTGCCCATTCCTAAAATCCCTCCGAGCAGCTTTCCCAGATAGCATTCTGAGCAGGCGTCGCTATCAGCTCCGACAAGCCTGATAAGTCCTTATGAGCACGTATTAGAAACAGCCTTTCCCAAATCCATTTCACTGCAAACTGCCACAAATCCTGTACCTCGTATATTGCAGTCAGATCCCTAAAGAAGCTTTTGGCTCCGTTGAGCAGAGCCTCGTTCTCCGGGCACACCACAACGTAAGCGACGTCTCGCTGAGATCCGTAAGGTTCCAGCATCAGCCTCTCCCAGTAGGGCAATGCAAATGGAGACAGCACCAGGAAATCGTAATCGTATCCCAACAAAAATGTTGGGATTGGCAGTGGTTCTGGGGACTCATCAGTTCCTGGAAAAGCAAGGCATGTTTTTTAAGCAGAAAGCTTAAAATTAACTTCAAGGAAACATGAATAGAACAGCCTCTGGTGTTCCCAGCATCTCACAGGAAGGGGCACTGGCTATCAATGGAATAGTTCTCATTTTACAGATCCAAAGTGTAGGAGCCAACCCTCTGAAAAACACCCATCAGCTGATTGTTTTTATTTGAAATATCTCAGGGCCTCAGGAAAAAGTTCCACAGTGTTTTATATTTCCATCAGTACACGGGCAATCGAGAACAGATCTGCCCTGTCCAGGAAGCCTTTTCCCACAGAGCCAAAGACAGGGAAAAAAATGTAAATATTCCAAGCAGATGGGTAAAGGGCCAGAGAAGGAAACAAACTTAAGAGCATGCATTTACATGTACTGTAAATGTATAATTGCCACGTTCTAAATACAGCTACAAAAGATCTGGTGGTGAAAGGTCACTCTTGTAACACAGTGGTAAATCAATCTCATATGCTAATGAAGTCATTAAATCGTGAGTGCACAAAATTCACCTTCTATCTGTGAATGCATCACATGTTGGCCACTCCAAACATTTATCAGAGACACTGAGTAACCCTAGATCTTGAACACAATTCTGACAGTACTGAGCAATAAAACACACTGTCTCAAGAATTTCAAAAGCAGGTATTTTTAACTCCCTACCTTTAGAGTAATTCAAATGGGGTGAATAGAAAAATTTTGAGTATAAAATCCTGAGCAGTTGCTCTGTTTTTAACACTAAACCCATCTTTACAATTTCAGTCCCTCACTGGGTGAAGTGTCAGGTGTATACAAACAGTGCAACTGAAGCTGTAAATTTTAAATGCACATCTTTAATTCATTGCCTGTTCTAAGGAATATAAATATTTTCTGTTTTTCTAAAGAGAAGAATTCTCCTCTGTCTAATAAGCTCTCGTTAGTTTAAAGAAAGGTCAAGTGCTGTTCAGCATCCCAATAGGCTGAGCATCACCAGCCACCAAGCTGGGGTGGATGGAGCAGAGGAAGGAGATTCCATGAAGCAGGATTGCATGGAACTGTTACCGTAGGAGCCTCTCCCAGCCATTTTGTGGAACTGCTGCCACGTGAGGGGTCCCTGCACACCCCAGGACCGGACCGTTCGCTTCTTCTGGATGGCGTCCTGCAGCACGGGCTGGAGCGAGAGCAGCATGCGGAGGATGTCCTGGGAACACTGCATGCTCACATCCACCACTGCAGGGACACAAATGTGGTCAGGGCACGACAGCCACGATCCCAAAGCACCTCCATTGTAAACACTCTCTTCTAAAAAACACCTGCAGGCCACCCAGAGGCTGGGATAGATAAAGTTGAGCATACACGGATTTAGAGCTCTCCCTCTTCCCCTGACAAAATATACAGATGGATTTTTTTTCCTTCATTTTGGTCTTTCCTCTAGAATTTTTCTCACTGAAAGGGGAAAATTTCTTATGAGTTAAACTAAGAGGAAGCACCCCAAAATAAAAACAAAACAAACAAAAACAATCCAAAAAGCTCCAAACAAGTCGTAGAAGCCTGAAACTCCCAGATTGTCCCCCCCAACAAAAGCAGATTTGCAGGCTGCCACCCAGTGCTCATTTCAGTGAAGTGAGGGAAGCCTCGAGCAGACTCAGCCCATTTCATCCAGAGCCACCACTGGGCCATTTCAGGTACAGGGCTTTAGAATGAAATCTGACACAAAATTTGGCATGGCTACAATTTCCAAGTCTTCTCTTTTAAAATATATTTACATCTTTTTATCCCAAACACCAGAGTCACAGTAACACAGAGTCTTCTCCTGTGTGACTAAAAACATCAATTTATTTACAGTCTGGGCTTTCCAAGTTAATCCCCCAGCAAGCCTATGTTCTCCTAGGATTCCTCCTCATCTTCACTTACAACTATGAACTGCAGCTACCTGTTATTCCTAACTTTATCTTTCACCCTAACTCTGTTAAGAGTTGCCACTTGAAAATTCTATTAGAGAGAAGTAAGCAAATACACACAATGAAGGGTATTCCAAGAGACACTGCATCATTACTCAGGCCCTCGAAGGAAAAATCCAAGGATTTCTGAATTGGCAGACCCAACATACAGTGAAGGCTACAATAATGCTTTTTTTGCCACATGTGCCATTAACCTACTGCCCCCTCTCTCCTCCTTAAAGAAGGGGGGAAGCCAACTGAATCAGAGCTGTTGTTTAATTCTGCCTTGTAGCCTTGACAGTTTGGTTACCACTCAAACCCCCTGCATTTCCTACAGGCATCAATCATTCCAGAGCCTCTGTAGAGCCACTCACCAAAAGCTCTTTAAAGGATAAACCCAGTGAAGTGTTGTGGACACAGACAGTGGTCTCAAGTTACACTTCATATATATATTGGGAATTTACAACTGGGGGCAGCCAAGGCCTTACTCTGCTTGGTGATCAGCACAAGACATAGAAGGGCTGGTTATTCTGAACACCATCAACCAGAAGTCTGTACGAGCACTCAGGTGGCAAAAAAAGCATTCAAAATCCACAAAGGAAAACCACAAAAAAAGACCCATCAAAAACAAAAACCCAAACAAGCAGACAAGTGGAAAATAAGCTGTTTTCAATATTTACCATTTCTTTTTGACCAGTGGTGCAAGCAAGTAGTTTTCACAAGTGCTTCATCAACTTTCCCTCCTGACATATTGTCCATGAACTGCCGTCCATGTTCCAAGGCTAAGTAGCAGTCATTGCAACAATCCCTTTCTTCTACACGTACCAGGCTGCTGACAGCACCAACTTTGGCCATGGAGTCTTGGTCTGCTGCTCCAAAGGGTGAGAACAGGTTGGTGCACTGATCCTGCAGCAACAGTATCAAGTCATCGGGCAGTTTCTCGGGTTCTTTCAGCCCTCCACTGCCGTGTTCAATGGAAGTAGCTCTGAGAGCTTCAAAGCGTTTTTCTGCTTCCTTGCCACACTCCGTGTTTCGCCCCAGAATATCCAACTCGTCTTCGAGAAACAGCCCGGAACTGTTGCCAAATTTTCTATTCATAACAGCACTGAAACCACAGGTACACCTATACTGGGCCTCTTGTGTTGGATCAGGAATGTAAACTCCAACGTCAGCACCTTTGATGTTCATATTGCAAACACAAATGCAGCAGCTGTCGAAGTTGCAGTCTTTGAAGAGATTCATGACAGACTCAGAGAGGATGAGATTCACATACAGGCTGTGTGCCTCGGGGATGGAAGGCACCGTCGCGGGCTCCACCGAGTTCAGCGGCCGACACGTGGAGGGTGTGGAAGCTGGGGAGTACAAATCCGAGTTCTCGTATTTCACTGAGCCCTGGGCGCTCGCGGGCCCGCCAGCTCCACGGGGCGTTCGGGGAGTCCTTGGTGTTCTGGGAGTTGGGAAGCGAGGGGTGGAAGGAGAAGGGAGGATTCCAGCCCCGCTGTTGCTGGGAGGGGCACTGCTCGGGGGCATCCCAAACGGAGTGTGGGTCTGGGGGGTGTAGGCAGGGCCGTACTCCTGATCCATGGTGCTCCCATCACTGACAGCAGCCACAAGAGAAGGAAAGGCTTTAAGTACACAACATACTGGGTTTGAAGTTTAAGACTCAGTTTTCTAAAGAAGGACCTTCCTAATTAATATTTGCTTTTTTTAAGCTAGTCTTTCATAATCCACAGCAAGATTTTCATTCCCTAAGGAACTTCAAGAGCATTTGTTCTAAATGACTTTGCAGGATTCCCACTGACAGCACCATTAAAGAATCTCTCCCTGCCTCCTTTTCTCTTTTCCTTTGCACAAAGCTCCCAGGAAACAAGTGTGGTCAGAATAAATTATAAATTCTGTGCTTGTATGGAGTCTAAAGGACACCTTTTTCATTCATGTTTTATTTACATGTTGTGTTAACACACACTAAGAAAATAGACCAGAGGTCTATTGACAGCAGATTCAGCTGAATCCAGGAGGAAAGTATCACCTGGAAAGGTTTAACATTTTCTTCCCTAAGCACCTGAGTGGCTACAAAGACTTGTAAGGCTAATGAGACCTGGAAACATATTGCTAATGAGTAACAGAAGCAACATCAGTATTTAATCCAAGATTTAACATTCATATAATTTTATCAAGAAATACATAACACTTTCTTGTTACCCAATCCATTTATACCAGCTGCTAATGTGCAAGAGAAAAAGAAAGAAATCTTTTCCTCAAGAAGAGCTGGCAGCAAGAGCACCCCTATCAAATGCAGGGTACAGAAATGTCCCCTGCAGCTCTGCTGTGACCAGGCCCAGTCACATGGCACAGGAGATGTTTTCCTACTCCCAGCACAGCTGAGTTTACTGCTACTTAAGAAAGTAATTTAAGAAACAGCAGCACCACCTACTAAGCCCTTCCAGCACCAAGTACATCACCACAAAAGCAAAGTCCCAAGTTTACATTTATCTTGATTGTTACCATCTTCATTACTTATTAAACCTGGACTTGCACCATTAAGCTTCCCCAAGAAACCTTTAAAGGAGACAACAAATAAAATGTATGTACAGTTAAGAAGCTCTTTGAGAAGAGTCTCCTGCAGTAGGTTTAGCCAGAAGGATGTTTTTAAAGGCTCTTGTCAGTTGTATAAACAGAGTATAAACAAATGTTCCCACTACTGATTGACAAAATAAATATTTAGGGGTGGCAAAGTGAACACCTCACAAAGCTGAACCCCCCAGGGTCGTACCCATCTTTGATGAAAGGCATGGCAGGGCCTGGAGGAAGCAGATCCAGCTTTCCCACAGTCCAGCTCTGGCGGTAAATGCATTCCTCGGGCAGTTTGATGGGAGGAAGACACTGGCTGGGAAGAGTCTTCAGTGGTGCAAACATGGAACATCCCACTAAAGCTTGACAGTTCTCAGGCTTATAAACGTAAGAATAATCCTGGAAGTCAGACATGGGAAAGCATTAGTGTGCAAATAAGATCACTGCAGCAATTAAATGCTTTTCCAAAAAACAGGATGGAGTTCAAGCCGCAGCTCTTTAACCTAAAATCCTCACACAGATGCAAGAGAAAGCTGAGATGTGTACATACAATATTCACAATACACCAAAACAAACCTCAGTGGACTGCAATGACTGAAAAGCATTTCTGCAGCTCTCTAATGGCTACTCAAGTATTACTCTCTCAAGTTTAGATGGTAAAACACTACATATTTACTACGAAGTGTATTACCTCCCCCAAAATAATGCAGGACAAGTTATAAACTGTACTTAATCTCCCCCATTCTGATTCAGATTTAAGTAATAAACTGATCAATAATCATCACAAGGACTGATTCAGCACTACCTACCTTGATTTCAGCAGGTTTGGGGCTGCAGAAACCCTCATCTACTTCAATTCTGAACTGAGCTCCCACAGCAGAGCTATTCCCTTCCAGCACTGTTCCTCCAAGTGTAGTGTCCATGCTGCCATACTCCTTATTGTTCATGTTCATGGGAGAAAACCCCATAATATGTTGTTCCAGTGAAGGGGGAGTTGGATACATTTTATGGAGATCTGCAGTGCCTAATTTCAGATCAGAAGCAGACTTTAGAGCATGAAAACTTTCTGAAGTGTTTCCTGAGTCTCAAAATTTCACAAAGGCAAATGAAGGATACATTTCCAAATTGCCATAACATATTAGAGTCAAATATTTAGAGCTAGTATTCTTTTTAGGCAAAAAGAAAACACAAATAAATCTTACTTATGCATGACAGTGGGTCTAGATTTCCTGTTTTTGCCTCTTTGCAGTTGGATTTGTCATCAGTGCCATTCACTGTTCGTTTAGATCCAGGCTAAGAAAGAAATATTGTCATAAAATCACTTCAGATATAAACACATGATCATGTTTCCTGCTAACAGGAAATCTCACCTGCACATACAAAGCTGAGACATTGTAAAATATTTAGAAAACTTAAAGTAGCTCAGAAGCCTAAGGTTGGGCTTATACTTGGTTCTTAATTCTTGGAACCCAGAGAACTCCTCCCAACAGGTCACAATGTTATTGAAGAGAAAAAGCAGTTACAAAACAACCCTCAGCCTGTTAGCAGACAGTAAAAGAAGCTAAATGAGGGCTGCCCACAGACTACCAGAACAAACCATAACACCCCCAGAGCCACATTAACATCACTGGTGTTACCACAGGAACAGAAAAGACAAACACAAATCCTGCAACAAGAAATACAGGAAAGAAAAACAGTCAAAAGTAAAAGAATAAGATATTTTACCATCTTTCAACAGTTCAGATGTCTATAGACTGTAAGTGTTCATGTTTAAGAGCAAACACACTTCATTACATACGCTGATGACCTCTGAGGGCTGTTAAGATCCTTCAGCCCTTACTCAGCTCCAGCTCCCACTAAAGTTGATGGGCATTTTGTCTGGGTAAGGGGATTTAGGATTAAGCATGGAGCAAAGTACAGTTCAGGAAAGACAACTGATTACAAACAGTATTGAAATAGAAACTAGAAAGATAATGGATTCAGAGCCATCAGAGACTGCAAGAGAAACTGTTCTAAGATAATAGCTGCTGCAGAGAAGCAGTGTATTTGGCAGAATTTCCAGGGTTTAAGTGCCCTTTCTCTTTCAGAAGCTGCTGTTTTGTTTCAATATTACCTTGATGAAGCAGTTAACTAGAGCCCGGACCACAGGGAAAGAACACACCTGCTGAATGTGTACAACTCAAACTAAAGGTATGTTCAGGCAGCACACACTGTGGGGATTGTAAGGAAGTAAGAGCAAGAGGTTGTTTGCATCAAAAATCTGCCTGCATGAGTCAACCAGAACAGTCCGTTTGCCATTGAGGGGCCACAGCTCTTGTTCGTGTGAATGTTTTGGAACCTCTCCTACACACGCATGGGGGGGAAAAAAAATCAAACCCCAAACCACAGGAAGACAAGGCTTGTTCCTTGCTGGTTTTTGGCTGGCACCTGCCAGGACTTTTTGCACATCACTTACTGTGAGTTCATCTTCATCAGAATTGAAGAGATTGTCCAGGTCAGTGTAGGACACCACCAGGTCTGTCTCGTGGAACAGGCTGGTCGAGGCAGTGCGGGCGTGGGCAGCCAAGCGTTGGGCATCTGTGGAGAGAGACCAACATCACAACACTGCCACTGCATCTTCATTAAAAACTTCATTAAAGAGCTCTTTCCACAGCTGGGGGGAAAGGAAACCAAGGGGGTCAGATAGTCCTGGTTCCACTCATCCATCTTACACAGAGGCAAGGGCCCTTCCATTTTAGAGCACTTGGATTTTATAGCTAACATTTGTTTGCAAGGTGCAACAAAAAAATATTCCAAGCAGACTGAAGGGAAATACAAACCATAAAACACAAAACTTAGCAGCCTATTAGAACCTATTGACTATACAAGACACCATTAATATAACACAATTAAGATAGAGAGGAAAAAAAAAAAGCCTCTTTACCTTGTTTGACAGAAGGACTAAACAGAGACATTGCATCTTCTCCTTCATGGGACAGAACTGTTACACTGGATGTCCCATCCTCAGCCTATTAAAAAAGAAGAGTAAAATTTACTTAAATTAATGGGTGGGGTGGGAGGTATTTGGTGAACTTGTGGGAATTCTGTCCCTGGAGAAGAATCAGGTTCTCATTACCCTGTGAGCTCAGCAGGGGCAGCCTGGGGACTGCTGCTGCCTCAGGGGGAGCAGAGCTTGGGCTGCCAACACAGGGTTTGTCTTGGGGATAAATTTACAAAGCAAGTTGTAGATTCCTGCTACAACACCTTAAGGAAAAACCCTTGCTATCAGATGCTACACATTAACTGTACCTGTTCCTAAATGGAATGTATTCACACATAACCAATTCTAATAAGCAAATTTATTTCATAGACAAGCCCCCAGTGCAGTTATATTTTCTCCTTTTCTGTAGGTGCCCTTTTGCTTTCAGTACAAGACTCACGTAGCTGCACTAAAGCACAAAAACAAGATTAAAAACTGCAATTCACTGGCCAGGGAACGAGTCAGGGCTCACCTCACCTACCCCCAGACCTTTCCACTCGTGAACAAAGCACTGGCCTTGTTCCTCCTCTCTCCCCAGGCACCTGCCAGCACCTATTTCCACAGGGAAGCCACTGAGCCAGACTGATCCAGCAGCTTTTTCCTCATAAACCCTGATGCAGTGGCACCACCAGTGTGTCAAAAAAAAAAATTAGGTGGTGTTAGAGACATGCTGCTTAATTTCATTGATCATTTCTGCTAGAATATAATTTGTTTTTTAATTTGCTTCTAAATACATGAAGAGGATTTAAATTCTATCTGGTGCCTAAAGCAATTTGTTTTAATCTCATCACTGATTTGTAGCCTCACTCCTTTACTCACCTTGTGTTTCTTCCCCACTTCCCTCTCAATGTTCTGCCTGTCCTTTTTACTGTCAGGAAATAGGAATTCCACATCTCCATCCACAAAGGCATAAGGATCGATTTCAGGTTCCTGGTCAGCTTCCGTTGCTACAGCTGTTAAATATTGGTTTTTACTCTGATACTGTTGCACCAGTTCATCTGAAACCTTCAAGGGTTTCCTACATTGCACCATTAATCTGAACAGAAGAAAAATAAAAATCACAAGATCATTTATTTAGCATTTATCATGGGGAATTATTTCTGCTATCACACAGCCTTTACAAGAACAACCTCATCTCTCCACTTTTTTCCTTCACACCCCAGCTCCAGAAAACTTTTAGGGATGAAGATTAAATCATTACTCATTTAATATCTCCACCTTCCACACATCAGATCCAGCTCTGTGATTCATCCTGCCCCTCTCTCCTCAAGCACTGTCAATTCACATAAAGATTAGTAATTTATCCCAGGTCATGGCTGTCATTTATTATAAGGCACAAATGGATTCAACTCTCTACATCCACTGAAAGAAACTCACCAGGCTAAAGAATTACTCACTGCATTCCCAAAAAAAAGCCCAAGCAATAATCACAAGTAAAGCACACAAATGCCACTGTGTTCAGGAGGCATTTATATCACTCAGATCAATACAAATGAAGCTTGCAGCACACCAGTACCTAATTTACTAATGAGAAAAATCAAACCACATTTGCCTTTATCAGCATTTTTCTTTTGTTAACATTCTGAGCCAAAACTGGAGCTGGTAAGTACACGGAAATTAGGGTTTTCTCACAGGAGTACTGGTTTCACAAATCTAATATTGCATCAGGAGAAGAAAAATATTGGCAAGGAAAAAACTGTTCTGATTATGAGCTGTAGATGTGCCCCTGAACCAGCTTTATTTTCTGTATCCCAGCATACAAAAGGCACCAGGTGAGGAAGGTGCTCCCCCCAAGCAAGGTGAGAAGTTCCTGCACATTCCTCTCAACTACAGAAACAGTTTGACTTTGTCAAAGACACTCCCTAGACACAAACTGTCCCAAAAAATATCTCACAGCCAACAACAATGGCAAATCCATCCATGCTGCTCTTCCATGCTCAATAAACCAGTGTTCTAAATCCTGCAAAAATTGTCATCAGGAAAAATAAAAAGGCAAAAAAAGAGATGGAGACTACTATCTAGGACTGGGGAATTAAATTAAACACCTCTGATGTATTTTTGACCAGCACAGAGGAAGAGAAGTTAACAGCCAGATATCCTAGGGTTTTTTTGTAAATTGTCAAAACAAACTTGGAAAGACCATGTCTTGAAGAGAAAAAAGGAAACATCTCTCCTTATCTAATTGGCTGAAGTGAATTCAAGGCAGAGGAAAAAAAAGTACTGAAACATCCTATAAATGCAACGTTGAAAGTCTCTTAAACAGTGACCACAAAGAACACCTAAAACTGTGTGTGAGCAGAGCAACAGCTACACCACATTTACTCCTTCTCCCAGCTTTCCTACACAGCCATTCCAGTGCTGCCACCAGTGGCTTCCCACTGCCAGCAACAGGACAAAAACCAACTCCAAGCTTCTGTCTTGGGAGTCGCTGCTCTTCCACCCCAAATTCAGCACCCCAGCTCCTAAAATAAAACCCAAAGCTCTCAATAATTTGATAGTGATCACAGTAAGAGTCTCCTTTCACCTGAACAGGAATAAGAAAATTTGGAGCAAAAATAATCAATAGAAGTGCATGGACAGAGGCAGCTCTGGGTGCAGCCCTTAATTCCTCGATCACAGCCCTGAGCTCAAGTTTGTCACCTCTTCATGCACGTCCCAATCCTGTTAAGCTCTCCCTGCTATTAACAGCCCTGTCAGCACCTGTTGATTCCCAGTGCCATCCTTTTCTGGCAGCGTGTCCTCACAGGGAAGTGCTGTGAAACAGGGATGACAGGAACAATTCCCTGCTCACTCCAACAGCACAGGGACACAGCCCACGGGGCCAGGGGGGTCCGCTTCAGGGATTTTGTTCTTATGGTTTGGGGATTTGGTGGTGGTGATCCTTCCTGGGGAGTTTGTTTTCCCTCTAACTGGTAAAGCAAATTCATCTTGGCTCATACTGCAGTAAGACAGAGCTCAAACCTAAATTTTACCACTGAAACCACCAGTTTTATTTCCTCTGGTGGCTCTAAGCTCCAGAATTTATTAAAACTTAAAACAGTATCCAAAGTAACCAACTCCTTTATCCCAATGGAAACAAGCAGCAGAGCAGAATGTTTTACAAGCTGGGGCTTGTAATATCAGCTCTTTTAAGTGAAGACAAGAGCAGAAATAGGAGAAGAAACTTTAACAGGATCTCTGCAGCTGAGACCACCCATATTTTCTTCAAATAATGAAGAAAGCAAAGTGAAAAAATTCTTCCTTTTTTTGGGGGGGAGGGCGGGGAAGGAAGGGACTTAAGTCTGAAATAGGCATCATTTGTCTGCAGATTAATTTTATAGTATAAAAATGAATATCATTGCTGTCAGCTAAATCAGAGCTGAAATGAGAAAAAGCTGGAAAGTCTTGCTACAGATCTGACTGTGCTCTGTACTCCCATTTCACAAGGACTAACTTCTTGTACCTAGAGTTGTGTTCACACCCTCAGCATTACCGCTCCTTATACTGAGAAACTCCTGCCTTTGGCCTTCCCGTTCCCTCACTTCACGTGTTGTTACTCCAGGATCAAGTACCACTTACTCTGTAACTGATGTTACATTTTCCTGTCCAGCAGGTATTACTGGATCCTCTCTCAACTTATCATTTGGAAGCTGGGGTGGTAAGAACTCCACATCCTTTTTCTTTGGAACTTTATAATACTTCCAAGTCGCGTCAGCTTCGTCCTCCTCCAAATTGACGGCAGTGCCGACGTACATGGTGGGCTCTATAACCTCGGGGAACGCGGCTGGGAAAGGCTGGGACAGGCCATCGAGCCTGTCTTCCATTGCTTTTGTGGGGACCAAGGGGTCTGGCGTTGGCATCTGGTAGAAATGTTGACTCTGGGGCGTGGAGGGAGCTTTGGGCACCCCCTCGTCGGCGCCGTCGCAGGGGTGGGGGCTGAGCGGCGGCGGCTGCGGCGAGTTTGCCAGCTCGGCCCCGTGCAGCTGCGGGGGCTTCGCTCCGTCCGCAGTTCGGATATTGGCAAACCTCACTTGGCTGTCTGGTGCAGTCATCACAAGCCTCTGACTCGCTGAATCTGCCTCCATGGCAACATCATCACTGATAGATACACGATGATGAAAAGGAGTCAAAGGGCGTTTCTGTGGCTTATCCCCTTTGTCTTGCTTCTCATTTGTCTTGTGCTTCGGAGCCGCCGGCTGCTGGGGGCCCACAGGTGGGGCCTGCCCCTGTTGACCTGAATTTCTTGGTTTGAGATTTTTGTGCCTGCAGAATTAATACAGGGGAAAAGACTCCACATTAATCTTTCAAATATGTCTATGGTGTTCTTTTTCACTAGATAAGAACCTGCTTCTAGGCCATTAAACAGCCCATGAGAGACGTCTGAAACTGAAACCATTACGAAGTGAACCTGCCTCTTCTTTCTGACCAGAATTTGAGTGACTTGAGCAGCACTGTACCATTTTAGAACACCATTTTTAAAATCGTTACATCTGTCCTATGAGCCAAACACACAAAGAATCCTCAGAATTAAGACAGTATTTTATAACTGCTTTAGCAGAAATAGATTGTCACATGAATACCTCATCACTTTTAACTCGTGCCAGCACTGATGAATCAGTAGAACAACGTAAGAATTAGTGAATGGCTTCTGGAATTCAAACACTGACACCAGCCAAGAGAGCTGCCCAAGCCTCACTGGGTTAAGGACTGGAAAATTAACATCAAGAACCAAGAAGCCAAGCTCACTCCTACAATAGCTATTTCCAAGCTATTACAAGGCTTTTGTAGCTGCTTACTTACAAATTTAGCAAGTGTGGGAAAAAAGAAAAATGCAGTGTCTCAACTGCATTAATACAGTTGGGTCTGTTCTGTGTAAATGCACTTGAGCTTAAACATTTCATCTGCAAGTTCAAGATGCCAACTTTCAGGATCATCTGACAGAATGAGGCACATGAAATACTGAAGTGTAGAATGAAATGTTTATGATTAAGCCATTGAAGTGCACGTACATCCTCAGTGCCTGGGAGTTCTTTGCCACTCTTCCATTAGCAAAGTTAAGAAGCACTTGTATTGAAAAAACAGGATTAGGTAGGGATAAAAGGTAAGAGGTATCAAAATCTATTTTTACTTTAAACTCTCACACACATCCACATGTTTTTCTCCGCTTAGAATTCAAAACACATGGAATAATAAGGGGGTTTAGGTCTTTGCAATTTCTCTTTAGGCCATTACATATTTCTAATACACACCTCACATAGTTAATTGATTGGTTTGCTCTTAACTAGTGCTATCATAGCTACATTCTCCTTGAAAAGAACCTTTAATCCTCCTCCACATCCCAGCTCTTCTCAGGACACAAGTATTTCCACAGAACTTTAACCAACCATTTCAATAAGGGAGTTAAAAAAATTCTCTCAAAATGCTACATCCTCCAGACAGTAATTTTTTCCTAAGATACCAATATTCACAGCAAGGTAATCAGTGTAACATTTAAATCAGAGAAAGTGTTTAAACCTATTGTAACACTTCAGTCACCTAAAGATTAATATTCTGCCATAAGTACAGAAATTGAGAATTCAATGAAATTAATGTTTCCATTTATTTTTAATACCTGTATTAACAGTCTGTGGCATTGCAGCCTCAAAAAGGCTGTCTTATAAATACATATAGATATAGATATTTAATCACAGACATTTTGCCCTTTGTTTCAATCCCTTTTTTCCCCAGCTAATATGAAAAACACACACTGGCATCCACTCCCAGAGGAGCAGTTTTCCACACAGCCACCCCTGGAATGCCACCCTTCCCAGACAGCAGGTTTGGAGCTTTTATTCCTATTCACCAAGCTCATGATTAACAGCTTTCTCCCTTCAAGGCTAAAGCCACAGCCCTCTAGAAGAGGTGCTTTAATCTTAAATAAATAGCATTCCCCTCCCATTCCCTGAGAAAGCTGCTCATGAGCTGTTACTGCCCATATCCATACAGAATTCCAGCCCAGGACTCAGGAATTGTCCCTGCACTGCCAGCAGGCCCCCTCAGCCAATTCAACTCAACTCCAACCTCTGCATTAACTTCTTGGGCAGAATTTCAAGACCTCCAATGACATTTAGGAGAGGAGATACAAATTTTGTTCCAGCTTTCCTCCAAGCAGCTACTGCTTAATTACTCCTGCAGGAGCGATCAGGAGCCTCTCCTGAGCACTTCAGCCCCGCGAACATCACCGGGCTGCGCCTCTGCCAAGTGCTGTACCTTGAACAATTGCAATTTGTCCTCTGCGTGGCTTCAACAAAATCCCAGGATGCCACCTTGTCAGCTGTCTCCTCCTCACACAAGCCATTTGATGTAGCAGAATACTTCCTCCTAGGATTCAATACCAGGAGAGTTATTCGGGAGCAACATATGTTCTTCTCTTATCTTCTGGCAAAGCTCAAGAGCAGTTTGGTGACAAGGGATTCAGCAAAGAAAGGATAAATAGCCTTTTCCTGACATATTAAACTGAGGACTAAGTAAATCATTCCTAAATAGTTAGGAGAAAAATGAACTTCTTTAGAAATGGTTTATTAGAAGAGTAAAGCACATTCCACCAGCAGTCACAGCACCTTTAAGAGAACTAATTGCTACAAGGAACACACAAAATATTGGTATTTTTGGCTTCAGAGAATGAGTACATACTTGTTCTGTGCCCTGTTCATGTTGCACTCTTGCCAGACTCTGTCCACCACTTGGTTGGCCAGTTTTCTGGGGATCTTGCCACCGTGATGGCTGGTACTGTCCGAGATAAATCCGTCCGAAACCGAGGAAAACTTCACCCATTTCTGGGCAGACTGAGCATCAACTGAAAAGCAGCACCAGAGGAAACACATTCAGGCAGTGAGACAATGCAGGGTCTCTCACGCCAATTCAATCACCATAAAAAGAAAAGCATCTTCTTGACTCAGTGTTAGGAAACAAAAAGATACAGAAAAATCAGGAATAGTAGCAGATTATTATAGGAGATTTAAAAAAGCACCATATATGTTTATGTTCTAAGTGAGCTGGATATTCTTTATCTTTGATGAGAGTGACCTGAAATAGAAAACAACTTGAGCAAAGCAAACATTATGATTTAAAAAAAGGGCTAAGTTGAGTAACAGGAGATCATGGAAGGAAAAACCAAAGCCTCTTCTGCACAAAAAAATTTATGTAAGTCACCTGAATTAATCAGTGAGTCTCACCTGCTGTGACCTAAGCTCCCTATAACCACTGCTCACACCCAGGGCAGAGGGCACACAGGAAACTTAACTACAGCCAATCTTCCTGGACTGGGAGAAAACATCACCTTTCACTAATGACCATGGGCACAATGGGGGTTATGGACCTGTGTCAGAACACAGGCATGCATGAGGGGAAAAAACCCCAAAATCTTTTCCAGAGCAATCTAAAGTACAGGTAACAAGACCAAGTACAACAGCAGCTAACAGAAGAGTTTGAGTTCATTTTGCCCATGACTGGTGACACTGATTTTACTACAACAAACTCAGGTCTAAAGAAATGTGATTTTTCCTACCAAGCCAGCTGCACACAGAGCACCTGAATCCCCTACAAACACTGCTGTGTTTGAAGGAGAAGCCACGGAAACAATTGTCTCATCAGAATTCAATTCCTTCCCACCTGTCTGAACTTCCTCCGGGGACGTGGGGGGAGTCAGGGTGACAGAGGACATGGCAGGGTCTCTGGTGGAAGCAGGCACTTGGTGGACCCCCAGGCAGGCAGTGGAGCAGTGGGGAGCCCCCACGGAGCTGGGAGCAGGGATGTCTGTCTGAGGGACCAGCACGAAGCACGCCGGGTACACCATCCTCACACCAGCTGCCAAGAGAGGGCATTGCTCAGTTAGTTACACTCAAAACCATCAAATGCATCATTTCAGCAGTCACTCCTAAGCTGACAGACCCTTTTTTACCTACTGAAGCATCTTCTTGGACAAAAAGCCTCTGTTGTCTCCTCCACCTTTACTTGATTTGCTTTAAACAGAAAATTTGGGTGAATGAATTGAAAGGGCTTTGAATACACAGGCAGAGACACCCACATGCTGCTACCTGCCTCTGTCATTTTGTTTTATAAAGGCTGCAAAAATCCTTTTTAGTATCATGTAACACTGCCAACATCCCCAGCAGCACGAGGGTCTCCAGCCATCACTGCACTACAGGCTCCTCACAGAGAAGGGATCACATTTGCTGGCAAAACAGAGGTCACCAGCCCACAGCAGAACAAACCACTGCATCCAGGGGCTGGGATTTTGGAAAAACAGCAGATAAAGGCAGTGCCTGAGTACATCAGTTCTCCAGGACTGTAGTTTTGAAGACATCCCTAAAAGATGAGTCTGCTCTGTTTGAATTTGCACGGGCTCTGAAACAGCACAACCTGATTTCTATGCAGCTCACACATCAACAGTGAGCATCCAGGGTTTTTTTTTACTCTTTTAATTTTTTTTGGTTTTTTTTAAATCTTGCACATAAGAAAAAGACCTCCTACTAATGGGTCTGCAAAATTCACTTTGAGCAGCAACTCATCATAGATAGTCCTGAGCAGCAAACAGGGAAACAAAACCCAACAACCACCGGTGCAAAGGAATCAAATGGGGTCACTTCTGCATTCAGAATTTTGCAGGTTTAATTATCTAGCTTATTTCAGTAATTAAAGGTAATCAGGCTCACCAACAAGGACTTCAACAGCAGCTAAAGAATCATCCTCCCAATCCATTTCTTCTTGTTTTTCCTCAGATCCCTCCTTCAAGTTGGATGTGACAGGGTAGAATTGCTTCCACTCCCCAATCAGCTTTTTTGTGGATGAATCAGAAAGCTTGAAGGACTGCCCTGTGAGTGTGCCATTCAACCCAAAGGGGCTCAGGATAACTAGAACAAAAATAAAAATCCATTGGAGATTATATCAACCCCAAATTCCCTCTTCCCCTCTGCAACAGCAGCACTCTTATTTCAGCCACACCAAATAAACAACTTACCATGGGTAAGTAAAAATGCAGCCCAATAATGATTTATATTACCTGAGTTTTTGGCAATAGGTTCACATGGTTAAATTTATAGGTGCTGTAAGAATTGAGGAACCACAACAACTACTACCAATTAATCCATTCAAACAAGCAATGGGCAAGTTTTCATCTTGGCTTGCACAGAGTCTCAGGTACAGGTGGGATAAAGAAACACTTCCAAATCCTGGCAGAGTTTAGGTGTTTCCTCATCCTTTCATTCAGGTGTTACAACTACAGGGAATACATAGGGAATCATCTGTTTCATGTTTAGTCTTGTCCATAGTGGGGAAGCACAGCTACTGTTAAGTTGCATTCAGGGAAAAAAGCAAGTTTGGGCACTGAGCATTACTAAAGGTGTGTGGCCATGCAGGAGAGGTGATTTCTGCAGGGAGGGATCACACAGCCCCACTGACCAGACTCAGGCCCCAGCACTCCTCTGTCTTCCAGAGCACAACCTGCATCTGCTGGGGGAACCACAGGGATTTACAGGCAAGGAAGAGCCAAGTGAAAAGGGGAGGGGTTGTGAACAGGTTAAATACACCGAGCCAGAAATGGATTTCTGATAGAGGGTTGGTGAAGGTATGTGGGGGTTATAAGGTTGAAACAGCAAAATATTTAAATCACCAATAGGACAGCACTTGGAAACGGTGTCATGAGGACAAATGACTCAATTACATGCCAAGAGATGAATATGCAAACGCTCCACCTGCAGAAGGGCCAGGACACAGCACCTGACTGTGTGAGGACAGGGCACAGCTGGGGACAGCAGGACCCGCTCTGCCCCCACTGCCAGCCTGCCCCACGCCCTCAGGGAGCAGCCAGAGGATGAGTGCAGGTGCCACAGGCAGCAATCCCACCTTGGAAGGGGCTGTTGGACTGCTGGGCCAGGGTGAGGTGCTCCTCACTGAGCAGGTACACGGGCTGGTGCTGGCTGATCTCCACGCTGGTGCACACGTTGCTGTCCCCATGCAGGAAGAAGGTGAACGAGCAGGACAAGTGCTCACTGCAAAGGCAACAACAGAAAATAAGTCTGAAGTACAGAATTTCAGTAAGTTGGTCTCTTTTTCTGTAGTTTGAAGGCATTCCCTGACAATATACTCATTAATGGAACCAACCAAAACACCCTTCTATGCAAACAGCAATAAAATGCTAAATATATATTCCCTTTACAAAGAAAATCAGTTGAAAAACAACAGGCACTAAGTTTTCAATGTCTTCTTCTGACACTTTATATTTTGCTGTCTTGAGGAAATTTAAAACTTGTATCATTTTTAACAAGACAAAAACCTGTAATTTAATATTTTTATACTTATGCATTTATTTAAAATCTCTAGAAATACCTCTGAACATATTTTATTTTTAATGAGGTCATATCTAGGTTGTCCTGTCACAGCTCCACTAAGCAGAATTTAATATCAGCCAACAAGTCACTTATTTAAGAGCAAGAAGAATGGCAACAGCTTTGAGAAGTGGTTTTGTTTTGTTATTTAAATTGAATCTTATCTTCGTGTTCTTGAAGCCAATCAAGTAACTAAAAATGAAATCCCATACCTACACACAAAAGGGAAGATACAATCAATTAAAAAAAAAACGAGGCTCGAGACATTCTTAATTAAAGTCATTAAGGCAAGTGTCAATGTTTAATAGCAGATGTTTCACTGACAGTGTCTCTCATGGTCCAGAGTTTTAGGGGAAAAAAAGACCAACAGACTTGAACAGCAAATAACTCCCCAATAATGAACATTTCTCCTTCCTACAACTCTGATTTAAATGCTGTATCCCAGTGTCCTGTGCAGTTATTAGTGAGCAGCTACATGAAACCTTTTACTCCTCATGATCACTCTGCAGAGAATTTCTAATTTTTGGGGCTCTGCTCCCTGTTGTTGTTACATATACAGCTAACCCCTGCAAGGACAACCAGGAAAACATTTCATGTTGCATCCACATCAACTCCATGATTTATGTGAAACATATTTCACCAATTTTAATTAAAGGGCAGGAAGAAAGGAAGGCAAAACCAAGCAGATCCCCGTCAGAAGTGGCACATCCTCACACCCACCTGAAAAACTTCTTCCCCCTTTTAAAGAAGCTGTACAGGCACAACATTCCTCAGTTACAGTGGCTAGAAGTTATCCCAAGTGTCTGCCAGACTGATGCACTCCAGCAGGAAAAGAGCAGATGTTTAAAAGCAGAAGATGCTGCCCATTTGGACCTTAAATTAGGTCCAACATCATGGCCAGAGAAGGACCAAGGTCAAGGAGAACCTGAGAAGAACTTTATAAAGTGCTGGTGAGAAAATAAATCTTCCTTTGTAAGGAGGGAACAGCAAAATCCTGCTCAGTCTCAGGGAATAAAGGTATCAAGTCACAGGAAACACTGATTTTAGTCACTTTGCATGATCCAATGGAAAAGACACTCTATGAACTGCTGCAGTCTAAAAATTAATGCAACACCACTGTGTCCCAAAAATACAACCTGATCCCACCAGCCAGGATGGCATGAAGGCTCTGGGACATTGGTCTAAAAGCCAGTTTGGCATTCCTGGGAAAGACACAAACAGCTCCAGGGCAGGGAGAACCAACAGGAACAACCCCATTAAAACACAACCTCCACGGCTGAGGGTACTGGGAACATTTTTAGTGCCATTTCCAAGATGTTTTTTTTCCCAGAGGGAGATGGTGGGATGGGTGGCAAGGGGAAAGAAAACTTTCTGGAATTGGCACAGTCCATTCAATCCTTGGAAATGGATATGGGTTGGTTCACTCTCACCCCCAAAGCCTCAGAGTCAGGGAGAAGGTGGAACAGCAACAAAAACACAGCAGATTTAAAACTGAGGACCAGAACCATCCAAAAAGGATGAGAGAACCCTCAGGGTGCTCATGGAGGAGCAGGAAGAACAGCAGGTGTTTATTCCAGCACCTTAAAGCAAGAGTTGGTGTGACCCCACTGAGGAGCTGCTCTGAGAGAAAACAGTTCTCCAGCTTTCAGCTTTAATTGTGTTTTAGGAGCAAAAAAAGGTAAGATCTGAATGAATTATAAACTGCTTCATAACAGCTGAAACCCCACAGTGCTCAGGAATCCCAGGAAAGTTACGTTTCCAAAATGCAGTGAGGATGGAGCTAAGCATCTTGTTGATGACTTCAAGTGACACAGAAGTCACGTGGCCAGGACACACCACTAAATTCCAGTATGGAAATCTGATTAAACTTTAATCCTTATGCAAATGGTGGAAGACTGATTTTCAAACTGAATTTTATTTTCCAAACCATATTGGATGTTTTAGGGCGAAGGAGGTGGCAGTGCCTTGGTTCTCAGTGACAGACACAATTCAGAAGCTCAGCATCAGCAAGATATAATTTAAAAATAAAAGCATATATTCCCTATATAGGCTTTAAATGCAATTAAGCTTCACCTCTTGTAAACACCCCATTGTTAGCCAGATAAAGGACAAACAATCACAGCATAATCTGATGGAATTCAGATAAACCAAGACAAAGGGAGGCATCAGCATGATAACAGAAGCATTTCAATTCATCACACTGCAAAACCAGTCCTAAGGAGGAGCAAGGAAAACTCAAGGTCACCATGCAAAAGCCAAATCCAAAAATACAAAAAAACCACCCCAAATCAGATCTCCTTCCTCCCCCAACTCAGCAGGGGAGAGGTTTCCAACAAAATAATCCAGCGAGTGAACACCCAGCACTGCCACTGCCATTGTTCCCAGCTCTGCCTCCATGGCATGGACAGAGGATCTGCTGCTACAATTCATCCTGGAAAAACCAAAAATCATCCAATTTCCACTAATCCTGGTTATAAATGTGTTAAACAGCAGGACGATGTGCAGCACCGGAGGGTTTTCTTTTAGAGGTGCAGCAGAGGCACTTTCAGGCCAGTAGGATAATATGTTTCACAGGAGAAATACACAGTAAAAAAGGGAGTCTGGAAACTCGGGATAAGGGAAACAGATCCCACCTGGGACACAAATTATCCCCTGGAAGCACCAGTTTGCTTTAAAACAAAGGTTAACCTGAAAGTCAAAATTAACACTTCATGGACTCGAATACAGTTTGTTTCTTCTGAGACAATCGTGCTCAGAAACAGCTTTCTCACATTCAAATTATTTCAGCCTACAGAACTTAAGAAATATCAATGCCTGTGGAAATAATCACAAGAAATACAAATAAAAAATCCTAATTTAAAAAAAAAAAAAATCAAAACCACAGGGAAGCTCTTTGGAGGGAGTAAAGAAAAGGAGGAAGGAACATGAAGAACCAGAGCTCTACTGGATGTCCCACACTAATTATTTTATTGACTTAGCAAGAAACTCTACAAACATGCATACTTTTTATTATTGTTTTGTTTAAATTAATACTTTTGAATATCCTCCAATTCTTTAAGATTCTAGAGCCTGGCTGTCAGTGCACAACCTCAGTTTAGGAGGAATATTCCAAACTTTAATATAATCTAATAAAAAAAAGGTGGATATATATATACATATATATATATATATATATTTTTTCACCATTTCTCCAAATCCACCTCTAATCTTCTCAGTAAGTCACCTCACAACCAAAAATCCTAATCAAGCAAAAGATCTACCATGTATCACTTTGGGGTAAATAGGCAAATTATCTTTACAATTCAGTCAAGGACACAGTAACAGAATCAGGCTGGTGGTTTCCTGCCTGCTAACAGAGAGTTCATCCTATTTTTATTTGCAGACTATTTTAGGTAGCTCAGAAGATCACTGGTAATTTGTGCAGAGCATCTCACCGCTGAAATATAAAAAAAAAATCCCTACACCTCAACAGTTTGAAATTTTATTCTGCATGAAGAGAGAATCAGTGATATCCTTAAGGTCAGATATAGAAAGAAAAATAGCTGATGTTAAAGTCAGCACTGATAACCTCCTTTTCTAGTACTTCTACTACTGCCATCATTCATTGTTGCATATATTTTATTCAGAAAATTCTGAAAACAAAATCCTAATTCAAAACAACTTTTTTCTTGTCTGACTCTGAACATCAAGTTGCTCCATTAATATTTCTAATTAATTTCATTAAAATCCCAGTCACAGAATTTAAGTATCAAAAATGCAGTTTCCAACTGATCTCTGAATCAGTAAATCAATGAAGGGCCATCAGAACAAGGTTTCTTTATGACTTTTGATCTGAACACACCAGAAAGCAGTTAGACTGAGCTACAATTCTGAAAGCAACTTTAAAAACAAATAAAAAATAAAATAATAAGAGATTCCTTGGGAATAATGCTATTTCAAGCAACTTTCAGTCCTCATCTACACTCCATTAAATACATTTGTGTAAAACCATTCGATTCCCCCATGCTCCCTCTTCACTCTAATCATAAAAACAAAGATGTTTTTGTTTCACAGACAAAGGATTATGATTTTATGGGGGGAAAAAAACCAGAAGCTGCTGTGGATAAATCCAATACAATTTCTACTTGTACCTTTTTAAGAATAACTGAAGGGTAGGAGGGGAAACCACACTATAGTCCACATCTACAGGAGGTTTCCATTAGCAAATCTGAAAATATCTTCTTGATAAAAAGGTAATTAGGTCTGGTTTTGTCTTCACATTAGGACTTCTGTAGAGTTTTAGATCTTCAAAGTGCTTCCCAAACATTGGCTGCATTAGGACCCCACTCAAATCCCTAATCCACACTCAAATCACCTCCTCATGACAGCACCAGCAAAAGGAAGGCTCCAACTGAAAGCACATTTTAATAGTAAATAAAAAAAAAAAAATCCAAATGTTCCAGCTGAAAGAGAAAATGTTTGTTTTATGTAATTACTATCTCCTGTTTTCCTAGCTTGTCTTTGTGAATTACTTCTGAGTTGAAGTGGGAGCACCTTACTCTGCCAAAGTGCTGCTAACCCAACCAAAATATTTACTGAATCCTTATAAACTGCACACTCTGAGTGCCACTCCCTGCCCAGGGAACACGCTCACAGCAGTTTCTGTCCCAGGACTGATGATTGTCCCACTTCTGATCCCACCATGTCCCTCCCAGCAGGGCACAACACACCCGCTTTAGGAGCACAAACACATCAGCTGAGGAAGGCTCTCATTAATTCATTAACTTGCACCATTATTTCAGTCTGTTATAAAATGATTGCCAAAAATTGGTATATCTTGGCCAGTGTGGGGCATTTTCCCCAAGAATCAATACCAGGAGTGGCTGACAATAATTGAGAGTTCCCAACCCTCAGCCACCAAAGTGAAGCATCTCCCAAGAGCTGCCCTTCACCACACAAAAGTTCTGGGTGCCACTTAAATAAATCCAAAACATCAGAGAACCTCCTATTGAAAATGTGACAGTTCCCTTCTATAATAAATTCCTAGAATGGAGAACACAGTCTTACAACCAAATAGGTTCTTCTGGAAATATAAATTTATAAGGAAAAAAGGTTAAAGGTGACACATGCCCCCCCATGAAGCCCTAAACCCTTCCTGACTGTTCTTTTATTTTCTTTTCCCTTTAACTAAGCTGGGATACAACAGAACAGTTCTTTGGGACTACTCACACTTTCAGGTGCAGCTGGAATAGTGTTTTTTTTCCCTCTCACCTTTGCTGCTCCAAAAGCCCATCCTATTTCAAACGTGGCATCCTCAATTCCCACTCACCATCCACAATCCTGAACTGCCAAATTCCCCAAACTTAATTCTGACTACAAAGGAACAGGAAATTCAGTGTGCTCGTGCTGTGATCAGCAGAATAGGGAATAAGTAAAACACTAAAACCAGTGCAAATAACCTCAGCAAATGCACAGCTACATTTTCTGGGGAGATGCAATTTCTGTATCATAAATGAAGGATCCAGAGCTGGAATTCCAGCTGCTCCTCTCACTCTGGACAAAGCCACAGAGCAGAGATGTTCTTCCAAGCATCCCTGAGTAACTCCCCATGGCCAGGCAGGGAAATACAGCAGAAAGCTGATTTTGATGATAACACAAAGCAGAAAAACATAGCTAATAGCAAAGTAGAAAAAACCCTTCCAGTTCAAAGCACATCATTAATGACTCCTGTCAAAAGGCTCTCCAAAGCATTCTTCCTGGCTGAGGATGTTTTGATTTGACTTAGACCTGAGAGTTAAAAATATTTATTTATTCCATAACTGAGTTATGTGCACTAAAACAAACATAAATGTAGCAAGCAATCTGTATTCCAGAATAAACCACAGTTGCTTTAGACTGCCACGTTTTAAATGAACTTCATTATTTACGGGCTTAGCTTCATCCCAATAACACCAATTTTACTTTTATACAAACTAAAACTCCAGCATGGTATTTTAAAGGAAGCAAATTGATTTTTTTTTCAGAAGGCAGCAAGAAGTTTATATATGCACACAAAGGTATATATTTTTCCAGATACAATTATAAACAATACTACAAAACTAAAGAGTTTGCTCACGTTCCTGTATTTCAGAAATTAAATGAGACTAATAAACCTGTCACCTTGTATTTTAGCATCCTTTAATTTGAGGCTGCAAATCTGAATTATCTGAGCTTTCACAGGGAAATAAACGTGTGCTATAAAGCATAAAGATCCAGAACGTATTTGGGAAAAGGATTATGGCTCTAAACATCCCTGTGTTCCAAAGCCAGGGGAAACAGCTTTTCCTGTATTGCTCTTTCCCATCCTGAAACATTTACAAACATTTTATTAAGCCAGATTTTTTCAAAGTTCAAAATGGAAATGCATTATAAAATTGTCATTTAAAAAAATCTGAAGTATCTGTATGGTTTTTGTATTATTTTATTGTTCATTGAACAAAAACAGCAGATTTATACTTGAAAGCTAAAAACCAAGAGCCATATCATTTTTTCCTTTTTCCTGATGAACCAACTACCAGTGTAATTTAAGCTAAATAAGAGAAAACTGCTTTGTGATGTAAAGTGCTAAATTTGTCTGCTTGTAGTCTCTGTAGCAACCCAATATTCCAAAGAGACAATCATGTGATCAATGCTCTCAGCTCCTGCTGTTTATCCTGCACTGTCCTACTTACAGCAGCTCTCAATTCCAGCTGTCTACAGCAAAAGGAAAAACATCACCTGCTCTCCTGCCGGGACATGATGCCAGAACAGCCTCATTAGAGCTGCTGTAAAAAAATGTTGACATTGTTTGATTTAAAGATTAACATAGGGAGGAAATTTACACTGCAAAGAGTTGAGCAGCCTTAATAGAAAATATTCCAGCACTATCAGGGAAGAGCCACTTGGTTTCAGACTAAATAGACAGAAATAAACCCAAAACCTGTGGATGAACCTTGTTTTCATATTTAACTCTCTCAAGTATGAAGGAATTTTTGAGCTTTAGCACGCAGAAATCTTGTTCTGTTCCTTAATAATGATATTTCCCAACAGCATCCCAGGGGATTAAGTGTGTTCCTGTGAAAAGACAACCATGGGAACTGGGAAAAGGGAGGCAAACAGGGCAGAAATGTGGGTTAAAACAGACCAAAAGCAGCATTCCCTTTGTCTTAAGGGCAGTGAAGACCAGACAGACAGGAGCTGATCCCATCCATGCTGTTCAGTGCTAATAAAGACATTTCTCATGGCACAGCAGGACCATTCCTAGGGCCCAAACTAGAAAAATACCCCCCAAACACACACTGCAGCCATGGCCATCCCAATTCCAGACTCCAGGGCTGCCACCAGCCTTGCACCAAACTCAGGAATCACACCCACAGTTCTGCCTCTTCCTCATGGCAAGATGAGGTAGAGAAAAAAAAGCCCCTCTACAGAACCATGATAAGCACACTTTCAAAACAATATAACTGCATGTACAAAGGTTTAAAATAAAGCAAAATTGGTATCTAGATTATTTTTCAGCAGTCACTCCCATGAAGTTATATACTTATTATTTTCTATTTCCATGGGAAACAAAAAAAAAAAACAAAGGAAGAGAATGGTGGCCTGGCATTCTAAAATCCTGAACCCAGACTTGTCATAAACAGAATTACCCTGAAACCTGTGCAGCAAGTTATGATAACCTTATCACTTATGAATTTCCAAGTGGTTTGTGGGGTGGTTTTTTGTGTTTTTTGTTTTGGGTGTGTGGTGTTTTTCTCTGGTGTTTTCCACCATTTTTAAGTGAACTCGTCAGACACAAGTTGTGCTTTGCCACCCACTGCAATTGGCTGCATTATTTCCCAATTACAAGGGGAAAAAAAAAAAAGCAACCATACAAGTAATATAGCAGCTTTTAGCATTCTAGACTTTCAGTTGTCTATCAGATCCACCCACCAATTCTGGATTACTCAATTGTTTGCTTACTGCTATTTCAATTGTGTTAAAGTTTAGCAAGTTGTAATTATTACCAAAAACTCCAAGAGATGCCCCTCATGTAAACACTTGGTACTTGTGCTTCATTAGGGGTGTCATATTTGATCTATTTAAATTGTATCTAAAATAGTATTTAATCTGACAGGTTTCCTAATCATATTTACTCCAGGTATACCCCAGTAATGAGTAAGAGGAACAGCCTCATCCAAAGGCAGTTATTGAAGCAATCCAAGCAGCACAGTGGGATGGAGCAGATGACAGTCTCCAGCTCACATTTATGAGGGGATTTTGGAATAAAACATACACAACCATATTCCTGAAAGCAGCAACAAAACAACTTGTTAGAAAGGAGAAAAGAGAATTACATTCCTATTTGTCAGATTTTAGTTTAATGTGTAGTCATTTAAACCACATTATTGAGCTTCTATAGTCTCCAAGTGACTGAAAGAGGTTGTGACAAATACAACGACAATTTTTTTGTTTTTTGCAGCAAAGACCTTCAGCAAAATCCTCTCTGTGGTTTTTTATTCATCTAGAAAACTGAAATCACCTTCTTAAAAATGGGCAACAAGACCCCAGCACACACATACCCCCTTCAGGGAGCTGCTCCATCCCTGCCCTATCCATAACCAGGATTGAAAACCTCGGAGAGTTTCCCCAGGCAGAGTAATGGTGAGTTGTTCTTAGAGATCAGATTTCAGCCCATCCACCAGTGTCTCACTTTTAACTGGTTTTAACTGGGAGCAGCAGGGGAGGGAGGAAGGGAAGAGCAGGTCATGATTGTTACCTCTCAGCACATGACTGCACAGCACAAACAGCTGAGGGGTTACTGCTCCCACAGCAACAATTTTAAGAGATCTCATATAATAGAGATTAGTTTAATAAGTTTATTTGTTTAGGAGTCACATCATTAAAGAGTGAACACTCAAAACTATCTCATTCTGACTTCCCTGGTCATCTGCTCACACGCCACACCGGCATCAATTATAAACAATTATGAATATTCGGGACTGTCCTTTCAGTACAATTAAAATGTACAATGACACGGACTTTTTATTTTAATATAACCTTATACACGGAGTAAAAAAAACACCAGAGCAACAGACAGGAAGGCAGGGCTGCTGGAGGAGCTGTTATCACAGCCCAACACCTATTAGAAATCACAGCCTCCCTCCTGGCTGCTGTGCCACCACCGCCAGCTATTGTTGGGAGAGCAGAGCACAGAAAATCTCCCCTTCTGGAAGCATATGCTTTCAAACAGAACTGGGAAAAATCCAGATGGGATCAGCTTCAAATGAAAGAAACAGCTCTATTTGCACATCCTTCAAAGGGACAGACAGAGACAGAGTGGGGCTGAGGTCCTGCAGCTCGCTCAGCCACAGTCCCAGAAAGCCCAGGGGAAGGAGTCGCCTCCACACCAAGGGCACTGACTGCTCCATTTCCAGCCAAATTCCTTGAAACTAAAGATTTCCAGCAAGAACAACCAACCTGATTGAAATCTGCAGCTGTAAAACACAGGGAACAAGTCTCTAGAGTGGCTGGCCAAGCCCCAAAGTGCAGGGTGAGATAAATTATGATCCAAAGCACACTGGTAGCAAACTTCACATCCCCAGGATACCAAATTACCTCAAATTACACAGGCACAGGAATTCCTTCCCAGGGTTTCTGAACCTTAATGCACAGAACAGTCCCAAAGACAGCACAGTAATATGGGATGAAAGACAAAAATACAGCTCCAAAAATGATTCTTAAGATATCTGCAGCAATACTCACAAACACAAGAGGGGCTGTTGGGGGTTTAGTTTGTTTTTTTTAATTAAGTCAGCCACATCTACAAAAAATTATAACTTTGTATAGGTTTGGCTGATTAAATGGATCCTAAGGAATGAAAAATATGCAGAAGTTGTATTAAGGTTTAGTTTTTGTTAGTTTTAGAGCAGCTGTCTGGTCGGAAATGTATCAGCACCCCAAGTGCAACATTCAGTGCTTTTTCTAGGCTGGCTGCAAGTCTCTTTATGTGGGGTTTGCTGCAGTGTCACATTCAACTCCTGCCATGAGAGAAATGTTCCTTTTACTACAGGAGTGTTCCAGACTTTGAAGCTACAGAGGTGCCATCACAAAGCACCCATTGCAGTGTTTGGTTTTCTCCCACAAGCCTGAACTGACCCCTCTGAAGAGCTCAACTTTCCTGAGAGCAGAGATTATCCCAATTCTAGATATTCCTAGGAGGGATGAGCCAAATTTGCCACGAGAACACATCTGTTCACCATTCCCCCACTTCATTCCATAAAAGCCAGTGCTCAGAAAATCACATGGTATCGAGCTATCTGCTAGGAAATACTGAAATTTCTCAACAATGAAATATCTTACACAGATCTGTCAAAGCTTTTTACATATTCTTCCAGTAGTTCTGAGCTACATATGATGAAATTGTGTGAGTAAGCACACAATTCCTCCAGTTATTTTCATCAAACATGCTGACATTCTGACCTTCTTCAAGAAAGAATCAGAGCCTCCAAATTAAACAAACACTGCTATTTTATTTTAAAAGCTTTCATCAGCTTTTCCAGCTGCTCTAGAGTGCTTTATAGAATTACTCTAAGAGAATCCAGGACATAACTAATGCTAGTTTAAAATGGCAATTTGGTCAACCAGTTCCTCAAAGGAGGAAAGCTCAGACTGTGCCAACGTGATATTGGCCAAAATAGTTAAAAGTAAACTCTTTACTCTTGATTTATAGCAGAAAAAAAATGGATGGACAAGGACACCCTAGAGAGGAAACATTTGCCCGGACCAGGGTGGAGAAAGAAATGCCTGGAACTAAAGGACAAGTTATTACAAAAATTAAAAGCAGCAGTTCACAACTACTAATAGAAACACATACAAACATGTGCTTCTGCTTCTTTTGCTCCAAAACAGCTTCTAAATTTCTTTCAAGTTTAAATTTATTGCAGAAGATGCCAACAATGGCCAACTCCACACCCAAAAAGCAAAGCCACTGATCTCAAAATTTCCTGCATGCAAGATTTAACACATACATAGACACACACACACACAAAAAAGCTACACAAAAACCCCCATCATCTAAGCTTTAAATTACTTTGGATTTTAAAAGCTGATTTGGGAACAGCGATTAAACTTGTTCCAGCTAACCTAGTTTTTATTCATTTCATTATTTATTGCTAGGCAACACAGACCGTGTCAAACCACGTTAGAACCATGAGAAGAAGTCCTTCCAATTCAGATCAAAAATTCTCTTCTCACCCTCCTCCCCCCCAGCATGGAGGCCACATGGATCCTTTTAACACCAGCATTCCCAGACACCATCCTTTTTCTGACCAGGAGCTGACATTCCAAACTCTCAGCATCTCCCATGGGATGCAATTTCTCCAAAGCTCAGGTAGGACCTGCAAAGAGCTCTCTAGAATGAGCCTTTCTTGGTGTTTGCAAGTAGAATTAGTTCCAGTCACCTGCAGGTCCAGGGCAGGTATCTCTTCATTCAGGTATCTTTTTCTTCCTTTCTGGAAGACTCTACCTTCTTTCCCAACACCCATTATCCATGGTCTGCACATGTTTACCATATTTAGCATTACTTGCTTTCATCATAAGAAAGTTTTTAAGAACTCCAAAAAAGCAGAAAAATTAGAGTGAGCAGCGACTCAGGCTCCAGAATAAATCATACACAGGAGTTTCTTAATTAAACCTTTCTTCTAGCACAAAAATTAAACCCTCCAGCTTCCTCAATAAAGCAAAATAAAGCCTCCTACCTTTTGTTGATGGGTTTCTCATCTTTCTCGTAAGGCTTCACGAACCATTTCCCGATGCGCACGAAGTTCCTGTTCATCAGACACCTCTCCAGCAGGTTGTGAACAGCTTTGAACAGCAGAGTGCGGCACTCGTAGGAGAGCCCATTCTCCCAAACCCCATCTTCCTCTTCTGCAAGGCACAGGGGAAACAGAAACCAGCTTTCAATTCCATCCTGTTATTTCAGACATAGCACAATACCCTTTTCTCCCCCACAAGCTTTTAAGAGATATTCACAGTATAACATGCAACCAAAACCAGCCTGTAATGCTCAGATAACTCTACTTACTTTATGATAGAACTGCTAAAAGTGATCAGCTATAAAAATATCTCGTCCCCCACAAGGAAAGAAGATTCAAGAGTTATTTGTACACAGAAGGAAACAAGCAGAAGTGGCATGTTACATATTTCAGCCTGCAAGAGCACTGTGTGATCCGTCTGTGAGGTGGCTCATGTTTTGGGGAGTCTGGATTACTCACTCTGGAGAAATAGTGCCAATTAAGATTAAAAATAAATTTACCAAAGCCAGATTTAATACATCCTGATATCTTTGAGTAGCATTGACTGAAGATAGCCAGGAACAAAAGCCAGCAATCAACTGAACCTCAACGATCAACAATTTGCTACATATGACAAAAAATGCTCAGATTCAGAATATTGGCAAGAGCAACCTGATTCTCCACAGAAGACTCAAAACTGTCCTTTTTCTTCTTAAATCAACATTAAAAATGAAGATATTTCAGCAGCCTAGCCCTGCTTTCTGATGTATACACAGAAGAGAAAAATCAGCAAGACAATGCCCAGTTCCTACCAATGGGATTCTGAAGTCAAACACTGACATCTTCTGTGCCCCAGAAATCAAACACAGGCATGGAATCCAACTTGTTCCAAGTTGATTTGCCAAATGGAAAAGCAAGATTTATGACAAGAAACTGCAACTTCTTCCACTACTCTGGCTCCTGCTCAGTGTTTGAACAGGGTCTGGAGGCCCTCAAAGCACAAGCACTGGTCCAAAGAGCTGCACTGGCACTCCAATTCCCTTACCCACTGTCTTAGGCTGCAGTGCAAGATGTAACCAAGTCTGTATTCCATTATCAGCTGTTAAAACCAGGAGGGGCAGCATTCTTTATCCCTTCCATGACCCATCCCGAATAACTCCAGGGAGAAATCTTCTGTCAATGTGCCATTGAGTGTCCCTGCACGACTGATAAAATCCCATCATCCCAGTGGGAGATGCTCCACCAGGGGAGGAACCAAGCATTCCTACCTGGATATATCTGAGACCTGGAACACCACAGGGCAGCCTTTCCCCACTGGATCCCCAGAGGAAAACAGGAGCCATGTGCAGCACCACTGAACCTTCAGAGGAAAACCACAGCCTTCTACAGGGTCACTGCTTCAACAGAACCACATCTGGCACCCCAGGACCAACGGGGTCACGTTCAATTCTGACTCTGTCAGTGCTTTTTGTTCTACTGCACTTTATTTTAATTTTTCTATTAAGCTGTAGGAAGCTTTCTTTTGTTTCGTTGTGTTTTTTTTGTTGTTTTTTTTTTGTTTGTTTTGGGGGCTTTTTTATTTATAAATACTAGTAAAGAACTGTTATTCCCATATCTTTGCCTGAGAGCACATTAACTTCAAAATAATAATTATTCAGACAGGGGGTTTAAATTTCTGCATTTCAAGGAAGGCTCCTGCCTTGCTTAGCAGACACCTGTCTTTTCAAACCAAGGCATGCAGGTAAAGCAAGGGACATCTGAAAGTTCTGGGGGTGTCTCTCAGGATATATCTGATATCATTCATCCCCAGCAACGCTAATAGAGGATAATAATATAATAAAGCTTGAGATACTGTCCTTAAATCACTGGCAATCAGATCTTACCTTTATGGCTCTAATTCCTTGTATTTTGTGGTTTTGTGTCCCTCAGAATTTACTCCTGGTCTCCTTGAAGAGTAACCTAGCAGAGTTACTCTTCAAATGCCATTGCTTTTATACTCCAGGTAGCAGCAGAGACGGGAAGCTTGTCTGACATAGATAAGGAGACATTTTTACTCCAGTCTCTGGATAGTCATGGAATAATTTAGGTCAGAGGGGACCTGTGGAGGCCGTTGCTCCAAGCTCCAGACGGAGCCCCACGTAGGAAGAGGTCTCTCCTCTGTCACATCCACTGTCCCTGCACACCTCCAGGGACTGGGGCTGGAGTCCAGCTCTGTCTCAGCACCACAGGCCTGACAGCAGTGCCCTGCCTGCTCCCCTCGCCCTCACGTTTTTGGTTCCACTGCTTTGCACCATGGTCAGAAAACCTCAGCAACACAGCCAAGTCCTTACATTTTAAATCCCCCTTGGAAATGAGCCCCTTCACCTTTCTCTGGAAGCCACTTACAAGCTTAAAAGGTTGCAATATTATTAACTAAAGTCCTGATATCCTTAAATTAGATAGCATCTAGAAAACCAGACACCTAAGAGTTTTAGTTAGGGAAAAAAACCTTACAGATTATTTCAATAAACAACATTTAATACAGAGATGACAAAGAAGAGAATTTCAATGCTATTGGAACCAGAACATGGTGACCACTTTTGTATTTTGCTATATTCCACACAGGAAAAAGTACATTTCCACACAAGACCAGTATTGTGAGTAAGAGAAAGTTACTCCCAGTAACTCTGAGGGACAGAATAAGAGTAAACAGACCTGCCCCATCATTTATAAAAGAGGTGTGCATCATTATAGATGAATCATTCCATGAAATAATTTTCTGGGAAAGACAAGGAAAAACAAGGAGCAGCATTTCCCAAAGCAGAGACTTCACCACGAGTTTCCCACCGCACCACCCAACAACTCCAGAGCTGGAGTTGAGCAAAAACTTTTTAAAAACCGTAAAGCTACAAGATAACACAGTAACTCACTAAAGAAACATCATACACCGCTCTTGTAACAAAAAGCAACAAAAGTCCAAAGTCAAAGGGTGTAAAGTGCCCGTGCCAAGCACAGAGGTTGCTCCCCAGCAGCAGCTCTGGTGGATGCCCAGGCACAGCCCTGTCCCACAGGCAGCAGCTCTGCTCCAGAGCGGGACCACAAAGCAGCTCAGCAGAGCAAACATTAACTCCAGAGCTCGCTCATATTGGACTTTAGCTGCACAATAAACTCCTCACCATTTCAAAGGTTACAGACTTGGTTTGTACACGGCTCTTGTCATTTCAAGGAATCATTCCAAGCACATCCCCTGCATCCAGGACCTTCTAGAAGAGGGAATGGAAGGAGCTAATTCCAGTTTTTATGCCTAATTTTGTTTTGGCATATCAGTGTAGCAATGCCATGGGAGATGCTGAAATTGCAGGGATACTTAAGGGATACCAATCTTGTGTTTCAATGATCAATTCAATGTGGACACAAAGGAGAGGTTTCCATTCTCTGTAGTCAGGTGTTCATTTAGGACGGATGAAGCTTCATTCAGGATCAGCTGTGCTGACCACCAAGTTATGAGTAAATTTCCATGCAAGAACTTGCCACAGGATGTAATTCTGGAAAGCTCTCCTCCCTCAGATTACTGCAGAACCAGAGAACTCTTAGCTGAGTGTGTTATGTGGAGAAAGTATAAGGCTTGAGATGGAAATCACAATTAAAACTCCAATTTTTGCTCACCAGACCACCTGCTCTGAGTGAAGTGCACCTTGCCACAGAAGGGGAAGGTAAAAGAAGCTGTCAGTGCAAGAAACCCTCATTTCAGAACATTATTCAAATTCATGCAAAAAAGCCAGCAATAAGTATTCTCTGACTTTCTGAAGTCTATTTAGTCATTCCCCTCCCCCCATTTTTAGTGGTGGAGAGAAGCAAACATGACATCTGCTCACATCTGCCAACTATTTTTCTTCTTAATTCAAATTGTTGTTTCTCGACATGAGAAAACCCCTCCCACTTAATAGAAAATTGTACACAGCAAACCATTCATTAAAAGAGGGGGAGAGGAAGAGGCACTTTTGTCCTCTAATCATTCTTAAACAATAAATTCAAATATTCAATCTGATAATGCTAACAAACCAAAAGAAGTTGCTGACTCATTTTCAAAAGGTGCTAAGCCACAATTTCACTTTGGACAAGTGTTATCCACAGAAGTGCTCTGGCAACCTGAAGGTTACAAGTACTTTATTTTTGATGAGTTCTCTCAGCTGTCCAAAGCACTCAACTCTTCCCCAGCACACTTATTTTTATGTCAATCCATTAAACAATTTATACCCATATCCCACTGCTCCCTCTCTCTTTACATCACACATTAGACAGAGTTTTCCTCAAATGAAGCTAAAAATTATCAGGAAATGAAGAACTCATGGAAACAACAGCCAAGAAAAAGCAATTTGCACACTACACATAAATAAACTTTTTCAGTCAGCACCTTCTCAATATTACCAATTTTATTTGAGGCCACTTTTTCTTCAGAACTTTTATGTTCTCCTTTCCATTCTTCCTATAGTTCATCTGAACCACTGAAGTTCATTTTTACTGATTATGTCCTTCTGTGTGGTGCTTTCAAAGAAGCAAAAAAAAATTGAAGCAAACTCAGCATATAAAACTCTTGCAATTTTTAGTGAATTTTGACAAAAGAGTATCTTTAAACCTTATAATTTAATTCATGTCAGGTTTTTAAGCCTATTGCTATTCACAAATCTTTAGCCAAAATTATTGATCAAGGATTTCTAAGAAGTAATATATACTATATATACATATACATACATATATATACAAATCTATATTGCAACAGATAAATATACAGCCTTGAAAATGTAATTTTTAAGAAGACTTAAGAATATGGATTTCCCTCCTTTTAACACACAGGACACCAGTAAACACCAGTTCTTGCACAAGATGAGTGTTTACTACACCATTAAAAATATCTTCCTAATGCTCAGTGAACCTCTAAAATAAACTATGCAAAGGAACAAAGCCTCCACTCTGGACTACAATTCCCCCCAATTACTTCAATTACAGAGGGGAGAAATCCATTCTTTCATATCAGGATTGAGACTTGTCTTTTGGAAACATTTCCTACTTCACAGGTTCCCCTTCTTGCCATTATATGACTCTGCCAGTTATAAAAACACTGACATAAACCTGATTTACACAATTAAACTTCCTATATAAAACTCAGATTCCAAGGGAAGTAAATAAGCAAAGTAATGTGAAACTGCTGCTGTACACAATATTGTAACAATATGAAAGAAACACTTTGAGTAGAAGTTTTCTATTTAAAAACAAAGATTTTTGAATTAAAATACTTTAAACTTCTCAAAGTGAGAATTACCCAACAAAGCTACTGAAATACCGTTTTGAGGGCCTACATCCCTTATGAAACAAGTGAGAAGCAACAGATTTTGCAGGGAAAAAGGAAAATAATACCATTTTAAAACACCAATATAAGAATCTGAGTCAGACAACCGAAGTTTGCTCCTATTGGAGTGGTATCTGTTATCTACACTCACTGAACAGAATCTGAATCCAAGGCTCTGGATACCCAAACTGTCCAAAATGCCACAGTGAAAACATTCAGCACCATTCCAGGTAGGTTTTTGTGCTGCTTGGCCTTTACCAGTATCACACACAGAGGTTTTATGCTCTCTACACAGCAGAATATTTTCTAAATCCTGACAATTTAAAAGGAGAAGCTTTCTGTAAGAGTTTAACCATGGCAGTTTATAAAGATAACAAGGTAACTGCTCTCCTTCACCATTTGTTGGGTATAAGTTTGGCTACAGAGCGGCAAGAAAAGCTGAAAAACTTCCCAGCTAAATGATCCAATATCCTCCTCCTTCACCAAGTAATTCCATATGCAGGTAGATGTAACAGTGTAAGTAAAATATTTCATTGCTCTGATTTATCCAGGTCATTATGCATGTGACATTGTACACACAACCAACATGACACAATGCCAAATCCTCACTGGCTGTGACAAAGCATTTTTCACCTGACTCCACAGATATTTCACGTGCACGTTGGTCAAGGAAAAAAGGCAGGGGGAAAGTTAAATCTTTGTCACCTTTGAGCTCACAGCAAGTCACAGAAGTTTGATAAAACTGCTTCAGTAATTTTTGCATAATGCTTATCAGCAGTTTTGCTTAAGTGGTTACATCTCTAACATGGAGGACTGAAGAAATGCTGAAGCATCAATGCAGCAAGAACACTTGGAATGCCTCTCCTGCCTTCCTGCCTGACACAGAACACACAGATCCTTCCCAGACAAGGGGCTGCAACTCACCGGGCTCACATCAGGTGCAAAATGTTTTAAAAAGCATCCTTTCCTTTTTTTTTTTCTTTTTTTTTCTTGAGGGGGGTGTGTTTTTTTGTAGAAGTTAAATGATCTTAGGGAACAATTGTTATTTTAAAAAGCATCACTGGCTGAACTCTTTTCCAAGCTGCCTTTGCCAACTCCTTGCAACTGGCAGGGTTTGCAGCCCCTTGGAATGATAACTGGCTCATGCTCTGGTTTCCATTGTCCTGGAGTAATGAGACACTCAGTGCTGACATCAGCACAATCTCACTGATTTTTTGGGGACAAGGATTTGATCTATAATGCACATGCATCAACAACTACACAACACATACTAGTCTTTGCTGCCGTCACTGCTTTTACCACAAAGATCATCAGGATTCTTCCAAGCTCTCTTCCAACCAGCATTATTTTTATACATTTCCCCCTCACAGAAGCATGAGCAAGATTGTTCAGCAAACAAAAACTGATTATCTTGATATATGACAGACAACTCTTTAATTTTTAAAGTAAATTAAGCAAATTTAATAGACACCAAAATGAAAAAGATGCATCTTGCAGCTCACCATTTAAAAGATGCAATTTGAAGGTCAAAGCCATATAGCAGCATTCCCCTATCCCAGCATTAATCAAATTGTAACCATTTCCTTGGGACTATGTCTTGTACATAATTCATACCCGACTGTTCTCAGGTTTAAAATCATCTACTGCCAATTTAAAAAAATATAATCCAAGTGTAGAAGTAGCCACATGAAAATAAGAAAGAACCTTTCTAATAAAATGACTGCTGATCAGAGCCATGAGAGACCATTGCCTGCTGAAATTGGAAGAGATGTCCTACTTTAGGGTTTGAGTTGCAAGAATTACTATAATCAAGCCTCACTGTCAGAACAAAAACATAACCTTTGAGGTTGTTAGAGGCTAAAATAACATTTCACTAACTTCTGTCTGCCTCTAGCTACGTTGGGTTAGAAATAGACCTCTGTTTTTTTGGCTGTATGTACAGTGAGTAGGTTCCTAGGGAAGGGAAAAAAATAAATGATTGAGTGAAGTCAATATTCCTGATCAATCAGCATCTCTGAACAAGTCTCCTTTTGACATGCCTCCAGGCAACAACAATCCCTGACCATCAACAAGACACTTATCCAAGGCTTGGAACGAGAACTCCGACACAGCCATGAGCAGGATTCAAACGTGACTCCAGGGCAGAGAGTGAACCTCCAGAATGTCCAGCTGAACACAGAGATAGCATTTATTTCTTCAATCTGGTATGCATAGATGTACATTCACAACACTGTACATCCCCTGGTGAAGGGATCTTGGGAGGGGGACAAAAGGGTTCTGGAAGGCTGACATATTTCAAATCCCCCAGGGCTGATAACCAAGACGTGTTCCAGTCACTGAGCACCCATTGTTCACTGAAACTACACATCATCAAAAAAGTCAGAAACTGTCAAAATACCAATATCTCCTTAACAGGCAGAGTTTCAGACCAAAGGGAGCCAGAATCAAGAGTTATTAACGTGGCTCTGGCAGATTTCTCACCAGGGCTCTCTCAAGGGGCACTTCCCCATGGGAAATCGGTCCAAAGTCACTACGGGACAAACTGCTCCCAGATTCTTCCCTCTCCCCATCCTCCAGGACAATCCTTCACCTATCCAGCAGCAAACTTCTAAATGAGGCAGCACCTCAACCTCCAGCAGCAAACAATTTCCAATCAATTTTGCAGGTAACAAGGCTGTGCTAAGAAGTCATTTATCATTCCTATTGAAAATGTAACACGCAGTCATTGGGAGAACAAGGCAGTGTGAATTACCAGGAGAAATTGTCCACCGATGAAAAAATCCATTAGGCTACGACAAAGGTCAGATAACATTGTTTGGGTTCAGCCATAATTCTCTCTTCTATGAGATCCACGTTAAGATTTTGTGTAACAGCAAAGAGAAGAAGTGCAGGTGTGGGCACCCCTCAGCCACCTCCTCTGCAATCCAGCTGAGGAGGATCTGTATCAACTTGTGGGCACAAGAGCCTCACACACACTCACAAATTCTCTTTTTCATTCAAAGAGGACAAAACCATGTTTGCAGAGCCCAAGGTGTCAGACACACCTCCACACAGACACAGGTGACAGGCTCAGGAGTACCAGCATTACACAGGACACGTGTGGAACAGCTCTGGGGAAGCACAGGCACCCACAGGTGACCTGAACAAAGAAAATACCTGAAGACATGGCTGGGAGACTCTAATCCTCCACTATCTCTCCCTTATACCCTAGGAGAGGTTAAGAGTTGGTAAGTCCCTGGGATGATACCTGCTTATCTACCTGTGCAAAAGGGTAATTCTGGACAAGCACAAACAAGGTGCTGATCTAAAACTCCAGCTACAAACCACTGTTGTTTTCAAACATCCCTCTGTGAAAAATCACCAGCAGACAGATTCAAGAGGAGGCAAAGAAAGTTGCTCAAACAAATAATTTTAGTGGTTTGGTAGCACAAAAATCACACTTTCCAAATGTCCTAAATTTCACTGCATTTCCCATCCAAAATTTGTCTTGATATAATCCCACAACCAGGAGCACACCAAATTCACACAGGTCCTTCCACAAGTGTTGGTCTTGGCTCAGGGCAGGCCCAGGCCAAAACCACCAAGCATTGTGTCTAAGTTACATCTCAGCCACACAAAGGATGTTCCCTGCTGGTCAAAACTGAGGTTATTTATAGGTCATAATAAGGAAACCTTAAATGCACTAAAATATCAAGCAAAGTTCAGTGTAAGTGCCATTTAAAATGCAAAGTTTGTAGTTCCAGCACACACAGGAATAGAAGCAACAACCCAATCTTTGAAGTCAACAATTCAAAGAAATAAACATCATTTCAGTGCGTCAATTGTTTTTCTGATCACAGTATTTTTGTATAAAAATTCCACACATTATTAGATTGTTTCAAGTCAACTTCCTCAGTGGCAATTTAAACTCCTGTTTGTTCTCCAACTTATCCACACACACACACACAGGCAGCATTAACAACTTCTGGTTACCAGGTCACCAAACCTTGGTCTCATTTTACACTTCAGTAATCTGAATACTGTACATTATTTGAAAGGAAATTAGAGTGATGTGTTTGTTGGGGTTTTTTTTCCCCTTGAATTAGTTCAGTCTCACCTTTAGACTCACCCAATTTAAATATCTAACTTCGTCACCTTGCTGATAAGCAGCTGGAAACCATCTACGTGGGGAATTGAGCTCAATAAGCAAACATTTCCAAAGGAAGGTGCCAAATTTGAAGTACGACATTATTGAGAAATACAAATATTGTCAGTCTTTCAAAAGGCTGTGTTTGAAAGCAGGTTCAGAGCACCAGGAAAAGGGTGTGAGAGAAATCATAAAAACTGAAGGTTTACAGATTTTTGCATGGAAACAGCTGGTCAGTTCCAGGTGCCTCCTTCTGAGGGCTTCTCACTGATGGTGTAAATTCCAACCAAAACAACTCCAAACAGTTCAAGAGCTGTCCAGATCTCTACACTTATTACATAATAAAATGAGCTTTACTATTTGAATTTGAAAATTCTAATTGCCCAACAAAAGGGATCTTATCAAAACATGTTTAAGGCATCACTTGTGAATCACAGGCACAGCTTTCAGCACAGCTTTCTCATGAAGAAGCTGCCAAAACTCATAGGCTTGTGTTTCGGTTTTTTCAAGGGAACAAGTGGGGAGCAAAACCCTTTTTTCTTGAAAATCCAGCAGTCCAAGGTGAGCTGAACACAGAGTAGATGGTTGCTCATTGCTGTAAGAATTTGCTGAGGGTTACAGCAATGAATTTGTCTTTTCTAGAGACAACACTCCATCTGGTACAAGTGTCAGAAGCCAGCCCTAAGTAGCAGAATCCTTTCAGTGACCAAAGGAAGGTGTGACCAAGCTCCTACCTGAGAGATCATGATGGATCAGGTCAGCAAAGTTGGGGTCATCCCCCCACCAGAATATCCAGAGCTCCCTGCGCCCAGGCCTCTGGTCCCGGCGCCAGACACTGAGCACGTCGGCCTTGAGGCAGCGGCTGAAGCTGCTCAGGATGGGATCCTCCTCCGTGACCGGGAACAGAATGGGGGCAGATGTTGGGCCCTGCCACACGTAGCGCTTCCATTTAATCCCAGTTAGATCAGCCTGGGGGAAAGAAAAGAACAGTCAAGTTGCAGGCACCTCCAGCAAGCACATCCCACTACAAGGTGATGGCACAGGGAGAAAGGGAGGATTGAGCCCTCAGAATTGAATGGGAACCACATCGGTAAGTTTTGTGTGCCTTAGGAGATAAAGTGGGAACAATCAGGCATCCTGGTTTAATAGCTCATTAAATAACTGCAGTAAAGCAAGAGCTGCTCATTTCCACTGCAGCTATAACGTTACACAGAGAAAAATCAGATTTGATTTAAAGGAAAAGAGTGAAAGAGGAGTGAGTAATGTTATTATTCACAGACTGCAAGTGTCCAGTCTCCTGAACACTTGCCTTAGTAAAGAACATCTTTCTTTTTGCTTACTTATGCATACACTGCCTTTTCCATCCAAGATTACTCCATGGAAATAGGTGATACAGTAAATCACACATTCTTCCAGCCATCTACCACTTGGGAAAGTTTCTCCATTGTAAAAAATTCTCTCTCTCCCTCTTGTATTCACTAATTTTACCAAGAGCTATCACACTTTTCATTCCTCACACCACATTTCAAGAATTTAAACCCTCACTTTATCATTCAATTATATGTCAGACCTGTAACCACATTGATAATGATCCACTAAACCCCTTCCTAGGCTGAAATTAATTTGATTTTACATAGGGAAAGAGTTACTACTCTGTGTAATGGCAAGTGGACAATTCCTGGATTATCTACACCACAACACCAAGTTTTAGCACACAGTTTTTTCCGTCGAGCACAGGCACCTTAAGGCAGGTACAGGAGGCATTGCCCCGGGTTCTCTTTGGGAAGGCAAAGCAAGGCAGGCTGGCATTTGCTAAGAAGTTACTATTTTTTGTCTTCCCAATATGACAACACACAAAAGATTACTGCAACATTTAAACCTAACATGGCAGCCTCCCTACCTTCAGCTGGAGAACAATTTAGATGAAAGGTTGTCTGCAACAGTTGCTACTTTAGAAAGACTTTCAGATTTAAAATTGCACTATTAATCTGGAGCTGCAGGCCTGATGCAGGCTGCAGACACAGTCAGGCTGTCCAGATTCCCCTCCATCCAAAAATATGAGTGCCACGGTTTGGCACAAGATTGCTGTAACAATCTCTAGAATCATAAATATCAGGCAGGCAGCTAAGATTAGCTCATTTGCATTAAAAGCTGATGAAACAGCTCAGCACAGACACCAAAAAATTGCATCACAGTCCAGTTATATCGAATTTACTTTTGGAGCTACCAAAATTCAACAGTGTGAACGATTTGATACTTGGGTTAAAAAAAAAAAAAAAAAAAAAAAAAAAAAAAAGACTACAAAATGGTGCACATCAAAACACAAGACAGGGAGGGCATCACCAGAATAAAAACAAGCAGGGAAAAGGATCCGTTTAGAAGCGAAGAAGAAGGGAGGTTTCGCCTCGGATTTGTCTGGGATGCCACGAGTGGGGAGGAAGAAGAGAAAGTTCCCCGAGATGTGGGGCTGGGAGCAGCAGCAGCTCTCTTCCCCTGCGAGAAATACCCCGCTCAGAGGCAAGGATAGGGGAGAAAGGAAGAAAAGTTGGAAGGCACGGAAAGGGAAGGAAAAGGCGAGTTGCGGGGAGGCTACTATCCAGGAAGAAAGCGGAGGGAGGGGCGAGGCGAGACAGACAGCGATGGAGGGGAACCAGAGGGGCATGGGAGAGTTGGCTGCTCCAGGCAGGGCCTACTCCGAGGGCTCATCCAGCAGAAGCTCTGCTAAAAATGGCTGCTTTGCTTCCACTGCCCCTTCCCCCTCCCCCAGAGCTCCGAGCCCTTCCCTCGGTGGCCCCGGGCGTGTGTGCGCCGGGGGCCGACACTCACCAGGCAGAAGAGGTTGGAATGGCAATCCTCCAGGCTGGCCCCGTTCGGCACGAAGCAGGAACTCATCCTCACAGCCACAACCCACACGCCATTATCCCACAGCCTCCGACAAGAAAGAAAGAGACAGACAGAGAGAGAGAGAGAGAGAGAGAGGGAGAGAGGGAGAGACAGACAGCGAGAGGGAAAGGGGGAGGGGGGCTCTGCACACGCACAAATAATAATACAATTAAATAAGGGATTTACAGACACACGCACGAGAAATAGTGGCAGGGGGAATAACCCGCGAGGAGAGACAGAGAGGTATGGGAGAGGGGGTAAAAATATAATAAAAAAATAAAAATTAAAAAAAAAATAATAAAGAGGAACTCAGAACGTTTTCTCGTCTTCTGGAGCTCAATCGGGGGTGTAAAGCCGCCGTGGAAGGGGAGAACAGAAAGAGGGAGGTGGTAAGTAATCCAACGACGGGAGATTAAGATCAAAATCCTCCCTGTTCCTCTTGTCTTCTCGTTCGCATAAGGAGGGGAGGAGAGGAGGTAAGGTGAAGGGGTAATTGATCCAACAAGAGAATAAAAATGGGGTAATTAATCCAGGGGGCTAGGGGTAAAAATCAGTTGACATCCCTCCTTCCTCTCTTCTCAGATGCCAAGCAAGAGAAGCAGGAAAAAATAAATAATCCAGCGGGGGCAATTAATCCAGAACCCCCCCTCCTCTTCCTCCTGTTCCTTTAGTCATCAGATGAGAAAGGGGCAAATTGTGGAATGACTGGGAAGGATTGGCCGTGGGAGAGAGAAAAATCCAGGCTCGTCTCTTCGGAGTCCGAGGGCAACAGGGTGTGGGGGGGTCAGATTCTTCTCCCCTGCTCCAAAAATATTCCAAATAAATTAAAATTTAAAATCATAAAAACAAACTTCAGGGGCCAGAAGCAAGGCCAGTCTGAAGAATTCGTAAATGCAGAGCAAGAAAAATTTCCGGGGGTGTACCCCAAAAAAACATCTGCGGGGGCAGGGGAGGGGGGAAGGTATTCCTTGAGAGAGAAAGGCCGCAAAAGTCTCCTTAGCAGCCCAGCGGGGGATTAAATTCCCGTGTGGAAACCCCCCCTCCCCAAAACGAAATACTCTTCGCAGCGAGGGCGAAACCAAAATATCCTCCGTTGGGTAAAAATTCCTTCCGTGGGGAAAGGAGGGAGGGGGAGAGGGGTGGAAGGAGGAAATTGCGGGTGACCCTCGAAGTCTCTTCGGGGAAGGATGGAGGAGTCTCCGGGAGGCCGATCCCCAGCCTTTTCGGGGGAGGAGGACGCGGTAAATCGCAGAGTGTCTTCGGGGAGCCTGGTCCCCACCAGCTGTCCTCGGGGGCCGAGGGACCCCGCAAAGTCTCTTCAGGGGAGCCCGGACCCCGCCGAGTCACCGCGGGGAGGGCGAAGCGACCCCCGCCAGACCCCTGGGCACGGGGGGGCGGCGAGGCGGGGAGGGACCAGCTCAGCTGCGAGGCCGGTCCTTTAAAAATAAAGGGGAAAAAAAAAGAAACCAAACAAAAAAAAAAATCCAGCGGGGAGAAAAAAAAAAAAAAAAAAGGCGCGGGGGGGGGGGGAGGGAATATAAAAAACGATCGTCTTCGGCCGGAGCGGTCTGTCCTGGGGGGCGGGGGAGCCCCGAGACCGCTCGCTCTCCTCAGGTGCGGGTCCCCGCGGGGGCGGTGGGCGGAGGGCCCCCTCCCCGAGGCTCCTGAGCAGGGCGGGGAGGCGGCGGCCGAGCCCCGGGCTCTGCTCAGCCCGAAGGGGTCGGAGCCCCGCAATTCCCGGCGCCGCCGACACACAGGGACGCGGCGGCCGCCGCCGCTGCTGCCGCTGGCGGAGTCGGTGCCGCGAAGCCCCCGCCGGCGCGTCGCCTCCCCTCAGCGGTGCCTCTGTCGGCGGCTGCCCGGCCGCGGCATCCTGTGGCGGCGGGAGCCTCAGCGCGGGTCCCCCATGGCCGGAGCGGGAGCGGATCCGGCTCCCGGGTAATTCCGAGACCCTTTTTCTTTAATGGCGGCCACAGGGACGGCGGTCGGGGCCCCCCTGCCGCGCTCCCATTGGCCGCCGCGCCGTCACGTGGGCGCGCACCGCCATGGCCGCCGGCGCCGCTGGGGGAAGGCGGGTGCGGCGGCGGCGCGCGGCCGCCAGGGGCGTCCGGGGCGCTGCGGAGCCCCCGCCTTGCTCGTTGGGGCGGCGCCATCTAGCGGCTGCGCTGAGCAGCGGAGCGGCGGCGGGGTCGCGGGTTCGGGTCCCGACCCCGGCCGGACTCGCGGCTCCTGGGATGGTGGCGTGGGGCAGCTGGGCAGGGTCAGCCCGGAGCACAGGATCATGTCTGGGATATTGGCATGAGGGAGGCTCCGCAAGCTCTCTGGGTAATTTGCTCCAGTGCTCCTTGGACAAGTTCTTCCTCACCTTCAGGGGAGACTTCCTGGGTGTCGATTCCTGCTCATTGCGCCATGTCCTGGTGGTTGGCAGCACGGAGCAGAGCCTGGTGCATCCTTTTGCACCCTCATTTAGATATTTACACATATCAGGCTCACCCTTCCCTTATCCCTGCTGGGGTTCCCATCCATTCCCGGGGCCGATCCCTGTATGAGCCATAAGGGTTGGACTCCGTGGTCCTTGTGGATATCCTGGGATTCTGTGCCCACCCCAGGGCACCTCCGGTCAGCCTGGGGCCGAAGGCCGGGCACAGAGTGTCCCCCAGCACGGGCAACACTCGCCTTGGCTCCTCTTCCACAGCTTCCACCTCTTGGCAGAGGATTCCCGAGATTTGCGCTGGTGCTTTGCACCACGGAGCAAATTCCAAACTGAGGATCTCAGAGCCTTTTGGAAAAGATAGGCGAGTATTGTGAAAGCTGACTTTAATATTTAATGCAAGCGTTAATGCTCTCACTAGTCCCGCAGACAGCCTCTCTGCCAAAGCAGAGCCCTACTCCAAAACCCAGTTTTTTCCATGCCCAGATGCATATTGTGCAGTTCACAAGAAGTAGGTGGCTTCTCTGTTACTACATGCACAGATTTGCAGAAGGACTGTGAGATTATTCAGAATTAAGATGCTACAGTGACAGTGAAAGCTATTTTTAAGAGATGTTTGGAAAGTGTATGCATCTTACTAATCCTCTCATATTACACATTAATTTTCTAGGCAATGCCTTGCAAGTAGAATGGAAAATTTTAAGTTACTATATGCAGAATTTTTACAGCACTGTTCAAGAAAAAACACAAACCAGTGTAAAGCACCTAAAGTAAAAGAAAGCTCTGAATGTCTCAGCTAACCTGACATTCACATTAAAATACGATATGTTCATGCAACAGCAGCACGTTGATCACAACTATGCAACACGATGATGTTTCAAAGGCCCTGCAAATTATTTCAGGACTCCTGAACAAGACAAGCGACAACCTTCTGCAAATGTCTTGATAGAGTAGGAGGAAAGAAGGACACTCTATAAATAAACTTATATGATAAGTTTAAAAAAAAAAAAGTGAGGCTAGATATATTCACCAAGAGAAACTTTGAAGATTTACTCACACTGAGCCTATTTTTGTATGCCAGTGTAGGCAAGCAAGATTCTTCTTTTCATCTAAATAGAAGCAGAGTATTTTTAAACGCAGGAGATTCATTCCCCCAGTGCTCATCGAAACACGGCAGCTGGGGCCGGAGCTGGGATGCGGGGGGAGGGCTCTGGGGGGAAGCAAACCCCTTTCCAAGGGGAACAGATGGTTTTCACTGGGCTGGCTGCAGCCAAGGGCTGTGAGGAGCATTCCTGGGTGCCCAGGGCCAGCCCGAGCCCCTCAGAAGTCCCAGAGGTTCTCAAGTCATTCCTCCCCACGGAGAAATCCAAGGGTGTGAAGGAAATCAGGGAAAGCAGCATTCAGCATTAAATACACAACAGGAAAAAGAATCATTTGGTAAAAGGGATTGGGTAGATTTGGATATCCAGGATGATGGTTCTTGCAAGTCTGAATTGATTTCAGGATACGGTCAAATTTTCCCATTTCTTTTCCCTCAAACAGCACAGCTCAGTGTCTGGAAGAGAGGATTAATGTCTAACACTTGGTTTGGTGTGGATGCACCTCCCAGTGTTGAGCAACTCAGCTCATGTGGCTGAGCTCACTTCTCTGTAGAGCGCATTTTGGGATCCAGTTCATCAGTCCTGACACATTCATCACAATAAATCCTTCTATAGAATCCCAGCACAAGTGCAGAACATTATTTGTCCAGTAAACCTAAACACAGGATAAGGAACTGATAAAATATCCAAGAAAGAGGAAAGAAAACTGAGTCATCAACTAGGGAATTTTGAACTCAAACTCCTCCTGACTCAGAACCTTGAAGCTTTCCCAACTCCACGTACAGCACCTCAGAACAGTAAGACACAATGGAGGACAATCACATCCATGGCTGGCAAATTCTGCACCAGACACTGCTTGCCCTTTGTACTCTTTGGGAAATAAAGAGTATTCTCTGGAAAACAGAGAGGAGGCAGATTAAATAAGAATTGAAGAAAAAATGCTGTTGAAAATGTGCTTTGTTTTGCAGATAGGTTCTTATAGAGTTCTCATCTCTGCAACTTCCAGAAGTGCATTAAACTGCATAATTAGCATCTGTCACATAAAGCTTTTTCCTTTCCCCTTCCACTCCCTAGAGGGAACCTGCATGAAGAAATTTTAATATAAATTTTAGTATCTACTCTGCGCAGTGCAATCATATTAGAAAAGCTACAGGCAAGTCAGTTTGTGCTCAGTCTAAGGTTTATCTTTGTGTAATAGAAACTTTACCATTTTTTTTTTTAAATGTTGCTGATCCAATTTAAAAATTAACCAGTATCTTGGAAAGACAACAGGGGTGGGGGAGAGATGGTCCTTATTGCATCAGATTTAAACCAGTGGAATTGTCAGGAACTGACAATTTGCCAGTCCTGGTATTAAATCCTTACAATCTCACATGGAAACATCCAGCCAAAAGAAGCTAGGGATGGTTGATTTCCCCTTCTAGTCAAAACCATTTATTTTAAAAGGAATATTTATATTTTTAAAACAGCTAAACAAAGTAGGAGTTCATGTTGCTTTTTCATTCACATCAAGAGATACTCCACTGCTGAATATAAAAGTCAATGGACTACAGCATCTCCTGGTGAATCTCTGCAGGCAAAAGAAGATGCTGCCTTTTAGAAATCAAGATTAAATAGAAATAAATGCAGCTTAACAATAGCAACATGACAAACACCTCTATTATTCAGCCTCTGATTGCCATTCAGACTCTCTCCTAATTTTTGGAAGTATTTATTTTCTACTTAATTATTCCAAGAAAATTGAGATTATAGGATTGAACATACTGCCAACAACCTGAGGTATGGAGTGCAGACTGAGTGCTTAAACTTCAGCTACAGAGGTGGTAATTATTGTAATTGGTGCATGTGAAGTAAATATATCAAGCAGTGTAGAGTTCAAACTCGTGCCAGTCAGTCTCCAGTTGGCACCAACATTTCTGTCAGGAGGATACAGAGGTCTCAGCAGGACTTATTACTGGCAACTGTTCAACAGTTCTCTTCTCCAAATGGTTTCAAGGGGATTTGGGTGGGAAGAAAGATAATTTTTAACAAATTAAACTACCTAAAAATGGCGAGCTGCCCAGAGCCACCTAGTCTGCCTTAGTCACTACTACCAACCATTTTAAAAAAGAAGATTAAAAATATCATTGCTGGCAAAATTTCCTACCTGGCTTTAACAACTTAATCAGATCCCTGCAAAATTACCCAAACATGTGCTGCACACCATCCTACAAGTGTGTGTAAAATATGTCCAGAGTAAAAGGTAGGGCAGAATATTCAATCAGTGTGTGCTCCTCAGAAAACAACTTTGAGTTACCAGAATCCAAATATCCCTATAAGAACACGTCCTATATTTAAAAAAAAAAAAATTAAAAATTTAAAAATCACTTATTTTTTTAAATTGATATTTAGAAAGATTAGGAGGAATGGTTATTTTCCATTAGTATTTACCTCACAACATTTGTAAGGCATAAACCAGGGTTCAGCTTTGTACTGCGAGCTCTCACAGGAGCCTCTGCCCTGTGCCAGATTGATGTCCAGCTGCTTTGTTTAGACCTTGCTAAAATGCCTTTTTCAAATGGTGAATGTGTCATTTCTAGCAGAGGTCTCCAAGAGAAGATTTGGGTTTAATGCACAGCAATAAAAAGAGGAATATGAGAATTCTTGCTCTCTTTAGTGTCAGCTTTGGTTAAGACGTATGAATGCACATGAATAGTCTTGTCAGAATCTCTGGGGCTACTGACATTCAAGATCTAACATATTATTACTTCTGACCAGAACATTAGCTGCTGTGCAGGAAGAGAAGGGAAAGAGGAAAAAGGGAAAAAAGATAGGACCACTCCCTAATCAGACAGAAATTGTTATGGATTTCTCTGGCTGGAAATCTCTGAACAGAACTTTTCTGCTGTGAAAATACAATTCTCATGTTCTCCAATCTGAATGTACAGCTCTTTAAAATCTGCAGCAGGAAAAACAAAACCCAGCATATTTTAATGCCTGATCTTGCTCATTTTACTCGTGGAAAGGATCCTAATTAACCTATAAATAATGACTGTACAACCAAGTATTACATCCTTGTAAAGGACATGTGCTAAGGAAGGTTTGAGCATTTTAAGCTGTTAACTCTCCTTTTTACTATTCCTTCGAATCACTAGTTTCAGATACAAACAAGCTAATTAAAAGATTTAGTTAAAATAAGGTAATTTTCATTCCAATCCCAGCATATATCAAATCTGGATACCACTACAATTGGAAGATTTGTTCACCAGAAACAAAAATCTTCCAATGTCCTCCTGGCTGAATGAAAATGTATTTCAGATATTTTTAGTTGTTATTGTTGTTCACAATTCATGTCTAAATAAATTGAAAATATTCAGGTATCGGTTTAATCAGTGCTCTGAAATTTGAGCTGAAGGAGTACAACCAAAGGGAATACCCTGAGCTTTGTGCCTGAAACCACCTTTAGAATCCATTCAGGAGCTCCAGCACGTCAGACAAAGGCCTGGATTTGTTTGGAGCAATAAATGATAGAGACCTTTACATATTTGAAGTGCAACAGATGGGCCTCCAAGGAGAACATAATGACTGGCAGACAGCACTTCGTTAGAGTGGCTTGGAATGTCTTCAGCAATTACACAGGCAGTGTTTTGGGGGGAAGCCCTGTCATCTCTGTGATTCTTCCCATGGAAATAGCTGTGACTTCCTTGTTTAGATGCTAAAAAATGGTATCTTCTAAAATCCAGGCAGTGAACTGGAAAAGGAAGCACCTTTGGCCTTCCCAAGGCTACTTGAGATGAGGATCTACCTGAGAAGAGATGTTAGTAGAAAAAAAATCAGAATGAAGGGGAAAGAACTTTGGGCACATTAGCTGTAAAACTGTTAATCCATAGCCAAGCATTCCATGGAAGTGTAATTCAGGATAAAAGCCAAGGTTTATCACAAGGTCCAACAGACTTTTAGAAATTGGGAGGTCTATGGGTACAACAGGCAGAATGTTAAGGGGAAAACACCCCAAAGACCTAAATTACTGAATAAGAACCTCCTTTCTTTGGGAAACTGGTGATTTTCAAGGACTTCTCCTCCACATGAAACACTGGCTGCAGTTCTTTAGGGCAGGGGAAAGGGAGTTTTTTGAGGCTGTCCATTCTTTCCATTTTCACAGACAAGCTATTTCACAAGCCAGCAATTAATAACTACAATTTCAAAGAAAGAGTAATAAAATGATGATTTCTATACTGTAGTTTTACTTAGAACAATTTCACTTCCATCTCTCCCATCCCTGAAATTCCAGGGTTAATCTGTTCTGTTCTAAAACCTTCCCCACCAAATCCACCCTAAGTAAAATTTTATGTGGCAAAATAACCACAACAGAAAAACGTGTCCTTTCCCAATGTAACTTAAATGTTGATGGAATCATAACTGCATTACTCCCTCTCCAATTAGCAGCAGCATTCTTTATGTTTGCTTACGAAGCGTGAACCGTTCGCTTGTCACTACAAAGACCTTCTGTGGAGGATTTAAAACTACAGCCCCAGCAATTAAAATGACAACAACAGAGGTGGATTGGTCACATCATGACACAAAATATCCAGCTGTTTCTTTCCAGCAGAAGGACATGAAATATTATGAGCAAATTTTGACAGGCTACGTAATGCTGCTGGATATTCTGGTGAAAATATGAGACTTCCAAGAAAGGAGGAGACTAATGTGAAACTATGTCTAAGCTCAGATTGATTTTTTCCACATGATCAGGATTGTCATTCATGCTTTTTATCCGTACAAATTTCCTTTTTTATTTTGCTAGAACTAGAGATAATCTATTTTGTGAGAAATTCTCTAAAAATAAGAAAAATTTGGGGGGTTGTTCTCATAAATAAGGCAAAAAGTGATCTGATAGGGTTAGAACTAGAAAATCAGATTTTAAACTTACTTAATTTGGTTGTGTTAAAAACATTCTAAGAGTTTATTAAGACCATAAGTCTCATTACAACAAACAGAACATCTTTTATAATCACATCTGTCTGCTGCTGGTTCCTGCCTATTCTGCTTCCCAATCAGATGGGAAGTTATTTGTAATACATGTAGGGAATTAAAAAAATTATTTAAAATATGTATTTAAATAATAACAAAGGCTGAAAATTAAATGTTTCAGGTTAGTTTTTCCTAGTTAGAATTACAGAAGATAGACATAGAGATATAAATATAGATTTATTTATCCTGAAGTGATAAGGTAGCTTTGATTTCTAATACAGCAAGAGAAAGTAACTGACACACACAGAACCAGACACTCAAGGGGGGGAAAACACCCCAAACACTGTCTGTAGAATCCACCTACAGATATGTCCTTGGAGAAAAACTGATGAGAAAATTATCAGGCAAATTTTCCTTGCTGTTTCCTTCCTGGAAGTTTTTCCCTCTCATAACAGCACAGCCATGGCAAGTGATATGTATCAGAATTCATCCATGCAGTATATTTTGCACATCAAATTGATTATCCATGTCTTCTTAGGAAAACACAGGAATGCAGAAAACATGTCAGCTGTTATAGACAGAATACATGGGCGCTGCACTCCTTACTTTACATTTAGAAAGAACAGCAGATAATGAGCTCAACCACTACCTAGAGAATAAATTTCATTTCCAAGTTCAGAAGTATCTCTGGATTCCCATCTGTTTTGTGAACCAGAACTTACAGGTTGTTTATAACATTTGTCTTCTGAGCTGTGTTTGTTTCCAGAGTAATTGTCGTAAGTGGGCAAAGGCTTTGATGTCCTCATTTCATGCCTTCAACCATGCTGACCTTACAGACACAAAGCAATCGCTGCAAAATACAGAAGACAAGGAAAAAAAAAAAAGAAATAAAAGCCCTGTCTTTTTCCTTCCCTAAATTTCCAGAATTCATCTTCAGATTCATGCCTGTAGCAAAAAAAGAAAACAAAACCAACAACAACAACAAAAACCAAAATCAAAAACAAACTACTAAAATATTACCCTTCTGTATATTTGATCTGATATAATTGCTTGGCAACAAACACCTCTTACTCTGCAAGTATTCTGCAGTGAATTTATTCACATCAGGAAAAACACATCAGAAAGTAACTAGTTTGAAAGTTTCCAAATCAGACACCAGACACAAAAAACAGAGTGACAGAACAAACAGGCAAGACACAACCTGGAAGCACTCTGAGGACACACAGACTATCTTCTCATCAACAGCCACAAGAAATATTAGACAATCAAAAGTTTTGAGATCAGCAGGTTTTGACAAACCAGTAATTAATCCTGAGCTGTAATAATAATAATGTGTGTTTGAGCAATACATCATAAATATAATTATTCTTTGCAGATCTTTGCTATTCATTACGATGGAAACTGTTCCAGTCTACACTGGGGCCAAGTGGTATCAGACACCATTTTCATTAAGATACCAAGAACAGGATGTTCAGTCTCAGAAGGTGAATCCCTACACATTGGGGTGAAAAAGCCATTTGAGATTAAATATATATATATAATATATATAATATAAAAACATATAATATAAAAATAAACATAAAATATATTTCGTACAATAATTGCATTTCATTTTGTGGTTTACAAAAATCTATACATGAAACTACAGAAGTTTGTCAGGCATTCTTTATTTCCAAAGAATAACACTCATCCATGAAAACAGTCTGATTTAAATCACTGTGAGTGCTGGCAGATGAAAATTACCAGATAAAGCAAAGAGTGTCTTATTGGAAATCAAAGCTACAAGTTTGAGTCACTCTTACTACTGAGATACTCACACCTGACCAGGCTTTAGGTACTGGAAATGCAATCTGCTTTCAAACACATTGGCCTTGCTGTTGGCAAAATTCTTGCAGGATTTTGCAGTGAAATCAAAACAAGTCCAAATCTGGAAAACTTGAAAACTTGGCCCCTGAATGATGGCAAAATGCAAGTAAAACATGAAGTTGCAATGATATTACAGGAGTGGAGTTCCAGCTGGAAGTGCAATCAAACCTCTTTGTATGAAGTGAGTGACCACTACTCCATATTGTATTTGGCATCAGACTTCAGAACCTGTGGAGCAGAAACCAGGGAGAAGGCAAAACTTGTGTTGGAAAGATCTGAAAGATTCAGGGAGGAAAATGGTGGAAAGTGCCCTTCCTCTCCCTGCAGACACTGCACAGCCCCAGCAATTGCAATGAACAAATAAAAGGCAAGAAAACACAACCTATGGATCCTAAACCCACAAACTGCTGGAAGTACAAGAGAGAATAATCCCCTCCTCCTGTCAGGTAGAGCAAAGCCTGTGTCAACAAGAATCACACGCTCCCACTGTTGCTCAACAGATGTACTTGAACTAGAGATAAGGCACTTCAAAACTCCAGGGAAGTTATGTGCAAAAGGTGTTGCCTCCTGTGCCTCTTTCCATGCAGGGAAAGGAACACCAGGCAGCATTCAGACACCTAATTCTGCAGTAAGTGAGGAAAAATGAGCAAAAGAATTCTTGTCAATACCAATTATCCGGAGTAGAAGATGGGGATAACCTTATAAAGTAAAAGCACAGAGTCAATACATTTATAAATTAGAATACAGCAAGTACACTTACCACAGGAGAAAACTGTGAGTAAATCTCTGTCCTGAGGAAGGCTTTAAGCCCATTTTCCTTTTTTCAAACCTATAAGTCCCATAAATGAATATTCTCTTGCAGATAAAGTGGTTGTCTTCACCTTTAGGCAGCTGGAGTAAGAACAAAACATATCCTGCAAGGAGGTTTTACTCCTGAGGGTAATCTCCTCAAAGAGTAAGGAGAAAACACAAGCTAAAATCACTTGCACAATCATGTTTCATAACTGTTCCTAGGCTGGTGGTATTGGTCCTTCCTGAGTACAAAAAATCCACAAACTTTTCTCCCTCTTCTACTAAGAGGGAAAAAAAAATCTGCTTATCTTTGGATACACAGAGAGTTTGGAGGAGCTCCAAACAATGGAGCACTGTGTGCCCCACTCATCACACAGACACTGAAGAAAGAGTGTAGCAAAGAATGCACAAAGTATGTAATTACTGTTTCACAAGATAATTCCATTATTAATACATCCCCAAAGATAGCATGCACAGCGCTGCAGTTTAATTAGATGGTAACTGGAGGGGGTTTGAATTTATGAGGTAATAAATATATTTTGGACTAATAAACTCCAAGGCTGAAGTGTTTATTAATCTAGAATATAAAGATTACATAGTTGATAGGAGACAACCTCAGGTTGTGCTGAGATGCCTGTTGTTTATACACTTCAAAATTAATATTTTCCTTCTTTTGGGAGCTGTATCAGAAAGCCAAGATTGGTGTGGATGGCATTGAAAAATACTGAAACTGCCCAACAATTCTGTGTTCTCAAAGGCAAAGGCTATTTAAGTCTCAGCAGATGGTGTGGTTTTAAGGTTTCACCTTTTAATCAATTTATCGCCTCCTAAATGATTAAGTACTGCAAATAAACTCCCTTCTGACACTGTCAGTGCCTCATTCTGATGGTAAAAAACACAGATTCCCTTGTAGGATAACCAGAGCTTTACAAGACTATCAGATCTCTCCTCTGTTCCCCCCAAATACTCAATTCCATCTTTATTTTCCTGCTTTTAGATTCACCTGCAAGACCACATGAACAATTTTGGTTTGGTGTTGAATTTTTTTCTCTCCTGAACATGATTGTAGAAACTTTTTGCCTAGTGCAGCACATTAAGGATTTGGAAACCAACTGTTGTGAGGATTTATATCCCAAACAGCTGTGCCAGGAAGTCAGAGGAATCAAATGGTCTCATCTATTAACTTGTCCTCAGGTAGTTACAACTAGAGCTTTATAAATTACCACCCAGTTCAGTCCATTTAAACCACATCTCTCTGTTACTTTGGAAGAGCCAATGCCTCACTCAGGAAAGACAGAAGACTGGGTTTGATCCAGGAAAAAATGGGCAGGATTGAAGTCAAAGACCAGTTTTGCTTAAGCCAAAGCTAAATTTAGGCCTGAGGGAATTACGGAGAAAGAAAAAGGAAGAAACACAAGGAGAAAGAACTTGTGGGATCTTGCAGGTGAATCAAGACTGATGTCTTGATTCAGAAAGGAAGTGTTCCCCTATCTGGCTGAGTGATGGATGCTGGACAAAAGCAGGGGAATCCTGGATGTGCCAAAGGAACCATGGGGCAGGAAAAGAGGAGAGGCAAGACACACCACAGCTTGGATTCATTGGTGAGGAAACACCCTGCTTCTCTGAGCCAGCCTATGGTGGGTGCCAGCAGGAAGAAAGTATCATTACCAAGGGCTGCAAAGATTTAAAGATATTTAGGAAAATGTTTAATAAGGAGCTTAGGTGATCCAAATAGCATTGGCTGTGTGTTCAGACAGATTCCAGGGCGGTTCCACAGGTTCAGGGCAAAGGACTCAACACTAATTCTTGGAAAGAACCTACAGATAAATGGTGGAAGATGACAAAGAACCATTTCCAAAGCTCCTGCTTTTTCATTGCCAGGCTTATATCCTCTCACCAACTGAAGCAAGTCATGGAACCAACTTTGCAATATTAAATCTCTAGGCAGTGTGTTATTCATACAGCTTATGGAGATGTTTTTACCCTCTGGAAAAACAAAGTTTAAGAAAAATGGCTCCATCTTTGGGGAACAGTTTAAGTTTCAGGATAACTACATTAGGAAATCTAACTCTATTACTTTCTATCTTACATTTTATTACAAGATTGGTAATAGGAAATTACCAAATAAAATTGGTATTTTACTTGGTAATTTTTTTCCATGGGCCTCGTCTAATATGAAAGATGGTGATCATCAAATTTATTCAAGTTTTCCTGTCAACAACATCATTAACCAAATCCCTCAATTTCAAAGTAAATAAAAGCATCTGGGCTTCTCGCACAGCAAGACTGACTTGCATATTTAAGCCTCATATACAGATGAATCTGCACTGGACCAAATTTGCATATTAATGAAGGACTAATTGCTCTTTGCAGTCAATTTTATGCAGATGAATTTACTCCTCTCAGTACAATTTTCATAATGTTCGGAAAGAACCAAAAAATGTAAAAGTTTGTAAAAGTACACAAATGTTAGACAATCAAGGAAGAAATATCCTAATGGCTTCCAACAGCTTTACATTAAATTGTATATAATTCATCTTTTATACTGTTGCTTTATTTTAACAGCCTCCCACAAAGAACAGAAAAATCCATGGAATAACTTCAGCCTATTCCCCCTCCTCGGTCTCAAATTTTAACGGCTTGTAATAACCCATTATATGATCCAGTTTCCAGCTGCAAGGATGGAGCCTGAATTTTTAGGAGAAGTTAAATTTGCTAAACAGGAATTTATTTGCTCCCAGTCATCCTCATGGCACAGAACAGTTAGGACAGAGTTTGTCCCACACATTTTTAAGGTGGATTCTATCCAGTTTTGCACTATTAAGGAAAAAAGGCCCAAATCCTTGTCGAGTCTCCCTTGAAGTAAAGTACAAAATACCAAAAAAAGGACAGGAAAGTTCATGGGAAAGAAAAACATCAACAAATTCTAATGAGAAAATTATAATATTAGGGGAGAAAGGGGAAAAGATATGGAAGTGGAAGGGGAAAGGAAGTGGAAATGAAAGGAGAGAAAAATGATGCTTCAATGCATTTATTCAAGTCTGGCTGAAAAGAAAAGGAGGATTTAAGAGAAAGTTCAAGGCAAAGTAAGCAAATAAAAGAAGAAATTCAGCCACAGATGTAGCAACAAAAAAGAAAAAAAAACAAAAACAGAAAAGAACATGAAATAAGAAATAAGTGAGAATCAGAGAGCACATGATACAAAAAGAAACAAATAAAATAAAATACAAAACCCACAGTTTTTCCTAATTCTGCCAGAACAGAAGGGCAGAGTTAGTGGGAATGCATCAGGAATCTGAATTTGCATGTATAGCCTTCCTCCTGCCAAAGAAAAAAGCCTTATTTTAACAGTGAAGACTGATAACCATAATATTTATATGTATCATAAAATCACTTACAGAAGACCATTTTATTCAGAAGAGGAATAAAAGAAAGTTACATCTTTAAATGACTTGGAGGCTTTTTGCAGAAGGAACATGGGAATACAGTTCATGTTCCCCACATCTGCCATATCTTTGATTGCATTTCTTGCCCTTCTCTACAGCTTTTGCTGTTTTAACATCTTATTTTTGAGGCAGAAAGTATCCACACTGATATATGATTGGTTTATAGTAGAACCAAGAAATCTTTTGTGTTTTTACTCTATCTCTTCTCTAATTTCCTACTATCCAATTCCTGGACCACAATGAGCTTACAGGTCTCCTATGATCCCACAGTTTGGTTCCTGAGAAGCAACAGTTGATAAACAATACTACATTATCAAAATAAAATAATCTTCAGAATAAGCATCTTTTGACTAAGCTGTTGAGTTCTTCCAAAGAAGAATCAGAAATTCTGCCAGGAGTTCACTTTGCCATCTCTGCTTCTGGTCCTTCCCACCTTGATGACAGAAGCCACAACGCCTGGAGAATTTGTCTGGGATAAATTTGCTCCACCATGAGCAATAAAGGCAATGGTTCTGTGGAGGTAAGATCCCATTGCACAAAGAAAAAGAGGAAAGAAAAGGCTTTAGGGCAGAGGAGTTGGCAGAAAATATCAAACCAAGGGGAAGGACAGGGAAAATGACAAGAGGCTTTCATAAGCACGCAAAAAAAGAACAGACCACAGAACAACAACAAATAGAAATGTAAAATAATAACAGTAATAATTGGAAAAGAATGACAAATACTCCACCAGCAAAATATTGCAATGCTACTGCTGAAGAGTCCTAACTGAGGAAACAGGACTCAGTTCAGCTGGTCAGCCTGGAGGTTTGGCTTTTAAAAGTTATTTAACAACAAATTACAGCTCTTTGTGAATACTTTGAATTCTGGGTTATTAATTCAAGCTATTTCTCTATTTTGTTCTTAGAGGAGAAGGAAGGGAAATGTATCTCCTTTATAACTTCTGTACATTTGAAAACCTGCTCTAGGCGCTCCCCCTCTTTCCCCAAAAATGTCTGGTTCAAGCGATTAAGGCTGTGTGAATGTAAACAAAGATAATTATTCAAACAAGAACAAGATGTTCCACCCAAAATTATTTGCTTCCCAGTGGCTGAGATGCCTACTTCTAATCATCAACAAAGGTTAACCTGACCAGATTTAATTAACCACTTAATACAATGATAAAGATGCATAAATAATGGAGGAGGAAGCCCATAGAGGCAACAGTGAATCCAAAAAAATCCCTCCAGCAAGCACAAAGTCTGGGCTGTAATCACCTGATTACACTGATGTAAGAATTCCCAAGTTCCACTAGGCACAGTTTTGCACTTGTCTATGTGGCACTTGATTAATAGATGATTTTAATCATTAAGCAAACAGAAAAAAAAAAAAGCAAGAAACCATATCCCTAAAATTCAATGATAAAATGAACCCAGTGATATTTCTTATTACTGTGCTTCAAATCCATACATGAAGTCAGCTGCTTTGATCATTTGAGGAGTACAGGAAAATAAATTACTATTTCCTCATTTATAAATGTATATTTATATTTATATATATATCAGGAGATATCAGACAGACATTTTCAAGACAGAGTTAGTATTTTCAGTGAAAAAAAAAATCCTATTCTGGAATATTCCCTAGTAATGAAACAAAAGCTTTCTATTACAACAATAAAGTAATTTGCAAGTATTAAACACCATAAATTGGAAATACTGCAAAATATTTTGCATTTCAAATAATGTTAGAAAATATTACTGGCCCTGGATCTCTGGTTAATGTGTGCAGCACTTGCTGGTTGAGGCAGGTTGTACCCAGAGTGTTACCAAATAATGAGTATTAAAGAGGAGGACTGGGCATCAGCCCTTCCATTTTCTCTCAGTGAAGTTTAAACACCCCTTAAAATAAACAACTCAGGACAAACCAACAGATCTGCTATTGATTCATTCTGTTCATAAAAAGTAACAACATCGTGGTAAATTCAATCTAGTCAATGAGAAGTTTATGAGCCTAAATATATCAAAAGGGCAATGAAAGCTAATATATAGTGATTAAATAACAATCTGTGAGGAAAAGACACCAAATTTTCAATTCCAGGGCAGTGGAATCATCTCCTGATGAAAAATGGGGTTTGAATTGTTTCAGAGGACACTGCAGCCATTTGCCCTTTTTAACAGCCTGGAAGTTCACAAGGCAAGATTAACTTATAATTTAACTGAAGTGGATCTCAAATAAAGTTTTTTGATTAAAATCTCCATTTCTGTGCCTCCTGGCAGTGCCAATATTGCTGGAACAGGACATCAGCTGCAACGCCAGCGACTCTGGAATGCACTGCCATAAACTGTAAATCAGCTTTGTCCTACTTTAATATTGGTTTAACAATAAAAAAAAGAACTTTGATGTTTAATATTTAAATAGTACAATTATCCCTTTAGAACTGAGTCCAGAAGGGCCCTTCATGGGTACACAGTGTGAAACAACAATGAAGGGAATGTGATTTTGCTCTACAAGGAGGCTTTGATTTGTAGGACCAGTTGAAAGGTGAATTTTTGTGCTGAGGAGATGCCACAGGGACTCTGGAGCAGGGGAAATGCTCTCCCACCGTGCCATGGACAAAAGTGAACAACAAGGCTCAAACACTGTCAGAGCAGAGAACAACATCCATGACAGGAATTGTCCCCAGCTGGCCTTGGTTTGGAAAGCCAGACACAAGGGTGGCTTTCTCCAGCATTGTTTTGGAAGTCAAGGTTAGAGCAAGTAAAGTCTCCCTTTCCATTTTCCTCTCCTTCCTATCTTTTATAACTTCAGGGTGAGTGAACACAGAAAAGTGTCTGTTTTAGGGAGGAACACTTTAACCATGAGTTAAGTATTGTCCCCGAAAGGTGAAGGAGGCAGGTTCAGATGCCAATTTTTCTGTTTTGGGGGAAGGTCAGAGACAAAGTCCTGCACCTGCACTGCACCTAGGGGGTTCAGGGTGGTTCTGAATGCAACTGCCCATTTCTGCCAACCTTGAGGACTCTGCTGTGCCCAACAAGGGGATGAACAGTTTGTCTAGACAGAGGAGGATCCGTGGATTACATGGATTACACGGCTGGAGCACACATATGCAGGCACTTGTGAGGAACAAAAGCACAGAGCTATTTACCACCTCACACAGATGGGTAAGTCCACTCTGGAGATCTCTGCAGACTTGTGAAATCAGGATGACGTGTCTGGAATTCTTCCTCTCCTCTCCACTGCTGAAGTAACTCAGGCAAATGCAAGTTGGCAGCTCCTTTAAAGACTCCAATTTACCCATTTTACATAATAACTTTCAGCCGCATTAAACACAAACACACAAGAAAACCAGGTAGCACCAACAGTGAAATCTAAATTTGGATTACTCACAGAGAAAACACACAAAGTTTGAATGGTTTTGCAATTAAATCAGAAGCAAACTGAACTAATTTTTACACTAAACTGGATTTCCATGGGACATGTCAGTCTGCACCCAAAGAAGAGTTGTAGGAGCAAAGTTTTGTACCTCCTGAGGCAACTGAGGAATGGCAAATACATCCAAACACCTCTAGACCTACTGGTTCCTCCCAAATCCAGAAAAATCCAGTCTCCTGGGGCACCATAAACCCCTTCTCAGAACAGCCCTGTCAAAAGCAAAGCGCAGATTTCTGTGCTAAAGGATCCTCTTATTCCATAGCTCCTGCTGAGTGTTTGCCCCAATCCTGAGTGCATGTGGCTGTTCCACTCCTTGGATATTCATTTATTTGTTGCTGGGCATAAGAACACCTGAAATCATAATCCTCAGATTAGATTCATTTGATATTTCAATTTCCAATCTAAATTTTAATTAACTCTTTTACTTCAGCATTGGATTTTACCATGATGAATTATTTGGAGGAATACACAAAACAGAAAGTTGCTCTACAGAGTAACTGAATGTAAAAATATTCACTTAGAAACTTCCATTTCTTTTTCTCCATACTGTTAAAAAAGAATGTACAGACATGGGAACAGAAATATGAGGTGACAGAAGAGAATGGGCCAGATCCTTGTGAATCCATTCCATTTTACCAGGCACATAAAACTAAACTGGCCTCAGCTTGATGTAACTGATACATCTCAAAAATGAATCTCAGACGTGAAATGGCAAAAAGGCTGGTGAGCCAAATTTATCTTAGGGTTTTGTGTTTGGTTTTTTTTTTCTATTATTCTCTCTCTATATTTTCAGAATATTCCTTAATGTTCTTTCCTTTCAGAAGGAAATGTAAGTTTCTCAAAATATTATTTACAAGCTCAGCTGTAACATCCTCCATGGTAATTCAGTCTGGCTGTTTGTTTCCCTTTGTGAGGAATAGTTCTGCTTGAGTTCTCCACGGAGAAGAAAACAACTCTGTTTTCCTGATATACTTCAGATTCAAATTATTGAAGTGCAGGATGGAGAAATGAATTAGATAAAGGCATGGGAAATGTGTAATTCATACCTGGCTGCTGTGATGAGCTCGCTGGTAACTGATAAAGCTGTGAGTGTTAAAAGAACTTTAATGAGAAATGATATTGACCTAAGTGCCAGTGTTATCAGCACTACTGCATTTAAAATAAATGAAATTTAAAAATATTTAACTTGCACTTCAGCAGTGTCCACTGACTAATATTTTAGTTTAATATCTACCTCTGATTTCCATTAAAATACCTTTAGATGAGAATATCAAAAGCAATTTCCATCTTAGTTTCTTACAGTCCTATAACTTCTTATGCTCTCATAATTAAAAACAATTCCAACTTCTTTCCTCTGTGTAACTAATTCAAAGACAGATGTAACCCATAATTTTTGCTACCTCCTCTCTAAATTAACAACACTGTTTCTGTTCAGCCTGTCAGAAACTTCTCAGCTGCAAACAACAGTGTCCAGAGCAGAAGGGCTGTTGTTCCTGGTTATTGCTGGAAGAAACTCAAACTATAAAGTAACTCTCATGATTAAGATGATCTATCAATAATCATCCATTTTTAAGTGCAGCATCCTATAAATCCTCCTAATTAGTAAACTAGATGTCTTCTTTTTAGCAAACAATCCCCAGCCTCCCTCCTTATTTATTTCCCTGAATTCAATTATGTTTGCACCTGCTGGCCCAACCACCTAAATGACAGATTCTGGATGGAAGGGAGAAGCTGGGCCATAAACAATAATTTCATTATAGTTCAATTTAAAGTATTTGCCTGCACCTATTTTCTCTGCTTTATGAAGAATGTTGATGCTATTTCCTCCTCTGTGGCTCTGCTCTCCTGTCAAGAGATGCAGCAGCACCAGCAAGAATTTAACACTGCTCCCAATCTATCCTTCACTGCTGACTCCATAGGAATCAAAGCTGAGATTTTCCTGGAGGGGAAGGACCATTAGGATAAAGAGGGAAGGAGTGATTTCCAAGTCTGGGCTGAAAAACCGATAAAACTGATAAAATTAAGTTGGTTGCTAAAAAGGACTCTGTAAAATAAAGGCTAGGAAATATTCCTTTAGAATACAAAAGTAACAGAACTGCTTTTGCCATGAAAACCCAGGGAGGGAGAGGGATATTCCTGATGGTATTTACCTACCACCACAGGACTTTAAAATCCATCTACTCCATAAGTCAAATTAGTTGCTTTTCCAAAAATCTTCTGGAATGAAATTCAGTCTCTGGATGAAAAATCCTGAAAATTTGGGAATGGAATCTAAGCCATTCTCTGCCTTGAAGGATTAAACAAGATAGAGATGGATGCTCAAATGTTGAAACTCAACAACATCCAAACCATGGCAGCTCTACAGCTCAGGTGTTCAAAGAAACATTTCCTCCCATCACCTGAAACACAACATACCTTCAAAATATGTTCTGAAGCTGTTACACCTCGAATGTTAAGTCAATATTAGGCAGAATTATCAATTTACCATATTTATCTCACAATGAAGAGTAATTCAGGTGAGTGTATAAAATTGGATTGTGTATAAATTAAGACAGTAACCAAAGGGGAGGCAAACAGGCAGCTAAAGCCCCTAAGAGAGGAGCCTTGGAGCGAGGAACTGCAGAACATTTTTATGTAACACGTGGGGAAACTGTGCAGCATGGGAGTTTTGAATGTTAATTCTGCAGCTGTACTAAATCCAGTGTGTCAGACTCTGTCTGCAAGCAAACCAGATTTAAGGAAGCACATTTCTACTGCAGCACTGGAAGCTGAAAAATGGTTAACTTGGTTAAGTTCATCAGGAGGAAGTTAATATAGGAGTCTAAGATGAATTCCAATATCCCTTCAGCAGTGTTTCACTTCAGAAGTAGTTCTTAGTTAAATAGTTAAGTACTTTTCTAAGTATTGTTTCATTAATTCTTTCTATTAATGAAGAAAAGCATGGCATAAGCTAGAACTCTTCAATTAAGATAATCATTATCATAAACAGATGTTTTGTTTGACAGTTTGAAGGATATGGGTGTGCTGTGATTTAGTTCAGAGATTTTAGTTCAACTGAAGATTTCAATTAAATAACCTCACCCTCACTCTAATTGTATTAATCACAAAATCACCATTCTGAGGGACAGAACTGGAGATGTTTGGTTTTGCTTTGTGACAGAAATGTAAACAAACTGTTAAGGACTGGGGTTAAGTACAGCAGGCAGGACCAGGGTACATGGCAGTGAGATAACACATGTGGCTTAACAAGCACCCCGTTATCTCCCTGGAGCAGACACAGGAGCTGGGCCTGTCCCTCACCCACAGGCTGCAGACAAAGGCTGGAGCAGGTTGAAAGCAATGGATCAACTTCTAATAAACCTCAACCACTGGAAATAACACACAGCCAGGTGTGATATAAATATGAAATGCAGATGGGGGAAGTTCCTCTGTGGAAATGAACTTGTACGTTTGCAAATGTGGTCTTGTCAACTATGAGGATCTAAAATTCATCTCTGCATTTCCTCCTAAACCATACAAGCCTGGCCACTGTGCTTTGACCTAACTGAAAAATGGTTAATGATTGTTTCCAAAACAAAAATAATTTTCAGAGTTAGGAGTACTTCAATTTCACTTTACCTTCTGAATTAGTGTCTGTGTCCTAAGTTTTACAGCCTAATTTTACAGACACAAGCAATTACTTTTGAATTTGGTAAGACATTTAGTCACTTGACCCTTTCAAGAAAAAAAAAAATCCTTTTCATACTTGTAAAGTGTTACAGACATAATCTGGATAATCTAATTACATTACAAACATGGTCTGACTCATGGATAACACTTCCTAGTGAACTAACACACCTCTGTTAAAACAAAATCTTTTGTTAGAAAATAAGAAGAAAAGCCCCCCATACCCTTAAGAGAATTTTAAATATTGTCACCAAGCTAAAAACAGCAAGTAAATATTAACTCTGTGAAGTGCAAAACAAGTTTTATTGACCCGTGAGGTAAATATTGACTGAAATGAAGCAAATATTTATGTGCTGACGTTAAGGGGACGAATCCCCTTCACCACAGCAAACAAGATTTTGCCTACTACATTTCTGGGTTTGTATTAATTCCAAAAGGTCTGAAAGGAGATATTTCTTTTTCCAGACATCTGCTTTTTAAAAATAAAGCTGTCTTTCCTCAGTGACAAAATTGGATGTGCATCCAGAGGGCTGGAATATTGTATAACACACAGGTTTGACAAATTGCTTTCAGACAGAAGAGTCACTTAACTAAAACCTGACCAGACAATAACATCCAAGACGTCCCTCTTTCATCCCTAAAAAGGTAAACAGAAAGTCAAATTCCATTTTGTGAGTTATGTTAGAAGATTAAATTAGGTTTGGAACATTAAATATATTGCTGTATATCGCACACATGGTGGGATTGCTAGGGCTGTCCTGTGCAGGGCCAGGAGTGGGACTTTGATGATCTCAGTGGATGCCTTCCAACTCAGGGTATTCTATGATTTAACAAGGAAAATACAGAATAATTAAGGATGTAACTACTAGCAGGTACTACAAATGGAATATAAATTAACAAACTCATCTACTCCTTCCGGGTAAATCCACTCATGTTTACACACATGAGAATTCACTGTTCTATTGAACGATTCACACGGGGATTCACACATTCAGATGAGCAAATTAAATGGGAAAAGCCCCTAATTTTTAGAAACTTCAAAGATTCTATTGAAATTCCGGCACCTTTAAGGACACCCATTAGAGAATACCAACGTCACGATCATTACATCTTCTGACCTAAATACCTCCGTAATGGTCTAACAGCAGCAATTAAAACACACCTCTCGAAATTCTTGAACAGCTGAACAATTTTTGAGTCACTGGATTTAACAGATCCTCCAGTGTCACTACAAGAAAAGCCCGGTTCAGGAAACAGCTTCTGTGCCTGGTTCTGATGACCACGGGAATCGCTCCTTCCTGCAGATAAAGACAGAGGCTGAGCACCCTCCTGTGCAGGGAGCAAAAACTACAGCTGCCCTTTGTGGCTCCGCTGGCTGATTCTCATTCAAGGCTTTATCTTTGCCTAAAAAAAAAAAGCTCCGGGATCTAATTCAGCAGCTTTAGAACAATTACATGACACCACTGCAGTGGAATTACTCTCAGTTTAGAATGACTTCACAGGAATGAACACGCTGCTGTACACAGAGGGCTCGTAAGATTTCTGGAAACCTCAGGGAACGGGGTGATGTCATTGCAATACAAAAATATCTGCTTCAAATTCCTTGCGAGTCTCCTTGACAAAGCTTCGAGGATCAGAGTTCAGCAGTGAAACTCAGCCATCACCTCAGGAATGTTTTCAGAACTGGGCTTTATTCTTCAGTGTCTCAGATACAGGACCACAGGAGCTGTTTTCTCGTGCTCGAAATATAAACTGAACTCACGGTTTGTAGAGTTGCAGGAGACAGTTTTTAAAAGATGGAGCACTCCAAGCTCAGGAAACATTCGAATTTTAAAGGTTATTTCAGCCTCTTGGCAGGACTTTCAAATCCTTCAGTTTAAACGAAACCCTCTTAATTTTGCAGAAGCCTTCCATACTCAAGCAGCATTTTGGGTAAAATGAAGACAAACCAATAAAGCCTTTGAATATTCAGGACATTCTGCTATTCTACAGACTTACCAAAAAGCCCATTTTTTTTATCATATCATTAACTAAAATTGCTTTCCATGTATCTGAGATCAGCTCCTTTAAATTCCACCACAGATGCAAACCTCATTTTAAAGCACCAGTTCCTTCTGATGAAAAAAGGTGATACAAAAGGTGAAGATTGTAATCCCTTAACCTGCTCAGGTTTCTGCAGAGCTCCTTCAGGACACAAAATATGTTCTTCTACGCTCTCTGCCTATAAAACAAGCTCTCAGCAACTTCTAGGACGGAGTAACTGTTGCTGCAGAGGTAAATACTGAGCTGCCAGGGCATCCCAGGCAGAGTTCCACAAGGATCAGAATTTGTTCCAATGTTTTCATGCACTGAACAACCTCAGAAAAAGCAGGTGCACACTGATCAAAGTGCTGATTGCACCAGTTAAGAAGGCACCACCACTTCCTGGGAGGATGAGAAAGTCTGGGATACTTCTGAGTGTATAAACACCTGAAAATGTGCCTGGGAACTCTGAAATTTATTGGCATCCTGGGAGTAGAATCCAAATACAGACTGGTAAATTTACCACCAAGTATTCCATGACCTAATGTGTCCAATGCCCATGGGAAAAGACTTCCAATTTTCTGTGAATAATCTCCCAAATCCCTCTTGTGTCAGGAGTTACTAAATCCAGAGGTCATTAATGGCAGTAGGAAAACATACCTGTTAAATAACAACATCTCTGAAGAGTTACACACCTTCTAATGAGCTGTGAATTGAAGATAAATCAGCAAGTGACCTGCATGAGCAAACACCACTGATTAATAAGCTGCCACGAATTAAGTTCATATTTTCAGTGCATGTGGCAATGAGAAACAGTTTGAGAACAACGTGGATTTAAAGCTACATTTGTACTTTAAAGCATTTTATAATTACAAAAAAGAAACAGCTGAACAAATCTTTTATATTTATACCCTTCCAAGCGATGTACAGAAGGCATGCATAATTTCCAATCATAAAACACTATTTAAAAATAAAAGATTTATAATTGCTTTCCCTGATTTGAGAGGCAAATTATGATTTTTTTTCAGATTGTCCTTCATAATCCAAACACGATGCGAGTGACTGACTGAGCAAAGAGTGGGAGAATGAACAATATGGCACAGCAGAAGCCAAACACAACAGGTTTGTGTTATCCTTGGAAGGATGGGGACACGGCCATGAAATTCTTTGAGTGCTTTCTGCCAGGCATCTGAAATCTGCATTGGTGCTAACCGAAGCAGTATTGGGATAATTAGACTGAAAAATTACAGAAATGAGAAAGGTCTTCTGAGTTCAGAGGGCCTATAGGAACAGGAGGCCTGTGGGTGTCTTTAATACTTAAGTATATCTGTAATAACCAGCTCAGGTTTCTTCCAATCCATCAGCCACAGCCTGAGTGAAACACAGAGGATATGTGACCTGAACTTTCCAATCAGGAAATTCTAAGCAAAGTTTCCAAAAACATCATAAAAGTAGACCAAATTGCCTTCTCAAAACCTACCTCCAAGAGACACAGAGATGCAGCCAGTGTTTTCAGCTACTTCCTTGAAAATAAAAGAGAAGCTTTGTTGTCAGAGGGTGTCACTGAACACCAGGCCACTTAACTCTTCCAAACACAGTTTTTTACTTCATAAGATCTGTGTCTAAGGGCCCATCCTCTCCCTCTCCAGGGGTTACTGACCCCACAGCATTGTTGTATTTAAACTTTGGAATTAAACCAGCATTTCTGTTCTAACTCAAAACAACACAGCACCAATTTTCAAAGCTGCTCAGATATTAGTCCCACTTTCCATGTGAGCTGCATACCTAAACACTTTTTCTAGAAAAATATCTGAGCCAGGGAAAACAGATGCCATTTCTGGACGCAAACTAATTTATTCAAGAGCATATTTCAAAAGAAAACCTGTATCTATTTCATTCCAAGCATCTCCCAAGAGCTACAGCAGCATTAACTAGGGCAGCGCTTTCCTCAGGTTTCCTGGGAGGCAAAGCCAATTTCCAGACAGCAGGACTCCCTTAATCGCTACCGACAAGTAATGATACCGCAGTACACATATATTTTTATATACATCCCTTCATCTCCTTCCTTATTATTACCTTCCCAGATTAATTTTAATTGAGGCTTTCAATAAAAAGCAACAGGAACCTCCCCCCTCGTTTTGGCGGGCTTGAGGCTGAGGGGAGGCGCCCCCCCGGCCCTCACGGGCCATGACGGGGCGAAGGCCGCGGCGTTGCCAGAGCAACGCCCAGCTCGAAGCCTTCCTCCTCCTCACTCCTCTTCTTCCTCCTCCTCCTCCCCTCACGGCTCCTCCTCTTCCTCCCCCCGCCGCGCCCTCTCACACCCCCTCGGCCCCGGCGATGGCGGCGGGCGGCGGGCGGGAGGCGCCGGGCGCCCCATGAGGTACCGGGGAAGGGGCGGGAAAGGGGCCGCCCCCCGCGCCCCCTCACAGCGCAGGGCAGGGAGGGGGACACGGGGACGCGGCTCTGGGATCAGCCTTTCCTTCTCTGTGCGGGGTCCCGGCGGTACAAACCCACCCGAGGGGTTCCCGGGACGAACCTTCCTGAGGAGTTCCCGGCGGTTCAAACCCTCCCGGGGGTCCCGGCAAGGTGCGGGAGGAGCTCCCGGAGCGCGGGGGGAGCAGCGGCCCCGGGAGAGACGGGGAACGTTCGAAGGGGCCTTTCTCAAGAGCCTTATTTTAGCTAATTTTTGGAGGGGAGAACAAAATCTGTGTGGGTGCGGGAGTCTTCTCTGAAATCCCATGTTATAACTCGGTGATTTGAAAGTTTGCTCGGCGTACTGCCAGGGGCGGCTGCGATCCTCCAGCTCCGGTTTTTTAAACACCGAGCTGTCAGTTCTTGCAGAACCCGGCCCCAAAACACCAACTGCAGTGCAAATGAGGTGTCTTTTTTACTCCTTCCTGTAAAAACATTGCTCAGTAACACTGTTCACACAAATCAATAACATCTCTGCTTCATCGCGTTTATTCATGTGCAAAAAAAATACAGAACGAGAATTTTGGTTGTTTTGAAGTATGATGTCATCTTTGGCCAACACAAAATAGTAGTAGGAGCAGTATTTGTAAATATTAGTGTGTTCTCATATTAATGTGTTAAAGTGGTTCTACTCTGTAATGTTTCCTTCTTTTTAAAGGCTAAAGAATTTGAGGTTTGTGCAAATGCATCCAGAACTTTTTGGTGTGCAAAACCAATTTTGTTTTGTTTTTGTATCCCCAGTGAACCTAGCTGTGAAAAAAATAATTTCAAAGAGGAATCTGTTAGAGTTTGAATAAGGAGGAGGATTATAACAACATTCTCAGTGTTTCAATATTACTCCATAGTGACAAGTATTGTGTCAAATTCAGCTTCAAGGCATTCTCCAAAATCATTACTCTGATGTCACACCAGTCCAGAGAAGTTGATTTAACCCTATTTGATCTGTTTAAAGATTCACAGAGAAGTGAAAAACTGCCCAGAAGACAACCAAAAGATGCCAAAGGAAAAATAAATCAGACCTCATTTGGCTGCATTTCATTTTTCCCTCTTTTAAATGCTTCTTAGAAAATGGCCTAACCTGGTTCTGCTCCCTTCCCCAGACAGGATAATCTCATTAATCTCATAATGGCCCTCAGTTTTGAGCATGCACTGGCTTTTGGCTGGACGTGTCTGAACCAGCGCTCACCAATTAATGGTTGCATGGAAATGTATTCCCTGCTTCCTTCCCATCAGTGTTTGCTCCTTTTCTGGCCCACTGCTGTTGCTATTTTTGTGAAATTATGCAGCACTTCCAAGATCTCTCCTGTACAAGCCAGTGCTGGTCTCCTGTCCAGCAGATTTTGCTGTTCTGATTTGCACTTTTAGCTGTTCCAAAGGCAGCCAGGTCACTGCAGGCTGGGAAATCAACACGTGGAGGGAAGTAAATCATTTTACTATGGGACACAGGAAGTTGTCCTGTGGAGAGTGGGTGTAAACCAGAGAACAAACTCAGGCAGGATCTCAGAGAATCTTGCCTTCATTCAGTCGCTCAGTACAACCTACTGGATTTTTATTTTCCTGAACTATTTATCTCTTTCTTTAACTGTCCCTGTTTGTATCCCGCTCTAGGAGACACAGATTAGAAAAACCTCCAGGAGCAAGCTCCACCATGCAACCCGACTGCGCCCATCTCCACAGCATCCAGGCGAGCGGCGGTGACTCCTCCTCGCCCAGGCTGTCGGGAGAGGGCTCCTGCCACCCCAGCACCGGGGACGTGCGCATCCAGCTGAACTCCAGCGCGGGGGAATCCAGGGAAAACGCGAGCTCCCGGGGCTCCAGGCCGGGCTCCCAGAGCCGCTCCCACGGGCACGCCCATGGCGAGGCAGGAGGGCTCGAGGATGCAGCCCCGGAGCCGGAGGAGCAGGGCGGCAGCTCCCTGTCGGAGCTGCGGTACCTCCTGCAGTGGCTGCACAAGAGCCTGCCCTACCTCCTGATCCTGTGTGTCAAACTCCTCATGCAGCACATAACTGGTAGAGTAGAGCAAAATCAGCTCGGAGGGAACAGACCCTCCTCCCTTCCCCCCGCCAAGAAATGTACTAATAACCATGCCTGTAATGTAATTCAATTTATTTTTAGCTTTATTTTTATTTGCTTTATTCATCAGAAAGTGAGATTTACTAAACTACATTTCAGTGGCTTCTGTTTCCTTTGCTGGCATATGTACAATGTGCTTAATTATTCTGGCTTGAGAGTCTGAGCTATTAATTCTAATTACAAAGACATATTAGAAGTGGCTGCTTTTTAACCCAGTTCAGTGATTTTTTTTTTTTCCTTTTCATGTTTATAACTGATCCTATTTTCCTAATAGGCATTTCTCTTGGAATTGGGCTGCTAACAACTTATGCATATGCAAACAAAAGCATAGTAAATCAGGTTTTTCTCAGAGTAAGTATCACCCTATGCAACAAAATTCTTTAAGTTAAGCAAGACTTAAACAAGTTAATCCATTTTTGAAAGAAATGTGAATGGAGATGCTGTTTTATTTACTTAATAATATTAGGTATTAAGGTGGAAGTAAAGTCTTAATGCTTCTGTACAGGGGAGCTACTCAGATAACAAGGTTTGCAAAATTCAGGAGGGTGGGATTTTTTCTCCTCTGACTTTGACTATTGAAATCACTTTTTTGTAAGTTATGTAGTAGCTTCTTAACTATTAACTATTCTCCTATTTTATGGGGTCTAAACCCCCTGAGGTGAAGTCCTCTGGTAGTAACTGCTCTGGTGCAACAGACTGGGTGTTTGGGATGTGTATCAGCACTGATTCTGAGGCAAGGACTGCAGTGTCTTTACAATCCCCTTGCAGGAACGGTGCTCCAAGTTGCAATGCACTTGGTTACTACTCTACCTAAGTGGATCATCTCTCCTCTTGTATTACACCTTCCACTCTCAGTCCCTGTATCACAGGTAAGTAGAGAAACAGTTCCACCCCACCATATGTTACTCAGACATTAACTGGGGACACTTTATCTGCTGTTTTTCTTTAATTATGGCATTGGTTTCTCTTTCACTTTAATCTCCATTCCTCCCCTTCTGCCAAATTTAACAGGTGCTGTCCTTAAAAGCAGTATGATGGAATTATCTAGACTCCATACTCGATTTAGTGGCACTACTGTGCCACAGAGACCATTCCCAGCTTTGACCCTTGGGAGTACCAAACGTGGCATCCTGGTGCTCCGTGGAGTTTATGACTCCAATTGATTTTTCCCCCTTGACCATTCTGTAGCTGCAGCCTTGGCTGGAAATCAAGTGCTAAATGCTAAACTGAGACAGCAAACTGAGCTCTGGAGGATGGGGGCTGTGATGAAGATACAGCAAAGAAGGTTCCAAGATGGAAAAGTTGTCAGAGATCCTCAGTGATCCATTTACAATGAGCAGTTCATTTTCTTAGCAAATGTTCTCCCTCGGTGTAAACCAGGTTTCCTTTTTTAATTAAACCTGCTGTGATAATCTCAGGTTACAGTTTCCTCTAAATAGGGTGCTCCAGTAACTTCTGATACTTCTTTTTGTAGCTTAATCTTCTTAAGCCCCACTGTGGATTTTATGAACTTTTGGGAGGTGCTTTGGATTGTGGGAGTCACAGACTTTATTCTGAAATTCCTCTTCATGGGCTTGAAGTGCTTTATTCTCCTGGTGCCTTCTTTTATCATGTCCTTTAAATCCAAGGTAAGGAAACAAGCTTGTAGTTTTGATTCCTTGTGAAGATTCTCTTATGGTAAAAGTAACTAATTATTAAATTCTACCCAGAGAAAAATCTTTAATTAAATGTCTGTATATAATCCACACCGTGGGCAAGAAAACCCTGTGGATTTCATGTTCTTCTCTGCTTGGTGCTAAAAAAGGTTTTCAGCCTGATCTGAAACAATTGCTTGTATTATATCCTTGGATAAATGGGTTTATTTCTGTCTCCAAGTTGGGGGTTGAAGCAAACCTTTTATTTTCTGCTCTGTAGGAATGTGTACACGGGCAGTTGGCCTGAAGCAGCTGGAGCACAGCAAATTTTGCACATGCTCAACAAGAACTGTCAAGATTTTAAGATCTGCATGTGCAAACAGCTGTTTTTTTCTGTCTCTTCAAAAGTAATCCTGAATTTTCTTTGTTGTTAATAAACTTAAGGAATATTTGTGTCAGATGAAGGAATTTGATTCATAGCTTAATTTCTCAAATCAGTGAGGTTTAATAATTTTCTCAGAAGCTTTCGCTTGCTGGTGGTGTATTTATTTTTATCTGCTTCCCAAGGTGAGGCAGGCAAAACCAATTACATTTTATCTTAAAATTGCAATTACTAGTGCTGGTTCAGAAAAAGTAAATTAGCAAATACAGTTTGATGTGGTAGCATTTGAACAGGATGTTTTGGGATGTTTTTATCTCTTACAATGTACCAGAACAAGTTCTTCTGAGGTACAACTGGCTTCTCCAAATACTGATATATAATCAAGATCTCTATTTTTTTTTTCTACAGCTAGTGATGTAACATGCAAAAAAGTTATTGAAAATTCCATTACACCAAGTATGGCTAAATTAAAGAAGAAATCTGGTCAATAGTGACAAACTGTGGCATCATCCTGTGAACATTATAGAAAGAGTTACAAATACAGTTTTAAGAAAAACTTACTTTATTTCTTTAAAATCTAAGCTAAATATTTATGATTATACATTACACAGTGTTCTGCGCAGGACACTTGTGTTTCGTTATTCACTAATTTTTTGGGTGTTACTGAACACTGGTTACCTGTTCAGTCCAGCTCCCCTTTTGCTTCTCTCCTGGCTCCCCAGTTTTTGTATCACCCCATCCTTAAAGAAGTTTATTATCAGAAGATAATAAACAAGTTTCTTAGACAGACACAAAACTGTTTACAGGAAAACAGTTTGTAATGTACTATTATTATTATTATTATTATTATTATTATTATTATTATTATTATTATTATTATTATTATTATTATTATTATTTATTATTTAATAATTCCTAAAATAATGGGCCTTATTCTCACTTTTTAACCCTGAGTGAGGGACACAACTCTGGCTCATGACAAGCTGAGCTCTGTGACCAAATTTTCATGTCACTTTACTTCTTGTGATGCTTATGAAATTAAGTCTGATGGCCTTGTTAAATAGGTAGGCATCTGCCAAGCCATTCCAATTCAGCCTATAATTTGATTTTCTGCAGTCCAGCAATCAATTCTGCTACTCTAACTTGTACAGTTGTGGTGAGACTCGTCCTCTGATCTTTTTTTTTCTGTGGTTCACATTTAATTGTTTCATTACTAGAAGAAGCTACTCCAAAGAATAACAATGCATCTTTTCTGTGTATTTTGGAAATCCTTGGAGTTTTAAATCTTGAGCTATTCCTTTGCATGTCTTGCTTAGGGCTACTGGTACATGCTGTTAGAAGAACTCTGCCAGTATTACCGTATGTTTGTCCCCATACCAGTTTGGTTCCGTTACCTCATCGCCTATGGGGAGCTGGACACTGCACTGGGATGGACCCTTGGCATTCTGCTGGGCCTTCTCTACCTCATCCTCAAGGTATGCAAGTTTTATACTCTTCTCAAATTTTATATAAAATTCTCAAGTGATTGTTCTGCAGGAATAATCACTGGAGGGTTACAGACACAACACATTTCTGGAAGTTCCCCTCTGTGCTCACTGCCAAGTTGCTTCAGTTTTACTGATGCAGCCTTCCAGAAAAACTGGCTCAGGACTCAAAATCGTCTTTATCTAGCAATGGATTGGGATTGCAATGCAAAGAACACAGCTGCCATAGGTCCCCTCACATCAGACACAGAACTTGCAAAAATAAAGATAAAATTAACAGCTAAAAGAGTCACCATTTTCCAAGAAAGAAAATTTTCTCTGCTGGAGTATCCTGTGTGATGCTAAACAAGTTAAACATCTTCCCAATGGCTCTCTGCTTCTCCAAAGTGCTCATCTGCCCCAGATGTTTGGCTTTAAACATGACCAACACTTCATCATGCTCTGCTACTTTAAATCCAGGACTAAAAGACCACTGCAAGTATGATAATAATAATGCTGATACATTTGCACTCCAGTGCTTCATTTCAGAACCTTAAAAACCACTCTTAAAAACCAGACTTCCACCAGGAAAACTTCAGCCTAAATTCTTCATTTGGTTACATTTCAAACATTTAAAATAGGGTCAGTCTGAGCTATCACTGTGCTTATGTGACTTGAACATCCAACCAGCAATGAAACTTCCAGTGTTGGAATCAAAAGCTTGGGAGCTTTTTAGTTTACAGTGAAAAAATACTTAGGCATAACTCAAGTTTCCTTTCCCATTTCAGCTTTTGAGCTTTTTTGGACAATGGAGAAACTTCAGGCAGGTCTTACGGATATTTTTTACACGCCCAGTGAGTACTGAGTTCTCTTATGACAAAACCATAGCCCCAGTTTCTATCAAAATCCTTCTACAAATTCCTCATTCCTGTTTGTGTTGTTTTAGCAATAAACAAATGCATTTTTAAATTAATCCCTGTATACTCATTCTTCCATTTCACAGTCTGAGTTCCTCGACTGAATGATAGTGCTGTCACCTGAACAACAACAAAATCACCCACCAAAAATATTTGCACACCCTTCAGATAAAAGGATGTGAAATAATATTTTTTGTCCTGCTTCTACTTTAAAAATTAGTGATGTTTCTTTAGATGAGGGATTTAAGTTTCCCTGCAGCCCTTATTCCAAATTCCTTTCTGTCCTGGTATTTGGGTTTGGCTTTTTCATCCCCCTCAAAATTAATATTTGCTGCAAATCCTTTGTTTTACAGCACTATGGGGTGCCAGCCAGCAAGAGACAGTGCTCTGAATCTGATGATATTTGTTCCATTTGCCAAGCTGAATTTCAGAAGCCTATTCTGCTGATCTGTCAGGTAATACACATAATCCCATTTGTTGTTTTGTGGTTTTTTTTTTAAATTAAAGAATATTTTAAACTACTGTTACACAAGATGACATAAAAAATAGATGAGTGTATGTTTGATGATTATTTTTAGAAATCAGACTGTACAAATAATATAAATGGAAGAGCTTAGAAGCTCTAAGTTGTCATTCTTTTCATTCCAGCACACATTTTGTGAAGAATGCATCTCTTTATGGTTTAATAGAGAAAAAACCTGTCCACTCTGCAGAACTGTTATTTCAGACCATGTTAACAAGTGGAAGGATGGAGCCACATCTATGCATCTCCAGATTTTCTAAAGCTTGTCAAACAACTTGGGTTCCAGTTTGTTTGTTCACACTAAGGTTTTTCAGTTTACTGCAGATGAAATTGTAGGTGGCACAAGGAAGGAGTTTCCAAATTGCAGATACTGTGTATTTAAAACGGTGCAGAAAATGGCAACTTGACCTTTTTTTAAGTAGAGATAACTGAAGTTCTCATAATGAATGCAGAAAAGCCAGCATTGCTTCTCTTGTATTTCTCATAGGAAACAGTCAAATCCTAGAAATGTGTTGCATTATTTCTTAATTTAACATTTTATTTCAAAAGTTTAATAGGGTTCCAGACTGTACTAAACTCTATTTATCCTTCTAACACGACTCAAGCCAAAAGGTCAACTTACTGATTTTATTAAGGTTATGAGCAAATTTTATACTCTGGACTGCAGTGAGAATTAGAGCTGCTTGCCACTCTTGTAATTAAAGATCTTTGATGCTTGCCCAGTAAATAAAAGAAATGGGCTTATTAATGTACCCAGAACAGCAACTATTTCTCACTGCACCTGTAGATAAACACAAGAATAAGATATTTCCCCCTTTAGGTTCTTTTAGGCTTCTAATGGATCCTTGGCTTAATCTTTTGGCTTTAAACCAACCACTGATGTTAGATTTTTACTTAGCATTTTATAAAGCTGTTATTTTTAAAAGAAATCTTTAATACTATATTTTTGTCATAACAGGAACCAGATTTTCTTACAGGAGACAATCTATTTTATACTCTATTTGCAATTTGTAGTTTGCATAGAAATCAGAGAGAATAAATGCATTTGAATCTATTTGTTTGGTGCATGTTGAATAAAGAAAGAAGATTTCTTATTGTTTTGGTATTAACTCATATGTAAGCACTTAACTACTCGCTGCCAGATATATTTTTCTTGTTAAAGAAAACAAAAACCCTTTACATGTTACAATTTGTTCATGATTAGTTTTTATGTTATTTCTAGCACTAACTTCTCTGTAACCTCACTTTTCTTCCCTGATTTTCTTTTTTTCACTTTGCTATTCAGGTAAGACTAAAAATATCACTCAAATGATTCTGTTACAGGAAAGCTACATTTAGTTACCATTACCTTGAGCTTGTCTTGCCTGAAGACATTTAGAAAACTTGTATATTCAGTAAAAACAATTAAATAGTGAAACAGTTGAACACCCTAAAGGTACAGCTCCAAGGGCAGAATCCAGTATTCAGAATAAAAATCTAATGAGATGGGAGATTCAAGCTAAGAAATATTACATGTGGCCTGTAAAGCTCACCAAGATTATTTTATGGAGCCCAACAAAGTGTTAGTGCTTTAAATCAACCCTGATCCTTTGGCCTTTGTCCACAACACTGTAGTAACAACCAGAGTAAGTGTGGAGATTGGTCAAAAACAGGGATCAGGGAACAATTTCTCCTCTTTCTTTCTGTTGTTTTTTCTATCCAAACCCACTAATTTTAAAAACATGTTTTATTAAAAAAAACCCCAAGAATAAAAAAGAGATTTTGGTCAACTGGTTTAGATTTACACTTCATAAATCAAACAAGTCATTCTCATCTTAGTTACAGACAGGGAAAAAAGCGAGTATCTGACATCCAGGAATGGCATCCTCTCTGAGCCATGGAGCTCCCCCTGATCCATGCCAGGGCCACTGCTCTGCTTGCAGGGACACACAGGGTGACAAATGACAATCAACAGCCACTTTTTAAGAGCCTAAGACCCCAGGGGACAGTACCAGAAGGAACCTCTCTTGGGTCTTTATGTTGTGAAGGAATTCCTCCTCCATTTCCCATCAAAGCTCTCAGGAAAGACAATGATTTACATTTCCTGTTATACTTAAAACCTACCTACTTCCTAAAATACAAATAGGTCACTTGGATTAACATATGTTTTAATTTGCATTTAGTTGCTATTCACATTCACCTTATTTAGCTCTTGAGGGTATTTAGTTGCAGTAAACTGTGAGAGATGAAAACCAGGACAGGGATTACCTTTGTTTCTGCTAAGGCAGCTCAAGGGTGTTCTTACAGACAGCTACAGGTGGATTTAGTCTAGAAGAGAACAACTGGAGAAGTTCATACATGGGATCTGCACATAGGTGGGATCTCCAGGGAGAATATTCAAGGAATTTCCTTGTTCTTAATGACTTCTCCTTTGGATAAAGGATTTTCCTCAGCTGGGAAAATGAAACAGCAAGGAGCCTGCTGTAGAGACAGAATTTAAACAAACCAACCAAACCCCAAACATCTGCCCTAAAACCAGAGCAGCCTCCTCAATGTTTGATGCACTTGTTGATTAACACTGAGAGCAGGTTGGGAGTTAATATTGAAAAGAGAACAGACCCAAAATAAACTTGAACTGTACACTTCTGAGTGGACTCAAATATGAAATGTTCTCCAGCAGTTCAGCTTTTAAACAGCACAGCAAAAAAAAACCAGGGATATTCAAAAGAACAATTGACTCGTTGATTTTTATCTTTTATTATGAGCTAATACCAGGATGACATTCAAATGTCAGATGGCACAATTAAGACAGTCTTGGTAGGAATTATTCCAGCATTCCCAAAATTACAATTTAGTACACGAATGGCGTCAAATGTATGCATCACTCCCACAGAGAAAAATTATGGAATTCTGAATATCTTATACCAGAATAGTTTCTGCATCAAATGGGAAAAAGAAAAACTGCTGGTAACACAGCTGACCTAGAAACCTTTTCTGATAATGACCTGCAGAACAAAATATTTCCCTATTTAATATCTAGTAAAAAAAAATATGACTTTTGTTCAAGTTTAAGATTTAATACTTTTATATGGTTAGCCACAACAGGTATTAACCTCAGTTTTACTATATTTTTGTAATGCTACAAAAATCCTATAAAATCAAATTATAGTGAATTTTTCAGTGATTATAATTAAAAAAGCGCAGCTTGTACAAAATAAAAAAAATAAGATTCTATACTCTAATGAAAAATTTAAGACATTTTTAAATGAACAAAAGAAAGCACTTGTTAAGCTCTCCAATATTCAATGCATTCTGCACTTATCTGAAATAGCCAGACAGGAGCTAGAACTCCACTCCCCTTAGTTCACAACTAGTAATTTTGACACTATTATATATATATATATAGAGGATCTATGTCTGATATTTTTACAAATAAATACAGGATAAACCATATTGCATAGTGTGTGCTTGCTGTCTGAGTCACACTCCGAAAGTTTCACAGTTATGGTAGGGAATTCAACTTACAATCTACGGGCTAAAACATTGACAGTACATGGAATTCCTTGGAAAACCAATGGGTTGGGTTTGTAATTGATCAGTGAACTCAGACAAACAACTCTTGCCATTCTTGCCAGCCATTAAACCAATTCCACTGGACAATTCTATCCAGCCAAGCAAAAAGCAACTGTTAGCTGTAACTAGGACCAAGAGGGATCTGCCTCTAAAAGGTTCTTTTTTTGGTTGTTTATTTTTTTGTTTTGTTTTTAACCAAATTCCTTTATCCTCAGTGAATGTCAGGAAAGTCCAGGTGCTGTGTGTTTGCAGAAAGGCCCAGTGCAAACACTCCTGAGCACCTGGATTTTGGTTCCACAAAATCACCCGTGGCCACGTCACCAACTGAACAATGGCAATCTTCCAGTATGTCACTGTAAGTTAACTTGATTTTCCTCCTAAACTTAAAAAAAAAATTATATTTTTCAACAAAAGGCTTATCAGGAAGTTAAAAAAAGCCTAATTTTTGCTCAGTCATAACCATTTTTTTGTGTTGGTTCTTTGTTAGCATCAAGGTACCACTGAATCCTTCTGCCTTGCCAATTTTAGCAAAGAGCACTGTGATCGGATTCAACGCTTAGAGAGAGTTTTATGGCTTGGATCCTATGGCTCAAAAAGATTCAGTATCCACAGAGTAAGCAGAATCTAGAATAAAAAAATCCCTACTGTTGTGAAACACCAGAAGTAGACTTTGCACAGTTTGACTAAAAGATAATGCATCGTGTGGCAGGCAAAAAGTGACAGGACTTGTATGCAGCTGCATGATCATCTCCACACACACGCACACACCATCCACACTCTAACTCTAGGGTAAAGCTCTGCAGATATTAACCCTTTCACCAGCTATGTTCATGGAAATGCTTTCTCTTTAAGGCAGGAAGTATTTAAAGTAAGGTAAAGTTTTACCTTTATTTTATTCTTTGTACCTGTAAGTCAGTTGTACAGATCGTGACAATTTTAAAAACATAAATAGTGTCCTTAAGAACATGTTTGCTAAATTAAAGTCTTGCTAAAGTTCTGACCCACTGTGGAAGACATTCACTGAAAGGCCATTGAACACTTTACTCATACAATCAGCAAATTTATTGCCCCAGCATAGAAAAAAAATGTTGATAAATTTAAGAAATGTATAATGGCAGGAAACTACCATAAGCAAAATTTTATTATTAATAATAATAATAATAATTTTAAAAATCCTCAAATTCTTACCCACTGGTTACAAAAATATTTATTTCATTATACTCTGGAGGATTTATCTGTGTTTCATGTGGTACTTTCTAGAGATTTCTACTGACCTTGTGTTCTGCTCACTGTTAATCTCTCTGTGGGTAAGAATCTGAGCTGCCCAGCTGTGCCCAGCTGAGGACCAGCATGTACAAAAGTGATGTTTCCCAGTGAAATGTCTGCTGAGGACAGGCATGAAATAAGCAGGACGTGTGTGAGCCCATGGCTTCCAGTTAAGCCTAAAACATAGCAGCACTGCTGTTTGATTAGATCCATTTGTCTTTGCAGGAACAAACAGGGATTTCAGCTGGGGAAGCAGGAAAACAGTTCTCTCCCACCCTGCACTGCCAGGCTGGTCAGTGAGTGATTCATTTATTGATTGGTTGGTTCATGAGGAGGAGAATCAGAACTAGAGCCTTGAACTTTCTTCACAGCAACCAATTAAGTTTGCCTATTTCATTTTGGGATACTTTCCATAATGAGCTGAATCAAAAAATCTATTTGAAAAATATATATTTTATATATATATATATATAAAAAAACTCATTATGTTTTGAATGTGAAACACCAATTAAGTTTAGCTTTCCTCTGTGATTCCACCCCATTGTAGGAAACCGCTTAATGAAGCTTGCATGCTAATTACCCCTCAGCTGCAAGCCTGCAGGCATTCCAAACTCTGCCTAGTGAAAGGGCCAACCCTCCTCGACACATTCACGACTACACCAGTGATTCTGAAGCAACATCCTGCCCCTTAATACTGTCAGTTTCGAGCTCTCAAGCTGAAAGATCCTTGATAAGGTGAGAAGATGTCACTGGAATCAGTAAGATGATGTGCCTAGAGTTCTGCAATACCATTTGCTAAAGTTTGTTTGTTTTTTTTTTATGCACCATTGATTGACAGGAAAAAAAAAATCCGTTTTTCTTTGCTTTCCAAGTCTCTCTGTGCAATGACCGATTCTTTGATACTGTCACTTTTTAAGAGTAAACCAAACAAGCCCTCAAATTTCAACTTCAAGGGGGCTCATGTCCGTTCTTGGTTTTCCACCTTCCCTTCCAAGGCTTACAAAAATGGTGTTGTCATAGATTCATGCGCAAGTGCTCCGGTCGTTTGGAAATCATGGGAAAAGCCTGTTTTTTGTAGGGCCCAGAGTTTGGTTGCCGGATTGGAAGTGGTGCTGAAGCCTCTCCACAAACTGTCACATCCATTTGTTCTATTCCACTGGTCTCCATCGGGTATTCCACAGGTGTCTGGGTGTTGGATGCGCCGGCAGAAGCACCTCTTGCCCAGAATTCCCCAGGGGAAAACTTGACAGGGCTTTAAAACAAAAAATACAAAAATCAGATACGGACACATACATAGCACCAAGGTTTATCCCTTACTCTGCAGGAAACTGCACTCAAATGCCTATGGAGAAGCAATTCTGATTTTTCCTTTCACTTCCAGGAGTTTGAGAAATTTCCATGTCTGGCTTCTACCAGTCTCTTGTAAAATTCTCTCATTTTGAGGTGATTGCAGAAGGGTTTTTCTGCACTACCATGACTCTTTAGTGCTTAGGATGTTCTGAAACAGTTTTAGCTGTATCAAAATCACCACTCTGAAGCTGTGTCAGCACTGAAAAGCAACTGGTTAGAACTTCATGTGCTGCCCAACACCACAGATTTGTCTTAAATAATGTGGTTTATAAAACAGAATCACTTCTAATGGAAGTGCTGGGCTTACTCAGAAGCAAGGCTGCATTTTTTATTTCTAGTGCTTCAAATACTTGTCAAAAAGTGTATTCAAAACAAAAAAAAAAAAGAAAAAGAAGATAAAGTACCTGACTGGTGTCCTAGGGCTACCTATGAATCTGCGAGGTGATCGAATTTTTGGTTCAAAAGAAAATTTCTCTTTTACGCTTTCAAGTACAGATGGAGCCACATACGTAAAACCCTGCAAAAGAGGAAAAAGGCACTGCAACTCACAGGCAAGGTCTACATTCAGGATCACTTGTGAAGTTATTAAAATCTGATTATTACAGGAAAATTGTAAGAGTCAATGTTGACAGATTCACTCCTTGAAGCAAACAGTGGGACTTCAGGGAGTTGTTACACCCCAGCTATTTCTCCTCAGATCACAGATTCCCACAGGCACACTCAATTTATTTTGCTCTATGGAGTGGCTGTTGTTGTCTCTGCATGGCTGTGAAAGCAATGCCATGTGCAGGGTCCACAGTGCACCTCTGAATCAGAATGCTGACATTCCACAAGGGCAGCACTGTTCGTTGGCTGCTGTATAAAGAAAATGTCAGCAATAACCAAAGTATTTTCAAAGCCTTCCAACATTTCAAACCTGTCAGAGGATTTGGGTTTAGTTATGAGAGTTTGCTTCAAAGTGTTAGGAGTCAACAGAATGAATTTAGCTGAAATGTCCCCATTTCCAGTAGCAAACCTCCCTTTCCACAGTCACTCCTCACTTGTCCCTGGCTCACTCACCAGAAAGACCTGGTTGGCACTTTCACTGAGAGTTGAGTCATCTGGGCTATCAACAGGTGTCTGACGTGTAAACTTTGAATCAAACTGGCTCACATCCTCTTCAGATTGCTTTGCAAAAACAAAATGATTAAGGGTTTATATTACAGATATCAACCAAATGGCTCAGCGGTGAGCAGTGCAGCCTCTGGATGGAGTTCATTCCATGGGTTTTTGGCAGAGCTCTGCTGGAGGAAAACCCTGGAGTGGTGTCGGAATCCTGTCGCTGCCAGTGGGAGGTCACTATGGGCACTGACACTGAGAAATAAAGGCAAGGGGGAGGGGCAAAAATTATGGATCAAAAAGGAACACAAATTAAAAAGATGCCTTAAAAAAAATTTCTCAAATTACAAACAAAAACTTTTAGAAATACAATGCCAGTTTCTTGCAAGTTTAGCCCTTGTCACAACCAGGATAGAACAGTTGCAACTATTTAGTTTTTGGAGGCCTCTCCAGATAGTTTCTGTCCCATTTTTGCAGATACAGAAGTGTTCATAGTCTGAGGGATGGAGGACAACTCTGGAATAAGTGATTATGAAGGATATTGTTTTATTTGCTCAAAGAATAGTAATTCCAAAATCCCTTCTTTATGTGTCACTGGAAAGGCAGCAGGTATTCATGTGTGCAGGCCTTCATGCAACCATGGAAGCACAAGTTGAAAAACCATCTGGTTTATACAAGAAACTTCCATAAAATTGCTACTAGCAGAAAAACCCAAAATCATCTTCAGATAAGTATTTGGAAATACCCGTCTTGAATCTTTCTGAATTTCATTCCAAAAGGTGAGGGGAAAAAGGGAGTCCCCATGCTGTAGAATGCTTGACATTAGTGATGCTTAAGCCAATTTTAAGTGAGCATTTTAGTAGCTGAGAACTGTAAGTGGCAATACCCACAGCTGATGGAGCTGATTGTACCCAGAGGGAAAACCAGACATCATCCAAATATAAGATGGGATAATAAAAACTTGTTCAACACATCAGTGGTTTGAGGTAAACTCTAACTACTGCTTATAATGCAAAAGATGCATTGTAAAGATTAATAAGCAAACACAGAAAATGCTTAATTAGGTGATTTCATTTACTTTTGCTTAGCAACTCTATCTAGTTGAAACTAAGTACTGACTTACTGTAGAGGGTTTAGAAGCTGATCTCATAGTGAACTGCACCTGCAGGTCTGTTTAACCTACGGGTCAGAAGCAGGAGGAATTCAGACTGAAGCAGATCAGGTGCTAGATCAGATCTGCCAGCTTTAACTGAGATGGATCTGTCCCCTGAACTGATGTAACTCAAGTACCAGGAATCAGTGGCACTCCAGTTTGTCAAGTGAACGTTTCTAAGTTTTATTAAGAGCTTTGCTAAAGGCACACAGGGAATATATCTCTCTCCCAGTATTCCCAGTACATACCAATAAGGGTTTAAAAGGAGGTTCCACCTTGCGCGCCAGCAGCTCGTCCCAGTTGATGTGTCTGAAGAACGCGTGAGCCTGCAGGAGGGACAACAGCAGAGTCAGCACCTGCCCCCAGGGCACAAAGCCCAGAGCTTCACCACTAACATGTTCTATCCAGACCCTTTCTCTGGGGTGTTTCTTTCCAAAATCACATTTGGTTTAGGGTAGAATATTCTGCAGCACTACCTCGGAGTAGCTGGAAGAGCTGAGAATTGAGATCACACCTCCAAAGTCAGACAACACATCCCCATTTCCTTGGAAGTGTTAGAAAAAGCCAGTTTACATGCAAAATACCTCCAGCATTTTCCAGCCTTAGAAGTTAAACCATGACAAAATACTGCATTAATGACAAATTATCAGAACTGTCAAATATGGAGGACTCTATTATTTGTCAATATCACCACAAAAACAAAGTCAAGCTGGAATGCCACACTTTTCCCTTCCAGGAGCTGCACTAATACAAGGTTGGCAAGTTTTTCACCAGACTGCTGAGAATATTCTCACCCTTCCAGGGCTGCACAATTAGTATTGTGCAACTACTAGAAAATATCTACTGCAAGACAGAGCTGAAGAATAGAAGTTATTTTTCAAATCTCAAAATATCAGGTAGGTAGACAGCTGCATTTGTTAAGCTTTAAAGACTTCAGGTTTTGATGAGTTGCCACATGTGGCTGCCTTTCTGCTCATTACCCTTCCAGACAGACACTCTGAGGTACCTTCAGAGCTGTTTTATTTTCAATGAGGTAATTTAAGAAGTCTCAAGTTAAGCTCAAGTTACCTGAACTTCTCCAGCATCTCCAGGACCAGCTCCTAGACGTGAGGCAGCATTTCTTTTTAGCAGCTTGATGAGAAATAACATCCAAAAAAGCAGAATTAGTTATGCTGTTATAACCAGACTAGTTCTGCCATGAATCATCACTTCAGTGAGTACCGTGCAGAATGAATATAGAACAATTAGAAAAATCTGCATTCACTTGGAAACAGTTGTATTTTCAAAGGAATTTACTTTCTGTACCACTCAGCAAAAAAGTGACTTAATCAGTAATTAACCAAGCTTGAACTGAACAGCCACAGCGGTATCATTATATTTCTATTTTCTACATACATGTGGAGTACTGACAGTCATTAAAATTCTACCTTTTTAAGCAGATCTCTGGCTTCTTGTGTGAGGTAGGGAGGCAAGTTGAGTTTACACTTGAGAATCTTGTCAATTGTTTTCTTTCTGTTCTCCCCAGTGAAAGGAGGCTGGAAAGCACCATTGAAACAGAAGGAAAAACAAGACTTGTTCAGTTCTTTAATTCGTGTACACAGAACTCACTTCAGTCATTTATAAAGCAGGTAAAACTACTGCAAATAGGCACTGTTTGGATAAAAGCAGCTCATGTCTGCAGTCAAACTTGAGAGCTGTATCTTGGTTCTTTCTTACTTGCAGTGTGTATATATACAATATATGTATTTATACATGCAGCTGAGTTAGGGTACAGGGAAGCAGAAAAGCTACAAAGGGAAATACATGCAATTATAACTGTGCACCTACTGCTCCAGTCAGCATGTCATACATTAATGCCCCCAAACTCCACCAGTCCACAGCACGGTTATGCCCACTCCTCATCAGGATTTCAGGGGCCCTATAAGCAGAAAAATCAAAAATATGAAAGTGTTTTAATGAGCTTAATACTAACTGTGACTGCTAGTTTTCAAACAAAACCCCATTTATCAAGTGAAGTTGTCCTAAGTGACTGAATACATGAACCACCAGTTAAAAAAGGCAAACCACAGCCATTACCCCCAGAGCAGAGCAATATTTTGTATTTCATCGTGCAGCTCACATGTATTCAATTGTTCCACAGAATGTGTGTGTGACTGTTCCATCGTGAATGGATTCTTTGCATAACCCGAAGTCAGTCAGTTTTACATGACCTGGAATTAAATAGATCAAATTTACAACTTGTCACAATTCTACCATTTGTAGAAGTAACACTGAGAAAAATTAGGAATTTTTAACATGGATATGTAATTACTCTGAATTATGTCCACATATGGTCTGACAAAGCAATGCAGCCATAAAAGAGAACAAGGTAATCACACTTACAGAGAAAACCAAGTGCTGCCACTTGACAAACTACCAAAACTTATTCAAGTACAGACAAATGTATTTAAACATAAAGACTGCAGAGCATCATTTAGCTAAAAAAGTAGGTTACTGAATTTTACTGCTTGCTTCAAAATTCACAGAATGATCTTCAACAAACTGTAAAGTGCTCTGAATAATTCAGTACAAAGACTCAGACTAAGTAAATAAGTTGTTTAAGAAAATATGAAAATTCTGGGTGGTACAGATTGCCAGACTAATCAGTGTCACCCAGTCACTGGAACAGTGCAATCAGGAACTGAAACTGCTGTCAGTGGGAAGTGTCAGCTGCTGGCTAAGTCATTTCAGCCACAGATGATTTGGCATCCTGCCCAAACTGCCTTTCCTACCATCAATCATCCCCATCGACTAAAACGTCACAGGTTCTACTTCACAATGATCCAGCAGAAGAAAAAAAATCCAGAGATGCAGAAATGGCAAATCAACCACTCAAAACATGCCTGGATCCATGGAACTTGAGCTTGCCATGACCTATTAAACCAAGGAAGCTGTGCTTGAGGGCAGTTAGCTCTGGCAGCTCTTCACTTATCCCAAGAGCGGTAACAACCCTGCCACTGTTCTAAGGAGATTCACGTAAAACTGAGGTGCTGTGACCTTTGGGAGAATTGTTTTCAAAGGACTGGCAGCCTGACTCATGACTAGAGTTCTACCTTGATGATTAAGCATGATATTTTCTGGCTTCAGATCCCGGTAGATGATTCCTTTTTGATGCAAGTGCCCCAGTGCCATTGAGATTTCTGCCAAGTAAAAGCTGGAAGGGAACAAAATCAGACATATTCAATCATGCAGAGCATCTTAAGCAAGTCTTTCACAGTTTTCAACCCCCAAACCTTGACCACAGCCCTATGGACAGAGCCTCACTGAGCAGTCAGCAGTGGACCCTCTCCTGTTTTAAGACTGGAGTTCCACCAGCACAAAACTGGTGAGTACAGCACATGGACACCCTCCCCAAACACACTGAACTGCTCTTTCACTACACTCTAAAATGAATCAGTAGTTAAATAAAGTTTAAGCTCTTAGAAAAAAACCTCAAACTATTAATTTACAAAAATAGCTTTGCTTACCAAGCTGTGTCTTCCATAAATATCCCTTCTCTCTCTAACTGCATAAATAGTTCTCCTCCTGTCATGAGAAAAAATAGATTGTACTCAATTAAAAGTATCATTTTAAGCCAGTCAGAAGTCTATTTTCTAGGAAAACTATAAGCAACAGGTATTTTTGCCTGCTGCACCACAGGCTGTTTCACAAAAAACCAACTGAGCCAGTATTCTGTTACTTTTGGGATTCCAGCAACCTCAAGAAATCAGCATGTAAAAAACAAGAGCATTTCTGTCCCTCTTTTTTGTTTTTACAGCTTGAGAAATTTGCTTCTAATCTGTGTCTGTTTCCCTAACCACGAAATACAGGTAACATTTTCTTCTGTCACAAAGAACCTGCAAGGACTAAACACTCAGATAACTCTGTAGGATTGCACAGAATACACAAAAATGACAAATCTAGTGGGAGTAAATGTCTTAAAACCCCTTCTCTTCTGTACTGTCATGAAAAACAACTTTTATGTTTCATTCCTCTTTGTTGTATGGACTTAGAAAGTTTATTCATGTTCTTCTATGTATTTTTAATACAAACCTGTCTCAGTTTAAGACACCAAGCCATCATTAATTGGCCTTTTACTTGTAGGGTAAGAACCCCAAATTCTTGATTGTGTAAGACCCCAAGAAGGAGGTAAAAGAATGTCATATACTGACCACTGAGATACTCAAGGATGAGGTAGAGTTTTCCACCAGTCTGAAAGGCATAAATTAAGTCTACAATGAAGGGATGTTTCACTTCCTCCAGTATATTCCTCTCTGCTTTTGTGTGAGCTGTATCCTTGGCATTCCTTACAATCATTGCCTGCAAAAAAGCAGAGATATGTGAGCACAGAACATGCTAAACAAGGCATTCTGAGTTTTTAAAATTATAACACTACATATGAATTAGCAACAGCATTAAAAAATTGCATTTCACCACAATATCTATATAAGATTTCTTGCAGAAGTTTAAGTCTTTATTTTATAGAATCACACGATGATTTAGGTTGGCACGGATCTCCTGACCTATTTAAACAAGCTGCTGAGAACTACCCAGACAGAAAAATTTGAAGTTTAATTCTAATTTCAACTGTGTCTGAGTAAAAACTGTGTATATCCTAGAACTTATTTTTATGTATATTAAATCATTAGATAATTCTGAAAGGTAAATGTAGGGGTAGAATTTTTAAATTTTTTTTAGATTCAAAGTAGTGAAATTTAGTTTACCTTTTTAAGAACTTTCATGGCAAATATTTTCCCAGTGTTTGCTCCGGTTACTTTTCGTACTTGAAACACCTAAACAACACCAACACAATGGTAATCACATATTTCAGCTGCATTAACTGCCATAAGCTAAAAATCAAAGCCATGCAAGAGAGAGAGAGGAGATGACCCACGAACTACAAGGCAAGAGGCAGGGATTGGATGCAGAATGAGTTTGGGACATTCCCTGCTGCTTCCAGCGGGTGAGGCTCTGCCAGGGACCTGGGTGCCAACCTTGGCAGCTGGGATGGTTCTACCCTTTTCAGACTTTTCAGAGAGGGGGAAATCAGAGCAAAGCAGGGAGCACTGAGGGTGTGAAGGATTTGGTGCTGGAGGGTTCCTGACCTTGCCATAGCCGCCTTTGCCCAGCACACGCAGTAACTCGAAGCACTCCGGGCGGATCTTCTCGGGGCCTCTGTTCACACTGGTCTCTGAAATCTCAAATTTTTCACAATGTTCCATCCCACTGCAGAAAAGCAGAACAAGGCTGTGAGTCTACCTGGTACTGAGAACTGAGCAATTGAAAGCTCTGCCTGCCTGGAAAGTGTCTGTCTGACCTAACAGTGACAGCCTGGGAGGCCTGGAGAGCTCCCAGCTTCAGGAATTACTGTTTATTGTGTGCAAAACTGCAGCTTGCACTGAGAAGGTTACCTGCAGATTTTGGGGATTTATGGTATCAAGATTTCCTCAAACCCCTTCAATTTAATGCACAATACATCTCTGCATTACACCAGAATTACGTTTAGAGGATGAAAACCTCAAACTGACTCAGATATTTCTTTATATCGTTATATCCATATTACAAATATTATTCAAAGGCAAGAGATTTGTTAGGAGAAACAAGGATCAAAAGACAAACAGCAGCTTTCACCAGAATTCGTTTTATTATTTTATTTCAAGATACAATTAACAAATTTTAATGTGAGGAAAGAGTGAAACATCTAAAAACGGCTCAAAATGGAACCGGAATGACAAAGTTTTCTATTTACCTTAACAATGTAACAAAATTAGAAGTTAAATGTGGTTGGCATGAATGATACAGAATATTTTCTAGCAGCAACTTACAGGTCATATTGGCCAACTCCTCCATGGTCCATGCTCTCACTTAATTGACCCTGGGGATGAGAAGGGTAGAAGAAAGATGAATTACAAAAGCATTAAAAATAAATGCACTGATGTGGTTTATAACTTTTTAAGTTTGAAAAGACAAAATCTCTATATAATTAAATAGGTCAGGAAGACAAAATTATCAGCAGAAGATCAAAAAATCTACTAAATTCTGTGCCAGATTTGCAGTACTGCCATGTGTCTCAAACAGTGACACAGGGAACCACTGTCTTACTTGGCTGCATTGTTATTCTATCACTTAAAAATCAGAGGTACAATTTTTCACACCCCCAAGTGAACTTAAAAAATGTTAAGGTGCTGCAATTTTCTTTAAAATTCCTCTTACACATAAATTTTTGAGTCCTACTGCAGTACTATGCAAATAAGACCAATAATAAAGATTGTGTAAACAGATGAACTGGGACTCATCTGCACTGGAAACAAACAATCTACTCAGAAAGTTTGGTTATTTTATATTGGCAAGTCAAATCCCAGTCATGGTGAAAGGATTCAACTTTACTCTGATGTTAAACACATTTTCTGACCAACAATCAGTACTGAAGTTCCTGCACTTCAGCATCAGAACCAGTCACCATTAAGGAATGTGGTTTAATTATGAAGAGATATTTCCTTCAAAGAATTTTTAACCTGATCCCTTCCCTCTAGCTGTGGCTCTACACAGCAAAAGAAGTGCAAAGGCAGCAGACAGCTGGAATGAATACAAATAGAATGTCATGGGCAAGCTTCTAGTGAGCTCCAGACTGTACTGTCACATTCTTATTTTTAAAAATATGGACATGAAATAACAACTGTGAGTTCCTGGTGAACAGCCTGAAACCTACAGGCTGAATATAAATATATTGAGTGACCTGTGAAATTCAGAGAAGAAAAAGAAAACCCACTGAGACGTGAAAAAACCAGCCCAAGCCAAGGACTGCATTTTAAAATATTATCCAAGTGAAAAAAACACTAACCAAAGAAAACTCAAAACTTTCAACAGTTTCAGTGTTAAAGTTTACAGAGGCTGGTTTATTTTGGGTGATCTAAAGGGGAATTTAACTCTTGGATCCACCTACTAACACCACAGGCAATTAAGGAGTCCAAAAGATCAGGTTTGTTTCCAGCTCAGAGAGCTGCCAGCTCATGTCCTCCTGTTGACATTTACTAGAGAAATCCAGCTTATTGACATGTTTCACAATAAAAGCCACTAAAGCTGCCCTTGACCCCACTCTGAGATGCCAACAAATGAATTTTAAAAAATTCAACCCGGAGAATAAACACCCCTCAGTTCCCAGAGCAACTCCTCCTGTTACCCAATGGTTCTGGCAAAGTTAATGTGTGCTGCTCTTGTTCCTGTGAACTTTGGGTTTCATACTCAGTATTAATTTAACCAAAATTCACTTCAGATACCATTCTGGTATTTTTTCAGGGTTTCTTCTCATTTCACAACACCAAGAAAGGCAGTGGGAAGCCACCAGCCCTTCAGTCCATACATTGTTTCATTTATTACAAACACCTAAATTAAGGCTGAGGTTTTTTTTCACCATAATAATTAGTGCAAACAACCACATGGCTTTTGAGGAAACTCCTTCTAAACAACGCTTCAGATTTTCCAGGATGGCTCTGCCTACTCAAAGCCATGACTGAGCTCTCTGGGCTCCTCTTGGACTCAGTTTTTGGGAGATACCAGGGACCAATACCAGAAATCTGACAGCACAATCCTGAGAGTCCCCCTTGCTCATTCCTGATCTCCACTGCTCTGGCTGCATCCTCTGAGCCTTGCAGGACACACAGGCTGTGGAGATAACTTCCACTGGAATGTCGCTCCCCTTACACATTCCTGATGTTCCCCTCATTCCTTGCTCTGACATTTCCTGCTGTTGGGTTGTTTTCATCTCAAACCCATTCTCACCCTCCTTTATCTGTTTGCCGAAAGGCACCTGAGACCAACCAAGGTTGCCAACGTCCGTAAAAATGTCAGTCATGGCAAGGTTTTAAAATCCACAATGGTTTAATTGTTCCCTGAGACTGAATTACAGGAACACAAGAGAGAACAAACTCAACTTTCTTGCCACCTCTCTCAGAACCTGTTCTTGGCAGCATTAACAGGGTGATGCAAGCGGTTTTCCAAAGCCAAGTGTTTTATTGATTATTGAGGTGACAGACAGAGCTTTTCCTACAGATTGAGAAGCTTTCAAGCCTTCAGTTGTCAAACAACATCTTTACAGATTCCACGGAGTGTGGGGAACAGAATATGTGCTTATCTCCTGGAGGGAAGTACCTGGAGAGAATCTACAGCAAACATGGAAGGGACTTTTCACAAGAGCATGGAGATTTAGATTAGATATTAGGGGGAAATTCTGCCCTGTGAGGGTGGTGAGGCACAGGGTGCCCAGAGAAGCTGTGGTTGCCCCATCCCTGGAAGTGTCCAAGGACAGGGCTTGGAACAGCCTGTGAGAGTGGAAGGTGTCCCTGCCCATGGCCTGAGTTGATCTTTAAGATCCATTCCAACCCAATTTGTTCCACAATTCCATGACCTCAAAGACTTCAAGACTGCCATTAGTATTTAAAGAGCAGAAAATAAATGCACTGGCAGTTTAAGCAAGAGCAAACGGTTAATGTACAAAACAGTATTAAAAAGCAACAGAAGATCTAGAAAAACATAAACAGAGATGATGCAATAAAATCCTCCTAACGCTTTGACAGGATCTAGATGAACATCACGAGCTGCGAACTGCCCATTATCAGGTGAGCTGCTCACGAAAGCACGAGTTGCAAACAGCCGCTGAGCCGCCTAACGCAGCATTTTAAACCTCTGCTCTTCATTTTGGCGCGAGAGCAGCGACTTTACACGGCTCCAGAAAGATCGGCACTTCTGCACTGACGTTCGGACATGTGATAATAAATAAATCATAATAAAAAAACCACCCCCGCTGCGGCGCTCGTGCCGGGATCCCAACGCCGAAGTTCCGCGGGGAAGAGCTGCCGGCCCGCTCCGGGCGCGATGTCCCGGGGCAGCGCGGGCACCTGGGGCTCTGCCCGGGAGCAGCGGCGGCCTCGCCGCGTTCCCGCCGCCGCCTCAGCGCGGCCCCCGCCCGGCCCCGCGGCGCCTCCCGCGCCCTCGCTCCCTCAGGCCCCGCGGCCTCCCCCGCTCCCTCCCCGGCCCGGCTGCCGCTCTCACCCCCTCCTCCAACTCCTCGTCCGAGCCCGCGTCCTCGGGCTGGTCCAGGTCGATGTCGAACACTCCCGCCATGGCGCCGCCGCCCCTCGCTGGCTCCGCCGGGTGCCCGGGGCCTGCGCCGCCTCATGGGCCCGCGCCCCGCAGCGCCGCCGCGGCCGCCATCACCGGCTGCGCGGCCGCAGCGCGCCTGCGCTCCCGCCCCGCCCGCGCCCGCCGCGCACGCGCAGCGCGCGTCCCGGCCCCGCCGAGCATGCGCGGTGAGTGCTGCGCGCGCCCGCCCGCCCCCGCGCCCGGCGCGGCGCCTGCGCAGAGCCCGCGGTGAAGCCGCGCGGGCGGCGCGTGCGCAGAGGGCGCCGCGAAGCCGCCGCGGGCGGGAGCGCCGGGCCCGGCTGCCCGGAGCGCGCTCTGCGCCTGCGCCAGGCGGGCCGTTCGAAGGCGCCGGGGATGAGGTGAGCCCTGAGGGGCCGCCGCCGCTGAAACCGGGACCCGGAGCCAGATCGGGACCTCAGGACGGGCTGTTGAAGAGAAAGGCTCGGGGACGGGGCTCGGGACCGAGGGGCGTGAGGGCGGGCAGCACTGGGAACATGGCGGTGTTCCCTGAGGGAGAGAGCGGCCCTGAGGGGGCTTCAGTGGCCGCGGGGACCCGAGCGGGGCTCCCCGCGGAGAGAATCGGGCACGGGAGGGTCGGTATCGTACGCTTGGGACGTGAGCCTTTCTTGACAATAATTCACATATTTATTTCTTTTCTGCGGGAGGAGTAACTCGGTCTCCTAGCGACACCCGGCTTGGCCCGACGCGGGCTGAGGCAGCGCTGGAATCGGGCCCGGGAGCGGCAGTGAGCTCGCACCTGCCTGCAGAACGCGATACAGACACGGGCAGCGATCCAAGGAATGCTGGTACAGGAGTGCTGCGGCACGGCTGGGATGGGAGTGGGGAACAGCAGCCCAGAATAACCAAGAGAGTTTAAAAAATTGACCTTGTTTCTGTGAAAGAATAGAAAAGTGAGAAAGCAGAGCTGCTGTCAAACTCTGAGTGGGGGAAATATGTCAAAACATACCAGGATGGAGTCAAACACTGCTCTGTGTGGTGGAAGCAAGGGGAATTCTCCAGAGAATCCTTTTGTCACCTCAGTGGGCTCTGGCATCAGGCCTGGTGCAGTTCACAATTGGAAAGTAGCTACATTTTTGAACTGGCTTAAGATTTCCAGTTTTGCATCCTGGTCCTGTAACTCTTGAGTTATAATTACTTTTCCCATCCTGCTTTACTGAGCAAAATTGAGAAAATAAATACTTTTCTTTCTCAGGTTTAAATACCAAGTGAATAAGGATGTCAATTGTCACAGTGCAGCTTGGGCAGTGTGGGAACCAGACTGGGCACGAGGTGTTCAGTGCTCTCTGCAGTGACATCCGTGGCACCCATGGGCTGTGTTCCAAGAAGGAGAATGAATCCTACCAAGATGCCTGCAAGGAACGGTTCTTCTGCGAGGAGGAGGCTGGAGGTACAGCTTTAAAGGGCTTTTTTCCCCTCTCAGGGTCTGATTTCAGCACACAGAAACATCAAGTGGTTTATTTCATGAAAGGTCAGTGCTCTCTGGTGTTCAGATTTGGTTTTGGCACAATAAATGGTTCAGCAGAAATCAGGGCATGGCCAGGTCCTTTCTGTATTGTCCCATTAATAGTTTGGCTGAAGTGGGTGGGAGGGATAACTTTGGGATGTTGTATCCATCCAAGCTCATCCATCCCACCTACATAATTAGCACGTTTTCCCTAATTTTGTTTTCCTTCCTGTGCAGTACCTGTTGCTCGGGCTGTGCTTGTTGACATGGAGCCCAAAGTGATCAGCCAGACTTTATCCATGGCTGCCAGGTCTGGCCTCTGGAGATACAACAGCCACTCACACTTCTGCCAGAAGCAAGGATCTGGGAACAACTGGGCCAATGGGTAGGAACAGCTGCCTCAAGCTTCCCTGAGGGAATTCTGGAGGCTGATGAGCTGCTCAGACTCCCTAGGAGTGGTAATACAGCAGCTGTGGGAGTTAAAGTAAAATTTGCTTTATGAATAACTTCACCTTTCTGCTTTTATTTGGATGCATCCTGCCCTGTCTTGCTGTTTTGTGTTACCCCACAGTTACTCTGTTCATGGGCCCAGACACAAAGAAGCAATCATGAATCTGGTGCAGAAAGAAGCAGAGAAATGTGACCGACTCGGGGGATTTTTCACGATCATGAGTATGGCTGGGGGCACAGGATCAGGCCTGGGAGCATTTGTGACCCAGTGTTTGAGAGATGCTTTTCCAACCTCATTCATACTGAACCACGTGATCTGGCCCTATGGCACTGGGGAGGTGAATGTCATATTGCCTTTTAGTATATAATAAGTTTACATTGAATTTGGAAGTTTATAATCACTGGTTACTTTTAAACAAAGCATCTATAACAGAAATAAACTAGAAAATGGGTACATTGTACACTGAAAAAGTTCAAGTATCACAGCTAAAGAATTTTCACCAAAAACTCTTGATAATTTAAGTTCTGAAGGGATACAGATTCTCAAGAAGCTCTGTATCTAACTAGAAGTCTCCTGATGTGCTCTTATCCAGCATTATAATCAGTTCCCAGGCAGATTTGGTTCCAGCATGTTTGTATGGAGAGAGATGGATAACCTGATTCTCACAGGTCTTGCCCTCTTTCCATGAAAAGGCTCTGAGCTCCTGACCTCACTCTGCACTCTGACAAAGAAAATGAATCACTTCCTAAATCATAACTGAGGAAACAGCAGGAGCCAGAGGATTATAAACTAAAAAGAGATTAAGTTGTTTGACTCTTCTTTGTGTGTGATTTTTTGTTTGCTTCCAGGTCATTGTTCAAAACTACAACTCTGTTTTGACTCTGTCACATCTGTACCACTCATCAGACGCCCTTCTTGTCCATGAGAATGATGTCATCCACAAGATCTGTGCCCAGCTGATGAATATCAAACAGATTTCCTTCAGGGATGTCAATCAAGTCATTGCTCACCAGCTGGGCAGTGTTTTCCAGCCCACTCACACAGCAGGAGGGGGCTCAGGCTACAGCAGAAACCCATTAGGTACCAAACCCGACATCCACACACCTTTCTGGAGTCAGCTCAGCTGGGAATGGAAGTTCTTCAAGTGTTTGGATACATCCCAAGTTTTAAGACAGGAAAAGACCAATTTAGAAGTTCAATCCCCATGTTGTAGCAGAGTCAAACCCTGACTTCTGGTTTCATTCTTTACCAAAAGAACCCTGTTTCTCCTTTTTCAAGTGATCACAGACACCCTTGTGCCTGTTTACATTTCAGAGGAGATTTGTTCAGGGCAGTAATTTTGGACCGAGTCTCACATTTTACTTTGGGTTAGAAGTTTGTATGAACTGAAACAAACTGAGAGTTTGGAGTTTTGCTCTGGCAGAAGAGGCGAGCAGACAACTGGGTAGCAACATGCAGCAGACTAACATTTGTACCTTGAAAGAATTAGAGAAAATTGCTTGTAAAATTAAACTTCCACATCTGTCTGGAGTGCAGAGAGAGTCCTTGAGATTCTGATCTGAACTGCAAAATAAAAGCTACTAACAGCCTGTATAGAACTCAGTAATACACAGCAAGTTTGTATGGCTTTGAAATTGCTGCATCTCTGAACACTCCTCACTCTTCTCCCATTGCAGCTCCCTGTGCAGTATCTTTGTCAAACATGAGCAGCTGTTGATTTCTCTTTTCAGGAGATTTAATGGAGACATTGGTCCCACATCCCGAGTTCAGGGTGCTGGGCCTGCGGAACATCCCCCAGGTGCCTGAGACCTCCCTGGCTTACAGCACCTTCAGCTGGCCTGGCCTCATCAAACACCTGAGGCAGATGCTCATTGCTAATGCTCAAATGGAGGAAGGTAAATACACACCAGCCACTCACCTTCAGTCCCCATCACCCTGTAAACATTTATTTGTACAGATGGAATAAAGCTGGGTGTTTTGTGGAGCTCACAGTTCAGAAAAGAGCTGCTGCCCTCAGCAGGAATTTGCCCCCACAAAACCAGTTGCTCCTTTCACCATTCCCTCAGCTGTCACAGCAGCTCCCAGATCGCTCCTGCTCTGCTTCCAGACATCTCAGCTAATTATAACTATTGAAAATACACAAACCAAACCAACAGTTTCTGACTGTGCCCTTAATTTACATAACTCATTTGGAACCTTCCTTGCATGGTGAGCTCTGCTTTTTCTTTTTACACCTTCTACCCATAAAAATCAGGCTCAGCTCTCCCATGTAATTTACACGGAGAATTCAGTTACAGCCCCCAGTTATGCAAGGAATGGGCTGGAGGCTTGCTAAGTATAGAAGCAGGTATCCATTTTCTCTGACAGTGACTGCCAGGCAAATCCTGCTGGATTAGCAGTGGTTTTCTCTGGGAATTGTGTGATTGCTGCTTCATTCATGTGCAGCAGCTCCAAACTCCAGTGTGGTCTCAGTTTGGGGCACAGTGATAGTTCTCATCTGCATCTTCACAAAACATTCACTTGCCTTTCTATCTCTTTTTCCCAAATCCCAAAGGTATTGATTGGCAAGTACGACCACCACAGCCAGGCTCCTCCACCCCCTCCACAAACAAACCCCTGCACTTCAACACTTCCATTGCCAACCTGGTGATCCTGAGAGGAAAAGATGTGCACGGCGTAGACTTGGGTAAGAGAGAGGAGCACAGCACCTCAGGGGCTCTGGTTTCACATCTCACTGCTGTATTTGCCACCAGATCTGAAGCAAGTGGAAACATCCCAAGACCACACATTTGACTCCTAAGGTTGATATTCCTTCTAGAAACATTTTACTGTCCAAGGCCATGTTGTCTAATTGCTTAGGGCTGTTGTGTTTTACTTCTGAGTTTCCTGAAGCACTTCAGGGAAGGAGGAAGAGACTCAAGTCTGTATATCTGGAATTCTTGGCTATAATGTCTGAAAATACATTTAGCTGTTTCTGGAGTGATGAGCCTTTCTGGCAGCTGAAATATCCACACCAGTTTGCAACTAGATAATCTAAGGAATCTGTTTGAAAGTTGTATTTTCAACAGGCTGCCCACTCTGCAGATATTTTCCCAGGCCTGAAATGATCTGACAGCATTGATTAGGCCACACAGGGATCAAGTTTGGGTTTTGTCCAAAGGGCTCTCCTGTTTCTCCTACAGGAAGTTTCCAAGATCCCTCATTATACACATCATGGCTAAACCCTCAGGATGCTTTTAATGCATGGAAAACACCCAGAGCATTTAACAAGTATGAAAAGTCTGCTTCTTTGGTCAGCAACAGCCAGTTCCTGCTGAAACCTCTTGACAACATTGTAGGAAAAGCTTGGAATATGTTTGCTTCCAAGTAAGTGAAAATAATTATGCTGGTACTTCACTAATAATTGCCAATATCTTCCCTGATTTCTAATGTCTGACCCATTCTTCAACACACAGAGCTTACCTTCACCAGTACACAAAGTTTGGAATCCAAGAGGAAGATTTCCTGGACTGCTTCACAACCCTGGAACAAGTTATCTCCAGTTACACCAATCTGTGATTGATTCCTTTGTTTAAATGGTCTGAAGTAGAGATTTTCTGAAAGAACCAAGCTGGAAAACCTTCCATCAACTTCCTGAAGTATGTAAATGATTGTACTGGAGTTATTTTTCAGTCTTGGGAGTCTGTGTGTGTGTGTGTGTGTGTTTGAATAGCAAGAACTGAATCTGAATATATTCATATATTCATACTATTCTTATTTAATATATCTAATAAATGCCTATTTTTCAATACATTTGCTATATACTGTAGCTATATCCTTTTCTGACCATTTCATTAAGCAAAATTACAACTCCTGTTTTTCTCCAAGTTATAAATTAATTAACTTGCTAATTATCTAAACATATTTGCGATGAGGATGGCTGGTAGATTGCCGATGTAAGAACTTAGAATTTGATATAATAAATACAATACATTTTATAATTTCCAAAGTCAATTTAAGGACTTGGCTCTTTTTTTGCACAAATTTTACCACGACCACAAGGTGGTGCCCTGGGAAGCTGCAGCTCCCTCCTGGCAGGAGAAGGGATGGAATAAATTGGGAAGGCACCCATTGAATTAAAATAAAATGAGTACAGTAGAATTAAAGATTACCTTGTAACACTGAGCTCTTGTCTGCCTCTGTTAGCTTTTCATTAATGGTAGGGAGAGCTTTGGGAATTTTTGCCATTCCCTGCCCCATGTCACACTGTTCTCCCACAGAAATAATCCCACAGGCCAAAAATTCAAAGAGTTGAATCAGTCTCAAGGACTTTTCCCTTGACAAATGGTCAAATTTCACAGTGCACCTTCATGTCTTGGTGCCATTTCATTCAAAAGATGGCAGCTCAGAGCTGGGGCCCGCTCTGGCCAGAAGAGATTTTCTGCTGTGTTTCTGCCACTTTCAACCATTGTCTAATTTGGGTATTTTCACAGAAGAAACTGCAGGAAAGATTGCACAAGAAGTTCAGACAAACAGCACAGGCAAGTCGAGTTTGCAGGAACAAAGGGTCAGGAAAGGAGACCATGGTGAGCTTCTCCCTCCTCCAAAAGGCACAGGATGTTCAGCAACACAGAAATAAATTCCCCTGGTGTTTTCAACAGATCCCAAACAGAATTTCCAGTATCGGAAATGAGAATAGGTAACTCCATGAAAATGTGGCCAAGTCCCAGGAATGCTTTTCCTCCTCATTTCACAGAACAGGTAAAAGGGTTTTTCAGAAGGCTAAGGACAGGTAAGTTCCCTGAGGAACAGGGAAGAGAGCACTGGGTCATTGTAGGGCTGTAGCAATAACTTTATTGCAGAAATAACCTCATGTTATCTCTCTGTTTTCATAGTTCTGAGCATGAAGCAAACACAGCAGGTGCTCAGTGCACCTATGAGTGATAGGTGATTTTATATTTATTTATATTTATGATATTTATTATTTATTTATGGCACTTCAGGCTCATGGAGCAGGATATTTGGTCTTTTTTTTGTTTGTTTGATGGCAGAATTTCTGCCGTGTCAGGAACACAGCACACACATGTCTAACTCCAAAGCAAAATTTCAAATTTTAGCTGTTGTAATCCCTTACTGCTCTGGAGCAGGGGCTGACAGGAATTGTTTTAGCATCTCTAAGCTTCTTCCTGTGAATGTTTTTCAGTCCTGAAATTCTCACACCCTTTCCCAAACTGAGCCTTCATTTTTTTTGATCTATGATGGGATTCCTTTATTTTTTCCCCAGGATGTGCAGAGGGTCAAAGTGACAGGAAGTGAACAGCCACTATCAAATAATCATCACCTCCAAATACATTAAAAGCTGGAGGAGTAATTCTTTATGTAATTGATAAAATTAATTATGTAAATAGAGCCTGGAAGAAGGCCTTTATTTCATTAACAATTACAATTAAAGAGGTAGATCAAAGGTCAGCACAAAGCCGTGGCTCAGAGACAGGAACAGCAGAATCAGTGGCCTTGACCTTGCTTGTTGTAGGCAAAGTCCCCACAGGATGTCCATAAACCCAGGAACAATGCTCCAAATCTCACTATTGTTTGTTGGAATGGACAGGTGCAGCTCACTTGGAAGTTGATTCAAGAACTCCAACTATAGCAGACATTTCATGAATAGGAGAACATTTATTTAACCACAAAAAAAAACCCCCAAAAAACCCTGACCCCCAAAAAACAACCCACAAACAGAGCTAAGTAAAATAAACTCACCAAAATTAAAAATAACCTTCAATAACCAAAAATGTTTTAAACACAAGTAAGTGTTTGGCAATGTAGCTACAGATACAATTTATTTATTTGGGCATAAATAGATATTGGTGTTTTTAACGTTGGACTCAATACCAGCACAGGAAGGATGGAAATATGTAAGAGAAAAAAAATCTGTGGTTCCCACAACAACCAGGGTTTAATGCATGATTATTCAAATTACCAGTTGAAACACTACTGAGAAACACTAAGGTACAAAAGGGCCTTGCATGAATAATTCACTTCTTTCTGCATTTGTTAATACATTTAGTATGGATAAATATTATTAAATGATAGCCCAAACATCCAAAAGGAAATAGGACCGAGTGTACTTGAAAGAAATCTGCTTTTTGCTGGACACCACTTTAAAAACTGCACAAGAGGAATCAGGAAATTGATTCATGGATCCAATATAGCACAAAAAACTTCCAAAAGGAACTGAGCTGCTGCCTTCCCTCAAGGGCAGCGCAGACAGAGCTTTTCCAAGGCAGCAAATTCCCCCGGAGCTTCCTGCTCCAGCTCTGCCCACGCTCCAGAGGCACAGCCCGGACACTGGGGCAGCTTTTACCGGCCTGCAAGTGGAGCTGAAAATGCTGAAATTGAACCATGGAGCCTTTCCGGCTCTTTCAGTGCAACTGGGGCTCACAATGGTCCCTTCTGAGCTCGCATTGTGGGAATCCTGTCCCTGCAGACCCGGCCACTTCCCCTGCCCGGGTGGGGCAGGACTCAGCCCCCGCCCTGGAGCAGCACAACCCTGCTTAACCCTTTCCAGGAGCTGCGATAAAGAAATATTCCTGCCAGCCACAGGGGAAAGGTGGAAACGGCCCCAGAGAAGAGATTGCAGAAACTGCTCCTTAGAAAAGAAAGACAATTTTTATCTTAAAGCTGCTCCATGATAAAGATCATGGAAGAAATGTGAATTTTAACCTCATGTTCACACAAGCCTGAGGAATATGAAACAGTGGCTCCTAAGAGAGTCACACTTATCTGTGTGAATTAGGTACTAGAAACCTTGTCTTAAAACCAAACTGAAAAATCCCAAATGATACACTGTAAGATAGAAAAATTAGTAAACTGAGCATGTTCTCTAGGCCAAAATTCCTATTTTAAAAGTAAAAGCACTAAGTGGACAAACTAAAATAAGCCACTGGTTAAACCATAACCAAAAAAAAGACAGAAAAACATTGTTGAGCTTTTGTTTCACTGGTTGTATGTGAGGAGAAACGAGCCCAGTGTTGGATTTGCACTGAAATGGGTGAGTTCTGGAAAATGATTATTGCACATTATTGCTTACATGGGCAATGTCATGTTTACTTAAGGCTTACAAAAACACAGTTTTTGAGTTGCCTGAGGATGGTGTAACTGTGGGCAGATGGCAGGATTGAATTTGAACCTGTGCCCAGCAGTGTCCAAGATGTAATGGATCATTTACAGCAGCACGTCAGGGGAGCTGAGCCCACATGGCCTCATCCCACAGGCTGAAGGTGGAATCAAATCCTGCCTGGCAAGGGCAGCTGTGGCTGCTCCCTGCAATCTCCTCGCTGAGGATGGTGAGAGCTGGGCACTAATTCAGAGCTTCTGCTTTCCAGAAGGTCTGGAACAATCCTGAGCTCCATCTTTCCATGAAGTGTTTGCTGCTGCCTGGCCTGGCCTTCTGCCACTGGCAAAGGAAACACGGCAGGTTTCCTCCCCACCCCACTTTGGGCAACTCCAGCCTGTGTTGGCTGACTGGGAGATCCTGAAGTCAGCAATTGTGTTTATGCAGTGATTTGAAGGTGGGAATCTTTATTTTATAGGCTGAATTTTGGTGAAGAAACCAAATGCAACAGATGAAACAGTCAAAACCAGAAATCTGGCAATGAAAAAACCAAAAATCCAATTAAATACTCTGCTACTGAGAAGAAATTCTATTCCCTTCCACCAGCCACTAGCTCAGGGTTTCATATTATTTTCCTTTATAAAGATTTAGTCAAGCTTTCCCTGAAACCCAGTATTTTCAGGTGAGTATTTTTACATAAAAAACAGACACAAACCTGATGTGTGCTGTGAAAGGAGAGCTCACTCTTCAGTGAGATGAGGAAGGAAACCTCAGCACGTGGGGTCCTGTTCAAGCTGAACAAAACTGCAGGGACCAGGCTTGAACTTGGCCAAAAATGGCTCCACAGAGAGGGCAGAGAGGGATCCAAGGCCCGAGGGAAGGGACAGCAGTGACAGTCTCAAGCAAGGGCTCTCAGGCTCTTAAACAACACTTAAACCCTTTCCTTCTTCCCTGAACTGGGAGGATCTCTCAGTCACAGCTGGAATCTGTTGCCAGAGGTTGCCTCACTTTCCCCACAAACACCTGGCTCCTCCTGGGCAGCCACAGGCTCCGGGGCTGCTCTGGGGTTTGCCACAGGCAGAAGTGGGAGAGACGCTCTGTACACAAATTAAAGGAGGCAACAGAATTAAAATCACCACTTGCAGTAGCAAAATATTGCTTTGAAAATGGTTTTGGCATCCATTAGTTGGAAGTCAAGTAAATATCGGCTTCAGGCATCTTAAAAGTTTCTTCCTTGCTGCTCCCCACCTCGAGCCTTACACAACACCCAGGAATGCACTGCCTGTGTCACCAGAGGTCAGCTGGGCTGAGGAGAGACCTACAAATCCAGGAATCTGAGAAATGAAATGTGTTGTTATGAAAATATCCTAAATATTAAGAGCTCTCCAGAAAACAGCTGCAGCAAAGCAGGCACTGAGAGCAGAGCTTTCCAACCAGCCCAGAGAGGTTTTGTACGATGCTGTAAATGTGAGTATGTGTTTTCTCTCTGAGACAGAGAAATGCTGAGCACAGAAACTTGTGTTTTCCCATCAAAGGATGGAAAAATCCTAATAACCTTTCTGAGGAAAGCCACAGTCCCTCAAAGAGAGAGCCTTGACCAAGGTATTGATGTTTTTATCAGCTCCTGCAAGAGAAGAGGTTCTGCAGGAGGTTCTCTCCTGGCAGCACAGAAGCAAAGAGGCACCACAAGGTCATTTCCTGAGGACACGAGCAGCTTTGGGCTCTTTGGAGAATTTCTTACAGGTGATACCAGAGTCACCAGGGAGTCACCAGAGTCACCAGAGTCACCAGGGAGTCACCAGAGTCACCAAGGCATTTTCGAGGCCCAGCAGAGCCGTTTCCAGGAGCCGGGTGTGGCCGCTATCAGAGCCCGAACAATCCCGGAGCTGGCAGCTCCTCTCTCGCCTTTCAGCTCCAAGAGCCGCCGGTTTCCTCATGGCCACTGCCCGGGCAGCTTCGGGAACAGCCCAGCCATGAACCGGGAGCCACTGCCCTGGAACACGGGAGATTCCACACTCCCCCCAGCTCAGCAGCTCCTCAAACAGCCCGACAGAAAGGTGACCTTTGCTTTAATGCACTGCTCTTTGACTCATTCCAGAGATGATAATAATAATAAATTAATAAAACCTCCTCAGCACAACAAAGGGCAGAGCTAAAGCAAACTAAACCCAAGCTGGGCTCATTCCACAGGTTCAGGTTTGCACCTTTGTTTCGCCACACCTGGACACCACCAGCAGAGAACGGCTCAACAGCCTCTTCACTCATAACTCAAATGTGGTAAAAAGCACCTTTTTCAACCAAAATACCATTTTTTTTCCTGAATTCTTACCACATTCCAAGCAGTCACTAATTGCTGGGCTCTCCCCGTTTGCTGGGAGGTGACATAACAGCGGTGACTTTGTGTTTGAGCTCTTTCCCCCCTTGTGAGACCCAGGTTGTTCCAGCCTCTCCCTCTGCCAGAACAATGTTCTGCTGCCTTTCACAGAGCCCGAGTGGATGCACCAGTGAACAAGTAAAATGTTTGAACAAACCCAGGCCAGCATTTCACACCCTCCATCAGCCACTTCAATTAGCAAAGTCACAGCGGCCTCAGTTTTTCACATAATCCTTCTAGAAATGACTTTGCAAGAGCACATGTGAATATTTCCCTCCTGTCTGGAGGCATCAGAGGTGTTTCAGGGAAGGGAATTGCTCCACTCCCCTGTGCCGAGGTCAGTGATCCAGCACTGCTCCCTCACCTGCCCAGCAGGATCCCCTCCCACTCCACCAGCTGCTGCAGTCTGGAGAGAGCTGGGTGAATTACTCACTGTTTTACTGCTTTTCCTTCTCCTCCAAAAAAACAAATTTACAGCAAAAAAAGCGTAATTTTAAATCTCAGAAGAATCATTTCAATTACCTTATCTATAATTACATTCAGCCTTTTAACTGCTGATTACAAAGTATTTTTTAACTCTGTACTTAAAAGAAAAACGATTATTTTTACCTCCAAAGAACACACCCAACCCCCACTTATCTTTACACCTGCCATCAATTTGGTTCACTAATATTTATATTTCTGCTTGATAATCAGGGAAACATCCAGAGTGTTTTGCTTGCACTTAGCAGTGCCTGCAGCGAGAGGGAGGCTGATTCTAACAAATCCAATAATGAAGCCCAAAAGCACAGCAGGGAAGGACTTTGTGCAACAGCATCAGGCCACTGTCGAGTGTTAGTGACAAGGATCTTGAGCAGGAACAGGCAGCTGGGGGAGCTCTGAGGGAGCTGCTTGAACAGAAACACAGCGTGAGGCTGGCACGGGGAGGAAGAGCTCCAGGACAGGGAGCAGCAGCTCTCCTGACTCTTGTGATGGATGTGAGGCTGGAACTGCACGGTTTGACCTGACCTGAGCTCTGCTGGGGCACTGCCACCTCTCAGTGCCCTGACCTCCTTTCACAGATAAATGAGACTAAAAAAAAGAAATCTGTCACATTACAGTCATTAGTTGTTTTTACAGGGATGTTACTTCTGTGTGTTTTCAGTCATTCCCAGGAAAAAAAACCAAACAAATAAGATACTTTATTTAGTGTCTAACTGCAAGAAACAGCAGCTAAAAGTAGGAATTTGTGCCAAGATTGTTCCTCTTGCAAGAGCTCCCTTTGGATTTGTCCCTAACACACTGAACTGACTGATTCCAATGTGTAATGAAGATACGGGCAACAAAAGGAAACTCTGGGTTAAGGGAGCAAAATCCACATTTTCAGGTCAAATGCTAAAGGCTGGATCTCTCTGAAGGCACAAAATCCAACTGCTGAATTATCTTCTGTGTTCACCCTGAAGAATGTTTGGGACAGCAAATGTCACAGTGTTACCAGGAGAGTTCAATAGAGAGAATGGAAACAATCCAGCTGAAATAAACACTGGGAAACGTTATTTCTTTGTTTATTTGAGCAAACATAAAACTATCCATTGCAAATCTCATCAGGTTTGTGTCACTTTTGTTTCTATTATTAGGGTTTTTTTACCTTTTACCAAGTCTTATCTCCCAGGTAGAAGCAGGTAGAATGATCACTTCCTTCTTTAAATAGTGTTAGAAAGCCTCAAAATAACAGCAGAGCTTATTGGAATGGACACATGGAAACACAAGCTGAAGAACAATATAGATATATATATATATATTTCACACTATAAATATGTAAACATATTGAACCAAAAATAGGAGAAAGCTTTCAATTTTCCTTGTGCTTTTCCAGCAGGCAAGAGGCGGAATTTTAAGGAGATCTCTAAAGCATTTATAAAGGGTCAGTTTATTGGCTCAGGCTCTAGGAAAAAGGGATTTTTCTCTTTTAATTCTTGCAGTGTCCTGATTCTAACCTGAGAGCACAGAGGGATCCCAGCATGGCATCAATGCCATCCCCTCCCAGAAATGTGAGAGGTTAGGAAATACCTGTGTCCCTCAGGTGACAAATTTGGGTACCAAAAAGCTGCCACTAGAAGAGGAGAGAGCAGCCAAGGGCTGTGACTGATCCAGTGTCCTGAGGGGAAATGGAACTCTGAGATGATCCCTTACCAAGGGCAACACTGAGGCTCTGCAGGCTGAGAAGGTGAAGTTCCAAACACAGCTGTGGGGTTTGGAATTGTACCAGAACAAGTTCTTTGTGACATTATAGTCAAAGGCCACATTCAGGCCAAAAAATGGAAAGATTTAGTAAATACTGTTCACCTCTTAAAAATCACCAGGAGCAGCTGAACGGCCTTTGTGCTTTAAACTCCCTCGTACCAACTCCTGCGCTGGGACTTTCAGATCTTGGAATTGAATCTGTTGGAGCAAACCCTGTCCAGTCATTCCCAGCACTGCCTCAAGTTCCCTGTGGAGCCAAAGAGAACCGGTACAAACCTCACCCTGCCCAGGGGAAGCTTTAGGAGGGCTCTGTTCTGCAGGACCGCGGCGCTCGGAGCTCGTTGCCAGCCCTAGCACAGACACTGATGGAAACAGCTGGGGATGGATGAGGAACGCTCAGATGAGAGATACCAAAATGTCAGACAGCCTACCGACTGTTGTTGCCATGAGATCCAACAGTCAACATCAGTCTGATAAGCTATCCGACAGGATGGTACAGCCATGGCATGGCACGACGCTGGCAACACAACGGGCTCCACCAGAGCTCACCTGCCTCCAGCCCTGCCCAACCTGGCCCAAGAACAGCCTAAGCTCAGCTCAGCCAGCTCCTGAGAACGCTAATTAGGAAGGCAAATTAATTCTTGGTGCTTACCCCCACCCCCAGGATAAAAATAAAGAACAATTGTTGACAAGTGATGAGAGGAATGCAGGTACAGCAGCAGTGGGGATTGATGCACTAAGGAGGGAAGAGCCATTTTAGTATCAATAATTCTGTTCCTGTACATCACAACTGGCACATGTAACAGGTCTCACTTCAAAAGCATGGGGTTAAAGGTTCTCTAAAATTCTCTGCACCATTCCTGGGTAGACACAAAACCTGCTTTCATCTGGAATCTGAACTTTTCCCTCTCTTCTCCTCCACTGCCCACAGTTCTGGGCTCAGGGGCAAACACCTGAGCAAAATTTAGGATAACCAATCGTGTTGTCTATTTAACCTATTTATCTCTATTTAACCTATTTAAGCAGTGACTGTGCTTCAAGCAAGGCATGGCCTTCCTCCTCCCTTTGCTAAGCAAAAAGTTCTGAAGAAAAAAGAACAAAAAAAGAACAAAACAAAAAAAAGAACAAAGGGTTTGAGCACCATTAGTGCAGGAAGGATGAGCAAACATGCACAGAGCATCCAAAAGTGAGAGAGGAAAAGAAACAGCTTTAAAAGACTGACACAAGAAATTCTGGAATGATCATAAGATGACTTTATAAAGTTTTTATCTTAACTTCATTCTAAATATACAGAATAAAAAATGTTGGCTTCAGCATTTTGACATCAACCATCTCTGCTAACATCATGAAGTTGGAGAGGGTGGCTTTTCCAGCGTGCAATGCAATGGGACACTGGGAATTCAGACAGAACAGCCTTACCATGAGGGACATGCAACAGTTTGTACCCGACCTGTACTCAGTTATTTACATTTTCATGGTCTTGAAACTTATGGAAAAAGCAAACCAGCCACCCTTGAAAAGAAAACGTTACCCTCAGGTCAGTCTGAAGTTAAATCAGAAGATGGAGAGTATTAAATCATCAGTTTTGGAAGTAATTTGGATGGACAACATTTGTGTTAAACTCCATTTAACATCCCATTGTCCATCCTGTAAAACACCACCCAGACTCGTGAAGCATTTACACCTTACCGTAACATTTATAAGTTTGTCAATGAAACCGTTCTTCTAATATCCAAATTACTTTCAAAATGAGACAAAAAAAAACTTGTTAAAGAGTTGAAAATCGATGTTAAAAATTTTTCCCCCCTTTTGAATAATGCTGATTTTTAAACATATGAAAAGATGTGTCATTTCTCGTGTCTGCCAAAACCCATCCTGAGGGGTTTTTTCCCATTTTTTCCAAGCTCATTTGGTTTTTTCTTCTGAGTACATCTTCTGTTGCAGTCGCTTGGCATAGCTCTGGGCCATGGAGTTGATTATAGATAAGATAAAATAACAAACCATGACAATCACCAATTTTTCAAATATCCAGGATAGCCAGTTTTCCCCCTGAAGAGACAAAACAGAAGGAGGAGAATGAAGATTAGTGGACAGGACAATGGAGAGTTCTGGGTGAAAGGGGAAAGGCTGACCTGTCTTTATTCTGCAATTAATCGAATTAAAAGCAGGAACCAAGTGCGAGCTGACAGATTCCTGCAGGTCCCTTGAAAGACAATGCAGGAGGGGCTGCCAAATCCCTCATCATTCCCAGTGTGATTTGTCTGGATCATTCCCGAAGTGATTTATTATTCCCAGGAGTTTGGGCTTCGCTAACAATTCTTGGAGTTCAGTATTAGCAGCCCCTGCCTGTCACGTTCCTCGCAAATAAAACAATCAGGTGGTTGGTAAACAATGTGGATTTTTCCCTAAACTGCCTTTTCTGGGTTATCTCCCCACTGGGATCCCACTCTTTGGTGTCCCTGAAGTTCTGCCTCGGGGGTCGCTTCCAGCGTTTTTGCCGGGAATTCTCACGTTGTGCTTTTTGTCAAAGGAGGGCAGCAACGCTCTGCTCACAAATCCCTGAACATTTCCTGGCTCCTGCCAGAGCCTCCCCAGCTCCGGCTCTTTTGTGCTGAGAACCGGGCAAAGGGACATTTCCAATTACTGCACGTGAAATGTGACTCGGATTCACGGATTTTATCTCAAAATGCCTCAGCAGCCTAAAGAATTTCATGTCAGAGCTGCTCTGCCCCACTGAAAATTCAGGGTAAGTTTTTAAGAATACTTTTTTAAAATTTTTAAATACTTTTTTCTGTATCAAAGGACACTTCTGCCCCGTGTACCTGCTCCAAACACTGTAATTTCCTTTCCAAGACTAAAGTCTTGAGGATTTTATTTCCCTTACTGTCCACTGAGCCACAGATGCCACTGGCTCTGAAGCATCGGTGCTGCCCGGTTTGTTCCCATTTCACAAGGAAAGGCAACTTTTTTCTCCTTAAATTTAACTTTCCAAAGAGGCAGCTAATGCAGAGGCAAGACAAGCCACCGGGTTTGATTTATACTTTCATTTATTCTCCAAAGGATTCAAATGCAGTAGCATACAATTAACACTTAATTCCCAGGTTGCTTTTAAAATGAGAATTTTATCTATTCCCTGGGTCAGTGGAGATCAGAATGAGGAGTTACATTTGTAAAAGCCACAAGTGTAAGACAGGCAGGGAAGAGAAAAGTGAGCCTGGGAGGGAAAGAGAGTCTTACCTGTGGTACAGCACTGTCGGATTTGTGGTGAAGTTTTATCCTCTGAGCTTCCAAATATTCTTGAAATGGCTTCTGAAGAGAAGGACCTATACTCGGAATAGCACTGATGGAAAGTTCATCCCAGAGAACAAGATAAAATAGGGGAGAAAAAAACAAAAAACATTTTTTTTTTTAAACTTACCACTTTACCTAATCAGAACAAAGTTCAAGCTGAGCCTCCGCTCAGCAGAGAACTCGAAGCTACTCGAGAAAACAGAAACCCTCGAAATAAACCACATTTCATCTTTTGATCTGATACTTCGGGAGGGATGCATTTCCCCAGATCCTCAAAAAGTGCTTAAAAAGAAAAATATTTCTGAGCAAGGCAGCGCTGGGAAGAGAGGAGGAAGCCGGGAGCGGAGCATTTCCTGGGAGGCAGCAGCGCTGAGAACCCAATGAATGACTTGGGAGAAGTCCCACATTTATCAGCGGCAGTTCCTGTAAGAACTGGTTTGAACCGATTAATGAGGAAATGGCTGGGGCTCGTCTCATCCCTCGGTTAAAAAAGAAACTGCTCGCCCCAAGCCTCGCCCCTCTCCCGCTCGGAGCCGGCCCCTCTGCCCAGCCAAGTCCTTTTTAGGACAATTCCTGCGTCATCCCTTCCCAAAAAGAATGCGGGAGCGATCCTGGAGCGCCTCCCCCGAGCCGGGGGGAACAAAGGAACAAAGGAGCGGCTCCGAGCCCTGCCCGGCCCGGGCCCGGCTCCCGGGGCTCGCACAAATCCCCCCCGATCGCGTCCCCTCGGTGCCACCCCGCAGGACACCCAAACCCTGGCACTTGTCACAACCCCTCAGAACCTGCCCGGCTTCAAACACAAACCCCAAATGATCGGCAGCGACCCCACGGCCGGAGCTCCGTGGGGAGAACATTCCCCAAGCTGGATTCACCCCATCCTAACCCAGCCAGGCGCTTCTGAAGTGCAAAGAGAAGGGAGATTCTGATTTTTGGTTGTTTTTAAAGAAATCACTGTGGTCCTTCTACGTTAAAAAATTCACCTGAATGTTGATTATTCGGTTTTATTATATCCACTACTCCTGCTGCTACTCCAGGGAGGGCTTAGTAAGAGCCTCCATGCCCGAGATACACCAGGTGTACATGCAAGGAGTTGTACATTGTCCATCCTCCAGCAGCTCAACCCATTCCCCTCAGCCTCCTCATCTGACACCATATTCCCTTTTCCAGGCCAAAGCCCAATTAAAAAATAACAGCTTTCTAATTTTAGGGATTTATGAAAAGCACGAAACAAAGTGTCTCATTGTCCTCCAGTAAATCTATTTATTTCCTCCATGGCCGGGGGCAAAGGGAGGGTTTTTTGAACCCATTTCCCAGCAAAAGGTCGCTTCCCCCGTGATTCACCACCGGCTGAGGAAATTCAGACTGGGAAAAATTCTGGGAAAAAAAAAACCCAAAACAACCTGTGGAGTCCAAAGCACATCCCTCATCCATTTTACAGGAGATGTGTCGATGTTGCAGAGGATTCCCGGTGTTCCAGCAATGATTATTCCTGGGAAAAGCTCTCCCAGGGAGCGCGGCGCGAGTCACGCTCAGGACATGAGCGACATTTTGAGGTTTCTTTTCTTTCTCAAACAATTCTTGGGAGCCCTGAAGAGCGACTGGAAGGTAATGGTTTACTTTTGAACTTCTGCATGATTATGAAATGAGGAATATTTAAATGATGAGGGATCAATGATTAACAGGGTGGTGTTCGAATGACTCCGCTCCTCACCGAAAACTGAACTCCGTCAGTCCCCAAATTGAATTAAACCCAGAACAAAGACACAAAACCCAAGTTCAGAGACTTGAGGAGCTCCTGGTGCACCAAAACAATATTTCAAAAATTTTCTCACTAAATAATTCACTTTTTTTTTCCTTTTCTGGGCACGACTATTAGTTAAGGGCAAAAAATGAATTTTATCAAAGCAATTTTGAAGAACTGCAAGATCCTAAATGCAAGGAGCTCAGCTCCTATTTTTTCTACACCTGTAAAGACTTTAATTCTGAAAAAAATGTGCACAGATTTAAAGAAGGAGCAAAAAAAGCAGAGGAAAACCTAAAAAATCAGGAATCCACATGCAATTCTTGAAATCCCATCAAAGTGTTAATTAATGGTGCTTTTTTGAATAAAATTAAATCATTTAATCACCTGGTTATGTGCCACTTGATATCCAAAGGCATAACCTTAAATCTATAAATCTTTAAAATAATTTAATGTAATTAGAATTAAGGGAGAGTTCTGTGTCCCTGCAAACCTCAGAGATCCCTCGGTGCTGGTCCCAGGAGCAGGGGGGGAATTGGGGATGAATTTTGTGGGATTTGCATCACAATTCCTGCACTCAGCACCTCCAAAAAACCACAAATTTCCCGGGACTGGAGGAGGAAGATGCTGGGAGATAAACCCCGAATAATCCAAACCCAATTCCCTTCCTTCGGGAATCAAACCCATTGTCTTTTAAATCGAGAATATGGAAGGAGAAATTCTGATTCAGAAGTTGTTTTGATTCAGAAGTTGTCTTAGAAACTCTTAACGTTAAATACTAAATTTTCTTTTGGATTCATTCTGATTTTTTGCTAAATTTCGATATTTCACAGGGAGTTGAAACTGAGAACAACCTTCCCAAAATTGCAGTAGCCTTTGGTAATCCTAAATTCACTAAAATAATAATATTTCAGTCAAAACCATGATTTCCATTCTAATGGAAACACCCATTAAAAATTTGGATTCACTGGAAAAACACTCTTGGTGCCTGTTTTCAGAACAATTACCTGATATTTGTATCTAAACAGATGCACTTTTTAAAGCTACAATTTCTGTCTAAAAGACAAATTCTAAAGCTCTTTTCCAATAAATAAAACAAAACTCCCCATCTGTTTGAAGCACCACATGACAGAGATCCAGCAAAGTTGCTCAGGGATTCTTTTAAAAACTTAAAACTTAAAAATTTAAAAATTCAAAATTACACCAAGAACCTGCAGAGTCTGGCTCCAAAAACTCCCAGCCCAGTTACAGCAAATCTGTGTTTAAATTTATTAATTTGCTTTTCCAAGAACAACTGTCAACAGTTGCACCTCCAATGTCTTTCACTGGTCATTAAATGACTTTTGGGAAACTTTAAATCTGTTTAACAGAACCTTTGGAACTACAGAAAGATTTTTCTCAAAGACACCAGGATGAAGCATCAAACCCAGAGGAAAAAAAAAATTCTATTTTCCCTGGGCCAGCTTACAAAAATTAGGAAGTTATTTGATATTCCAGTCATCTGAGTTTTTACTAATATTAAAAATACTTATTTATAACTAATGATGGTATTTGCACTTCTGAAAGGCATCATTTTCATTTTACAAGGTATTTAGGAGCTCTTGAGTGACTGAAATCTCTGAGCCTGTGCTTTGAGAGGTTGGGAACACTCAAGGAATTAATTCTGCTAAATCCTGAAGTACAGATCTCTGGCCCCTCACTGTCACTGCACCAATATCTCACAAAAAATTGGTCATGCCATAAATTAGGAAATAAAATTCCCATTTTATCAAATCACAAATCACACATGGATATTTGTTCACTTTTCCAGAGAGAAATGTTAGAATTCACAAGTTTTTTCTGAAAAAAAGAAGCTGCCACTGTAGACTCAAATTTTGGGAATAAAACCATGGGATTTTTCATGAATGAAAATTTGAAAGTTTATGGAAGTTTCCCTTTTATTGGAGGCCTCGAACACCAAGTGATGCTGAAGCAGCTGATTAATAACCATGAGCTGTTCTTAAACTGATCTCAAAAAGATGTGAATGAGAACCTCAGCTCAGACAGCCCCGAGTCTGAGCCCTGGGAACAACTGGGATCCATCCCCATGGGATGCTCAGGAAACTGGGAGCACTGGGGGAGAGGAGGCACAAATACAGGAGTTAATTTAATTTAATTTAATTTAATTTAATTTAATCATGGAAATTCTAACCTGGAGGGAAAGCTCTGTGGGGGAACAGAGGGTGCAAACAAGGCTGGACACACCTGGGGAAGGTGATGCAATATTGAGTCACAGCCCCACTTTATGGATAATCCCTCCAATATTCACAATATCCCTCAGCTTGGAAAATCCCTTTCCCTCAGACACACTCGGGGCAAACACCAGCAGGTTTTGGCCAGATTTGGTTTTTTGGGGTGAAACAGCCAGAGAAAAAAATCCTTTGGGAAATGGCACCACAATTGCAAATGAAGACAAGAGGACACAGGAGCAGCAAACCCCGGTGGGTTTGACACTGCCCAAGCCAGGGATGGGCTCCTCCCTATCCACACCTTCAACTCATTTAGAATAATTTATTTCAATTAGATTATTGACAGCCAGGCCAGAGGGGGAAGGCAAAGGCTTTCACCTTCCCAACATTTATGGAAAACATTAAATAATCCCACCAACACCAATTGTATAAGATTCCCATTTCTCCATTCCCCTATGAGAACACAAGAAAAATCCATCCTGCAGCTCCAAAGCAATAAAACATTTAGGAACAGGCACCGAATTTTAATATTTTAGTATTTAGGGTATTTTAGCCACCCCTCCCTCAGAAGTTCCACTCCAGCAAGGTGGTATTGACCTCTTTGGAAGTCAAATATTTTCAAAACCATTGAAAAATAAATTCCAGTGGAAATATTTTTATGCCACTGGCCAATTAGCAAAGCTGATTTCATTTGCATAACGTGTCCCTTGTCTCAACAGGGCACCTTTCTTCCTGTGAGCCCTCTGAGCCTTCAATGGTTAATTTTTTTCCAGACAGTGATCTAAACTGGCTCAACGGTTAGTATTTTAATGAGCTGTCATTTCCTGTGCTGATAAAGATTCTCACAGTATTTAAACCATCCACTTCCCTGAGGCTCCACCACCAGCAGGACCCTGCAGTGACTCAGAGGGGCTCAGCCTGAGCCTGACTCAGCCCTGGGAGCTGGGGCTGCCCAAAACCTGCCTTGGGTTTAGGGAAACCTGGGGCTGCCCAAAACCTGGGTCAGGCTTAGGGAAACCTGGGGCTGGGGCTGCTCAAAACCTGTGTCAGGCTTAGGGAAACCTGGGGCTGCCCAAAACCTGCCTTGGGCTTAGGGAAACCTGGGGCTGGGGCTGCTCAAAACCTGGGTTAGGCTTAGGGAAACCTGGGGCTGCCAAAACCTGAATCCTGGGAGTTGGGACTGACCAAAACCTGAATCCTGGGAGTTGGGACTGACCAAAACCTGAATCCTGGGAGTTGGGACTGACCAAAACCTGAATCCTGGGAGCTGGGACTGACCAAAACCTGAATCCTGGGAGTTGGGACTGACCAAAACCTGAATCCTGGGAGCTGAGGCTTCCCAAAGCTGGACCCAGCTCCCTTTCCAGCCAAACCTGGGCTCTCCAGCCCCTGAGGAGCAACCAGAGCCCCCAGCTCCCAGCACCACCCTCGGCCTCAGCACAGCTCTGGAGCTGAGCTGTTTTCTGTGCTCACAGCTCTGAAGTCGCAGAAAATAAATCTGGTTTATGGTCAGGGTCAACAGGAAGGTTTTGGGATTAAAAGGCTCCTTGGCAGCTTCATTTGCTTTATGAGATGAGGAAAGGAAAGATCTTGGTGGAGGTTACAAAGCTGAAATGGGCCCAGGTTTGACGTGGTTTCCACCTGAGCCACGCTCCAATGCCCAGGCAGTCCAGGAGGCTCCAGGGCTTTCTTCCTTGGGACATTCTGTAATGTTAAATCAATGCTTTCAAAATTCAGAATTGCAACATCTCTGACCTGCCTTCCTTAGCTCTGCTCACTGCTGCTCTTTGGAATGAAACTTCTGCTTGCTTTTTAAAGATTCTTTTTTTGTTGTTGTTTTTAACTCAATTTTGGGGAAAAAAACCTCCTGCTTATTCAGAGTTAAATCCTTCAAGCCTTTTGCAAATAAACTCTTCTAATTCTGTTGTGATCCACTGGAAGGCTTTCAACACCAAAGCTCCTCAAGTTTCAGCCCTGTCTGTCCCTTTCAGGGCACTAAAGCCATTTTTGGAGCTGCTCTCTTGTGCTCAGAACACGTCCCCCAGGTTTCTGATGGACCTGTGGCAGGAAGGTTGTTGAGTTTAGAACCAACAATGGCAGAGCTGTTGGTTTAACCTTCCAAAATTGCTCCCAGGAGCTTGTGAAGCCACTGCTCAGCTCTTCCACCCCAGGACAAGATTTCTGGTTGTCCTTTTATCACTTCTTGCCTTGCGTTCTAAAGAAATAACCTCAACCTGTATTGTAAATTATTTTTGACTAAAAAAACCCCAACCATCTTTAAGCAAACTTTCCAGTTACCTCAGCCATCATGATCTCATTTGTGCTTTTTTGGTGAAAGGAACACCACGCTCCCTTTACCAGCATCAACTGAGATTAAGTTGTAAGCAAAGAATTATGGCACAAGAAATAGCAACAAACTGGTTTGTCCAGGCTTCCAGTACCTGTGACCAAAAAACTGCTTTTCTTTCAGCTGTGCAATCACTCTCAGTGCCCTGCAGAGCTGGGAAGAGTGGAAAGCTGTTCCACAAAAACCACTGGGTTAAGGACACTTCAGGAGCACTGCTATTTTTGGGTGCATTTTGCAGAGTTTGTTGGATTCTCAGAGGTTACACCCACGAGAAGGGACTTAAAAATCAAAGTAGTAAAACCTCACTGGCTTCTGTTTTAACTCCAAATCAGTTTATTAACTCAGTAATTACCTGAGTCTTTTAGAAGTACCAAGGCATCAGAGAGGCTGTGGCTGCCTCATCCCTGGAGTGTCCCAGGCCAGGTGGATGGGGCTTGGAGCAGCCTGGGACAGTGGAGGGTGTGGGATGGGACTGGATCAGCTTTAGGATCCCTCCCAACCCCATCCATGCTGGGATTCTGATTTACAGGTAGGAATTCACTGCTTTTGCTGTAGGATCCACCCCTGAACCTGAGCACCTCTTCCAGGAACAACCCCAGAAGCTCCAGCCCAGGAGTTCATCATTAACCACAGCCAGAGGGAATCTGTGACAGCAGATTTTCTACCTAAAAAAAAGTTGTGTTTTATTTATTTTCTTTTTCATTCTGACCATTTCCCACCAGAATGGATGGGATGCTGTGTGCTTTGAGAACTACTTCTTCAGTAGTTTTCTGGGAATTCTTAATCCACATTTAAATCTGCCACTTCCCAGAAAGCATCATCCTGCTCTGAAGCACTTTGCAGGGTGTGACTTCACAAACAGCCCTGCAGCTGTAGGTAAAAAACAGGAATGCAAAGATGGAGCAGCCAAAAAACCCCACAACACACACAATAATTAAATATTTGAATAAAATCAGCAATAAACTCTTGTTGGAGTGACAGAATCCAGAGCATCTTCCCTCACCAAAGCTCAGGGAGCACAGCCTGGGGGGAGCAGGATCCTCTCCCAGCACTGAGGGAACAGCTCAGAGCAGGAGCTGGTGGAACAGGCTGGTAATTCCCAGCCCCAGCGACTTCCAGCACCTCTGGAAATCCTCCCCAGCTTGGATTTCCACCTCACACCAAACCCACTTCTCAAACCCACTTATCTCCCTCACTCCCAACAAGGTTTGTTGCCACCACTCACACTCTGTTCTGCTTTTGTTCTTCCACCAAAAAAATCTACAAAAATTTAAATTTTTCTGTGAACAGCTTCTTAACTTCCTGCCGTGTTTCCTTTTCCATTTCCTTTTTTATTCAATCAATAGAAAAAGTATTTTATGATCTGTTTGTAATGGAGACCTAGACAAAACTGTAAAATCAAATTAAATTATATTAAAGCAGCCTGGTTATGGCAGGCTCAGTGAGGGACCCAGCAGCATCCAGTGACAATAAAGAACAAGGTCTGCACATGAATCAGTTTTGCTTTTTGACTAAAAAAATCACAAAATTGTCAAGAAATTCTTCCTGGTTTATAAAATCAGATATTCTCAGACTTTATCTCACAACTTAATCTTTTGTCTAGGTTCCATTTATCCTGGATATCAGTATGTTCATTATTTTCAGCCATTGTGCTCAGATATTTCCTATTGTTTAAGAGCAACAGCCCAGACAAAGAAAGTCTAAAAGTCATTGTGGTGGATAGAATTTGATTAAAATAAAGTTACTGACCATTAAACAGAGCTCTGTTTTAATTCAATAATAGGGCTTTTAGAGCAAGGTATTGTTTAACATGTTTGAGGCTCCCCTCTAACAGAAATTGATGAGGTAATGCTGGAGACAGCTTGAGAAAAGTCAAGGATACCGGGACATTCCAAAAATCTCACTGTCTCCCAGGAACATTTTTTAACTCTGACATCAACCCTCCAATAAAACCTGAATCCAGCAGAGCTCCTGTGAATGCATTCGAAGTAATTCAATGCAAAATTATCTCCAAGACAGATGAAGTAGGAAAAATCTACTGGGTTTGGCTCCAAGCATCCACAGGAGAGTAAATCCTTGGAAATGTACCTGAGCTAGGGGCAGATCAAACTGTCTGGAGTGATTGATGCTGAGAAAAACTCAGGATGCTTAAAAGAAACCACGTTTTTCTCTCTCCCTCCCTTTTTAAAAATAATGTTAATTTTGAACATGAAACAGTTATTAAGCAACAAATGAATTTTGTGTTTTGGTACAGAGTAGAAGATCAGGAATAATAAAGCCAGGATTTGTTTCATCAGTGAAATGCCCTGCAAGGTTCTTCTGAGATTCCTTTTCTTTGTACAGCATCACTGCTTGGAGTTTTGTTTTAAAAGGAATTATTTCCAGACATTCCTCCCCTCAAACTTTTCTTGAGGCGTGTGGCTTTTATGTGAAAATAGTCATTACACTGTGGACAGCCAAATATCCATTTACCTCAGAGAAGAAACCTTGGAAAATCCAGAACACCTTAAAATTAATTTTATGGATTTATATTAGGTTGGATTAATTTTAGTTTAAAAAAACCCAACCCAAACCTTCTCAAAATCAGGACACTTTATCCCTTTCTACTGAATTTAACAGAATGGGGATCAACCCCCCCCCACCAAATTTCTCATTCTGATGTTTTATGAGTGATTTGATGTTGTAAATGTGTAAGGTACTTCCAGTTAAGGAGGATGTTTATTGTCAACCTGGAATGCTGCATAAAATCTCAGGTTTTTAAAATGGAATCACAGAATTCTATGGTTTGTTTTTTTTCTATAAATATAATTTTCTACAAATGTTCTCATTTTTTGCCATAGGATCCCACTACATCACTGCAGAAAATCCAGGGCAAACATGCCATTTGCAGCTAGAAATGTAGGGATCTGTGAGTGGAAGAGCTGAATCTTGGTTTGGGGTGAAGGTTCAGTGCTGATCCCACAACCCTGAGCCTCAGGGCCAGCAAAATCCTCCAAGGCCTGGGGGAAGGAGCTGCAAGTGAGACCCAAACCCTGTGTGGGGCAAAGCCTGGAACAAAGCACAGCCTCAGCACATCCCAGCTGCCTCCTCCAGTATTTTTCCACTTAATGGGTGCAGGTATTAATTAGTGAGCTGGGGAATTACTCACCCGATGAGGGCCACCATCTGCTCCACGATGTGTTTGCTGAAGGTGATAATAACGAAGAGTTTCTGTGGGAAGGAAAGAGCAGTCACAGAAAGGCTGGAGCCCAGGGGAATCACAGACACTGGGGGACACTTTGTGTTCCTTCCCAAACAGCTCCTCCCCAGCTTTCCCTCCTCTCCTCTTTAGTTTTCAACATTCTCCTCAAAAAAAGAAAAAAGCTGTTCACTTTCTGCCTCTGTTTTCTCACAGTTTGTATTTCTTGCAGTGTTTCTGTAGCCTGGTGCTGCCCATTCTCATCCTCCCCAAACTCCCATTCCCAGAAGCTCAAGGTCATTTTACTCCATCAGCAATGTTTGCATGGAAAAACAGCCAGAGAAATTCACAGCCCCTCACACAAACACCAGGCCTTCCAGATCACAGAGGGGAAAAATAATGTGTGTTAGTCCCGTGATTCAGGCAGAAACAACACAAAAATACTCAGTGAAGAACAGAGGAAGAGCCTTTGGGCACCTGTGAGACTGTGATAAAATCACAGAATAATCACAGTCCTAACCCTAAACCAAAATGTATCCAAAAGCTTCATAAAAACAACTTCCCAGAGTACTATTAAATATAAAAATCTAACCTAGCAAGTTCTGCCCCTAAATAGAAACCAAACCTGTAGCCATGAAGCTAAAATTCCAAATATAATATTTAATCATATTAAAAACTATTAACATATTTTAATAGTTTCTCAACCTTACAAGATAATTTTAACCTTACAAGAAAAAAGTCCATGATTTATCTGATGCAATTTTACGGAACAGAACCACTCTTAATTTCTTACTAACCACAAATTCATTAACACTAGTTGTTGTTCTAATGAAAATTGGAATGAAAAAAGGAAATTAAATAAAATTGACACAATTTTCCCGGGGTGGCCACTGCACCAGTCACTCACTTCCTGTCTGAACATTGCATTAAAAGCCTTTTCCATGACTCTCACATTTCCTAAATTCCAAATTCAGCCAGATCACTCCAAAAAAATCAAGGTTATTGCACAAGGGTGTGCTTGAAAAAGAGAATTCTAAAAGCTGAGCCTATTACAAAATCAGATGATTTACCAACTGTACAAGGCACTAGGAAATGTTTTTTCACTTACATGGGATCTGAGTGTGGGGCACTATAAATTACACAGATAACACTGAGGTAGCTGAACAAGGCAATTAAAATAATAAAAGGAATATTAATCTAATATTATTTCACTTTTCTGTGCTGCCAGAACACATTTTAGCAACACACATATTTAAAAGCAGAAGAAAATTCAGATAATACAAAAGTAAGTGTGAGAAAAAGTTGTTCTATCCCAAGAAATGGAAGAATTTCCAAATCTATTTATTGTTTTCTGTTTAAGCACTGGGCAAAATAAAATAACCATTTAAAAAATAATGGGAAGAAAAAAACCTTGTGTTTAGGGCAAAATAAAGATTTTAAAGCAGCTTAATGAGGCCATACCACGAATTATTTTATATTAAAAGCTTCTGCTATTTTGTTGGGAGTCACAGCAGAGATTTCCAAACAACAGAGAAACAGGCACTGCAAAAACCCAAACTCAGCTGAAAACATCCCAAACAGAGCGACGTAGTTCATGCTACAGCCCTGACCACACCAGAAAATCCTCCAGAGAATCAAAACTTCATCTCTCCTTGGACCAGGGTGACGCATTCACAAGCAAAACTCAACATTTTGTGAAAACAACTGGATTGTCAAAATCAGCACATCTGGCACGGCCCCGAGCGAGCAGGAAAAACGGGGCCCACCAGAGCCAGGCCCTTTCCAAATGACCTGGAACACCAAAAATCACTGCCCCAGCCCCAAAACTGAGGCAAATCTGCCCAAACTGGGCTGTCCCAGCCCCGTGGGGCTCAGTGGGGTTTTCTCACTGAGCTAAAAAGGGCATTTCAAAGTGCAAAGGAGTGTTTGCTACCAAAAAGGCCAGTTCAGTGTGAGTGGAGCCCTGGCAGTCTGGTAAAGGCAAGGTAAATACCTTGGCTAACCACCAATTTCCTGAGCCGGTCAGCAGCTATAAATTACTCACTTGCCTCAGTTTGGAGGAGCCCAGCAGCGCCTTTATTGTAAATCCCTTGCACCAAATTAATTTCCATTACTTAGGAGACTCCAGGATTCATTCCCAAGGAACACAGTGGAACAGGCAGGGAAAGAATCAAAGGTTTCACCCTCTCCAGCCCCGAGGGAGGGGCAGCACTTGCCTGGATGTGCATTTTAATCACGGCTTTTCCAATCAAGGTTGCACCGAAGAACGTCCAGAAGGGAACCAGAAAGTGGCCACAAGTTATCCCAGCCAGGTCAAACAGGGGGTTTGGGATCTGTGGAGTGCAAGGGAAAGAGGTTCAGGAATTACAGCACACATCAGATGGACAGGAACACGACAGACTCTGAAATTTTGAAAAATGAACAGTTTCCCCTTCTCCAACTTGATCCAAAACTCTTGTGTCTTAATAATTACAAAAATGTTGATGTCGCACCACATAACTTAAGTCTCTGGGATTCAGCTAGACAATGTCCCAGACAATTCCACTCTCATGGTCCCTCCTTACCCCTGGATCCTGAAAAAAGCTAATGAAAAGTTTTCCATGTGAAATGCACAGAAACCACAGCAAAGCCATTTTGAGTGATTTATCAAATTTTCTCTCTGACAAGCACATCACTCTTGGAAGCCAGAGTTCCAACTGATCCCCAGTGATTTCCAGCTGAGAAACTACATGAAAAACTGGCATTTATAGTCATATGTATCCAGTTTTAAAGCACTGATTAGATTTTATTAAGCATATGCATTTCATTTAAAATTAAAAGAATTTTTTATTATTATTAAACTGCTGGCCTGACTTTTTGTATTGTGATACTATCTGTAAAATATTTTTGAAATGAAACCAAGGAAGTATCTGAATTCCAACCTTTCCCTCTCAGCCTGGAGCACAGGGGCAGTGTCTGAGCAGGGTCACTCCCAGGAGCAGCGTGGGGTGACAAACTGCAGCACTGCCGGTGTTTTATGACTTAAAGGACGAAATAAAGAGTGCAGATTGGGAAAGAATAAAGCACATTCTGCCACCAAGCCTGCAATCTGTGAGAAAGGGTTCAGTGGACTGTTGGAGAGCAGCAATTCAGATTTATGAGCAGCCACAACAGCACCTGCAGAGGAAGAAATGTGAAGCGGGCTCTAAGGCTGGCCGGAACGGTCCCTGAGCAGGCTCCACCTGGGCAGCTGCTCTGGGCACAGGAGCTGGTCAATGATTGACTCCCTCCTGCTCCTGGGAGCCCAGGCTGCTCCAGATCTCCAGGGTGTTCCTGGCTGGCTGCTCCCAGGGTTTCTTGTCGGTTCACTTTAATCCCTGCAGAGGGTTTGGGGCAGGGTGCTGTGGGTACAGCACACCGCGGGCACAAGTTACTCAGCACGTCCCCAGGAGGGTGGCTGAGCAGCCAGCGAGGATTTCTCTGTGCTTGTTACTGAAAATTGCTTAAAAAAATTAAAAGACAAGAGGGAAAACTCTCACAAGTCACAGCGAGGAACTTGGAGGCTGATTCTTGTTTTGTTCCTTCCCCAGAGCTGCCTTTATATAGAAATAAACTCCAGACAATCCTGACTTCCTTATTGCCACCAAACAACATGACAGTCAGTTGACTTCACTGGGTAAACTTGCAGAATATTAATTTCCATTTGATGGTGTTTTTACAAAGCATTTGGAAGCCACCACTTGAGAGACAAGGACCCACAGCTGGGACAGTCATTACCACTTCACCAGCAAGTTCTCCACTCGTAAAAAACACATCAAATCAAACTCTGCCTAAAATCCAGAAGGAAGATGACCATTACAAGGGAGACACCTGGCAGAGCAGAGAGAAGCAGGGAGAAACCCTGAGTCAAAGCCCCTGGGCTCATGGGGGCACAGCCAAATGCAAGGAGCACACGTGGGGGGCTCTTTCCTTCCCCTTCCTCACCCAGAGGTGCCACACAAAGAGACAGCTCTGCATTCCTGCTTTTCCAAGGCCTCTGGAACCTTTCACGTCTCCATTTCTCCTGCAGCTGTTGTGTGAGCACATTTACAAACCCCCAGGTGTGCCCTGGTGGCTCCTCATCCCTCCCCCAGCCCAGCTGCAGCTCAGGGCCTGGGCAGCAAAGTGGGGAAGAAGTTAAGCAAATGTTTAAATATTACTAAGCAGGAACTCCGGGGGTGTTTACAGCACCTCTCGTGTTTACCAACTCCTTCCTCCTGCTCTCCATTCCTCCACCTTGCCCCGTCACTCATCCCTGCCACCTCCAAGCTGTGGTGGTGACAAGGACAGGGAATAGCTGGGGCAGGGATGTGTCCCAGGACTGAGTCAGAGCAGGGACAGCTCCTGAGAGCTCCCTGGCTGGGAGGATTTAAGGAGCAGCTTGAAGGCTACGACTCTGCTCTAAACATTAAGACATTTGAAAGGATTAGTGAGCAGGAGCTTTATGTCAGCAAGTGTAATCAGATTAATTCTAACACAGGTTACCCACATTTGAGCAAGCAGTTGGCTGTGTCATCTCTACAGTTTAGGAAACCAAGAGATGCTGGACAAGTGTGGAGTGAAAGCCTCAGCAGCTGGGTAATGTGGTTATTCCAGAAAAATGGGACTGACACAGTTTGTGTGTGGGATGGAGAACAAGGCACACCATTCCTACCAGTTCCAGAGAGATTTAAACCTCCAGTATTATTTTTTTTAATTCTGAAAGAAGAGCATTATCCTACTCAAAACTAAAATAGCATCACTGGAGATGCTCCTTTCACCTCTTGATTAAAAAAGCCATGAGCAGTTTGTAGCTCCACAGCCACAATTGAAATTTGTTTCTTTTTCTGTCCTCTCTGGTTCCTGATGACCCAAAGAACAGATTTGGGAGGACTGGAATGGATGAACACCCTAACCAGGATTTCTGCAGGTGGTTTTCTACTCTCCAATCCATCACACCTCTGGATTTGAGGATGTCAAGAATGTCAAATACATCAGCACCTAAAGAAATCATAACACAATTCCAGCAGATCTTGTTTCCCTAAGCACCACAGAGATCACAGAAACTGAAAACAAAAATGAATTCCATGGCAAGACATCCAAGCTGCAGTTTGTGCCCATAAATCCCCCTTTTCCTGGGAAAAACTCACCGAGGCACAGGCCAGGATCCCAAAGAACCCAACCTTCTGCACCAGGTTCTGCACTGCCAGTTTAGCCCGGGAAGCAAAGTCCTGCAAACAGGAAAACAAAGTTATTAATGAGGAAAACCCCACCTGAACAGAGCTCAGAAGGTGTGTGGTCTCCAGGATTTCCTAACTAGGAACTGGGAGAAATTTTAAAGCAGAAAGGCCAGTTTGAAACCCTGAGTTCAGAGGGACAATTGTGGTGCTTGGGGTGGAAACCTTGAGGAAATTCACTGAGATTTGTCTTTGCAAACCCCGTGAGAGGCACTTAAGCTCCCACTGCTAAGGAAAATGGTTTTCCAGTATTTATTTCCCCATATCTTTGGAATGTCAGTGCTGCTTATACCTTAAACAAGCAGAGGGAATCAATTCCTCCAGTGCCATTTTCAGGGGTAAAAAGGAACTTTCTGAGAACAGAAAGAGCACAATAATCCCATTATATCCTTAGATCTGTTCTCCCAAACTCAGGATCTCAATCAAAACAGCCAATTCCAGGCACAGCCTCCAACAGACTTGTAAAATTCATTAAAATCCATAAAGTTGAGCCTAAATTACTTTAAAAGCAGGGAAGGTGCAGCCCCTGTGACTGGAGCTGTTCTGTACAAAGCTGCCTCCTTTTATTTTGTGATCAGTCCTTACTCCTGAGACTCAAAATTTGCCAAACACCCAGGAAACCCCTTAAAAAGCAAAGATAAAAATTCTCACAAGCAGTTTCTTTGAAAGTGAGAAGAGAATTTACAGGAGATAAAATTCTTTTGAAGCAAAACTGCCCAGAAAAATAAAAGCAAGGTCAGTGCTCCCTACTCAGGCTTGGCCACAACAGTTTCAGAAAGATGGGAATCCTTGGGAATAGCAAACATTGAAAAATAATTATCCATTCCTTTTTAAAAACCTACAAGTAACTATAAAATTCTGATTTTCCAGGAGCAATGCAATAAATTACACAAGGAAATTATTTTAATCAATAATTAATGGTATTCTAAATTCCACCCTTTACTACTGAATAGTAGAATGCAGAATATTATTAATTATTGATTAAAGCAACTGCAGGGTAATCCAGAAAAATTACATTTATGCAATTTTAACTTTGTTACAGTTTTGCTGAAGCCTTAAATACTACACACCAAAGAAGGAAAACTACAATTATTTTACAATGTTCTTGCTTATTACTCAAATTTTGAGCTGTAAAATTGACAAAATTTTCCATGGCAGATTAAAAAAAAATAGATCTGTGATGAAACATTTGCTTCTTTTTACATCCCTTTTTCAAGTAGTAGCTTTTCTCCATTACTGTGCTTTCAAACATTTAAATTCTCAATTTAAAAATCAAATAAACTCCAAAACCCAATTATTATTCTAGTCAGAATAATTCTATTTATTGTATTTAATGCCTGGAAAAATAAATGAAAACTGAAAGAAAAATGCTAAAGAAATGAGATTTCCTAAATCTTTCAGGAGGACATTTTTAACCACAGGGAAATATAAAACCCCTCTAGAATATCCTATAAAGGTGAATTTCCACACTTTGAGCAGGAGTGAGACCTTGGGCTCATAATTACAAAATGGAAGAGATAAAATATTCACTTTTTTAATGAAAATTTTCCCTGATATTTTCCCATTGAACTCGTAGGATCCCCAGAGCACACGAGGGATTAAACCTGCTCCCAGTGAGGCTGACACCAAACCCTCCAGCTTATTCTGATAGGAAACAATCTGGAAAGTAAAACTGAATTTTATGTTTTGTTTTGTTTTGTTTTTTTTCATTAAAAGAGCAAATTCTGACACAAATTGTTATAAACAACAAAACACAACAATTTACTGAAGACCGAGCCCAAAAATCTTGCGACATCCAGGGCACTTCCTGCTCCAAGCCCAATTCCCTCGTGGTTATTTCCAAGGAAACAGAACCCAAAAAGGGGATCCCAGCTCCAGTGGGACCCTCAGGATTTGGGATGGGCTGACAGGGGTGGAGGGAATCAAATCCCCAGGATTTTCCCCAAGGAAAACAACAACTCTCCCAATTCCCCAAGTGAAAATCAGTCTGTAGGACTTTACAAATTCATTTACACCAAAAAGTTCTAAACCAGATTTTGTCCTTGGGAAAGGTGTCCTGAAATAGTTCCCTCCTCAGGGATTTCTGGAACACAGCTCAGTGTGGCCAGGACATTTGCAGTTCCTGTTCTCTCCCCTATTTCCCAAAGCTCACGGGGTTGGAGCAATATTTTCACTTTTATAAAGCCAATAAATATTTTTTCCTCGCAGTTCCATAAATCTGATGGCAAAGTATCTTTAAAATAAAACACTCCAAGACAATTATTCAAATGGCTTCATGATTTATTTGCATGGAAGTTGTTTCTATTCTGATTTTAATTTATTCCCCCATTATCTTTTACTGTGTTGCTAATGCACTGTTGTATTCATTTTCACAAGCTGGAATTGGAAATAAACTCTCTAGCAAATGAGACTAATAAACTAATACTTGCAGCATGGCTGCTTTAATAAAATATATTATTATAATTATATTTAAACTGACTCTATTAACTTAGGGTAAAGCACAGTGCACCATTTTAAACCAAATTTCTTAAAAAGAACCAGCTTCCCTCACTCACATTTCTCAACTACAAAATTCAAGGCTGCCTTGAAACTAATATTTCCCCTCCAGCTAAAAACATATAAAACATAAGAAAGCTAATAATGAAGGTCTTTAAAAAAAGTTTAACAAGTTTGCTTCAAAAAGAACCCCAAACCAAAACCAATGTTGGAGCAAATTTTCTCACCTTATTAATTCATAACTTCATTTTTTGAAGTTATTACTCAGCTTTCTTTGTTAAGTTTTGGTTTTACATTGTCTATCACAAAGTACTTCATGGAAAGCAAAATTTTAAAGTCTAAAAATTTCACTCAAGAACTTGTAATTTGTCTTCCTTTTTTCCAAATTTTCTAAATAAGCCAAAATTAAAGATTTTTTTTTGGTACCTATTTTCTATGATCTAATGTAATCACAGCTATGAAAAATTTGCAGGGTAATAAACCTTCAAGGGTTGCAACAAAACTACAAATTCCAGCCTCAACATTTACTCTTTGAAAACAAGTTCAGAACTATTTCTCTTTGGTTCCTTCCTTAAAGTTTGTTTGACAAATCTTTGCGACATCTGCAACAATAAAAAAGCCTTAAAAGTTTCATTTCTCTGAGAATACAATCCCCAGTTTCACAACTTTTACCTATTTCACAACAAATTTTTTTTTTCTTTTCTAAAGCCTGCACGGGGAAGAATCTTTTCTCTCCATGTTTTAAGCATTTGAAATAAAAGAAAATAACTTTTATAACTTACTGATTTAAAAAAATATTATTATTTATTGCTTTAAAAAATATTATTATTTATATATATTTATATATGAAAAGAGACAAAAGTTCAGCTACTTACAGGCAAACCATTTTCCCCCCAAATTAAAGTTTCTAGACTGGACTGGCCTCTCAGCTAATTGTGATTCATTCTTTATAACATTTCAGGATGCCTTAGCTCACTGTGTCCCTTTCAAAGATGATTTATTTTTTGGGGTTTGGAAATAGATTTCCTGTGAGTGCCACAGTGCAGGCAGAGGAAGGTTAAATGATTAAACATGACTTCATTGGGTTAATCATCAGATCCCAAGAACAGGGCTGGAACAAGAGGCACGGAAAGGTCAGGGATGATTCCCCAGGCCCAGCTGGCAGCTCGGGGTGGGGGAATTGTCCTGGATCTGCTCAGCCTCAGGAAAAGGGAATTTTTCATCATTTGACTGACCCCAGTGGCTCCATGGGACAAAAAAAATTCCCAAATTTCCAAACTGAAAGGGATGGTAAAGAGAATTTCCATGTTAGGCCAGTGTTCCTTTTTAGATGGGCCCTGTGGAGCAGCCCTGTGTAAATGTGCACCTTTGATCCCTGGAAAAGTCCTTCCTGAAAGACAGAATGGACAACCTTGTCTAAGCTACCAAGTTTTGTCCCTCTGTTTTACTTGGTTTCCATTTTTAATTTAATCTCTCTCTCTTCTTTGTCCTTGCCCTGAAAAGTTGGTGAGCTCCTCTGAATGTGAAGGAAGAACAAGCTCCTCACCAGATTCAACTAACAAGCTTGAGGAAAAAAAAAATCATTTAAATGAATGTTTTTTTCCTCTTTTCTCTCTGTAACAGAACACTCACAATTAATTGTTCCCACTGAAATTGTGAAGCCTCTTTTTTCTCACTCTGGCTGATTGATCCACAGGAGTAGTTGGAGGTATCCAAGGAGCTCTGAATAATCAGAGTTGGACTGAATCCCACAGAAAAAACCTGTAACACTTCCCCAGCTCTGCTCTCTGAAGCCTGCACAGATTATGCAATGTGACAGTTCATTTTCAAACAGTTGCAATCAGATTTTAGGAGCACTGAAAAACCAACAGCTCCCATCACATCCCAGCTCAGTCTCTGAAAAACACGATCCAGATCCAGATTCCAGGGATTTCAGGCCTAGAAAAACTTCTCTCCCATTTATTTTCTGCTGTAAATACCTCAAACACTGTACAAATACTTTGGTAAAATTGGCAGCTTTAGCACAAAGATGGAGTAAATTCCATCCCAAGTTCTTGGTGTAAATTCCCTGCTCGTGAGGTCACACAGGGCCTTAGGCTGGGATCAGGGGAAGTCAGGGATGTATTGATGCCACAGATATTCCTCACCTGGCAGATGGTGGCCTAGAGAACTTAAAAATTTTTCTAGAAGGCCTGGAAGGAGGTACCCAGGATTTGTAACTCTGACAGAGAACAGAGGCATGAATGAAAAAAATTAGAGGACATAGAGATCTGAATGTGTCACACCTTGATGGCTCTCCAGGAGAACCCTGGAACAGCTGGAGAGAGGGAAGTTCATCCTCCTGCAGATTCTCCAGGCCAAATGTGTCCCTGGTGTGTGATCCCTCAAGATTTGAGCATTATTTCTATTATTGGTATAACAAAAAGGTTTAATTATCCAGATAATCATCTGAAGTGGAGAATATTTTTTTCCCCCCAAAGACTGAAGACTGTGTATGAAGCTACCATTTAGATCACCAAAATTATATAGTCCTTAACATTCAAAGAGCTGCCTACAAAGACAGTGCCCCTCTTTATGTAAAAATCCCAGTTATGTTAAAAATGAGCTGCACAGTATTTTGTTTCTTCTGGCTTTCTGTTACAACACAATGGAATCAAACACAACTTATGGGAGAATGACCATTTGTGGTCAGGCAATGGATTCCAGGATTTCAGAGGACTGGGAGGAATTATTAACTCCCTGGAATAAAGCATTGACTGCAGGGGAGCAGCTGCAAAGAAGGCAGAGAGGTACCTAAGGCTGGGAGGTCACAACCACATCCCTGCAAATGGTTCAGCACTCACTGACCAAAACCCACTGCTCAACCCACCCCAAAATACCAAAAGCAACAAATCCCAGAAGTAAATTACAAACAGGAATATTGTGATAGCAGCTCATGGATCTTTGTTTCAGCGTTCTCCAAAATATTTCCAGTTAAATGCAAAGGGGCAAACTAAAAGGGGATGTTTCCATTTGATGTCTGAAGAGCAGGGGGTGTGAGGGGTAAGGTTTAAACTTCCCACCCAGAAATCTGGGAAAGAAAGATCCTGTCTGGAAAATGAGACCCCCAAAAGAGGAAGCTGGAAAAAGGTTTCAAGGATTACTGAAAGCAGTGATGGGATGGCAGCAGAACTAAACAAGCACTGAGATTGATGAAAGAAAGGGATTTACACACAACAGGCATAGGACAGACATTCCAGATTCTAAGTTTTGCTTCATGAGAAGTCTGGGTTTTCTGAGACATTAAATTCTGGAAAAGCAGTTGGATAATCATGGAAAATTTGGAAGAGAAAAGGACATAGATGTTGAACATGAAAACAGTTTTAAAAAGCCAACCAACCAGCAATAAAACAGCCTTGGCTTCTTCAAAGAGCTGTGGAAAGACAGCAGCACCCACAAAGCCCCATTAAACAGACTGTGCTGGAGATCTGAGGGCTTGAAACTGGTAAGACTTCAATATCAGAATATTTGTAGGCAAGGATGAACATAGAGTAGATATTACAGACAAATCCCAAGTCAACAAGAAATTATACCTACAGGTGGATTCTTCTCCTGGCCTTTTTGAGGATGAGAATGCTGGACACAGATTTATTTCCACATCTGTTTGTCTTCAAATACAAATTCTAAGGTTGGCTGCATGTTAAGGTTAAGGGGTGCTGCTGCAATCCAGAGATAAAGAGGAGGATGCTCATCTTTGGGACTTTGTAAACTCAGACATGAGTAACTACAATTAGTTCTTGGGTCAGAAAACCTTAAGTTTTTCTATAGAAAATACAATTAAACCCATTGTCTTCTTATCAGATTTTGAAAATGATGTTACAAAAGACAGCCAAAAGAACCCAGAGTTGTGTGAGGAGCTGAATTTTTTGCAAGTCCTGTGGGAGCAGAGACAACAGAGTGCACTGTCCATTCCAACAGCAGGCTTGGCTTTCCCAGGTCATTGAATTTTAGCCTGTCTTGGAGTAAAAGTGTGAAACTTCCAAATTATGGGTGCATTTTATGGTAAATAAAATCTCCCCATTAACAGGAGCAGGAATGAACTCAACCAGCTCTGGATCAGTCCATTAGTTCCAGTAGGAAGTTCCAGGTATTTTCTTCATTTCATTAATCATCTGGATCATGGTAGGAACTTTTTATTTCCCTCCTTTCTCCCTCCCCCTTCTCGAGGGAAGAACCAGAGAATGTTTCTTTACAACAAACTCCATCTGAGGAGCTTTAATATCAAGATTTCAGCCTGTTCCAATCACACTCAGGTTCAGAAGGGAAATACTGAAAGGAACACAGATTATTAGGGCTCAGTGAGCTCTATAACTCAAATTTAATGCCACCTTTTTCCACAGCTAGAACTGAAACCCTCAGACTTCTACATAAAAAAGTCCTTTTGCTTCACACACTGTAAGAATAAAGAAATTTTGTAAAGAATGAGACACAATTAAAGGAAACAGCCTAAAGGAAGAGGAAGGAGCATGTCCTTTCAGCCTTATCAGATCTGTCCTGCAGAGCTGTAGCCCCTTTAACCACATCCCCTGCCACCTCTGCTCCTCAGAGCAGCAGCGTGTCCACTTTGACACTCTGCAGCTTTCCAGCCCTGCACAAAAACACAGAATAAACAGATTGCTTTCCTTGCCGAACAACCACTTTCTATTCACATCTGCCAGGAGACCTGGCAGGTCCTGCAGCCCATTTTCAGGGAAGGGAGCTGTCAGTGGGAATGTCAGCAGCTCTGGGGGAGATTTCCCAGGGAGCCCTGGAGGGCTCCAGGACCAGCCCAGACAATGCCCTGAGGAACTTGAGCTGGATTGGGGAAAAAAAAAAAAAGAAAGTTAAACTAGAAACTGCCTCAGGTCCTTCTCAAGGTGAATTTTTCTGTGATTCCATGACAAGATAGCACAGCCACAGGCAGGATGATGAGTGGAGTAAAGGAACATCCCAGCACTTCCCAAAATCCCACTGAAGCTGCTCATTTATCTCCAAGCTCCCACTGCAATCAATTATTGTGGCCACAGCTCTGCCAATTCCAGAATATTGTTATTTTTAAAAAAATCCATTCTAAAGAATCAAGCCCTATTTTGAGGTGGTTTAAGATCCAGACATTGTAAGGAAGGAATTTTTCATAAGCAGTCACAAAAATTGACATTTTCAATCTCTGATAAACCTGAGAACTCAAAGCCATCAGCACTGAAAAAAATACTGTTTCTCCACACAGGACTTAGACATAAGTTGAGGATTAAAATAGAATGGAAGTGAGGAACTTCTGACACAGCTGACAAAGCCTTTAGCACACACAAGTCTTCCCTCTCAGCCCAGATGTGCAACCTCTCCCCTGTTCTCCCTGGAAGGGACAGAGGTTCCCAGACAGCTCAGAGAAGTGGTCTGCATACCAGACTCTTGTACAACACAGATATTTAAACAGTGTCTGGAGCAGGAGGAAAAAAACCCAGCCCTTTTCTTGATTATAATACTATAATGAATTTCTATCAGTTATTGAAGGTTGTCCTTAAAAAAATATTTAAAGCAGCTTTTCTGACTCAGCTTTTGATCATTTATTGGTCTTTCTCAGAATACTCAGGAGTGAAATATCAAGTATTTAGGGACAAATTTTCCCCTTAGAAACTTGTGTTGAGTATTCCCAACACACATAGAAAGGGGCATGAAAAGCCAATGACAAAATTCAACCACCTGCTTCTCCACAACTGTGCAAACGCAGCTTTCCAGTACATTTGGTGACATTATTTATAATTTCTGTTGTAAAGTGAGAAATTTGTTACTGAGAAAATCCTCCTGACCTAATATTGAGTGAAAATGTTGTAAAGTAACCCAGGTTTCCCCACTGCCTGGACTATTTCTGATTTATGTATTTACACACTGAACATTAAAATAATTTTTTAGGGAACAGACACAAAGAACACTTCAAAGCAGAACTCAAAAAGTCATCTCCAGTCACCATTAGCAATCAGTGCAATGCCCTGTGCTATGTTTTCCTTATCTGTGAGCAGGTGTGCAAATGAATAGAACAATGTGGGCACCCAGTGCCCAAAGAAATCCAACCAGGAGGTGCTTTACACATTCCTTACTCACAGCTCTCATTGTCTCCCCTCTGCCTATTTTAACTCTTTGCTACCTCATTTCTCAGGAAGCGCTCAAGATCAAGTTCCCTTATTTAAAGCTGTCATTGACTCATTCCAAAACTTATTTTAAACTCGATAATTTTGGAGAACAGTTCAAAACTGAGCTGTTACTCAGTGTATCCACCGCTTGTTATATTGTGTGTGAAAACACACTGTCACTTTGCCACCTCACTCCCCAGCACTCGTGGGGAGTTTCTAAAGCTTCAAGGTTGGATCAGTTCTGAATTTCTATTTAATTACAGGCCACCATAAGAGGGAAGAAACCTCCCCTACAGCTATTAACAAACACAGGCATCAAACTTGAGGAATGCAGGGTGTGAGGAGCAGCCTCCTGGTGACCACCCACAGCAGCACAATTAATAAAGAGAGGAAGTTGATGAGGAAAGGGAAGACCGAGCAAGAGAAAGGATGAGTGGAATTTGATGTTCCAGTTTCAACAAGTGATTTCTGGGAAAGCAGAAAAAGGAATAAAAAGTCAAGGTTTCCCGGTTATGGTACATGACCCTTCCACTTCCATTTTTATGATAAATGCTTTATAAAAACCTGCCTGTGGTCTGTTTTAACTTCTTTTTTCTTGTACCAAGTACCCTTAAACGCTGTTGATTAAACAAGCCAGCAGGCTTTTCAAGCAGGAACTTATCAGATAGGAGCTGTTAATTTAATCACGGGAGAGATCCGTTTTGAATTTGGCCATCTTTAACGCTGCTAATTAAGTGAGATTTCACTCATTAGCCGTGCCTAATCATTCCCCGTGAGTGAAGTCAGTGTCGTGTCAGAACACAGCGCTGGCTTCTCCCGGGCGTGGCACGGACTTTGCTCTGCTGCTGCACAGAGCAACCCCACGTGAAGATGAGGAAAAGCGATGCAGGGTTTCCAGCAAAGCTGGAGAGATGTGTGTGACTGTCACCATCACGGAATCCGGGGATTTAACCCCTTGCAGCCCTCGGGGAGCAGGAAGGGGCTCGGAGGAACTCCCGATGCGAGCAAAGGCAGGCGGTTGCAGCTCAGTTTAATACAAACCCTCTCGAGTCCACGTTGACAAATTCTTTAACAAGCCCTGTGGTTACAGGGAAGCTGGTTTCAGTCTGACTCACTCCTGTTCAAACAGTTTACTGGAAATGGAGGGGAGGGGGAATTTTCAGAGAAGTCATGTGATGGCCAGACAAACCACAACCAGTAAAGGTTCAGTGGAGGCAAAAACAGGTCCCAGCAACAACTGACAGCCAGTGTGCAGATGGCACTCAGTCATTTCCAAACCAGTCCTGCTGCATCTCGCCATTTCTATGGATTTAACCCTTCTCCAAGCCTGTGCTCTTCCCCAGGCAGGACACAGCTTGGAGAATAAACAAACAGCAGTGGCTGATAGTAACATAGGCAACTAGAAAATATTTTTACATGGAAATTTGGCTGTGGCGAGACTGCACAGAAGCAAAGCTCCGATGTGTAAATCATTAGTTCTTAAAGAAATGCCACTTAATGAAGCCAAACACTCAGGGCCATTAAAAGGATTAGATATGCAAAGATATCAGTACTTTCCCCTCTCAGCAAGGAGTACCGGGATCCAGCGAGGCCCACGCACTGTCACCGGGTACCCTGAGGGAAGCTGGCACCAAAAGCTGCTTTTTCACTCCTCAGCTTGAAGTGTTTCAGCATGACAGAGAACCGAGGAAAAATTACCAACCAGCAACTATTAAACTGGCAGGAGAGAGTCCCTGCTCGTGTGTGTGGGGACACAAAACTGCACGAAGCGTCTGTGAGTGTGTCATTACCAAAGTGCTGCCCCAGCACTGAGCAGTGCATTCGCTTCCCCTAATTGAGAGGTTGCTCTGAACGGCTGCACTGGAGATACTCCCTGTGGCTAAAAGGGGAGCTCTGATAAAACACTCTTTCACTCTGGAATTCGCCTGGAACAGAGTTAACAGCGGCTGAGATGCTGTTTGAAACGCTGCTGGGTTTGAAACGCTGCCTGAAGTATGAACAAATCCACAGCGAGCTGCTCCGGCCGGGGCGTGCTGGGCTCTGCCTTGTGGCAGCTCTGGGGACAAAGGAAAAGCAGTCCCTGGTGCAGGGCACGGCCACGAGGCTGCTCTGCCACTCCCTGCACCGAGCTGGGACTCGCTGCGAGCACACAAAGGGACACTCAGCAAGGGGAAGTCAGTGTTCCTGTAAAATAAGGGGATTTCTCTCAAGTGTGCTACTGCAGAGTACATGACAGACACATCGGCTGCAGGTTAATGAGTTCTCTCAAAAGGCAGCACAAGGAGACAGGCCACTCAGATCTGAGATTCAGGACAGAAAATCCATCAATAGACTCTTTAAAGTAAATGGCATTTTACTCTCTGTAACTCTGAATGGAGCACTAAACCTTTACGCTCTTTAATCCTCTTAGGTCCCTTTTTTGGCTGGTTGTTTTTTTGTGGCCCAGCCAGAAGCATATTCCCTCTCCCAGATCCTTTAGGCTGGATGCTGTAGCCACAATCTATTCTCACCAGAGAAGATGCTCATCTGTTTCTCCAAATTACCATTGTTTTTGAGACAGAGCAGCAGTGAGCTCTCTGAACAACACACACGCAGCAAAAACGTCAAAGCAGCTGGCTCTGCCTCGTAGGCAAAGAGCAGCTCAGCTATTCTTCAACATCCAACACCCATTCCCAAACCTTTCCAAAAAGCTGGATGCAAAGAGACCTTTATACTGAAAAAATGCTCCTGTCACTTGGCATCAAGCATTTACAGCATCCCCAAGGCACAGGACACTTGTCACAGCCCCCATATGAGGCTTCAAACTCAGCAGAGTGGGAGAAAGCTGATGGAGGTAATAACAATTGTTAATGAGCAATTTAAAAATAGACATCACCACTGCTCATGAATACAAATTACAGAGCAAAGAGTGATAAGCTATGCTGGAGATTGGGATTTACAGAGGTCATAGGAAAGGCAGGCCTGTCTCCCTCAGACATCCAGAGAAAACATGGTTGAAGCCAAAAGCAAAAAGGAAGTCACATTAGCAAATGGAAAAAACTGAACTGTCAGTTTTATGAGCACAATACAATTTAATCGGATTGTCGAAGCCTCATGTTAAAAGAGTTTATAGAAACCAAACCACAAGTGGAGTTTGAAAGATTTTTTTTTTTCCTGGCCATCCATCCACAAAACAACACGCTTCAATCCAAACTCAATTGCCAAGAAAATAAAATCAAAAGTACTGGTAAATAACAGCATCATTTTTCTTCATTAATTCCACAAGGCCATTTGTTTACTCCAGGCAGTCAATACAGCTATAGTTTGGCCTGGCCTGACAAAATGCTCTCTAGCAAAAAATTTTCTTCCCAAGAATCTCACTGTGCGTTCTGGAAACCATCTCTGGCTGCTCCCACAACTGTACACACATATAATTTGCTGGGAGAGTTTCAGTAAACACAGATACTGAAGTCATGTATTGAACTGGTTTCGTTGTTGTTTTTTTTACCACAACTTGATTTTCATACAGTTAAGGGATTACTTTGCAAAGCAAAGATTGATGGGAGAGTAAAGAACAAAGCAGATTCTTTTTTCCCCCTGCTGCATCTTTAAAAAAACAGAAGAATTTACTATTTATAATAGCAGAAAAACCCTTTGGAGCCTTCTAGCAGGGGGAGGCTCTCGGGAAACACAGGGTTTACTGTTAGAATTACTAGATTGCATTCAGTATTTCCAGACAAACCACTTTCATGGAAAAGCTTCATCCATTTTTTTGAAGGAGGGGAAAAAAAAAAAAAAGTATATATTTATCTCCAGAAAATACCCTGGCAGAGGAGTTTAAGGACATCAGTGCACGGTAAATAGCATCTGCTGGTTTTTAACAGCAGTCTCATGACCCCTTTCAACTTAGTGGCAGACAAAACAGGATAAGAAGGAAAAATACAGAGGGAAAAATTCAGTGGCAAGCAGCATGAGGAAAAAATGTTTAATTTCGTCTAAAACACTATCAGGAACTTGTGACCAGGATGCAAACTCCTGACCTGAAGGAAAAATTATCCCCAGCAGTACCTGACTGGTGTGCAGCATCAACAGCAAACTGTGCACTGTTAAACCCCTGGAGAAAATAAATGACAAGAGCAACAAAAAGGGACTTGGAGCAGTTTTGCTGCATTTCCACGTCAGGAAAAATGTTTCCTCAGGCTGATGAATGGGTCACAAACTGGTCCCTGAGGGTGTCAGTGGCAAGGCAGGCAAATGTCATCTGAAAGGGGTGAGTTGAGGCTGAAAATCATCTCTGGCCCAGGGAGGCTTTAAATGCAGCCAGAACATCCAGGATTATAGAACAGCAGCTCCTCTACCCCTGTTTTCCCAGCCCAGTGTCTCCCAATCTTTATTGTGCTGTTCTTGGAACTCTAAATAATTGCAGTACTTGTAGCAAATACTTGGCTGCACTATTTTATCTGCTTCAACAAGCTGCCTTCTTGTCCTCCCATCACCACAGGTATCACCCAGTGCAGGATCTTTTTCCATCCCTGGGAAGTCTCTTGTGAACTCACACCAACTGATTTTTTGGCCCCTTTTCGTTTAAATTGAATGGTTATTTACTCCCTCTTAGTTGCTCTGTGCTTTATTAATTCTGTTGTTTTGCACGCTGTCCTTACTTGTGCAGTCTCTGCGTGTTCCAGCATCTCCTCGAATTCCTGGTACTCCTCATCATCAGGTTCAGCACCCGAGAGCCGGGCTGCCCTCGCCATAAAATACGGGGGCAGCTCTCCAATGGCTGTACCAGCACCCTGGGAAAAGAACAATCCTGATTTATTTTCCTGTTTATTCCCAAACACAAAACATGTGACACGCACAAATCCCGTGGCCATTCTCCGAGCCGACAAGACCAGCTGTTTGGAGCAGTTTGCTTTCATCCACCAGGTCAGAATTCCCATTATTTCCAACAGAATTCTGTTCTCTCTGAATCCCTATTTCCCTTTCTTTGCCCTGTGCAGGGGAAAGCCTGGGGGTTGCAGGGTCAAGCAGACACGACCTGTGCATCCCTGGGGCCCCGCAGAGCGGCGCGTGGCCGGAGCCGTGGGAGGCTGGAGCTGGTGGCCCTGCTGTCCCCCACATCCCTGTGTCCCTCACATCCCTATCCCACACATCCTGAGTCAGCACTGCTGTGTCTCACCCCACCACATGATGCCAGACACATTCCCCAGCATGTGACAGCCCTTCATCCCCAGGGGCCTCCAGAATAATCCGGGAGCTCCTCCCCGGTGCTGTCCTGGAGTTCGCTTGTTCAGTCATGAGACTTTGGGCAAGTGTTTGTTAGAAAACAGGCTCAGGTTTTACTACAGCAAGGAAAAAAAAAAGTTAAGCAAAGCCTGAGCTCGAGTTTTCCCTCTCCTTCAGCTGGGATAGCTGGAGCCAACCCCAGATGAAAGGACAGCTGCCTTCTCACCGCAGGAAAATTGTATTTGTTTTCTCAGGACATCAAATGACTCATTTCAGTCTTGTGGGTAAAGGCAGCTTTAGCTTAACCAAGGGAAAAAAGAGAGACAAGCTAAGATTGAACATATGGATAAACAGAGGCTAATGGAACAGGAACTTGGAATTAACTCAGGATGGTTTAAATTTAGGGCAGGTAAGAGACAATAGTCGGGCACTGCACGGGGAATGTGCTCCCTGCAGATGGCTTTTCTCTCCCAGGGTCAGCAGTGAGTAACAAATGCTTTTCTCCTCCTTTGAAGCAATGTGAAAGCTTTTCAATTTCCTTTGTTCCTGCTCTATACACAGCTGCAAGCAAGAATTCCAGCTGCTGTGGATATTCCAAATCAACAGGTTGTGGTTTTAAATACCACCGCAGTTACCCAAGCTGTTAAATTCTCAGTTTAAGCACCCAAAGTGCACAGCCTCAAATGTTTATGCCCTTGTTTTCCACAGAAGAAAAAATTTAAATGACTGCAACAAGCTGAACTTCATTAATCTGCATATTTCTGGCACAAGGGGAAGATAAGCCTGAAAACAGTAGCAACAACACTTCAGAAAAATTAACTTGAGGTTATGTTCTCAGGGTGATGCAAGAAGAAAAAGTCACATTGCTCCTCCAGGCTCTGCCAATTTGCTTTGGCTTCATTCTGTGAACTGAGGAAGAGGTTTGCATGTGTGTACTGGACATGAACTTTCTTTAAATTGGCTAAGTCACATGCTCATTATTACAAAACATTTCAGAAGTGCAACAAAAATCATATGATTTCATGTCTGCTGGAGATAGGTTCCTTAAGTGCATAAAAGAAAAAAAAAAAAAAAGCAGCAATTAAGGGCTCCAAACCAGTATTTAACTGCTTTTTGTAACATTAGATATTTTCACCATTTAACTCTAAATGTCAGTTTTACATGGAGATTCCTTGGACTCACAACAAACTGGAAAGGCAAACACTAATCAAAATTCTTTTACATTCAGAAAAGGAAACTGGGAAATGACTCCACTAGAAAGAGTCTTTTAAACAGATTTGATCCTGCTCAGGACACAGGCTGCCTGTTCTGCTAATCCCAAGCAATTAAACATTTTTATTCTTTCCCCTTATTTCTTGTAAAAAACCAAAAAGGCTGCAACACATTAAAAATATAGGGCACTATTGAATTCCTTGTCCCTGTGGGATGGGAGGCTGTGAAAACTGGCATTCACCTAAGAGATTGTTTTTGAGCCCTTCTGCAGGCCAGGGCTGCTGGAGACAACTTTTACAGGGATTGAAAAAAGCATCATTCTCATCCCACCTAATAATTCCTTGGGCACAGGGATATTTAATCCTTGCAACACTCATTGTCAGCAGGAATGGCCATCACTGATGTGCTGGGGACTAGGAATGATTTTAATCTCTGGTTGAAGTTGGCTGCTGATGGTTTTGTGACCTTTATGCAGATAAATCCTCACATTTCACCCCACAGGACACTCAGCCTGGGCAGTTTTACAGTCACAGCTCTGCAAAGTCATCCTGGGATGATTTGCAAAAATCAGCCTTTTCACTTTCTGGAAGTCACCATTATCTTTGCTAAGTGGACGTTTAGTTTAAGAGTGACAGAATCCAAAATAACTCTCTTCCACAGCTTCCATAAGAAGTGAGCTGGAATTAGGACAAAAGAAACACTCTGGAAGCAGCAGCAGCAATTGCCAACTTGATTTGGCTTACAGGAAATTAGCAAGCAATGTTTATGTACTCACGAAACATTCCAAGAAAGCATAACATTACATGAGACACCACTGGTAGACAGAGGATGCTCCCGAGGGAAAATCCAGAGGAGACAGAGTTCAGAGCAAAGGTAGCTGACAGGGAATTTGAAAAAGGAGGGGAAAGGGTGAAAAAGTGGGATACAAATGTTCCTATTCCTTTGTCTTTTCCCTAATCTAATCCAAGGAACTCAGACCACGAAGGCACTGCTTGTTCTCCCGCATGGCTGCTCTGGAGGACACAAGATTCCAGAGGCTGCAACTCTGTTCCCTCATTTCTAAACTTAATTCTCCTCATAGCTCAGTTTTTACATGCTGCAGATGAAGCAAGAGATGTTTACCCTCAGCTGCATTTTTATTTTGCAACCCTAGAAACGTAGCTGTAAATGCCATTTTTATTGCTTGTCTCTATTAAACAGATTTCAGCACAGGGGGATGAGGAAGAAAATAAAAAGAAATCTTACATATATTTATAGTCTTGTAAGAATTCATATGTTTAGCTACTAAATGAGCATTCAAGTAATTCTGGCCTTTCATTAAGAGTGAAATTTAAGCTGTACTCTGCTTTTTGACAGGGCTGTGAGTCCACTTTCTCTGTTACTATTTTGATTTTAGTCTCTAAACTCACACAACCTGACTGGAATTTTTGTAACTAACACAACTGCTGCTATTTAAATAATTGTAGTGACCAGTTGCCTTATATATTAAAGAACATCAGGGCAGGCATCAGATACTGTTTTTAGAATTTCCTTTCTCTGCATTTGAGTTGGACAACCAAGAATTTAGTAATTAAATCATCAGCTAGTACAGGAAGTCAGCAGCAAAATAAGGTTAATTTGGCATGTAGTTCACAGCAGATGTATCTGTGCAAACTGCAATTCAAAATGATCTATATGTAATGAAAAAAACAACCCAGCTGACCAAAATTCTCCAAAAATTAAACTTCTACAAGAAGCTGCAGATAAAAAAAAAAAAAAAAGAGGAAAACAGAAAGGAAGTTCCAATGACAGCGTTTCCTAAGACCCTGATTCACTTCAACAGGAAAAGCAGGTCAGCTTTTAAGTGAAAAGTGGAAACAGGCAGAAAACCAGAAATAAAATATGTAAAAATGTGAAAAATATATTTTTTTTTTTCATTTAATCTAATTTACTGTGAGACGAGGGCCTGAGTCCTGCAGATGAGGAGCTGCAGCTTCACTCATGTTACAGGCCCAGAATTTTTGGAATTATTTCTTGCTTAGACCTGAATGCTGCCAGATGATCTGGGGTGCAGATACCCATCCTAAAATTTACTTTCTACATCAACAGCCTTCAAGTTTTCTGCTGGTATTTAGCAAAGCACCACAGCTGATAAAAATATCCCAAGAATATCCTATTAAAAAGCATTAAAATTACCAGGGCCAAAAGGTTCACCAAAAAGGCAACTTTTCACATTACCTTGGGCAGTGTAACCCATCATTATTTTTGCTGATTGAGAATTTTTTTGTCTATTGCTGGCCACAGAAATGAAATACACAAATTGCAGGTTTTTTAAACAAGACTTACCCACATGCAGGCCTCCAGCCTGACTTTTGAGATGATTGCCCACAAGGAGATGGAGCCTTCAGCTGTCTCCTCGTCAGGACAGATAATTTGATCCGGGTAAGGAGGCTCAGGGAAATTCACAGAGTTACATTCATAGGCAGCAAGAGTGACTGAGGCTATGTGTGGACCCTGAAAAATAAAAAGAAACCCAAGAAATTTTAATTGTGTTTTATGTGAGTTAGGATAAAAATTAAAATTAGCCCCCCCACCATTTGTTCTTAGGTTAAAACTTAGTGTTACTCACTTTGACCATTGATAATGTTATTTATGTAGAATTCTTGTTTGTTGGAGTTCTTTTTAAGAGCATCTGAATCGCAATGTTGAGCTACAAATGTACTTTTAAAAAAATGAAATCTTCCTTTTGATTCACTAAAATGTTAGGCAGCCTTTCAGCTTTTGCCCTGCCACTTAGAAGGAAATAAGAATCCTTACTTTTTTAAAAAAACAGGGATTTTCAAATATTTTACAATGTTCTCCTTAAGGTATTTATGACCTACAGCTTTATTAGAGGAGGTGTTTTCCCTACTGCTGCTTTTAGAGGATTAGGCATTTAAATTATATATTGATTTTTTTTTTTTTTAATGACTGGGTTTAATGGCATCTTGCAGCAGACTTTCTTAACTTCTGTATTTTTCTCCACCAACCAGTTGTTTAGTTTGTGTGTTTTTTCTGATTAAACAAGAAAGTGATCTTACTGCTTTTTGCTAAAAAATGGTTTGAAATGTAATTCAAATCTTAAACATTATTTAAATACCATTTAACTGAATTAATTTTAGTCTTCGTCTTACACTGAAAGATTTTTTTGGACAGACCTCCAAATAAAACAGGCATAAAAATCTATTCAAGAAATGAACTGCTACATAGTTTAAAAACCTGAAAGAATTGCCATTACTTTTAATACAAAAGAATTGAGAAGCAATTCAAACAATCTTAACACCAAACATTGTAGCTAAAAAACAATCATCTAACAAAGGTCATGGAGACACTGTCCAGGGAAGAGGAAGGAAAAAAAAAAATAAAATTACTGCATTAAAGTGAGGTCTTTATGTAAAACCACCCATTTAAATAAATCTAAAAGTTTCATTAAGTGCAGAACAAATTACACAAACCTTAACTTCTCCTATTCATTATTTGATTGGTTTTGACATCGTGCTGGGAAATATTGCCAGCAATTTTCTTCTACGTTTTTATCTGCAATTTTAATTTATTTTCGTTTTACTAGAGCAATAAGGGAGTTTGATATACACCACCCCCCCAAAAAAAAAATCAAAGCTCAATTTATTCCAGAACAGAGGGAAAGTGTGACAGAGCTGAGCCCTGCCCTTCCCTGCACAGGGCTCCCAGAGCTCCCTTTGAAATGCGGGAGCCAGGGACACATCCAGCCCCCAAAAGCTTCATTTGCACATTAAAGGGTGAAATTCCACCGCAGGTCCCACACAAAAGGGGAAGCTCCATCACTCCTGGATTTGCTGGCAAGAGGAGGTTCACTCACCAACATTTCAGAGCACTGCACTGAGGCAATGGCATCCACAGTGTAATTTTTCAGTGGCAGTGAATTAAGAATGTTGAAATAAAATACCAGTTATATTTTCTGTATGGCAGCTGCAACTACTGTTGTCATATGCAAACAATTAAAAATAAACCCATTTTTCTGGCATGCAAATGGTAAAGGACAAGCTGCTCTGATAGCAAGAGAATTCTTTTATTTATTCCTTGTTGCTTTACAGGAGACTCATTCCAAGTGCTTGGGTGTATTTTGGATTGCAGAAATACAAAACCTGTGAGATGATAAATGAGGCGCAGTCTCTCTTGGGGAGAAGAAAAAGGTTCAATGAAATAAAACTGAAAAAGAGGAGATCCAGAAATTGATACACAAGAGATTTTGATATGGAAGGGAGAACAAAGACTGAACCAAGAAGAATGAACCAATGAGTAATAATTTATATTGTTAATATTTCTATAGGCCCTACTGGCAATAAACTTCTTGGTACCTGTAGCAAGATCATCTCCACAGCAGCTTCAGAACTAAATAAATAACATCTCTCTATTTCACTCATCAAGGGCAGATGCAAAGAGATTTGAAACTTCCCTAAAATTGTAAAGTAGATTTATGGCAAACCTGAGAACTTCTTTCTCCATTCTGAAACTCAGGGAATTTAATGCCATCCTCTGCTTGCCCCTCCCTATGTCTAACAGCTACCTTGGGCCAAAAAAATTGGTCTCAAGCCATCATCCTAAAATTAATGGTTTTCACCTGCAGAAATTTGCAGTGAAACTCTCCTGAAAGGCAGCCTTGCATGGAGGAAATTCCCACGTGTTTGAACTGTAAATGACTGTTCCCTCAGCTCCCTCCAGGCTGTGGCCAAGGGAATCCAGAGCTGGGGCTCACTTCCACAAAATTTGGAATACACACAGAGGAACTACAACCAGCTTATTTATAATAGCAAAGACAACTTTAATCACTACTATCAATAGTAATAAGCAGCCCTTAGCCCTTTCAAGCAGTTCCTAAAATCCCAGGGGGGTACACAAGGACAAAATGCCCAACTGGAGATGTTGCAGGAGCCTCTCCCAGTGGAGCTGCCACCTTGGAAGTGGCTGAACAACCTCAAAATCCTCCTGCTGAGAGCCCTCCCAGTCTCAACAAATGTCTGAAAAAGGAAAAATTTCACAGGGAGTAGCCAATGGAAATAAAAAAAAAGGCATTTCCCAAAACAGCTGCAAACGGCCACCTGAAGGCCAGGCCAAGGGAACAGAACTCTCCCAGAGCAATGTAAACAATTCTATAACGGAAAAAAGTTGGAGTGGTGGAAGCCACAGAAGCCACATTTGAACTGGAATGAGGAATAAAGTGCAAATGGTTTGTTCAGAGTGATGAAGTGTGGGATGGAACTGGAGCGGGCCGAAGAGGAGCAGAGCAATCCCGTGTCCTCCTCCTGTGTCCGGGTGTCCTGTAGGTCACAAGGACACTGCCCCAGGCTTGGCAGCATCACATCAACACCCCCAACATCTGCTTTTGGAGCTTCCCCAAAGCCCTGGGTACCAAGCACCTCCAAACAATGCCTGGCTGAACAGGTCCAGGGCTGCAGAGGGCTGAGAGGAGGAGCAGGAGGACTGGGGGGGTTCATTTCTATTTAGTGATGGTTTAACTCTAGATGGAGCAGAGAGCCAGATTCAAACAGGCTGGAGGTGCCACCTTTGGAAAACCCCTGACTCTACACCCAGGAGGATTCATTCTCATCCAGTTTTTTAATTCTCTTCACAAATAACACCTGCACCCTCTCCTCCTCCTCCTCCTCCTCCTCTGTGTGGGCCCGCAGGAAATACTGAGTGTTTTGTCTCCCTGCAATAGGTCAGTCTGTTTCAAACACTTGGGGAAATCCTCTCAGATGTCCCTCTTGGACTGTGACTGCAACTCTACCTTTGAAAAGGGCATTTGCAAAACTGCTTCAAACCCCATCACACCAAACACTAAATCCCGGGGGATTCAGATGTGCTCCTGGCCAAACCAGGAGAAGTCACTGAAACTCAAGGCATGCAAGATCCTGGACACCAACTGTCTTTCCCTCACCCTTTTCCAATGATTTTTTTTTTCCTTTGAAGCTGCAGGAGGCACTAACAAAGGATAGCAGAGGAGAAATTGAGAAGCATTCTGCTGACTCGGGTGAGAAACATTCGCTTGCCACTGCTGACGACCAGAAGGAGCCTGTGGTCAGGCCGGAATGTGATGTGTTAGAAATATCTGTACAATTTGCAAATCAAACAAGACAAGATTTGCTCATCGAGATGAACTCAACATAAATCTATTTCTTAGCAACAGCAGTTCAGGGGAGTTTGGAAATCCCTGTCTGCACAGCCCCAATGTCTCAGAGAAGGTAACTTTGAACTCTTGAACTCACAGGCCTTCAAAGGAGTTTTATTCCAGTGATTGAAGGTACCCATGTTGGAATGGCACAGAAAGAAATTTCTGGAAAGTAAAAATCTTTTTATCTATAAACTATGCTTGGAAATTCATCTGTGGAAGTAGAAAGAGACAGCAGCTACATGTAAAAAAAATAACTAGTTCAAAATCCTTAAAAACATGCTGATCTGAAGAATTCTTATAGCAGAAAGTCTTCACCATAAGGAAAAGTGACTGAATATCCAATTAAAAATTAATTGTGTTTTCACATTATTAATCTTTCTGAGCACCTGGACTGGGAAGTCAATTAAAGCTCCAAACAAATCCTGTATCAAATGTTGGTTTCTCACATGCCCCTTCACAGAACAGCCAGGCTGCTCAAGTGATACAAGAACAACCACATCTAATTTTAACCTTTTATTTTAGGGGAAGATATAATTTTAGACTGGCTTTAATTTAGAAACATTTCTCAAAGAAAAGTGATATGTCTGCCAGCAAGAAAAATATTACCCTGAACTCCTTGCTGAACTTAATGCACTAAAAATCTGTTTTCCTCCATGGATACGCTGCTTTTCACACTGGGTTCAAGACTCAGCCTTTGCACAGGGGGGGAACATGTCATGATGTATTTGATGGAGATAAATTGGAAAAATAAAAGCTTGCTTCTCATGGGAAACATCCTCTGAGTGGTGCCCCAGGCCACGACTCATCCCATACTTATCCACGAAGTCATTACACCTCTCCAGAAAGCCACACCACAGTTACAGCATCTTTTTTATCTCTGACAGCAGTGGACAACTACCCACAGAGAGAACTGCTCTGTGATTAAGAGGGAGAAGCTTGGTCTGGAGGTGGCTGGTAAATATGTGCAGTTTGTCTGTCTGCCTGTGTTACGAGATTAAAATGTCTCATGATTTTATAACGTCTGGTATGTGCTGCTGGCTGGAAATGGGGGCTGGGGACGGAGGATCCTGTACCTAGAGCATCCTCAAGTGACACAAACATCCATCAAGAGGTCAGGGATGGGTTTAGAAGACCTCCAGAGCATTTCAAGCCGTGTTTTAATTTTACACTCACGTGGCTGTGGTTAAGTTTCTATTCCCACTTCAGCCAAGCTTTGCCCCACAGCGCAGAGCTGATGGAAATTCCAAATGATCAGCCACAAACTCTGAATTTGACTTACCAAGAGCCACTGAGGGAGCAGCACATGGCACCACTGCCTCTGTAAAGGCCCACAGTGCTGCTCTAAGGAGTAACATGAAAAGCAGATTTTTTTTTTTAAGGCTGTGCCTGGGTGACTTTCTAGAGGAACAGAATCATGTCAGGGGGAGGCACAACTGCAAGAATTCAGGTTTATCTTCTGCTGCTGACAAAAAATCATTAATAAAATACTCTGTCAGTGTTCTCTCCTTGCCCTTCCCTAGCCATCCACTCATTTTTGAAGAATAAACCTCAGCATCTATTCAAATTGCTACCAGCAATGGTGATTGGCTTTAGAATCTCCAATTAGAGATCGTTCTGCACAATAATCATTATTTTCAACCTGCTCCAGGAAGCAGAACATGAAAGGTATAAAGTTCAGGCTGTGCATAAAAAAATCCCACAAAAAATGTAGAAACTTCAAGGGAGCAAATGAGGAGAAAGCACAATGTGCCCTCTTGGCAGAGATCTGACAGAACAAACGTTGAGGAAGTGGAGAGCAGCTAATGAAAACAGGGCGTCAGCTCCTAAAAGGTAAAGTCCATCAACCTTCAGGAGGAAGAGAAGGGTGCAGACACCACCCCATTAACTCCTCCACAGTGCCATTAACTCCTCCATCACCCCAGGACTGTTCTTGCACAGTCTGACCAAAGCCAGCAGTGCTGGGTTTACCCTCTGTAGATATCTACAGGCATCCGACACAGCAACAGGAGCACTGAGAGGGACCAAGGCTTCAAATGAACGTTTTTCTCCTTGAAAACACCACTTTTCATCTCAGATTTTTAAAATGCAAGTGAGCCACCAGAAGATTTAAGGAACACCCAGATTGCACAACTGATTTAGCAGCAGTGTCCAGTTAATTCAGCAGACCCTCCCAGTTCATCAGAGCATTATTATCAATACTGAAGTTTCAAGCAGAACATAGCCCAGGTGTGCTGTAAGCAGGAATTTCTGGTGAGATAATTACAAAAAGTGATTTTTAAAGAAGTTTTATGTTGATTCATGTATTCCAGGATATTTCAATTCATTGTAGAAAGCTTAGGGCAGCTGGAGGAAGTAGTTTAAAGACAGGAAAGAAACAAATGACAGAGTAAGAGACAAAAAGGACCCTAACACAAACAGGCTCCATTTCAACTTATTTTAGAATTAATTTTTGTCTTCTGCACCCTCCAAGTATTTTTCTTTCAACCACCTCAGCAATTCAATAGCAGTAATGTGAGCACAGGTATTAAACAGAACCTTTTATTTCCTTTGTTTTAGGCTTGCAAGTTGATGTGTGAATTGGAGAACAGTGAGGGCTGGAAACAAACACCTCACTTCACAAAAAGAATTCAGCTCTGGGAAGGGGAGCACTGCTGCACCTCCCACCTGGCTCAGGCAGCTCAGCTTTTGTTTCTCACTTTTTCCTTTACACATAGAACCATCATTTTCTGGGTTACTCACAGTAGTTTTGAATGATCTGCGTGGAAAGAGCAAAACCTCTCCTGAAGTTGATAATTACTATGAAAATACTCCTGTGTTAGTCACGAGGAAGTAAATGGAGAAAAAAAAAAGAGAATAAGTTGTGTGGGTTTCAAAATTATTCTGTCTATTTCATAAAAGTGGAGTAAGTCCTGTTTTGTGAGCTTCTCTTTTAAGAGGGACTTTAGTAAATTTTATCACAGTCCTCTTACAAGCTCAGCTCCGGGAACAAGAGAACTAAAAGGAATTAAGTTTGACTTTAAAAAGCTTTCAGTAGTCCTGACAGGAAACCGTTTATTTGTGTGGGTTTGTTTTTTTAAAAATTATTTACACCACCAACATCTTTTTTTCCAAGATAATGGACTCATTATTGCACAAGTGTCCGGCTTTCAAATCTTCAAATTCTAACCTAAACCAGTTTGGGTAGGGCCAACACAGGGCTCATTTCAGCTGCAAACTGTGACTGTTTGGGGAGGCCAGAGTGTGACCCTGGCTGAGGGGAACCAATTCAGAATGAAAGTGAGATGCTGAGCCCTCAAAGCCACACAAACCCAGCCCGGCTCTCTCAGGGTGGCACTGGCAATAAGGGCACTGCCTTTCTGACTCACTTTTCTCTTTAAAAGGCACATTTCTGATCTTTATTTTTGCTGTGCCCTCTTCCACTCTGCTGCCGAGCAGCCCTGTAAGAATTCCTGACAAACTCACATATTCCAGCGCTGAAATATCCGGGCTGGACCTCGGCACAAGCATTGCTATTGTAGCTCACATTTCCTGTTTGTGCTCGCCCAGGGCCCGGCCACCAGCACAAACCCCCTCAGCAGTTGCCCCCTCGGCTCCAGCAGCAGCAAACAAAATCCACATTTAAGCAAAAAAAAACACCAAACAAAATCCACATTTAAGCAACAAAAACACCGACAGTGCGAACAGCCAGAGCTCACCCTGAGCTTTTGAGGGGTGAGGAATTCGGTGCCGTTCATCCCTTCAGGGATTTCACATCCCCAGGGAGAGGCGATGTGTTAACCACTCGTTTTAAGCGCTTTATTTTTTTATTTTGGCCACGTCTTTGACAATCCGTTTTTCGGAGCTGAAGTGAAACCAAAGCACGAGGCAGAGCATTGGGTGGAGATGGCCACAGGCTGTGATCCCAGCCCAGCTCTCCACCTACTGTCCCCTGCTCCGGAGCCCTCCGGCACCGCCACCTCATTCATTCATTCTCCGCAGCAAAGATCTTACAGAGATTTACAAACACCAAAAATTCCTCATGAGTTACCCTCAGCCATCCTCTGCTGGTAATGAGGTGATTCATGCTGTTCGTATTTTCATCTACCACCAACAGAAAACATCTCAGGACCGAGGAAAAAGCCATGTACTGCTAAAACCAGTATTTAGAGTCATTAATCATAATAGTTTTATTTCCTACAGAACCACATCATGATTACTATTTTTAAGGGTTGTTTTTAAAGAATTGTGAAAAACTTTTAATGGGCTTCAGGAAAATAAGCCAGCAGACTTGTTTTGAAAGTGTCAGAATGGAAAGGATTCTTGGAAGAGTGGCCTGCTTCCCTGTTCCTGCATTGAAGATCTGCTCTGTGCCCGCCCTTAGCTCAGTGCCAAGTGCAGCACGAGAATTGTTTCCCAAAAAACCATGTCAGATTTTACATCCAGTGCTGGCAACAACTGAGAGAGCAGCATCAAACAAGGAACTGACACATCAATGTTCAGGTCCTTTCTAACATACAGAAAGCTCTCAAATCACAGGAGCAGCAATTAAAAGCCTGGTATCAAACTGACACGCTCGATCTGCCACTCTTGCACCAAGGACTGGTGACCAAAAAAATCCCAAATCAGATGTGAACTGAAATGATCCTGAGACAGCAACACCCCTCCCACACTGAGGCTGCTTTAAATTCTACTTTTAGCAAACTGTTTCCAAGTGCTCTCTTCTCAGCTAACCCCGGGATCTCTCCTGGCACCAGAATGCAGCTCCAAAAAGCAGCTGGTGAGAGATGCTCTGGGGATCCAGACAAATTCCAGTTTTCAACACTGGACAAACTGCTAAGCAGGTCAGGGAAAGCAAACATCAGAGTCATTGAAATACTGCAGCCATTGCATAACCACTTCCACAGCCTGCCCAGCTTGGGAATGGCCATATCCAGTAAATGGATAATGCAGTTTATTTAATTCAGATGCACCTGTGTGACAGCTGAAGGAGCCTGAGCAGGTGCCTACATGCCATCAATTCCTCCACGTGCCCTCCCTCAGTGGCACAGACAATGCTGCAAGTCCCAGCAGAGCTCAGCACCACATGGGTGGGCCCAAGGGCATTGTTCTCCCAGCGTGTAATTGCATTCCCAACAATCTCCCTGTACATACAGCTTTAAAATGAGCAATTAATTAAAAGCAATTTGAAAGCACTTACTGGGTCTCTTTTCTATTGCCAGCAAATCCAGGCACTAAAGCAGGGGAGGATTTGTTTTGTAACTTTTCATTTCTTTGAGTCAACAGAATAATAAGTTTTACCATTATGAAAAAATATAATTAAAGTATATGGAACATGAAAAGTAGATCAACGGTAATGCAGAAATTGATATTGAGAGCCCGACTTAATGTGTCACGTTTCTACTTTTAGAGGAAACTGCTGTACAAATAACAAAGCAAAATAGTTACAACTCCTCCCTCTGAGAGCTGGAGCTTCCAATGGCATTGTTTCCAGATGGGTTAAATTCAGAACACTTCTCTGAAAGAGTTCACCCCAAAAAGCTGCAGCAGTAGCCTCGTGTTAGTACTCCTTGTTCCCTCTCCCACTGAGCAGGTATCAAGCACTGTTTCACTACAGTGATAACATATTCCATGCACACCTTGCTGGTACAGCTGCAGTGATAAGAATATTAACAGTTCAGGTACTTCAAATGCAAACACGGTTTGCTAGGGCCAGGAGCTGCTGTTTTTACACTCCCTCTGCCATCTAGTGGCAACAACCGCGTGGTTTCCACCGAGGTGTAAACCAGGAGATGCTCAGACAGCGCCCAGAATGTGTTAATTGACCTGAGCAGACATGCTAATCACTAAATCTTGCTCAGGAGGACAAAAAAAGGGAAACAAATATTGGCTTCTCGTTCTTCCTACACTCACTGCCTTCACAGAATTCCCCCAGTGAAACAGGAACATGCTTATCTGCCTCATGTGCTTAAAGCAAACCAGTGTTTCTCCTGTAGTATTACACTTTAGATGTTGATAGTACATTTTTATTACATTTTACTCTATAACCACCTTCTAATTACTCAGTATAATCTACTCAGTCTTTTTCCCCCTCCTAACAAAGTTATGTGAAACCTTCCCTTTTATGTTACAAATAAATACCTTCCCTAACAATATTAAACTCAATTTCTTTTCCTGGGTGACAGATTCCTATAACCTTTGGGAGGCTGTTAACCTCCCAAACACCCACCATAAGTTACTGATGAACTAACTGAGAAGTTGTATTTTCTAGAAATTATTTCAGTGTCAGCTCAGGTCCTGCTCTAAGTACCTCCACAAGGTTCACATATCCCACAGGATAATCAAAATGATGCGTTATGGAATTTATTTTTACTACACTGAAGTAATTTAGAACTTTGATTTTTAAATCTAGAGTAAAAGAAATGTTCCACCCCCTATAAGAAAAGAAGTGGTGCTGTCTTAGGAAGATTTCATGTGCCAAAATCACCTTGGAGTGGCCTGGGGTCTGACAGTGCTCAATGCAAAAACTTGGTTTTGTTTAGCAGGAATTCCTTTCCACAATCTTTAGGACAGAAGTTACACTCAGAGTAATTCTGAGCTGCTCATCCCATGCCATTCCATCTCCCAGAAACTGCCCTGCTGGGGGGAAAGGCAGGAGTTTCTCGTAGTGTTTTCTGTGTTATTGTTAATGATTAAAGCAGCTCTGAAAGTAAACATCTGTAATTGTTCCAAATACAAGATGACATTTGTTGCATGAACTGGTTTTAATTATTTTGTGGCCATGAATCCTTTTCTTCAATCCAGGACAGTGGTTTCATAACCCAGGAACTAATCCAATGGCCAAAAGCAAAACACACCCAAACATTTCCCTAACTTTCATAGCTAAGTTGAGATAAACAACATCATGCAAATTTTCATATTTTATCTTCATAGAAAAACATTGCTATTCTCATTGCTATTCTTATATTATATTGTTCTTGCTATTATTTTCAAAGCAAAATTAATACAGACTGAACTTTAAACAAGCTGCCTGTTTTGCTGGCTTCAGTTAGAAAAACGATCATTTTAAGCTACTAAAAAAATACTCTGAAAAACTTTAAATGGAAACACTTGAGCTGCACACAGTAGAACAGGCTTCATTTAAATGAGGAGATTAGAGAACAGAGCTTGCAGATTTGGCTCATTGTTTCAAAGCGAGGATTAACCAACAGCAGGCCGATATCCACAGTTCAACAAACACAGAGCTTACAAACTACAGAACAAGGTGATGCAGTGTAGAACATGAGCAGCATTCACCAGAGCACCAACTTTAGATGTATTTAATGTTTAGAACCTGCAGAAAGTTATTTATTCACCTCTTTTAAAATATGCAGCAATTAAAGCACTCAGTTCAGGAAGGACATGGTGTGGAAATATCCTTACCAAGTAGAGCAGAAAGGTGTGGAGACCTGTTCCAAGCCCGACAGAGGAGAGAATGCCCAGTCCTACCCAGTAGGCACACCAAAAGAACTTCTTCTCCATGTACTGCACATACTGAGCAAGGAAAGTCACAAAAAAAGAAAAAATATGTAAATTTTGATATCTCCAAGGGAGAAAAATTAAGCTACAAGCTAATCTGGACATTTATCTGGATCATAACAACTGAAATACGCTCCTAAATACTTCTGTTTGCAATTTATTACACTGACAGCACAGACATGTTGAGGAAACAGTGCACTTTCAAAAGAACCCCTCACATCTTGGAATCAGCAAGTTTCCAAGGAGACAGATGGAAATTCAGGTTCAATAGTAGAAGGCTGAAATCCAGAACAGGCCCAGGAGGAGCAAGCCCCAGACAGTGTCAAGTAGAACCCAGGAAGCTCAGGGAATTGTCTGAACAGCTTAAATAAAGGAATAAAATCAGCTGCATTTCCAGTGAGTCTGTTGGATGTTGCATCTTGGAGCAGTGAGTGTTACTTTTAATAAGTTTACTTTAAGAAAACATTAAAATGCTGGTTGTGTGCTGCACTCAGAAATGAGGGATGTGGGAAAGTCACAGCAAGTTCTGGACACTACTTTACACCACCCATGGACCAACAGCACCAAGGTGAAGTTTACACCATTCTTATCCAGGCTCCAACCTGCCAGGGCACAAAAGCATCCTGAAAATGCCAAGTGCACACAGCTGACACCTCCTGCACTGTCACCTGAGGGTGACACTCCCTCAGCAGTCCCAGAGGATCAGGTTTCCTCCCAGCAGGCTCAAGGAAACCTGAAGTCAGGACTTGGGTTCCAGAACTGCAGATCCCTCAGGCAGGCAGTGCCACACCACAGCAGGAGGGATGGAAGCAAGTTCTCTGGAACTGGGAACCTGCTCATTTCAGAGCTGTGACATCAGTTGGAACTGATTTTTAAAAGGGCTGTCTGTCCTCCAGGAAAATCTGAAACTCCAAGAGAAATGGGGAAGGGAAAGGTGCAGACACCACCATCACTAAGCTTAAGCCATGTCTTACACTTCCAGTGCTGTGCAAGCACCAGGCTTTGTGTTCACCAAATCTCCACAAAGTCTTCAAAGGTCTATTTAAAAACAATGAGAAGCAGCACAGAACCAGAAACAGAATTTGAACCATGAAAGCATTTTGTATCTCTATATGTGCCTGTCCCAGCTGGGCAGGAGACCCTTCCACAGAAATCACTTCTTGGGAATCACGAAGCTCTGCCATGACTCAGGGTAACGTTTCCCCCAAGAGCTCCCACCACTGTTAAAAGCTTGCTGACAGCAGCTGTGAAGGAGTGCTGCAGCACCTGAGGTGTGCTTTACTCAGGAACACCTCCAGATCCACCAGAACAGATCAAATGATACAACACAGCTCATCCCTCCCCACCTCTGAAACACAACTCACGCACACCCAACAGAGCAGTCACGACTTGAGAAACAAAACCTTAGTGAGCAACTCAAAAGATACATTATAAATTCATGGAGATCCCAGCAGAATTCATTCAGATCCCAGCACAGGGAAGGGAGTGTGAGTCAGGGAAGCAGAGGTGGTACCTGTTGATGTGCTCCTTCGATGTAGTACAGGGCTGTGAGCACCGCCAGTGCCAGCAACACACACACCAGGAGCCCTCGCCGACGCCACAATCTTAAAGACAAATGGTAAATTAGGGTTTTTCATCATTAAGCATGCATTTCAAAGTAACTCAGTTACCCCTGGGGACTGGGGCTGCCTGGATGTGCTCAGCAGGGACAATGGCAGCAGTGTAAACCTCCCAAGAAAATATGTGGGGAGCCTTTACTCTTTAGGGAAAAATCTCTGCATCGCTGTCAAGCGAGATCAAAGTTCAGCTACGCATATTTTATTATTTTTTAATAAAGAAAAACAAAGTAACTGTCTGAAAACAAACACAAGCTGAAAACAATTCAGCTTCTGGAGCCAAGAGTCAGACCTAGGCCCTGAGTAGCAGCTGTGGCCAAGCAGAGAGCAAAGCAGGCCCTGCACTGGCCCTGGGCAAGGACAAGCTGGGTAGAATTCAGAAATGCTGATTTCTGAACTGCAGCAACTCTGCTGCTGGGCAGAACCACAGTGACAGTCACAGGAAAAAATCTTTACATTATTTTGTTTCCCCCTATCTATTAAAATTAGAATCTTGTAACAATTCCAAATGTAATAAATACATTTTAGGTAACTCTGAAGCATTAGGTAAGTAAAGGGAGAAAAGTGTTTTCCAAAGTAATCTGCAACAAAATAATTTTTGAGCATGGTTTTACTGGGGTTATTTTTCTGCTTGATGTGTATGTGGCCACACACAGTAGATCAGTAAATACATTCATTATTTTCCAGAGAACACTGTTATATTGTCACCTAATGATATATAAAAAAACAAGTGCTAGCATCACTTAAAATTCCCAGACTATAATAGCAAACTGTGAACATAACTTATCTATTTAGACAGATAGAAATGTGAGGCATAATACAGGAAAACAGTCACGAATATTTCATATTAAGCAAACTGAAAAGAGCACTCAAAATATTTTAAAGCTACTCTGCTTACATTAGTGTGACAATTGAATTTTCAAATGATTGTCTTTCAAAACACAATTTATGCAACGGAATACAGGAGATCATTAAGAGTCACTCTGAGGTCTCAACTTAATAGCATGTGAGAGCCAGGGTTATTTTCTGCAAAGATTCTGTCAGGGGAGTGCCAGGCAACTGAATGTGCTGCTCAGCAGAGGAAGCAAGTGCTATCTGTAGCAGAATTGGATGTCTAGGAAGCCAAATAAGATCTGAGGTCTTAAAATAAATCCTCAAATGTTATTTCTGCTTAGTTTAAATAAATGCTTGGAGATTGTCAGAAATTACTGATGTCAGACCCAGCAAAACAGTTCTCAGAAACAAATCCTAATGATGTCTGAAAGAATGCACATCATCATAAAATAAATAGGCTTGGGGGGTTCAATTTTTTGGGGGGTGTGTGGGGTGTAAAAGGGAATTAAGACATCACTACATAAACCTGGTATTTTTCATACAAATAATTTCAAAAGAAAATGGAAAACAGAAGTTTCTGTCAGTAAATCTGAACTGCCAGCACCTCCAGCCTAGCCCAGAGAGGGAGTGAGCACAAGCCTGAGCAGCAGGCTCAGCTCAGGCTGCAGAGGAGCAGCCCAACAGCTGGAGTCACCCAAGGTGACATTAGATCCTGTCTCCTGACTGGGAAAAGCTTTGTAAACTCAGTCCCAAACACAACAGAGCCCAGTTACCAACACAAGCACTGGATGGCTGCTACTCTTGGCATTTTCATTGCAAATTATACTCATGTTTTGGCAGCCTAAACCCCCGGGCCTTGTGCCTCAAGAACTGGCTCTGCATTTCAGCACTGGCAAGGAATGGCAGGACTGCTCCTCACAAATTCTCACTGGAAAAAAAGCTGGTTTTATCCAGTGTGAAAATAACACTCAGGGAAAGTGGCTTAATAAATCATTTCCTGCTGTAAAAGGGCCCATAGAGGAGCAAAGTCTTTACAGCATCATAAACATCACTGCAAGCTCCACAGAACCCTGATCTCTGCCCTGGCTGAGCTATTTGAAGACCCAGTGATACCAATACCTGGATTAGTAAGTCAGTGCTTAACACTGTAACCATAAGCACAGTATCCCTTGGCCTTAAGGATCCCTAAACACTGTCCCACTCTTTCAAATTGGAATATTCAACTCTTCAGGAAGGCACTTGGCCATTTTCTCCCCCAAGCACCTTGTTGCACTTATGTAATTTAGGCAGAAAGTCTGATAGCACGGCTACAAGTGTGGGATGTTCCAGCAGCCACCTTTAAGGGACAAAAATACACATGTTCTCTGAAAAAAAACAGTTTTCAAGTTGTGAATCATCAGGGAAAGTGAGATGTCAGAATGACCTACTGAATCAGAGCATGGGTTTGCCCAGAACGCTTAGTAGAAGTTAAAGAAATTATCTTTACTTTATGGTCCATTCCTTCAAGTTTATTAGAGTTTCCAGGCAAAAATACTGCAAGGTAACAAGCGGTTTTTTCCACAGTACAATATTCAACCTCTCCTCTCTCTCCCTTCGCTTCCGCTCACTCAACATTGAGGAATCTGCAAATGAAAAGCAAAAAAAAAAAATATGTAAGAGCACAGGCTGGCAGGTCAGCTGCTATCCCACCCAAAAATACACAGATTCTTTTCTTTTTTAAATTTGTTAGGAAGTTAACGTGAGCTCTCAGTCATCTTTTCGCCTGATCCTAAAGCATTTGCTGCCAGTGCCTCAGGAATGAGGTGACATGCAGGGAATGCAGTGGTTTGTTCTCCCTTGGCACTCAGGGAAGGAGAGTGCCCCAGGCCTGGCACCCAGCAGCCTTTCTGCAGGGCACAGCACACCCCAGGTCATGTGTGACCTCAGCACCTGCTGCAGGGACATTTCCCTCACAACTTCTGAGCTGGTTCTTTTCCAGCAGAGCTATTCCCAGCCTCCCACTTCCAGCAGATGGAATTACACGTGCTCTTTATGCCCCTCAGCCACGGTGTAACTGGATAAGAGCACCTGCCCTCCCAGACAGGAGCCTGTCCAGCTTCTCCCAAACTCCTCCCATGGAAAGGAGCTGCTTTTGGAGCACAGCCCTGCCTGGGATCGAGCTCAAACCTAGCCCAGGACCTGCTCACAAAAAGGCTTTTCTAATCAAGGTGTTATTTTGTGCTCACAGTAAGATGAATAAAACCCTTGAGCTGATTTTTTTTGGAGGAGAAAGGTTTGTTCAAAGCTTGTCAAGTTAATGAGAAGTAATAATTTTTAAACTTTTAAAGAAAACAAATTCTGGAATAAGATTTAAAAAATAATACCAGTAAACAATGAAAAAATACACTTGTATCCAAACAGACACCAAACTTGTTCAAACATCACTACACAGTCACAACACATGTATTCTATTTTGCATTGTAATAATATTCATAAATTTTAGATTTTTAAAAAGCTGTTGCATTTAAAATATTAATCTAATCTGATCTCCCACATATTGTAACCCAGGATGTATTATTTCAGTCTTACTCCAGTAATGGAAACATTTTGCCTTATCAGATGCTGATATTTACGTAGAAATTGCAGATCTCATTAGTCACACAGCCCACTTAATTTTGTACTCCTTAGCTGTAACATCAGTTGCTTAAGATGAACTAACAGAAATCCTGCCAAATACTGAAGAACATCCACATTCCTCAGTTGCAGAATGATTTAAGTCTTTAAGTAAAAGGCTTTAATTTGTTCCATACATACAAACATGCAGTTAATCTTTCTCATTTAATATGTGTAATAAAAATGTTTCGACCTTGTTTTTAGTAAAAGGTCGTAAAAGACAATGGTGTAAGACTGCACACAACTTGAGAAATCACTTGATTACAAAACGTAATTAAATATGGAACTGGCACATTCAAAGCTGACAGGAAACAAAGAAAGATGATTATAGTTTCCATGCTTTACTACACAGCACGGATAATTCAGCGATACAAAAATCTTCATTAACTATTTTCAGGTTATTTTTCGTGAGTTCTAAACTTTAACCCCAGACTACTTCAGACACACCAGTAGGAAAACCAGAGGAGAGGCAGGAGGTGAAGTAGTTAAAATTGTTTTGTTGGTAATTTATCACTGAAACCAATAAATTATAGTGACATTGTATTTCAACAGAACAGCTAGAAATTGGGAGACTAATAACTGGATCTGTCCCAGAGTAAAACAGATTTTTATTACCAAGAACTAACTTTTCAGTGCCAAAGGGTGGGGTAGTACAGCCTGACTTCCACAGCCACACATTTGCCAACAGAGTTTAATTTTTTTAGGGCTTTTTTTTGTTGTTGTAGCCCCTGTTGGTACCCAGCTCAGCTTTGTGGGGTTTAAATGTATGTAAACAAAAGATCAAGAACTTTGGGAGGGGAAAAGAGTGTAAGAGAAATGCGAATGGAAATACACAGCATGAATCTATTCCATGGCTTTGAAATCCTAAATCCTTCAGGTTTAGAGCAGACTGAGGTTTCTAAGATTGATTCAGGCATTGAGGCCCTTTGCACTGTGTGGGCATAAAGCCACAGAATCCCAGAATGGTTTGGTTTGGAAGGTGCCTTAAAGCCCATCTCATTCCACACCCTGGCACAGGCAGAGGTGCCACTCACTAGGTCAAGTGGCTCCATCCAGCCTGGCCTCAAGAGAAAACCAAAATCAATTCCTTTTCAATGTTGTGCGGTTTTAGACCCCAAACAGGCCAGCTGAGAACACAAAGTGATTTTCCACCTACCTGTGAAGTTCCCATTGTGCTGTTCTTTGCTCATTCTTATGCGTCTCTGGTCACAGTCTGTGCCATTCTCTGCCATTTCATAGATCAGTCACGTGTGGAGATCTAAGAGCAGAAGAAACCCAAAAAGGACAAGGTGTGTTTCTGGTTAGGAGGACTCCACAGTCAAAGGATACACACAAACACCCAGCAGTTCTCCAAATCCAACTCACACTCATCCTGCATTACACCATCAAACAGGAGAAAGTGATTCAATCTCCACAGTGACAAAGATTAAAACATTTCCACCTACATAATTCTAAATTTTTCACTCAAATGACAAAACTCCCTCACTTCTAACAGCTGAACAAAAGCTCATTAAACAAACCCCTTCCATGACCTAACCCACTGTTTGGGCTCCAGGAGCAGCAGAGCTTCATACAAACCTCACTTCCATCCTTAGACTGGTGCTTCAGGTGTGCTCCTCAACCTGGTACTAAAGCTTGGCACGTTGTTACTATGTCAAAAACCTCCCTGGCTGAAAGATTAGCCCTCAGTGTGGTAACCAGGATACAGAGCTGCATCTCCTGCTTTGCACAGTCTGGTGTCTCTGAAGCACAAAAAGCAAACTCTTCAGAGGACAAGAGCTTTCTGATGGAAGCTTTGCTGACACTGTCCATACTCTCTGCTGGCTTAGCTTCCCTCTAGAGAGATCAGCCCTAAAACAAAACCCCAAAAGAACAGATGTGGTTTTCCTTATCCAGAGGAGTAAATAATGCAAGAAGTGGGAGCCAGCACAAACCAGAGTGTTGCAAGAGTTGCCTTTTTTTTTCTTAAAAAAAAACAAAACAACCTGAACAGCTGACAATTCTTATGCAACCAAAGACAAAGAGAGTAGCCAGTCAGACTCCTTGTTTTAAAAATCTTCCCTTGAATCTTGAAACAGTTTCTGGAGTTTTATTTGGAAAAGAGCTAAAGCTAAAGCATTTTATTTGCATTGTATTTCTCCCTGTAAGCGCACTTGATTTACAGTTTTTGATACACTGCTTTTGTTGGAAAGAAAAGTGGTGCAATATTAAAATGACAGGTTATATAAAACTGTCCAGTGGAAGAAATTAAAGTTCTACAAAAAAAATACTTCCCCACTGATTTATGTTCATCTTAATTGCCAAGCAGCAACTCAGGTTTGGTAAACAGGAGTGAGATCACCCCTTGGATTCAGACTGCAATAATTCTGTCGAATTTTTAAATAAAATGTACAAAGATTTCAGATACTGTATTTGACACTTCTAGGGTCTCATAAGTCAGTTTTAGACAGGTGTTTTTCTAAACAGGTACAAGCCTTGTGCATTACTTGCATTGCTAGCTAGAATCCAAATATTAAAGGTTTTAGTTAAAATCCAGCAGTCAAAAGCACTGAGGTTTCAGGAAGGAGTCTTTTCTCCAACACCTCCCCCGACACAAAATGTGCAGAAACAGAAATCTGTCTGGTTAAACAAGGCAGCAGAAACTCATCTCATGCATGTTACAGCTTTTATTCACTGCAACATGAACCCCAGAATACCCAACCACCTAAAAAATGAACAAAACACCTTTGCAAAAAGCTTAGAAATGCTGAAAGGGCTCCAGAGTCAGCCAAGGACAAGAGGCCTGAGCTGCTGCAGTGGGAGCTCTACAGCATCACTCTGCAGTCACCTGCAACCCAGGGATTGCTCAAACACAGGGAAATGTGAACTTCTCCCTCTCCCCAGGTGCCTTTAGAGCAGCCTGACACTCTGGAGCTACCCCTGTCCTTAGCTGAGGATAACAGACCAGTTGCCATGGCAATATCAGGATCAAATGTTCAGCCACCCCTTAATTCCATCAGGACAGGTGGATAGTGGAATGGTTTGTGTCTGACTGTGCTCAGCTGTGCTTATTTTTGTATATATTTAAGTAAGTGTTTATGAACATCTACAATGTAAGTTTATATACACACATGCCCATGTATATCCCACATGAATTTACACACACAGAGCTCAAATTGCAGAGGGCAATATTTAAATTACACAGCCAGACACAGCAAGCCTGATGTTCACAGAAAGCTGCTTAGGAAGCAAAAGCCATCCAGAGCTGTTGAGCACATACAGCAACACTAAAAAAAAGTGTTCAGGCTTAGGGAACTTCCGTCACATTTTGTTGACTTAAATATAGCAAAGATTAAAAAAAAAAAGCCACAAATTTCAGTGGAAGCCACATGTTCCTCATTTTGAAATCCACCTTTTTTCATGTGTGCAAATCTAGCTTTCAAAATTAAAGACTCTATTGGTTTGGTCTCTGCTCTCAGCTTAATTACACTCCAAGGAAGTTCATTTAGTGCAATGCCAACTGCTCTCCATGTCTGATGCTAAAGCCCAGGCTGTGCACAACATTGAATTCCAGTGCAATCCATAAAACTCCTGAATCTCTGGGGGTCTCAGGTGTGTTGCTCCCAAGGCATGACAGCTTTTATTTCAGGAGCTCAACTGCCAGAGCCACTTTTACCCTGCCTGCTTAGAAAGGCACTAATCCAGGATTAGCTTTGCGTAACACCACCTCAAGTACACAACTCAGCGTTTGCACTGAAGCAGAGAAATAATCCCACACCTCTGTAGGACAAACACTTGTCAAGAAGGTCTTAAAATTCAATCATTCTGCAGGAAAGCTCTAAAAATTCCTATTTAAAAACACAGCTGACTTGGAGATGGGATACCTATCACATGGCAGGGCTGAACAGGCTGCAAACCCTTGCTGGCTCCAGAAAAGAACCTCCCTGGTTTACCCAAGTCTAATTATACTTAAAGCACCTTAGCAAAGGGGCTGGAGGGTGCACATCCCCTCAGCTCAGCACCCTTGATCTGCTGTGCTGCTTGATGCCCATTAGAACCACGAGTCCTGCACTAATGTCTCCCCACAGGGGTTAATTGGAGTGGGAGTCTGACCCAAAATGGAGTTATCCTTCATTAACTCGCTCCATATTCTCAAGTCTACACCCAATTCATGACAGCTCACCACAGGAAATTAAATTCCATCTGCTAAACAGAACTTCACTTCTGACAGATGCTGGGAAAGACACAGAGCCTATCTCTAAAAATAAATTTGCCTACTACATGGAGTACTTAGCAGCAAACATAAAAATAAACTATTTAAGAGAGCGAGGAAAACAACTGTGGCCAGTTTTTGTATCAGGGTGGCTTAGATCATTTGTTAGAGCTGAGCTCACACAAGAACTGCTTTGTAGGGCTGAAAAAAGAGCTCACAATACACCACTGAGCTTTAGTGCAACCCTAAACGTAAAGTATAAAAAGACAATTATTTCTAGTCAAAAATGCAAATTGGTCAACAAAAAGGGTTTGTGGTAACTGTGACTGGCACTTCACAGCATAAGTGAGACAAAGCAAAACAAGCTATCAGAACATGAGAACACAACAAAATTGGGCACTGCCGTATCTGCTCTCTGTAATCAGAGAAAAGGACAAAAGTCTTTTCTCTGAAGCTCTGGGGAGGCTGTGGAAGCACCCAAGTGTTGGGTGCACTTATGCAAAAGGAACCAGTTTTGGACAAGGCACTTGGGTGTCTGCACTGTCACATGGAGGAGCAGAACATGGACTCCTGTTCTGTACTAAGGATTTTTGGAGGACTCGTGTGCTGGAACAAGAAGGAAGCTGTTTTCATGATCTCACTGCTCTCCCAGACATTGTTTGAACCACTTCTTACTGAAAGAGCCCTGAGTCTCATCTCCATCAGTTCCTGCTCACACAGCTCCCAGAACCAGAGTTAGAGCATTTTGTTGTTTCCCCCAGCCACTTCAGCAACACATCATTTCCAGTTATTTCTTGCATTTAAAGCCAAATGTTCCAACCTGCTGCTTCTTTCTCCTCAATTCTTCTGATATTCCTTCTTCTTTTACTACACCCCTGTTCTTCAGTTACAATAAGGAGAAAAAAGGATTAAAATCCAGCCTTTCCAGGTGGGTAAAGAATTGCACTAATCTAGATAGTCCTGCACATCTGTGAGAGGGGTTTTTTTCAGTCACCAAATGCTGTACAGAGAGAATAAGTTAACAATTCCCTGGCAAAGAAACAGCTTGGAGAGTACTTTCCCTTGAAAGCCAAAGACTGCCTGGCACAGGAACACATTCAGGTGAAGGATGGGATCAGTTTGGAAGTGAAACATTACATACCCCTTCCAGCTCCTCACAGTTATTCCCTCTCCACCACTTCTCCAGGATCTGAAGGCAGTGGAAGAGCCCAACCACGTCCTCAGCTCTGCAGCACTCGAGCCCAAAGCAACTCCTCTGGCAAAGCTGCAGCCCCTACAGAGCAAGAGAACACCGTTCATGTGACACTGGAGTGACACAGCCCCTCACTTGGAGGTTAATGACTTTCCTGAAGATGACAGAAATTAGAAAAAAGTAACTGCTTGATTTTTTTTCCAGTCCTTCAGCACTCCTGGGAAGCATTCAATTAAAATAAATGAGGCCACATCTGAAAGATGTTCCCAATCTCCACAGATTTAGCTATAATGGGTTATTTTGATATGAGTGCATTTATCCCCATACTAAAAATGTTTTCCTAACTAAAATAGTTTAATTCCTCAAAGGAGAAATAATTCAGTTAAAGACCACAGGTTTCCATTTTGTGGGTTATGCCTCTGTACACCAGACCTATTTTTCAATTCTTACTCAAATAAATTATCTTAGAATTTAGAGTTAAAATTCACATTTTTTCCAGAAAGACTTTGGGATTCCTTTTAGGAAAGACTGTTGTAACATGAGCTTCAGGGATGCCTTGCAATTTCTTCTGAGTTAACTCAAAGGTCAGTCCCTGCCATTAAAGCCATATATATTAAACTCATCTTTTTGCTGTATTTTTTTCTGGTGAAACATGAATTTTGATTACACCCAGCAGTAGAATCAGGTGCTATAACAAAGCAGTAGAGATGCTGTGCAATAAATAGATGAAAAGATGAGACCCAGGGATAAGAGGATATGCAGAGGAGGCACAGCACAAATGAAAAGGGATGAACACAAGGACCTGACAAAGCCCAGAGTGGCTGAAAGCAGCTCCTGAGATAACAAATTCTGCTTTTCACAGGAACAAGTCTCTAAGTGGAGCCAATTCAGATTTCACACTTGGCCATCCAGTGAGGACACACTGCCCAGACAAGGCTCACAGAAGCCAATTCTGAGCCTTGGGAGAAAGAAAAATATCCTTTTAATAAGCTTGAAATAGCCTGAACAACTGCTTGCCTTACTAATAACATCTCCTGGCTCCCCCTGGTCCAAGCAGCACCAAAACCAGCGAGGTTTGGTGGTTTTGGTGCCGTCCCATGGCTGTGTTTGAAGCTGGTGCAAAAAGCTCAGTGTTGCAACAGTTTCATGGTTGTGCCCTTCGTCCTCAGGAAAGAGCAAAGTCTACCCAGCTCACACTTGTCAGCAAGGAAGAGAAGTTAAAGTTCCAACCTGCAGATAACTCTGTCTCCCATCACAATGCATCAGGAATTATAGGGGGTTTTCAGCTTTAAACCCAAAGGTTTTTGAAGAAATAAGGACTCTCCAAGCATGCACAAATGACACAGATGACCCCAAGGAGAGCTGTTCATAAGATTCAGTCAGAGGCAGTCATGACATTCAGGAAGAATTCCAAAACAACAACTTAGAAAGAAACAAAGCTTTAAGGTGGAAAGAGTGCAATTGCTGCAGCCTACTCACCTTCCTCATTGCTACCACCCACTTGAAAGCTACCGAGTCTCCTCCTACCCTTCCCCACAGCAGTTACAAACATCCTTGGTTTCAGCAGCTCCGCAGGATGAGAAACAAAGCTCAGACTAATAAAGAGAGCTCACCTCCCATTGCACCACTGGAAACTGGCTTTTGAAACCCTCATCTGATAACAGGGGATGAAGCCATTCTTACAACTGTCACTTATCCCATAAGGAATAAAGGAAAGTCTATTCCACGCTGCAGAAATAATGGATTGGAAAAAAGAAGACTGATAAAACAAAGGCTGTTTCAATGGGAAAATGAATGCATTAAAGAAGAGCCGATGTATATTATCATAAGGTGTTAGGAAGCATGAAAACCCTCCCATCAAACGGAGGTGAAACAATCTCTAAAAGAACAGAATTCCTAAGAGCAAAACAGCACCAAAATCCACTGACCAAACACAACACATGTGGTCCAAGGCATGAAAGAGTAACACCACACTTCTTCCACCTCAACCCACATTGTCACCATTAACTAAACCAGGATACCCACTTGTTGGTAAGCACAGAGCAGAACAAACAAGGGCAGAAGAAAACCTGAAGAAATGTCATAGGTGCAGTTGAAAGGGGATAACCTGGATTCACAGCACTTTATAGATAAATAGCTGCCATCAAATGCACTTATCTCCCCTTCCCTCAGGTCACCTACATGACCTGCCAAGCATCTGAGAGGCAAAACTGGAACAAAACGGGAATCTTGCTGCTTTTTTATCTCCTGTAAACACCAGATGACATTGGCTAGAGAAATAAAAGCCAGACGAGGCACTTAACCCCAGTCAGCAGAAATGTTCCCTTGGATTTGGGCCTGCCACCCTCAAGCCCCGGGCAGTCCCTGGGGATGGAGGGAGCACCCAGCCGGGAAAGCACAGCACATTTCCAGTGGAAAAGCAGACAAAGACCATCGGTATCTGACTCTCCGCAGGGAGAAGGACGGATTTCTCCCTGTGTCATCAGGCACCGTCCCTTGGGCCGGAGCAGGGCGAGTCTATTCCACCCTTCCCGGAGCTTTGTTAGAGCAGAGCCGCTCTCCAGCGGGGTGAGATGGCAGCGGCTCATTTCTCACCCTGAAGGTCGGCGAGCAGCAGCCTCCCCTCCCGCCCTGATCTCCACAGCGTTCCCGGCCGTCCCCCGGCTCCCACACGGCTCCCTCGGTTCGCACAGCACCGGGGGCCGCCCGGGCCGGAGGTCCCCTCTTACCGCCGTCCCCTCAGAGCCGGAGGAGCCGTGAGGGGAGCGGGGCGGCGCCGCGGCCAGCGCTGAGGGGAGCGATGGACAGCGCTGAGGGGCGCCATGGACAGCGCTGAGGGGAGCGATGGGCAGCGCTGAGGGGAGCGATGGGCAGAGCTGAGGGGAGAGATGGGCAGCGCTGAGGGGAGCGATGGGCAGCGCTGAGGGGAGCGATGGGCAGCGCTGAGGGGCGCCATGGACAGCGCTGAGGGGAGCGATGGGCAGAGCTGAGGGGCGCCATGGACAGCGCTGAGGGGCGCCATGGGCAGCGCTGAGGGGAGAGATGGGCAGCGCTGAGGGGAGCGATGGACAGAGCTGAGGGGAGCGATGGACAGCGCTGAGGGGAGAGATGGACAGCGCTGAGGGGCGCCATGGACAGCGCTGAGGGGGGCGATGGACAGCGCTGAGGGGAGCGATGGGCAGCGCTGAGGGGAGAGATGGGCAGCGCTGAGGGGAGCGATGGACAGCGCTGAGGGGCGCCATGGGCAGCGCTGAGGGGTCCCGCTGAGGGGACGCTGACGAGACCCCCGCCGGCCGGGAGAGCCCCGGACCCGACCCCGCACTCACCACGCTCCAGCAGCTCCGCTGGGCCCGGCACAACGCGGAACTGGGCCCGGCACAACACGCCCCGTCCCGCCCTGGACTCCGTCACTTCCCGAGCGCCGGGGCTTCGTCACCTCCGGGCGGGCGCGGCGGAGCGGCCGGGCGGGAGAGACAGGTGAGCGGTGAGGGGGATGCTCCTTCATGGCCCCTTCATGCCCCCTCTGAGGGCCGTGGGGTCCCCCACGGTTCGGTCCCCGAACCCTCCATATCTTTGGTCTTTGCCTTCTGTATCCGCCCGGGCTCCAGCGCGGCCGGGCCTGGCAGGGCTGAGGTGCCGCAGCCCGCGGTGGAGCTGGAGGCTGCCCCGCTCCTCAGCTGAATTTGGGGTATTGACTTAAAACCTCCAGCATTTCACCGTTTCTCTCCCCGTTTTTAGGTGTAATTTTGACATGAGGAAGGGCTGAGAGAATTGGGAGTGTTCAACCTGGAGAAGAGAAGCTCCGGGGTGAGGTAATGGTGGCCTTCCAGTACGCGAAGGGAACTTACAGGAGAGGTGGGGCAAGACTATTTACGGAGGCCTGAGGGGGGGGGTGACAGGACAAGGGGGAATGTGTTCAAATTGACAGAGAGGAGGGTTAGATTGGATTTTAGGAAAAAATTGTTCCCTGTGAGGGTGGTGAGGCCCTGGCACAGGGTGCCCAGAGAAGCTGTGGCTGCCGCATCCCTGGTAGTGTCCAAGTCCAGGTTGGACAGAGCTTGGAGAAACCTGGGATAGGGGAAGGTGTCCCTGCCCATGGCAGAGGGTGGAACAGATGAACTTTAAGGCCCTTTCCAATACAAACCATTCTATGATTCTATGATAATTCTATGATAATTTGCTATTTTATCTTGGCTCTGCTTGCCAAGATAGCACCCATCACCAGTGAGGTGTTTGCAGTCAGAAAGCTGTGTCTGGGGAACTGTTCCTTTGTGCTTCTAACAAATGTTCTTTGTCTTCAAACAAGTGGAAATCAGGTGAGAGCACATGAAATGCTCTCAGAAGCTGAGCAACACTCAAGTAAATTGTGTCATTCCTCCCTTTCAGAGGCACTCTCCAAAATCCACCATGATTTCTCTCTTTGAGTCCGAGTTCCTGAATGTCATCATCGGAGCCGCGTGCGGCGTGTGCCTGGGCTGGGTCATCCGGGGGAGGCTCCGCAGGAAGCCTGGAGCTGGAATAATGCCAGAGCCTTCCAACAGCCTGGGGGGCGAGGCTGACATCATGGGAGAGTCTGGGGAGCTCAAGCTGGTGCTGATCGTCCGCAACGACCTGAAGATGGGCAAGGGCAAAGTAGCAGCACAGTGCTCCCATGCTGCTGTCTCTGCCTACAAGCAGGTTCACAAAAGGAATCCTGAGCTCCTGAAGCAGTGGGAATATTGTGGACAACCTAAAGTGGTCCTCAAAGCTCCTGATGAAGAGACTCTAGTGCAGCTCCTGGCTGAGGCAAAGCGCCTGGGGCTGACTGTGAGCTTGATACAGGATGCTGGGCGTACTCAGATAGCTCCAGGCTCCAGGACAGTCCTTGGGATTGGACCAGGACCAGCTGATGTCATAGATAAAGTTTCTGGTCACCTTAAACTCTTCTAAACTGGTACCAAAAAGACCTGGATGTGTTCATGTATGTGTCAGTACTGAAGGGATAAAAATCCAAGTTGGGTTTTTTTTCCTTATCTTCCCTTGTTAATAAAATAAGCAAGTTTTTTAAGATTTAAATTTGTAAATCATGAGTTTTTCTAGCTTTTATTCCAAAGGGAGAAAGAAAATTCTAGGCCAGTTGAGGAAAGCAGAGATGGCATAAGAATGAACCCAGTAAATTTACAAGTTGTGCAATTGGTTGAGGATTTTGCATGTGGGTTCATAGAGGTTAAGAGTTTCTTCTCTCTGCCTGTTCTCTGGTTTTTGTAGTGAATACATTCTTTAATTCAGAAAGGCTCAGCTGGTGAAGCAGTTAAGAACTGGAACTGGGAGTAACTGTGGCCAACTTTCCTGTCCCAACAACAACTTGTAACTGGTACCAGGCTGACCAGTTCAACTGGATTTGCAGCCCAGACCAGTAAACAGTTGTGGGGAGCAGCTGTAAGCTGAGCTTCCCTCTGGAGGGGTCTGTGTAGCTCCTACACATGCAAAAATGTGCAGTTAAGCCAAGATATGGGGAGTTACTCCCCATATAAACAACTGGGCACTCAGGGAAAGACTTAAATCCTGGTTTTCCTGGGATTAACAGGCAGGCGTTCCTGGGTTTAAGGAATTACCCTGTTATAGATATTATTGCACAGTTCAGAGCACCTTGGGGGTTCCAGTAAATTCTGCTTGTACAGTTTGTGAGAGTTCTGCTGTTGAGCACCTTTGCCAACCTCTCAGCCACGTGTTCCAGCTGAGTATTGTGAAACAGTTTGTAGGAGAGGGAACAGGATTTATCTCCATCTCCAGCCATCCACAGACCCAGAGGGAATGGCAGAGGGGCTGAAATGCCAATAAACACAGAGGATGGAAATGTTTTTATACTGTATCTCTTAATTAGAGGCGTAATCCTTTGCAGAGACTCGCTGCAGACTTGTGCTCCACCCCTGCTGACCACAGAGCCTGGGGCAGGTGAGCCCCGGCCACCTCCTATTCCATGGAAGTGCTGCAGTGCCCAGCCCTGGGATCACAACTGGAGCTCAGAGGAGGGAGTGGGATCTGGATCCTCATGCCCAGTGTGGCTCCTGGTTAAGAGACAGGAGCTTCTAGAGCTGTTGGAAATCTGGCCAGTGCTGTCAGACTCGTTACACTCAAATATGACAGTATTCATAGAGAAACATTTAAGTCAATTTTATTTGAAGCTAAATATGTTTAAGGCAATTTACATACCTAGAACATGATCTCAATTGAACTGGCACACCCTACTACAATCCTAATGTATCATCTGGTCAAATATGCTGGAGTTGGCCACAGTGCAGCCAACTGGTGAAAAGTGCTATTTTGTTCTCTCTGGCATAATCTCTCTCTAGAAAAAGCATTACATATTTTCCTGCATTGCCCCCTCAGTGCAAGACCCCACTACTGGTCCCCATTGCTGCTCTGCTGGCCCCTCAGACCCCTGGCTGCACACACCTGCATTGCCCCCACTACCAGCACTGGAATACTTTGAGTCCAAAGGTCCTTTTTTTGAAGACAGTAAAGTGAAGCTACCACTATGCAGCATGTCCACAGTCCAGTAATTTATTTTTAAATTGCGTAATTTCAAATTGCACAAACAAAACTGAACAGCAATATGCTTGAATTCTCTCTTCTGTACACTCAAAACAGTGATCTAAAACACCACAATATCCAACATACACAAACCTCAGGGCAGGGTTAGTAAATACACAGATTGGAATCATGGTGCTCTGTTCCTGAATGGAATGTCCCACAAAAGCACAGGATACAGCACAACATAAGGTCATCTGTTACATATGGAGTGAGCAAAAAGACACTAGCATTTTCTATATGCATAACTGGAAAAACCTGCATAGGTTAAGGGGGGAAAAAAAAAAAAGAAAAAACAAAAACCCAAAACTTTTACTCATTTTAAGTCAGGCAAGGTTGTCTGTACGCATTTTAAATTCTTTTAGAGCTATGCAATCCAACCCAGGGAGGATATGCTGATTAGTGTTGTCTCTTGTCAGCAGTCTTGCAAGGTCAAATACAAGTATCTTGGCTTTAGCTTTCTCCAAATATACAGTGAGACTTAAATGCATTTAGAATAGACAGTACATACTTGTAAGCTGCTCACATACAATGAACTTAAGATTCAATATTAGAGTGTAACACTATAGAGTGCAAATCAGAATCTTCACAATAGACTTAATGGTAATAAGCAGTCCTGCAAAAGCCCACTTGAACAAAGTCGTTTAAACTATTCCCCTTCTGAAAGTAAAAGTCTAAATGACATGGAATGTGAAAAAGATTTAACAGAAGTGATTCAAATCGTTTGCGCTAGAAAAAACAGTCCTTCATGAAATAAAGGTTACAAGAACACGAGGCAGAACTCTTTGCTTTTCCCTGTTATGAGTTAAAGCGGGGAGGGACGGTGGAGTTTCAGTAAGAAAAGTTGCTGCTCCAGACTGGCTTGTGCTGCATCTCACATGCTGTAGCCGAAGCCGGGCTGTGGCTGCCCGTACGGAGGGGCCGTGTAGCCGTAGCCGAAAGGTGCCTGCGGAGGAACTGCCACGCTGGGTCCCGCTGTCAGCATCAGCTGGGGCTGGCCTGCAACACACAACGGGCACTTTACTCCTCCTCAACTGAGACATCAAATGCCTGAGAATTTTCAGCAGGTATTTCTGTGTTTCACCAGTAAGGCCCCGCTGACCTGGACTGGGCTTTTTCAGGGCCAGGACGGGTATTTTCCCACAAAAACCTCAGGATACGACACGTGGCTAAAAATACTGCAGTGTAAAGTACATGAAGAAACTCTTACTAGAATAACCTGGGTATAAAGAAAATACCCAATATGAAGTAGGTATAAATATGCTTTAGCTATAAAGATCCAAATAACCACTTGCTGGAAATCTGGAGTAGCACAGCTCCTGTATACCTTTCCTTAAGGAGCCAGGCCAATCTTAAATCCTGCAGTCCACAGCCTCAGAGTGGAGTATTTTGGAACACAAAATACATTATCTAGTATTTTGGAACACATTCCTTAAGACTTGATTTCACATGGAGAACATTCCCATTTCCCAGGACTTCCTCAGGAAAAAAACAAGATTAGGGAAGGCTTGTTTTAAAAGTGAAATATCTTATTGATAACAGACGAACTAAAGCATTACCATAAACAATAGGTTGTGTTTCTGTAGCTTGCTCCTCTTCCTTTCTCAAAGACTCTGATGCATCCAGTTTATCCACCTGGAATTGAGACCAACAATTAAAGAAATCTCCTCTAAAACAGATACTTATTCGTGGCAGAGAAGTGGAAAAGCCTTAGTGGTATGTCAACACCCATCAAGAAAAGGAGACCATTTACAAGTTAAGATCAATTCAAGTAGCAATGTTGGTACTGGTGCAGTCAAGATTGTTTCCTGAAAAAAGCCCCTCATTGAGGGGATTTTCAACTACTTTGAAAGCTCACTCCAGGCTGAAGCTTTGTACAAAAGGTTCTGTACTGGACTGGAGCTGGACAGTGTTTGGATACAGACTCAGATTTGAGCTCAGTCTCAATTGGAGACCTCTGGCATTGGAGCAATTGCCAAGGTAATGCCCAGACCTGGAGAAGTTTCCCTGGAGGTGACATTGAGGCAAAGTAATCTGGTTTGTATTTGGATAGAACAGACTGCAATAGCATCCGACATGTCACTTGAGCCTCAAGATTTCACTTTCCAAACCCATTCACTCATGCAATTTAAGTTCAAATGCAGAGAATGCATGTGTATAAGACTTGCTTTTTCCACTCCAGAACTGTGTGGCAGTCAGCCTAAACCCACAGATACTCCAATTCTTCCAGCTTTACACACAGTAACAGACAAGCCTGGCCAGCTTCACTGCAATGGTGCTGTTTGCCCACCCCTACAGAAAGGCAAGAGAAGGAACTTGTGTAGTGAAATATTGCTCTTCTCTAAGACAGATCCAAGGGAACTCAGCATTTCTACAGTCTAAGGCAGGCCCTGAAACTAAAATCAAAAAAATGAGGCATTGGTATTTTACATGGGAGATAAGATTTAGAACAAAGTCAGAGAAAATCATGCCAATTACTTTGAAAAACAATAATACAACTCACAAGATTAACATTTCATTTCATTCATATCCTTAATAAAGGAGTTTGAAGGTTTCCTGCACTTACACAGGGTCAGTGCTATTTATTCAGCCACATTCACAAGTGAGTTTTGTGCTTAACTGTGCTACATGAGCAAATATCTCCTGGCAGCTCCAAGAGCTGTGAGCTCCTCCTTTCAGCTGTGAGTTACATGTGCTCCATAAACCTGTTCCTCTGTAACCTCAAGCTGAGGCACAACTCCAGGGAGTGGCAGAAGTCCTGAGCTCGAGTCCCCTCAGTAACTGGGCTTCCATGGCCAGCCTGGTGGTTGCCTCCCACAGTATCTGGCTCGCTGCTGCCAAAGTGCACGGGATCGTATCCAATGCTCCAAGACTCATTTCCAGACACCGTGCTGGGAACTGCACTGTTTTTAACTCAAAACAGCAACACACTGAACACAGAAGCACAAGTTTAGAGATGCAAATCCAAGGAGAATGTGCAGAGTTTGCTACTAAGCAGAGGCATTTGGCTTACTCACACTTGGAAAGCCTCCAGCCCAGGACATTCAGTGTATTTTGGACCCAGTTTTGATGCCTCCCCTCAGAGCTGAACAAATATTGACAAGAACAAGCGCAAGTTTGAAACCAGCCCACGGGATGGTTCTTACACCACTTGCTCGAGCATCACCAGCTTCAGGGCCCTACACACTTGGAGCAAGATTGACTGAAAGGCTTTTCCACAGGGACTGCAATAAGCTGCAGAGGAAAAGTAACATGCATTCAATGTTATCGTGTTATGTGTGCATGAAAAAGAGGCAAAAGTACTGAAGCACGAGTGAGGTCTGAAGATGACTGCCATACAGGCTCCCCCCAAAAAACCACACGCAGCCCACAGCAATGCCTTGGAGCTTCAGGAGTAGTGGGATGTAATTGCAATGACTGCTACACATGCGTAGTTTATGCAAACACTGCAGTTCAATTACCTTTTTTCACACACACGCTCTCCTACTTTCCTTACTAGCTGCTGAAGGACCTTACACTACGTGTCTTAGGTTAGCCTTGAGTTCCAGTGGTGGCTTTACAACCAGCAGTTTTTGCATTTAGTCCATCTTCAAAGCTGTCACTGTGGTTTGCCCTTTGCTGAACCACATTAATGGAAAACTCCTGCTAGGGCAGACCCCTGGGCTAAGGAGGATCACGGTGGCATTTGTAGGGAAGCAGATGGACAGAACACCTTGGATTGCCCTTCTGAAGGTCAAAGTTACACAGAAAAAGGCAAGCCCTGGAGGAGCCTCAGAAGAGCAATAAGCATGACCATTTTTGTATTTTTTTTTAAATGAGGTAGCAAGAGAAGTTTAGTGAAGCTGAAGAGCTTGGAAGGCAGTCTTTTTTTGGACAACTACTAGAAATTTACTACAGGGAGGAGAACCACAGACTTGGTGTAACAGCTGAAGTTTTAAGTTGCTACATGAACTAGAGCACTGTGTGGATTAGATCAGCACCATGAGAACTGACACCTGAGTGAGGAAGAGTCCCTCTGGAAGCAGCCAGTATCTACTCTGCCTACGGTCAGCACGCATTAGTCATGGTCCAGAGATCAGGAACTGGATCACAGCCCTTCAACCAGCAAATGCCAGACTGATTTAGGAATTCATAGACTTATTTCTTATTGTAGGAGGTTCTTCCAGTCAGATTGGCCATCAAATAATAGCACTTGTCTAAATATTTGTGTGTTGTTTCAGTACCAGGCTGACTGTGATCCAACTGATCACCTGTATGCCCTTCCTGAGGATCTATTAGCTTATTAGTAGCATATGAATCTACTTTTCTCCTACAGCACTAGCTAGTGAGAGTTAAACAATTTGCAAATGCTTTAGTGATATTTTGTTTGGGGAAAAAGCAGTAGCAGCAGTGTAGTAAACATAGGAAAGAAAAAAAACTCATGCAGAATCCTTAGACTTAGTCCTCCAGACTTAAAGATGGAAAACAAGAATCAACTTTCACCTTTTCCTTTATTGCATCAACCTGCAAAGGAATTCAGAAGGTGCAGCTTAGAAAAATCAAATTCCATATTTAGCATATAAAAAGGTAGAAACAAAAGCGTCAGGGAAGAAATAATTAAGGTACAGGCGAGTAAAAACAAAGGTACACCAGAAGTATCTGCTTTAGAAAGGCAGCTCTGCTTCTTACTTCATTAGCTACACTAAAGCTACATCCTAATCCTTTATCAGATCAGGAAATTTTAATCTTTAAGAATCTACTGCTCTCACCAAAGGCATGGTGTTAGCTTGGTACAGGCATCTCTGACAAATATTGTTTGTTACAAACAGTTGTATTGCTCAGCCAGCTCCCCACCTCCCCCAAAAGAGCATTTCAGCCTGGCTACAGAACTACAGGGTAGTCCTGCCTTTAGAAGGAACAGCCAGGCAAATTTCTGGACAAACAGCTTAGTCTTCACTAACTGCATGAAAGTAAAAGCTGAACTCAAGCTTGGAAAAGTCTTAATCATTAAAGAATTTACACCATTTCACTGGAAGATAATCCAAAAGCTTGAGCTGGGAAAATCTTGCTAGATTTTAGACAGTTGGATTTAACTCAACTCTGTTCAAGTCTGTCAGAGCATTACCAAGTAGTTCCCCCATCCTGAGTCACTTCAAATAAGAGTTGAATCATAATTAGTGCCATTAAGTGTCAGAGCCACATTTTAGAGTTAAGTGCACAGCAGAATAAGTTATCTCCAGGTCTAACTATAAAGCTGTTTTAGTACACAGTCTAGAATTTAGTTAAAGCTTGATCCCAGCTGGGATTCCTGACTGACACAGCACAGGAAATGCCTGGAGCCTGGAACTGCTTTAGACTCTGCCCAGGGTCAGGCAAATACTACTGATGTAGGTTCTGTAATTGGTAGAGGGTGGAGCCTGCAAGTGTTTCAGCCTCTTAGAGGGCGAAGTCTCTCCCCAGATGGACTGAAAAGTAAGTGTGGACATGGACAGACAGACATTGGACAAAGCCCAAATCAATGTTAGTAGCAAGCAGACAGTCTCAAGGCATTCACCACAGTGACTAACAAGCTCTGGGTGTTGGAGAGGCACCTGCTCTTACCTTGGTCAAGTACTCCTTCATGACCTGAATAAAGTATGGCATGGCAAAGTCCATAATGTTGTGCCTCCACGCTGTTTCCAAGACAACATCTGGCCTTAGGAGATCGTAGCAGGTGAAGAGACAAGCACCAAAGCATTCCCTCTTGTTCTCCTGCAAGAACCACTGCAGCAGCTCTTCTGCCAGCTCAGTATCTTTGGATTCGGAAGCGTACTGCATGGCATCCTGCAACAGGACAGAGCCTCAGCTTTGGGGGACACAGCAATCCACACTGTGCTCTGAATTAAGCTCCCCTTAAAGCCAACAAGCCAAAGCTGCTAAAGCTGGCCTGGGTGCTGCCTCACCTTGTACAGCCTGTCCTTCTTACAGAGCTCCACGCTCTGTTTCCAGCGGTTGTTGCCTTTGAAGAGATAGGCAGCGATTCTTCGGAACTCTATTAGCTCGTGTTTCTCCAAACGTTGGGCAAGAGAAATGTTGTCAAAGTTGTCATAAGCATCTATAGAAGTCCTAAGAGCCTGAGCAAAGCAGAAAAAGAAAGTCACACCCACAAAATGCAAACACTTTCCCCTTAGTTCTGTATTTCTGCTTGCAGGATGGTAAAGCATTTCAGCCAGACCTGCAGAGATCTATTTTATTTGAGAAGCTGCTGTTTGACACATGTGGAGTTTAGAGTGTTTCAGTTAGTATTTTTCAGTAGGTTAAGCATCTCTGAATGCCAGGCAGCTGTTCTCTGAAAACAGTGGAACAGCCAGACATCACAACTGTTTGCCTTTTCTGTGAGTCCTTTTCGTAGCACCCACGGTTTGTTTGCCTTAAATAAAAGCTGTCACACTCATAACAAAGTAGCCACTCTACCCTCAATAGGAATGAGACAAAGTACTCTCAGAAAGCCACTAACACTTTTTCACTTAATCCTTGGCTCCTTACCACTAATTCAGTTTGAAGTGTTGGAGAACATGCACTTAAGGAATTAAAGTTAACAGCAAGCAGGTAAAAACTACTGACGATGAGAAAGAAAACAGTGTTTCTACCCATTAAACAAAGGCTGAGAATATGAGGTAAATCCAGAATTAAGTGCTTCAAGACAATACATACCTGGTAATCTTCTTCAATAATGAAGAGGTTGTTGAGGGACTCATTGACTGATTTGTTGTTGTGATTTTGAACAGAGCGCAGGTAAGGCTTAACCAGGGGCAGCTGTTTAACCTTCAAGGAATCAGAGAGATATATTTAAGTCAGTTTTTGTGGAAGTCTCTTAGCATCTTCCCCTGACAGGCAAGGGAGTAGCTAAGCATTTTAAAATGCTACTACAGCTCAATGCTTTCCCAGCTTTTGCTTTCATTTGGATAGCAGGAAAATTACCTTTGTGAAGAAGGTGACAGCACGTGTGTGGTCAAGCCGAGGGGACAACACCATCAGCAGATCATTGAGCAACAGAGGCTTAAATTCCAAATAGAACTGAACTGCTTTGTAGTACAGCTCCACGTTGGCCACCTAGAGAGGAGTAAAGATACATGTTCAGAGCAGGAGTTTGATTGTGGGGAAATCTAAATGAAAAACAGACATAACTTTCACTAAGAAAGCAATACCTTAGTGATGATATCTTTGAACTGGCCTTCTTTCCAAGCATCTGTTGGGTGATTCATCATTGTGATTATAGCATTATCATATTCTTCATACTTATCATACAGGAACACCAGTTCAGCCCAGAGATGGGCTTGTTCTGCAGCTCTCAGAACCTAAGCAAAAGGCAGAATTAGCAATATTTGTTAACTGGAATTTCCATCAGTGCCCAGGTTTTAGTGCCATTAATAACCTCAGGAGCTGCTCATGCAAAAGCTAGGGTACAGACAGCCCAAAAGCTGTGTTTTCAGCTACATTTAAAGCCTCAGATATTCACCTTGGGAATGTTAACTCTGGACCAGAACAGCTCCAAGTGCTCCCTCATCTTCTGTGGCTTGAACTTGGAGTAGAGAATTGCCAGCTCTGTGAACATCCCCATGTGTGCCCGCTCCAGTCCAAGTGCTGCTTCCAACATAGTGATCAGCTCCTCAAAGTAGCCACGATCCTTAGAGACACAGAGACATTTCACATCAGGAACCATTCAGAATCCCAGATTTTGACAGTATTGCCATGACAGAACTGCCTGTACTACAGGAGTCAGCTTAATTACCTGGTAATAGTTGATTAGCTCTTCCAGCTCATCTGCATGCACTACAATATGGAGCCCACACATCTGAGCCAGGCGGAATTCTTTTCCATCCACACAAGCAAAGCAGACCTGGAATTAAGAGTTGTGTTACTGCTTATAATCAAGGCTTCTGAACAGAAGCTTTGAAGTCCTTGACCTCAGAACTGATAAATTCACCTCTTTCCACGTGCGGGTGCTGTTGGCTTTCCGAGCGCCATCCACGGCTGCCTGGTACTCGCCGAGGTGCACCAAGGTTGAGGCCAAACGGCCAAAGTTGGACACGTTGTTGTACAACAGCTTGGCTGCTTCATACATCTTCTCATCATAGCAGCGATCACCAACCTGGGGCAGAGCACAGCCAGGTTATTCCTGCATGTTTTCAGCCAGTGGCTTACATTAAATGTGTGGCGTTCAAGCTCTTGTCAAAATAGATTTAAAGGCCAAGATCTATGTGGAAATCCAAAGAGACAGAATTCCCAACACCCCTCTGTGAGTCAGCACAACAAAGTCAGTCTCACTCACCTGCTGGATATGTGCATTGTTGGGGCCATTGATGAACTCCTCCAGCTCTGCCAGGCGGTTTGTTTTAGCAAGAGCAAAGATTAATTCTGTTTCCACGTACGACTCCCGAGCCTTCTTGCGTGCCATCTGCAGATACTTCACCAGTTCTTCCCAATTTCCTATGGAAAGGAGTTTAGAATGTTTATTTCCTACCACTAGGGACACTTGTGCTTAAGTTAAACAATCAGCTGAACCTAATTTTGACATATTTCTACAGCTACTCCCCAAGAATCAACAACCTTCACACTGCTCACTAGGCATTAATCAAATCATCTTAGAATGGATCTTATTTAACTTCATACAAAGACTCTAAAAGAAGTCTCCAGCTAGCTAAAGGAGGAAATTATAGGCCACTGGTTATCTGGAGATGGAATACACTATCTTTTCCCATTCTTATTTAGAGCAGTCCTTGAAGGGCCAGATTCCTCTACCTGCATCAAGACACAGGTCTGGCAGAACTGCAGTTTGAGCAGACCAGGCAAAAGAGCTGAGCAACATCAACAGCCAAGATGTAAAGAAAACTTAATCATACCACTGGCATTAGCAGCTTGAACAACTTCCATGTATGAGGAAGGATCATCTGCTTTAATGTAGGAGTCAATTGCTTCCTTTACCATCCCCTTCTGGAGCTGTGCTTTGGCCAGCTGGCTCCACACTGCAGGTTCATTGCAGCGCTCGGCGAACTCATACGCACGGTCCAGGTTCCCAATGTGCTCTATCAACACCTGGGAAAAGGATAACCATGATAAAGGTTATAGAAGGCCACTTTTACAACACACTAAGCTGTGGTTTATGTCAGCTCCTCAATGGATCCACAGTTTTTAAAAGAGGGACTAACTCCATACAACCCACACAGCGTGAGTGATTTTAAAGTTTCAGTTTTGTTCTGCTTCATAAGACGAGACACCGAGCAGCTTTGGGCAATTTGCTAATTGGTGTTAAGCACTGAAGTCACCAGCAAAGTCCTTGTGTGGGGATGCACAGGGAGTTTTTACAACCTGAGAATTGAAGATACCTGTACAGCTGATGTGTTGACATCAAACTTCCTGAAGATAGCAAATGCCTCCTCAAAAAGCTCATTGCTGATAGCAATATTGGCTATATCAGGGGCATCGTAGTTATCCAGGCGATTGATGTACTCCATGACACGGGTGCGGTCAGCCTTGATAGCTGTAAGGATGAGAAGGTTCTGCAGATTCCTGAAGAGGGAGAGAAATAGTACTTATCAAATAATGACCAAGAAATTCACCTTCCCCCCTGGAGGAGGTATTAGTTTATTTGCTGTTTCACATTACAGCAATAACTCCAAGTTTCCTGTGGCTTAGTTTTCATTTCACACACCTGTGCTCACTGAACACTGAATTATCCAGAACTATTTTCTCCAGCAGTTCAATGAGTTCATTGGGGAGATCTGCAGTCATGAAGGCCTTCACAGTGACAGACACTTCCTCGGGGTCCTGGGTCTCTGACAGCGCAGTCTGGACAACCTGCAGGCAGAGTCAAGGGAGGGACAATGAGTGATGTCAGGTTCTGCAAATCCAGTTAGGACAGGCAAGGCTGTGAATGTCCTGCCAGTTGTACCTGGTCAATCAGGGGTCTTCTGTAGGGGTTGCTTTCCAGTAGCACACTGGCCCAGAGCTCGGGGTCCTTACGACGAACTAAGTAGCGGGAGAGACTCTTGAAGAGGGAGTTCTCATTGCACACCTGGAGAAAGGCACAGCTTGCTCAGAGGGAAGGCACAGCTATGGAGCCTACAGATAATTGTACCATAACTCTGATATGAGGGGCAGACTAGAAATCTCAGCCTTTGATACTTCATTAACCTCCCATTTTAGGACGGGCAGGAGAGCTTCCCATTTCTCATTAAGCTGCACAGCCACCTCCTGGTCTGTGTTAGAAGCATCCACTTCCCAGCTATACATTTTAGGAAATACATGCTTTTGTAAAGCTTTCTATGTACCCCATGCCACTGATGTCAGAACTCAATCACGAGGCAGCTGCCTGGGCATACATACATTAATCAGCTCCAGATCGCACTGTCCACGCTCGTAAGCCACACAGGCCAGGTGAGGGTCCCTCTTCTCACAGTACTTGCCAACAACACGACTGTCATAGTAGGGATTCTCACGCAGGAATCTCTCTGGGTTGTTGTTGCTGTCAATGTATATCTTGGCCAGTGCATTGTGAGTGGCAGGCTCCTCACAGCCCTCGTGAATTCTTGCTTCCAGCCAGGGCAGAAGCAGCTTCAGCCTAGGAGGAAGTGATTTGCATGTTAGAGGTTGAGTAAGTAAATATCCAATTGCATAATTTCTACACTCCGGAAGCCAGTCTCGGTGTAGGATAGAGTCAGGAACTAAACCAGAGTTACAGTGCTCTGTTTTAACCTACACTTTGATTCATTATTTTAATGGTGTAACCTTCTAACACTATGAAGAAAACACACCAAAGTTATTTGAAGAGATCCCCTCATCAGCCATGAATGAGAGCTGGCTCTCACCCAGTGGCAGCTTCTGCTTGTGTCAGTACCAGCTTTAGCTGTGTGACACTGCTAAATGTGACATCATGAACTGATGGCTGAGCAGCAAACACTGCTAGACTGGGAATTGGTAAGAGACTTGTAGAAGTTTAATACCTGTTTCTTTTCTCAACCTCTGCAACAAGTTCATCAGTTGAAAATTGACCTCTCACTACAAGGATGAGGTTCTTTATCACGTCTTCAGAGCAATCCACATCAAGCAGTCCCCCAATAACAACTGGCAGACGGCTTGGATTCACCTACACAGGAGCATTTAAAGAGGTCAGGGTGCTGTCAGGGAACAATGGCAGGCAATATTTATCCCCAGAACTCCACATGAAGGCCACTTGTCAAGACTGACCCCATCTTCCTGCCTTTACTCCCAGCCTCCTGAGGCTCTGAGCAAGCTTACAAGTCAATTCTTCAGTTAACAGGTGCTCCCATCCCAGCCCAGTGGCTCACTTAGCTCCCACAGGAAGAGCTCCTGAGCAATCCACTTTGTCTCTGCAGGAAGTTAAAAGGAAAACTTCCCCTCCTCCCTCCTCCAAAATGTTGAGACTTAAAATCACCCCAACAACTCCAAAGTTATTCTACCAAGTCTTCTTCCTTCAAGTGGCACATGAGTGGGAGTTACTGCTTAACCTGACTTAAGAATCAGATCTGACTCACATCAGGGCTGATTTACTGGAGGCCACTAATAATCACTTAAATGTCAGTGTCAGGTACAAAGCTGTTTGCAGAATACTTAAACACGATGCCTTAGTTGTATATAATACTGTAAAGATTGATCAGTTTGACTCACTGAAGCCAAGGGACAAGTTGTCACCTACCTTCTGTACATAAATCTCAATATATTTTTGGAGATTATTTCTATACAAATACAGCACCAAGTCGTGGACAAAGTCAAAGCGGTCGCACACAATGATGAGAGGCAGCTGGTCAGTGAGTTTAGCTTCCTAAAAAGAGAAGAGCTTTAGTAATTTGGTTTTGCTCTTAAATTTAAGCAGACAAATAATACAGTCACTTAAACTGTCAAAGCAGCTGAATTTGGAAAGCCAAAACTCAACAGTCAACCAAATGATGACAGCTTGTTGTTCAGCTAATTGTTTGCAATATGTAGCAAGTGGGAGCACTCACACCCACTGCAGGGTGTGAGGAGCAAGAAGCTTTTTGGAGTTTAACCCTGCTCTTTTGCATGGCAGACTCTACAGAGTTTTACAACACAATACAACTAGTACAAGCCTAGGCTATGGAGAATATTTTTAGTTGCCACTGGTGTTTGGTGTGCAGGATTAGCACTCTGGGATTTCAAAAGAAATTTAACCAAGACTAGATTAAGTTGTGGTTCAAAATGTAAAACTTATATACAGAATTGACTTTGAGTGCCATGTGTCTTGTGATACCTCCTAACTATGGATTTAGAGAACAGTAAGAATTAAGCTCAATAGCAGTACTACTTAAATTGCTTACCAGATTAATTATCTAAAAGCATTCCAACTTTCAGCATAAGGTTACAATGGTTACAGTACAGAAGCTTAGTCTATGTGGCAGACAGTATTCCGGATGCATATTTCAGATCACTTATTCCAACATGCACATCCCAGAATATAATCCTACATATAAATTACACTTAAGGACTTTACACAGGGAGGCCTGTACTGGGAGATTTACCTGGTACATGTCCTGCACATTCCAGACATGGAACAGCACAAAAAACAATAACTTTCATCAGGAATTTGACAGCTTGATAACATATCTTAGGTGGCTTGATCAAATTACATACCTTACACCTCGGTGACACCAGGTTAGTTTTAGAGAATTCTCTTGGGAAGAGTTTTGCCATCTTCAGATATGATCAGCAAAATCTAAGACTATGCTATGTAACCAACAAACATGAAGGCAGGAAATGTTCCCAGATAAAGTTTTCCCCTCCCACACAGTTCCTCAGGTATTTCTCAGAGTGTTGTGCTTGTCAGTAAGCTCAGTACTAAGACTACAGAATCTGAACTTTGAGCACATCATCTTTTCCTACTCTCCAGCAATGCTCTGGATCAGTCAGCATATATTCTCACTGACTGGCATCTCCCAGCTGAGCTAAACCATGGCTCACCTGGCTGAAATTTCACTGTGTAGGAGTAAGACAGATCAGCCCTGAACCTGAAAGCATTTATGGAATTAATTGGCTCTATTCATCTGTTGTTTCTGTAGTTGCCCAGTTGGAGTTGATTACACTGTAAATAAGCATTAAGTTATCAACTCATTTGGCACAATGGGTGTCCTCAAGTTAAGTAAACTGTTTCCTATTTTATAGCTGACATTTTTAACAAGTTCTAGGTAAGCTGGTGCATTTACTAGAGGTAAAGGGTTAAAGCCAGATTAACCTTACTAAGAGTAGAGAGGAACTGACCTGACATTCTCATTTTTTAGACAATATTCCAGGTTCACACTTCATTAAGAGGCACTGTCAACATGGCAGATACCTCTGGTTTGAGGACACTTGGATCCTTAAGTGCAAAGGTTAAAACTCATCTATTTTCACAGAGCTGCCTCATTTCACTAATGACACATCGTATTTTATCAGAACCCCAAACAGCCCCAGACAGTCCAGTGTTACTCAAACATTACCTTGAGGAAGTTTTTAACACGTTCTGGATCATAGCAGTTACTTTCCCTGCAGATTCTTTCCACTTCTTTAATTTGTCCTGTCTTGCATGCAGCTTGAATGTACTTGAAGTGCACATCTGGATCCTGGCTGAAGTTTACAATGGAGCCCAGAAAATAAAACAAACCTGGAGAGAAACAGTCAACACATTATTTGCTGGTATCGTTTAAAAGTACAAATCCCAAAGGCTACAGAAATTTAAGACACCCATTTTGGACAAAGGCAAAAGGCCAGCATTCTAGGTTTTTCTACAGCTCCAAACATTTTCTAGGATTTCAGAAAAACAAAGTTTGCAACTGAATAGTGGTATCCATCCTAAACAGGGAAACTTTAAGGTTTAGATCTGTTTCAAGACAGTGAGGCCTAATTACTTAAGTTCATGATGGCTTTCTAGATTTCAGCAGACAGTCCTTCATGCACACACATCTCTAACGAGGTGAGCACCAGCTCCTCTTGTAGAAATACAGACTTACCTTCAAAGCTCTTGAAGGACTCAAAGAGCTCAATGAGTGACTGTGTGGACAGCTGTTCATGGTATTTGGAAGCTACCTGGACACAGATCTGCAGGTTCTGACGGATGTTAGCAGACAACATCGCACGCAGACACTCCAGAGAGTCTTCTACTGATAAGGACCCAAAATAATTCACTAACCACTGCAAAGACACACAAGGCATTTTAGAGATGAGCAGAACAGCAGTTATTAAAGGCTGGACTTGCAGATGCAGGAGGTGTTTGCTGCCTTACCTCAGGATTGAGGAGGTGAGTGTGAACTACCGCACGCTTGATGTCGTACAGGTCTGTGAAGTGCTCGAGTGCTCTCTGCAGCAAACCAGCCTTCTCACACAGCTGAGCTATGTGAGCCCGGTCATAGTGAGTAAACATTTGGTTTCCCAGGATGGCATCTGCAACCTAGAAGGAATATGGAGCATTTTCACTCAGGTCCTGAGCACTACCACCAGTGTTTGCCACGTCCAGCTCCAGGAACTCTGAGCACGTACCTGAGGCGCATGCATGAGGTTCATCTCAAGTAAACGTGTTTGCAGGGGACCTTCTGAGGGACGATTATTCTTCAGTGCATCCAGCAGAAAGGCTGTACATTGCTGGATTAAATTATATTCCATAAAGACATCCACAATCTGCAAAAAAAAAAAGGGAAGAAATTTAGGTTTTTTATTAGGAACTGGAAGTATATTTAAGCATCAGTGCAGCTTCCAAAGCTAAACCCAAACTCACAGCTCTGATGGTTCAAGCAGGGCTCCTCTTACCAATTTAATGCTTTGAAGTTAACATTTGATAGCAATAAAGTTATTTACCTGTGTTATATCTGCAAGAGGCTCTTCATCTTGAACGAGCATTTGTGCAAACTGCTGTCCTTGATCAGGGCTGATTCTCATTACATTCCTCAGCAAAAAAATCCAGTCTGGAGTATATCCGACCTGAAAAGATGATGAAAAGTGAGAACTCAGCAAGAGCACACACACTTTGTTAAATACAGAGCTCAGTAAAAGCTACTGTCAGGAGATTACATAACCAGCCAGGATTTCCTCTTTTGGAATAGGCTACATGGGGAAGTAGGAAAAGACCCATGTATGAAGTCTAGCAGTAAATACTATACAGGCACTCAGATTCCCCCACAGTTACTTCTAGCTACTTGGAACATACACTTATAATTATTTAACACAGGATAGATACAGCAATTTAATCTGCTCTCACCTTCTTAGCATACAAAACAATCTTCTGGACTTGTCCTGTTTCAGCAAAACACTGGATGACCTTGTTTGGAACGTTGGCTCTCAGATAGACACTAAGTGCTAGCGTAGGATCTACAGATTTCACGAGGTCTCCCAGCTCCTCCGAGCACTCCAGCTGTTCAGAAACACAAATGCAGTCAGCCCACCCTGACAGTGCCATGCTGAGATACACTGCCACCCTCTTCCCCACTTATCTTCCTTTTGGACTTTGCTTTAAAAAATTAAGGCCCAGCTTGGCAGCCTCAGCTGACTCTCCCAGCAGGAATCTAGCAGCCTCAGCTCCCCAGGCTGTTCTACACCAGTCAAAGGAATTTTCAGAGCTGGGAAGAACAGGGTAACACATTGTATCAGCGTGTTTCTTCAAATAATTACACAGATGTAACCACGGCTCAAAGCACTCGCAGTCAATATCCAGAGGAGCTGGCAAAGGCCAGCAGCAGCTCAGAGCTTTCCACGCTCTGCACATCCTGCTGTGATTTTAAATGTAGAATGAGTGAAGCTGAGTATTTGATCAATTCTCTTGCAGTGACTAGAGTCACAGTGACAGGTAGAGTAAGCACCCATTGTTCAGATATTTGCTGTCACTGCTGAGCTCCCAGCCGAGCGATTCTGGGAAGGGGGCAGGCTGTCAGGCAGTGCTGTTCCTTCCCCTCCACAGCTCTGAAGGTATCAACCCCAAACCTACCTTATCTTCTTTCAACCATTTTTCCAAGAGCTGCTTGCGGCCCTGCTGGAGCACTGGTCTGCAGAGCTCCAGTGACTCATACTTGTTCAGCTGCCCTTGGTCCAGCAGAATGCCAAAATACTGCAGGAGAGGGGAAGTCTGCCCTGGCTGAGCTGGAACGCTCTGGAACCGGCGTATGGTGTCTGGAGTACGCAGGATTCCCTGCCAGAGAGAGAGATCCACTTCAATTTTCTTTTCTGCTGTTGTGGCTTGGCAAGAGCTTCTCCAGGAAGCTGGAGGCAATGTCACCATAGCTGTCACAAGCATTTCTATGTTTTGCCAGCCCAGAATGTCAGAAGCAATATGGCTGAACATCAGCTCAGGCACTGAGATACTATGACAGAAAATGTGCTATAATAGCCCATTAAATTTATTTCAGTAGCAATGTAGATTTAAGTTCAGAATTAGGACACCCTTGGCCTTGCAAGCAAGCTCCTCTCATCTGAATTTAGTCTTAGTCTGGGTTTTTTTTACCCTGTTTCCAAATGCAGCCTCAGCTAGAGGTTGTCTTTGCACAGACACTATTTTGCATCACTGGAGAAGTAAAGGTGAGTACCAGAAACATTATGAATCATAGCCATTAATTCATCATTTATTCCTTCCCTCCTCTGTGAGCTTTACAAACTCTAAGATCATCCAGTTTGCCATCAGTATCAGCACCCAAGATACCTGTGAAGCACCAAATACTACCTTGGGACAAGAGCAGTAATAAGATTGTACCCTTGCTACTTAAAAAATTCACTGAGCTTTCCTGAAGCAAGAAGCTGAAGCCAGTAGAGCTCAGTGCTGTTCTGAACACTTTACCTTTGGGGCATTAGCTGCCACTTTTGCTGCCTCTGAGTAGTTCCCTTGTGCAAAGAGTGTATTGAATTTCCTGGCAAAGAGCTCCTCGGCCCCCGCCAGGTTGTTGCGGACAGCCATCCTTAGAGCCAGGTCAGGATTCTGCAGCACGTTTGTGATGTAGGGAATGATGTTCTCCTCTTCCACACACACTGAGAGCACCTGAATAAACCACCAGGGGAAACCTCCAGTTAGTCCAAATATCAAAAGTGAGCCAAAGGCTAAGCTGATTTCTAAGAAAAAGTTATGGTATTCATGGAAAGTTTTTCATCCCTTGATAACTCACACTTGTCATTTTATTAAAAAGACATCTGGTTAGAAAGAACCAGTGTCATCCATTGTCTGCTTCAAAGCAGGCAATTGATAGTTTGAGGTATTTGCAAAGGTAGAAACACAGGGATAAAATGGCTCTTTCCAAAACCCCTACTCAGTGTCTCAAGCAATCAATCCTAGAGGACACCAGGAACAAATCATCTGCTTTGTATGCCCCATGCTCAACAAGCAACACCACCCAAAATCAATCTGGGCTAAAGGCATGACTGTACAATGTCAGTAACTTGTTTAAAGTAGTTAAGTTAGATGTGTACGGAGATAGAACTGCAAATTTATCTCGGGGCTCACAACACTGTCAGACCTCACATGTTCTGAGCAGAGTTCAAAGTTCACATTTCTGGAAACTTTTAGACATGGATATGAACCCTGCAGTCTATCATGAAGAGCCAGCGGGATTACTAAAGAAGTGGCTTCCAGGCCAAGTTTCCTTACTTGTCCCTTTCTGTTGACTCCAATAATTCCAGCTGTTGCTTCGTGCTGTGCAGTAACAAAAATGGTCTCTCCACTGATCCTGTTCATGTAGATACAGGTGCCAGTTTCCAGGTCATACAAGTGGATGTAGCCATATTTTGTTATGAGGAACACAACATCGTGCTTGTCACTGATCTGCAAAACAGAAATAGATTACTCAGTTTTGGCACTGCATTAATGAATTGGTGCTTTTGAGACTCAGCAAACAGCTGGGCCATTTCAGGACAGCCAGAAGTGCTGTTTTATTTTTACTTGAGTACTATCACAGCAGAATGATGTTTGAAGAGCTTGAAAAACAGTTACACTATATGGATATTTCTTCCATAAATAAGAACATGCTGCTTTTGAATGCTGCTTGTCTCCACCTCTACCACTACTGAAGCAGGAGCAGCAGTCACACCAGTCACACCAGTTTAGGGCCAACCCTCAGGTCCACATTAACCAGCTGGCTCCCAGCTCCTGTCACATCCACCAGGAGAAGCTGCAGAGCTGTTTGCAGCTGTCATACCTGCATAGCAACAGGAAAGTCACTTTGTGCTTCAGGAGGAAAGAAGACATCCACGGCTTTCTTTGGAAAGGGCTGATTCCCGGTGGGTGGAGTGCCAACCTCAATGATATGCAGCTGTGCAAGAGATAAGATTAATTCTTGCATCTAATTTATTTAACAATAAGATTCAACAATGAAATTACAGCAATTCTCTTGCTGCTCAGCCTTAGTCCCAAATTTATGCAAAGACAAACTACGTTAATCTTCCTAAATGTTTTCACTGGCTAAAGGTGCGGCATCAGGCGTTCACGTACCGTAAGTGAAGGAAACAGTTAAATACGACCTTTAGTTACCTCTAATTACTTGGAAGTTTCAGGATTCAGTTAGGTTACTTTAGATGCACTCTTTTAACTTGATTCACATTCTACAGAGACAGTTCTGAGGATGTTTCTCTGAATCTAGCTCTGGTTTTACTGTAACTCATGTAATTCCAGCATTGGCATTGGACCACTATGTAGCCTTGCAACACTATTGCTTCTTTTTTAATTTTCATCCAATAATTTAGAAATTAGTTGAGTCTGATATCAGGGATCAGCATCAAAGAAAGATTACAACAGCTTTTCCCTCAAGCTTAGCCTGTGAAGCTGAGTCACATGTTTCAAGCAGCTAATTAGGCTGGTCATGACATGCCACTTAACTTCTCCACTCACAGATTCTTGCTACACCAGGTAGTCCAAGCTCTGCATGCACCACATGTCATATCCAGACTGACACAGTCCTTCACTTTCTTCCTTAAATGCAACTTTTTGCATTAAACCACTTGTTCTCCTGGAAGCAGAGAACCAGGGTGAGTCACTGAAGATTACAGTATATTTAGAATCAAGCCTTACCTTACCCCCAGCTTGCCCTCTTACTGCAAAACAGAAGAGAGTGGATTCTTCAGCATTCCCTTCCATCTTGAACTGTGCAAAGCTGGCTGCATGCCCCTCGATGGGCTGAGACACTTTTCTGTCCACAGAGTACAGCTGCATTGCTCCCACTACACGGTTTTGCTATGCAAAAAAGAACAAGTGTCAAGAAAAGTAGGCACTGTGACAGTAATTTCATTAATATTGATCAATATGCTGCCATTTCAAGTTTCCTCTTACAACAGCATCACTTCAGACTCTTAACCTTGCACTAGTGTTTATATCATTACAAATCCAATTATATTAATGTGAGATGTTCAGTTACACTTAAATTTGTTATTTGAAGAGTGGGGCAAGCATTTACATTTAATAAAACAAACAGATCAGTCCTGTTCCTGTAGAAGGAGACAATAACCCAAGCTCTGGGGTTTCCACACCTTCCTGGAGGTAAAGTACCTGTGCAGATATTCCAGTCAGCAAGAGCCATTTCTGCTTGGCATCAGTCCTGTAGTTGATGATCTGGCAGCCAGCAAGGCTGGAGTGGCGATCAAACATCTTCACGGGCTGGGACTCCCCCTCCATGCTCCAGTGGTAAACTGCATTATCCGTCACGAGGGCAACAGTGTTCAGAGAGATCCACTTCCAGAAGGTGACATCATCTGTCATGGTGTGAGCCTTCATCTTGCTCTTCATTTCAATGTTAAAGATTTGCAGCGTTTTCCCAGCTAGAAGACACAGTGTCGTTAGCCACGTGACAGAGCAGAAGAGCTGCACTAGGACATTAAACCCTGGGGACTTCCTTCAAGAAAAAGCTGTTCTACACTGGCAGACCTTCAGGGACAGCTTTCACTTTGAACCAGACCACACTCCTAGGGCTGATTTTACCCATTTGCCACTACTGAGCAATCAAACAGATGCGGAGAACGGGTTGGTAGGAGACAAAAGCTTCAGCCACACAAAGGGGTTGGAGGATACTTCACATACATCAAAACCAGGTTACAATCATGCTGAGGCTCTTTGGAGTTGTGAGGGAAGCTATGCCAGTGGCACTAAAAACTATGTCCACATCTGTTTTAAGTATTAAAAGGGCACAACATGGAACAGCCAGGCTGGCAGAGGGCTTTTGTAATTCAGGCTAATTAACCAAAACCTTGGGGTTGCACTAATGGGATACACAGCTACTGACTGCAAACCAGACTGACAGGAACTGTGCAAGGGAAGGAATCTAGTGACCAACACAAGCTCTAGAAGGCAAGAGGAAAAGTTCTCCAAATCACATAGAATGGTGCATACAAACATCCTGAACAGCCACCTGCAGTCATTTCTACCAGTTTTTATAATACAATGGCCTAAGAACTTATTACTTCCTGTTGAGAAGATAAGAAAGGTTCTGACCAGTTCTAATAGTAGAGAATTATTTAAGCACACACAAGTGTAGTCCAGGAGGAACAGAAAAAAAAAAAATCCCACAAAACTGGATGCAGGCCAGAATATCTGCTACAGTTACTAACTGTAGCCCTGCTTGAGGAAGTCAGGGTGCCACAGGGGCAAGTGCCTGCACTCACCAAGGACTGGTCTAGTCCAAAGCCATTAGTTCAGCAATTGATGCAAGATGCTGAGTCGGGAGTTTCTCCAGAACTTGGAGAAATCTCTCTACTACAGAGTTACTCAGGCTACAGGCAGCAGTTTGTTTCCACACCTAGTGCAGCTGGAGCTTTAGGGTCAAGGGAGAGGACATTCAGGTAACACATTCCTACATGCTAGGCAAGGTATATTACAAGGCAAAATCTAAACTTGAGTCAAAAGGGTCAGTCCTGTTCATAAAAAGCTCAGTATCAAGATCCCAGTGATTTAAGCACACTGGGTTCTTGAGTGGATTAATTTTTTGGAATCTTAAGGACTCCTTTGTTTGGGAGGGCATGAAAAACCTCTGAGTTTTAGGTTTTCGGTTGTTTAAACACCACTGTTCAGCCATGTGCACCATCACTCTGAGCCATTTTATTCTGCTTTTTCTTGTCATAAGACACAACAGGTACTAGGTACAGTCAATTGAAGTAACTCACCATCTGCACACACAAGAAAGCATTAAAGTTGTGACAAAACAGTAGCACAGTATTAAAGTCAAAGTAAGGTAACATTGGATACATACAAATCTTTCCATTAGCAACACATGCATTTCTAGAATGACTGCACTGAAGGCTTTTTGGGCCTCTGAGGGGAAGAGATGGACATTTCTGGAGACTCCAGAGGAATGCTTGTTCTCTGTAACATCAGAGATACCAAGCTGGCTGACCTTGTACTTCCTTCAGCACGCAAGTCTTCCCTGCATAGTTCTACTCCTCTTATCACTGACTGATACAATAAATATGCACTGGTCTCTTTCAGCAAGGTCAAACTAAGGCCTTCAGGAATATTTGTCCCCACTTCCCATCCTTAGTTTTCCTGTCTCTAAGGAAAGGTTTAGTTGATAGACCTTATACTCTTATACCAGGTCTACACCTCCCTCTTTAATTCCTTAAAGCCCACACTTGGCTTCCAGCTCCCCCTGCTCAGAAGCTCCAAGCACTGAAGGAAAAAGCTCATCCTAATGATCAGCAAAATGGCAGGAAGCCTCAGCTGAAGCTCTCTGCCCAGCTGCCTCCAGAAGAACTGAAATTGCATTCAACTTAAGCTCCCATTAAACTGTGGGAAGTTGCTACAGGATCCTCCCACATAAATTACCTGGGAGACCTCAGTCACTCACAAACTAGCTCTACAGAAAGCTCTCCATCCACTCCAAACAGCTCTTTATCAGGACTTCATACCTTTTAATGCAATGACTTTACTGGCAGGGTTCATGATAGCACTGTCAGCTGAAATTGGTCTTCGGATTGGGTTGCTGGGGTCATTCATGTCAATGATCACCACTTGAGCCTGTTCTCCTACTTTCTCTCTGATGCAGATGAATTTGTCAGACTCCATTGTCAGAGTGCTGAACCCAATGTTTGCTGGGTTGATGCCCAGATTTTGGAGCTGGAAGAGAAAAAAAAGGTTTAACATTGTTATTACCTTGGTATAGCCACAAACAGCTTCTGTGAATGTCACAGGAAATATCAGACTTTGCCTTTTTGTTTGTGACAGAACAGCCATGCTACCCCAAACCTGCATGACACACAGTGCTGCACAATTTCAACTAAGCCCAGCAGGCTTCCTGGAGAAGCATTCAAGCATTTGGTATCTTGTCTTCAAGGTCCTTTTACAACTTAACCATTAAGAACTCAATCTTTGAGCCCCCTCACATGGTTTAAAGCACACTGAACTCGCCATACTGGACCTGCAGCTTCAGTCCTCACTCTCACCAGCTTTCCTCCCTGAACTCATCCACTGGGTTTGACAGCTATCACTATTTCAAGCTTAACATCACACGTGAGGTGTCTGAGCTTTATCTTTATCCTTGTGGAGCTAAAAAAAGCTGCTTGTCCAGCAATTAGCCCAGGCCTGTCTCGCAGCAGGAGGCAGAGCTGGGCACTACTGGAATCAGCAATGGCTCAGCCACTGCCCTGCTTAACACAGAAGTTATCAATAAACCACTTCCTTTTCTGAGCCACAGCCTGCTCCCCTAAGCCTTTCAATACCCACCTTTAAGTTATGTTTCTTGTAGCTTGCAACAAAGCAGTTAACAGCATTTTTGCAAAGCTGCTGTATGAGGAGGATGTCAGTAGGGGAACAAAGTTTATTGCATTTTTAACAGCAAAAATGTAATCATGGTCATATCAGACAGATATCCAGCTTGTCCACGCCTTAAGAACTCCAGTTTTCTACTATTAGAAGAACTACCAGCTCTAATATTCTGATATTTTTCTTCCTGGAAGACTTTCAAGCCCAAGATGTCCCAAGAAGGGCGAGACCTTCAAAGCCATTTTAGGATGATTATGCTGGTTTGGAACTCAGCTCTTATCAGCTGTGCTCTGCACCAGCTCCAAGGAGGCCATGCCCCAGCTGCTCAGCTCCTGCCTGTTTGCAGTTCCTGATAAAGAGGGTTTTACTCCACTTCCCCTTTGCCCAGGCTCTCCAACAGCACATGTGAGGAACAAGTATCTGAGCTGTGGCACAGCAAGTTAACAGAACAAGCTTCACAGAAGTCACTTGGATGCATTATCTAGATTACACAGAGAATACTTTGACAATAAAGCCAGGAAACTTTCAGGTGACAGCATTTGACAGCTATTAAAAAAAATAAAAATCAAACCCTAACTCCTTGACAGGTCAGAACTCTTTTACTCAGATTTAAGTGAGTGTTTGAGGTCCAGCTTCACAGAACCTGACCACACATTCTCCAGCCATGTAGAAGATTTTAGATTCAAGCTCAAAAGTCCCTTTCACGCTTTGAGCAGTGTCCTCTAGACCTGGCACTCTGGCATTGCACATGAGCTAAGCAGGGTTAAACACAGCCCAATCACATCCCTGAAGGGAGGGAAGGTTTGAAGATGTGGGAGTTTGATCTGGTAGAGCTGAAGTGACTTACTGGGACGTGGCATTTCCTTTTGCTAAGGCTGCAGGCTTAACAAGTGCCAAATCATTTATCAAGCACTAAATTTCCTTGCTAATTTGGTAGAGGGGGCAGCTGCAGAGAGCTAAGCACTCTGCCTGGCAATAACTCACAGCACTACACTCAAAGGTTGTCGACAGAACAAATCAGAGCAGCAAGTCCGAGCAGATGGCAGGACCTCTTAGGGAGGTCTAGACAAAACCACCACATCAAAGGTGCCTGGATATTGCAAGACAGATTTACCTTAATCACCAGCAAACTGCCATCTGCTAGTGCCAGGTCTGAGGCACTGACCCCAGGTGGGAGATGGGAGACTTTTTACATTCCTGTTATCAAAAGTGAGGTATTTCTTTGCAAAGATTTAGAAGATTGGCACAGGAGCTCTGAAGAAAGCCTGGAGAAGTTTTCTGATGCAGGTGCAACCATCAGCAAGGTCTCTAACTCCTTCTGCCAACATTTCAACTTTCATCTTAACAAACCAAGTGTATGAACCACATCTGCTTCAAGGCTCAGGAAGTTGACTCTGACAGTGACAATCTCTGTGTTTGATTACACAAGAGCGTAGCCCACCAAGACTGGCACTCCCTTGCCCAGCTGGTAAAGCCAACAGTGAATTTCTTGGCTGAGCAGGACTCCTGAGCAGAGATCATTCCCTGGAATATAGGTTGTTTTCCTGCCCAAACAGGCTGAAGTTCAGATGAGTGAGGCAGGCATGTTTATAAAGCTAAGCAAAGCAAACAGAGATGAAGATTAGTGTTAGGAAACATGATGGCAAATATTTCTTTGAAGGCTTTTATTCTGAAAATTTCAATACTATGCCATGAACAAACTCAGGAGTTGAACTACAACTAAAGGAGTACAGGGGCTTTTGGCAGATTTTCTACCTCTTCTTCTCTTTACTACAAAGGGAAAAACCTCCAAACATTTAATGTTACACTAGGTCTGCTACATTTCATTGATTCATAAACAAAAAAAAAACAAACAAAAAAAAACAACCAAAACAAAACAAAAAAAAAAAAGATGAATTTAAGACATTGCTACATTTTACTACAAGCCCCACTTCCTTGGCTTTCAAGAAGATATGAAAGCAGAACTTGCTAACTGTGCTTGGGCAACTGATTTACAGTTCGAGTTATTTTACACCACCATTTGCTGGAAAGATCAGTTACACCGGACTCCTGTTAGGAATAAAGTGTTCTGTGAAATAACTGCTCCAGTAGAGTGGAACCATGAAACAGATTGTCAGGGACAGCAGCAAGTCTTGTGCTCAGCTGAGATGTTGCCTCAAAGGACTCATCTCACCCAAGATCAGATACTTCAGTCACTTGCAGACTCTGCTGAACCATGGAATGCTGTGATGGCATTTATCTGAGCAGCACCGAGATGTGAGTCATTGTAATGTAGTAAGGCAATGTCTGATTACCAGAATTATTTTTTCACTGGAAGATAATTTAAGTGCATTCTTGGTAACTTAGCCAGAGAAGTTGTCACATGTATGGGACATCAAACTGAATGGTAAAACTGCTGACAGGAATCTCTTTGTTGACCCCTTCCTGTAATGTTCCCTTTCTTGTGACAGTCTGCTTAGCTGTCAGATAATTTCTCCTTGCCTGTGACGAAGGGCACGGAAGTGCTGAGTACACATTTCACCTCGACTCTCACACTCAACAGGATATAACCACTGCTCTTGTGGCCACAAGCAGCTGCTCAGCCCCTGCCCAGAGACTCCTTATCTACATGCTGCTAGAAATCACATAGCTGGAGAACGCCATTACACTGGAAAATTCCCATTTATTTTTAAGAAGCACTTCAGTGTGCAATGAGTCATATTAGCTCTATCCCAGGCCGTGCTTTCCTAGGCTTTGATTGACCAAGGCAGACACCAGGCAACACTTCAGCTGCTCTTTTAATTCCATACATGAAAATTCAGAGAAGCAAACTTAAGGAACACAAAACCATTTGTGTTTGTGATGCTCTCTTAGATACTGCCTGCAGTTCTGAGAGTCCCACAGCCGGTCCATGGCAAAGTAGTTCATATTTACCAGTGCAAGGTAAGAGTTCCAGCTTGTGACAGGCTAGGAAGCTGTGTTTTCAACAGATAAGGGACCTCTCAAACATTCAAGAGCACTTGTATTTCTATATCCTTCCTATTTTCTGCCTCACCCTCAGCAGAGCGAGGCACCACCCGCTCCCACCAGCCCCAGACATGCTGTGGGACTGCTTCAATTCCACCACTGAATCCCATTCCTTATCTTTGGCTGAGGCTCCAATCCCAGCAGGAAGCACTAAATCAGCACGGCCACCAAGGCAGGCAGGCCCTGCACCTCCCTGCCTGCTGTGAGGGACATGCCCAGAACAGCTCATAAACTGATTAACTAATTGCTCCTATCCAATTAGTTCACACACAATCTCTCTTTCCACAAGACATTTCCATTCTCTGTTACGTATTTTCCCTCTGTAGGAATACTCCCAACTTGCTGGCTTTAGGAATTTGGATTCACTAAGAAGCAGAGAGTAAGAATCCCACCAAAACAGCATTAGACACAACAGTCCTTTAATTCCTGCCTTGTATTATTAACAGAGGATGTAACTGCTTCAAACTAATGCTGTTACAGCAGAGATTTAGCATTTTAGGCTGTATTAAACTTACTGTCATCATAATACATGGAAGAATTTTGCTGCTTCTCATTTTTAGAGCGAAGTTATTGAATTTGTATGTTTTATTCTATGATGCCTTAGCAGTCCTGTTTTATTCTCTGGCACAGCTGGGATTCCAAGAGCCATCCAAGCACCACCACACCAGAACAGCACAGCTGCCATTCAGGTTTGCTCTGTCAATGAACAATAGATACAAACCCCCTTTTCCTAGTGTTAAAAAAGCAGTTCTGTCTTGGTATCAAGTGCACAGCCCAAGCTGGCAGTTTTCTCTACACTGACTTATAAAAATATTTAGATTCAGAAGGGTATTTATTAATGCCTTAGCTCAGTACAGCAGTGGGCCTGGTCCAAGTTCAATGTTTATTTCAGGATAGTGTGGTTAAATTAACTGGTAATCACAGTTCATCACCTGCTAATTAGTCTGGTTCCTTCTCACTCATCAAGAACTTGTCATCTTAAAAAAGCTCCACTGACCCACCACAGTAAGCAGCTGTTTTACTTTCACCCTCAAACACACAGAGGCACATTTTAGGAATCCCTGAAACCTGGATAGGAGCAGCCAGGTTTGCAATCATCCCACACACTGAACTCTGATCTCCTGCTGCATACACAGTGGATTGTTTCCTCATAGCCACTTTGGAAAAAAACATGAAGTAGCTATATAAAGTTTTATAACATGAGTTTTGATAGCACAGGAATCGGTTTCCTCCCTGAAAATTCCCAAGGAAAGCTCCTGCACCTGTTGTTGATGTTCTTTGGTGGCAAGGCGAGGATGTACAACAGACACCACACAGATAGCAGCCTGCACACCTGGGGGCTGCTGAGACTGCAGAGCATGTGATGGGAGTGGGACAAACAAACCCTGAAACCTGACAACTCTTTTTGTTTCACACTCCCCAGAAAGCTCCCTCCTCCCTAGCAAGTTAACTGCTTGTCCAAAGTACACCTTTAGCTCCTATGTGGGGTACAAAGCATGGTGCCCCAAGGAGATGAGGCATTCAGGAACAAGGTTTCTGGAGTTTTTACCTTTTCATTCCCAAATCACACAGCCAAGCTGCCAACAGCAACAGGTAATGGACTGGCTTGAAGCTCAACATCAGGACAAGCTTTGTACTTGACCATTTCTTAACCTCTAATAATGAATCGGTGGAGTAGTAGGATCACACTGTGTGTATTGATTGATTTCAATAACAGCCTGCAAGAACTTTCTCATTCAAATCCATCACCTGCTTTTTATGGCTAAGGCTCCAGTTGGGTACCTCATCTTTCATCCCTGCAAACTCACAAGTGTTGCACAACACCTGTACAACAAGTTTCCTAGACAATGTGGGTCAGGCACAGTTCAAGAAATTGTATTATTGAGTCCATTAGGATTTCCTAGGAGCAGCCTGGAGAGCAAAAACACTGCAATATCAGTGTTTCTGCTCTCAAAACTTACATCAGGAATGTCAGCAGAAAAGCAATTAACTCCTAGAATCGGAATTCTCCTGAAATTCTTTCAATGAAGTGAAAGGAGGAAGTTCAGCAGCTTTACAGGCAAGAGCCACGTGCACCCAGGCTCAGAGGGGTGCACACCCATCTGAGAAAGAATCAGCTCCTGTGTGCAGCTGTAAAAGATACTGGTTCAGCCAGTGCTCCACACTGAATATGTACAGGCAGAGAAAATGCAAATTCAACCCCGAATAAACAGATAAATCAGTCTGGAGGCAGAACACTCCTGTTCCACCCCAGTGCTGGCCTGAAAGCTCCCAGCACTTCTGGCGTGAAGCAGATGAGTTTCATTATGTAACAGTACTCATGTCATTAGAGACCTGGCAGTGGGTCACATGCAAGGTTTGGGGCTTAAATAATGCATCAGAGGTGCGTTGCCACAATACTTGACTGAGAGTTGGGCTGCCCAGAGGGATGAGTTTCACCTGAGTGCACAGAACCTCCTCAGGACCTTGTTCTGGGCTTTGCCACCACCAGGACAAGGATGGATGGCTTGGAGGTGAAGTTCTGGCCAATTCCTGAGATTCTCCTGTCCGTGCTGCTCATTACAGAGACGCCTGAACTATGAATTCTGGCCTGCCTTTAAACTGATATTGGAGTAAAATTATTCAGCGCTCAGCCACACACCTAAACAACCACCAAAGCAACATTTATTTATCCATATTTATTATCCATAGTGTTATGGACAGCTGTAACCTTCAAATAAGTATTCTGCAATGATTCTTTTAACAATGTGCCTAGAAATGAACTGCTTTCCATTTTAGTTAGGGAAAAAAGTCACTGTGAATCATGCAAATCCATCATTACAAGAGTGCCCACCACAGCCCCAGTTAGCTGAACACAAACAAAATGCAGATACTGGCACCACAGGGCAGGAGGCCACCAAAAGACCTTGGCGAGGTGCGCCAATGTAGCTTTCATTAGCCAAATTCTCCTCAAAAAACTCCCCTCAGCACTGAAACCGAGCTTAATAACACCGTGGCTCGTAGCATTTCGCCCTTCAGACCTGTCAGATAGGAAGTGCTCATTGCACAACTGGATCACCACTTCCAGACCCTCCCTGTGCTCCAGCTTCACCCACGGCGAGGGAGGCACGCTCTGCTCCGGGAAGGTAACCCCGCATTCCCGCAGCACAGCCCACTCGGGATGGGCTACCAGCGCCTCCAGGAAGTCACCTTACAGAAATTAAAGGCCATCACTCGGAAATAAACTATTAGCATGTGGTTCTGGTGCAATGAGAGGCAGAGCTGGGGTTGGGGAGAGGCCAGCAGACACCAGAGCTGGCACCTGGGCACCTGCACTGCCACAGCTGCACTGCAGGGAGCCGCAGCAGCTCCCACATTTCACTGCAATACGTGCTTTTTCTTCCAGAAGATGACATTACAACCGGAAACACCGGCAAAACGGTTTAGCCTTTCCTCGGAACTACCGATGCTTTAACACCATTCGAATAAATAAAACTGAGCAGCACACGGAACACAGCTCGGCCAGCTGCCCTGCTCACCCCCCCGTGCCTCGCAGACCCCGCGCTGGGCCGGGATTTCCCCCTGGCGCTGCCCCGGCGGAACCCGCGCCCCGCCGGCCCGGCCCGCACGGGCACCGCGCCAGCCTCGCCCGCCCCGCCGGGGCACGGCCCGCGGCCACCGCCAAGGGCGGGATGCCCGGCCCGGCCCCTCCCGGGAGATGCCCTTCGGGAAGCGCTCCCCGAGCCGGACACCGGCAGGGCGAACACCCCGCCGAGCGCGCCCGGCCGCCGCACGGCCCTCACGGAGGCACCGCGGGCAGGCCCGGCGCGTCTCCTCCGGCACCGTCCCCGGGCAGCTCCCCCGGCGGAGCGAGGCAGCGGCCCGCCCGCCCCCGCGCCCACCTGGAGATGCTCCTGGAAGCGGATGGGCAGGATCTGGGCCATGGCGGCGGCGGGGCGCTCCGGGCCGGGCCGGGCCGGGCTCAGCGGTGCGGGCGGAGCGGGGCCGCGATGGCGGAGCGGGGCCGTGCGGAAGCTGCCCCCGCCGGCGGAAGGATACCGCCGCGGAAGGATACCCGCACCTGCCGCCGGCAGCCGGCCGCGCGGAGGGATCCCGGCGAGCGGGACCAATGGGAGCGGTGGGTGTGATGCGCCGCCGGAAGGGACTATTTGGGGACGCATCACTCCCTTCCTCCCCTCCCCGGCCTTTTTTTTTGCCACATCATGCGACCGAGGGGCCGCGGCGTCACTTCCGCCCCGCGCGCGCGCGGTCACGTGGGGCGGGGCGGCGCGGCCGGGCAAGGTGACACCGGGGGGACACCGGGGGACATCGGGGGGGACACCGGGGGGACACCGGGGGGGACACCGGGGGACACCGGGGGGAACATCGGGGACACCCCGGGGACATCGCGGGGACACCCCGGGAGCCCCTGGACCACCCCCGCCCCCCCCCCGGGCAGCCCCTGTCACCGGGATGGGAACTCCCCCCCTTGGTGACACTGAGGGGACAGGGATGTCCCCGTCAGCAGGATGCGATGGATCCCACCCCCTCTCCTCCCGGGGTGTCCCTGACACCGGGAGGTGATGGAGCCACACCCCCGGAGGTGACACTGAGGGGACAAGGGTGTCCATGTCCCCGGGATCTGATAGATCCCCCATCCCTGGGTGTCCCTGTCCCCAGGATCCGATGGATTCCCCATCCCCTGCTCTCCCTGTCACTGCTGTCCCTGTCCCCAGGATCCAATGGATCCCCTATCCCTGGGTGTCCCTGTCCCCAGGATCCCATAGATTCCCCATCCCCTGCTCTCCCTGTCACTGCTGTCCCTGTCCCCAGGATCCGATGGATCCCCCATCCCTGGGTGTCCCTGTCCCCAGGATCCCATAGATCCCCCATCCCCTGCTGTCCCTGTCCCCGGGATCCGATGGATCCCCCATCCCCTGCTGTCCCTGTCCCCAGGATCCAATGGATCCCCCATCCCCTGCTGTCCCTGTCACTGCTGTCCCTGTCCCCAGGATCCGATGGATTCCCCTCCCCTGCTGTCCCTGTCACTGCTGTCCCTGTCCCTCACCCCCCGGGATGCTCCCCCGGACTCTTCCCAGGCCCCCTGTTAATGAGTACAGTAAAATAACGAAGCTCCACACTTCCCTCTGTGTTTTATTAACTCACACTTTTAACTCCAGCACGTAAAACAGGTAAAAACTTTAAAAACTTAACTCTTTTTCTGGGATGAATTCAGCACTCCAGGTGCTTTGCCCAGAGCTGTGTGTGTGCTTTCACACTTGGCATGGCTGAATTCTTATTTTGCAGCTCACAGTTACTTCCCCAGATAATTTTTGTCTTAAATTGCCCATCTCTAAATCTCTGAGAAGCCCTGGAACACAGTGGCAGGGAGAGAAAATCCCTCACTTCTTGCTATGAAGAAAGTGAAAAAAAAAATTAAATATATATATATATATATAAAAAATCAGCAAGCATTAGCATCTGCCAGGTGATTTATAGCCCCAAGGAACAGTGGGCATTCTGTGTACTCATTTCAGGCCCACTGGGTGGTGCAGATGGCATTTGACTCATGAGGGGCTGTGACAGTGCAAATATAAACCCAATTAAACAGCAAAATTCAGAGCAGAGGATGAGTCAGGCCCAAGTGCTGCTGCTCCAAAGCAGAGCCTGAAAGAACAAAACCCTTTCCCATCAATCACAGGTAGAGGAACAATTAATTACCAGACCCAGCACTTTCTTTATGAGCAATAATATTGTAATATTCAAAAAAATCCTTAGGTTTTGGAGGCTTTGGGATCCTGGGCAGTGCTGAAATATTTGAGGTGAGGCAGAGGTGGAATGGTGAATGTTTTATTCAGGCTACACCACCACTTGAACCAGTGCCCAGGGTGACACAGAGCACACAGCTGAGGCAGGAAAAATCACAGCAAGTTCTTCCAATTTGGAAATTCTGACACAAACTCCTCACTCGAGCCCTGGAGCGTTTTAGGATTATTATGGTGATAAAACAGGACTTCTTTATTGAGAAGGGAACAATCTTTATGATGACAAAGCACCACAGCTCCTTGCTCTTTCAGATGCTCAAGGAAAAACGCTTATTTCCTTGTGTTTTGTACCTGGTACAGCACAGCACAGGGCAGGAACAACGCAGAATGCAGGTGGGAAATGTCCCTTTGGATTTAATCCTGCTGCTTCCACCATTAAAAGAGCCCTTCCTGCACATTTTCCTGAGCATGAAGACTGCATGACCACCACCAGACAAAATAAAATGGGTAAAAAAACCTTACAGTTCCACTCCTTACAAAAATAAACCCTGACTGACCTTTAAGAAAAATACGATTTATAACGGCACTGAGACCTCTTTAAGTCAAATAAATGCCAGAGAATTGGCACCACACTTGGCATCAGGGCTTCAGCCACAGCTGAGGCCACTAAACTGCTGCCACTGACCTGCAGCAACACAGCTCAGCTTGGGAAGCTTTCCCTGCAGGATGCAGCAGAGGGAAGGTTGTGTTTGTGCTCTCTGCACTCGGGCTGACCACAAAGCAGAAGTTTCCCTGCACTCCTGTCAGTCCCTCTGCAAACCCCCCCAGAGCTGCACAAAGTGCCCCCAGAGCTGGCAGTGGGAGCAGAGCTGCCCCCAGAGTTACCCCGTTTCCTTCTCTGGGCTGCTCAAAGCCTGAGCTCTCTGCTGCTTCCTCTCCAGGTACCGAGCTCGGGCGTCCTGGATGGATTGGTCATCATTCCTCCTCTCCATCTTCCTTGCAGAGCTGTCTGGGACTCTTTCTGGGGGGGAGGAGAGAAAGAAATAAACTCTCTGTGTCAAACCCCGCTCCCTTCCCCAGCATTACAAATCCCCCTATTTGTTAAATACCAAAAAAATCCCCAACAAAATCTATTTTTCTTTCTTTTTCCTCCAAGTTCCAGGCAGATATTTGAATGACTTCCAGAGTGGACAGACTGCACCAGAGCAGGGAGGGGAAAAAAAATTCAAAATAAAATCATGCCTTAGCTCCCATGTCAGTATTGGCAGCTGGGCTCATCTCATCCCCAAATCTTGCTTTTTATTAGCAAGAGAATATGCAGCCAATGTTCTACACACCCATTTCTTCTCTGAATTGCACATCCCAAACTCAGGTTTAGGCAGGACAGGACAGGAAAAAACACTAGGATAAACTATCTTTAAAAAATTTCCGGAGGCAGGAGGAAGGGAGAGGAAAACAAGCAGATAAGGGAGTAGGAAAAGTCAATATTGCAGATCAGCCACCATCAGAAATGCACATTCCCCCACAGCACTGAGACCTTGGGACTGCTTCTCACAGAAGGGAAGCAGAAAATATTTTTAGTCTAAAATAACAATAAAAAAATAAAAATAAAAGGCTCTGAGAGCTGAAAATCCGTGTGAGTGAAGCAGCTACTGCAGCTTGGTCCTGGGCACCACGTTCTGTGATAAGAAGCTTTAATCAACATCCATTGTTAAAATATTTCTAATTATTATGTCTTGTCAGCTATTCAGCCATCTATATTCCTGAAGGTCCCAGAAATACAACATCTCTAAGGTCAATATTAAACCCCAATTAATTGGCAATTGCCTGATGAAGTGAAAATGTGACGGGGGACACGGAGAACATTTCCTTCAGATAAACCGATGAGACTCTGCTGAATTATTTACAACCAAATGAAATTCATGTTTCAAATAGTGTGTTTATACAATAATGCAGGGCAGAAATAGATGCTGGTCTGAGCACAAGTCTGCATTTTTTCCTTTGTTAAGGAAATGGAAGAGAATCTGTATTTACTGTACAATAAATCTCTGCTTGGGAAGGGTCAGCTCAGGAGTAAAGAGGCCCTTTGAACACTTGGCTGCTTTAGGAACCTGCTGACAGGAGAATGCCAAGAATGTCAAGCAGCCAGATCAATTAGCAGGCACAGGTTCTAATTAAAACTGACTATTTAAACATATGGCATTAAATTATTGTCAGAATGAGACATTCACCAAAATGTGAGACTTTTTCCTCTGTGCCTATTGCTGGGTGAGGTTCATTGATTTCTTTTTCCTTCTGCCCCACAGCTCTCAGGACTTCTCCCAGGGCAGCATTATTTGGGCATCAATGGCTAAACACCCTTCACAAACTAAAATAACCAGCCTCAAAATCCTTTTATTCAACTCTGTTCAAGCTCTGCTCTAGCACACCAAAAAGGGGGGAGCATGGCGAGAAGCAGCAAGCAAACACCACAATTCACACTGCTGAGACAGAAAATAAAGACTGCAGAGCTGTGAGGAGAATAAAACAACCAGAACCACAAACAAATTAACACCTTCTAGCCCAGAACATGACAAACACACAGAGGTCCAAAAACCACACAAATGGAGAGGGATGAGCCCTGTGCTTACCACACTGCCTTCTCAGCTCCTCCCTCTGCTTCCACTTGGTCATTTCCTCCTCAGTCACCTCTTCCCTGGCCACACTGCTCAGCTCGTAGGCGTCCAGCTGGTGCAGCCTGGGCAGCAGGTCCCTGACCCACTCGTAGCGCACGGGGCACACGGTGCGCACGTAGATCTTGGAGGTGACGGCCACGTCGTGGAAGATGATCCACTCCAGCAGGGTCTCCTGGTTGTACAGCTGAAAAATTCAAAGGTTGTCTCACAGCTGGTTTGGTTTTCAGAGCCCCACATCCAGCAGGTTGTCTGTGGGTCAGATGAGAGGGGATGCTGTCCTGAATTTTCAGATTTCAAATTGCCCGTGAGATGCAAAGAGCCAGAGAGAAAGTCCAGCCTGTCACCCTCACCTCATAAACCAAACCTCTACCAGGTCTGCAGAAGTGAGGCTCTTCCCCACTCTCAAAATGAACACAACAGCAGAGCACTAAGCAAACACCAGGCAGAGTTTAGGGACCTGCCCCTTATTCCTTTTAGAGATGCTTTTCTGCTTGAGCAGGAGGCTTTGGGAACTCACTGTGGATGAAGGGTGGATGTAGACTATGCTGCCATGTCCATCCATGGTGCAGAATGTCCTGGCTGCAGATCTGAAAAAAATAAATAGAAAACAACAACAACAACAAAACAAAACACACATTGCTGTGATTAGACAAATAGCAGCAGTATAGTAAAAAGTTCTCAAATATCTACCTAGAGGAAGCTGCTTCCCATTTAAAAAGTGAAATACAAGATATGTGATTTACCACAGCAGCACTGCAGGTGAAACACCACAATAACAACAGGGTTTGGGAGTGAAGCCTTTGAAAGCTGTGACAACTGGAGATTTCCAAGCCCTTTAGCTGAGTATCTGGAACCACTCATCAGCTGGTGAGTTCATTTCATAGAAAATTACATTCCTGGGAAGCTGCTGACACCCTTGGAATAGTGAAGACAGCCAAAAGCAGAGGTTCCAGCCCTTGCAGAAACATCTCCTTCACCTGCAGTTACTACTTTGCTACTTCTGCCAACATACAACCACACTTCTAAGTAACTTGCATCACTTCTTTTCCATTCAGTTCTCCAAACTTCACTCCTTACCTCCTAGCAACATTGATGAAGTATCCTGCACACAGGCATCTTCTCAGTATTTCAGTTTTGGAGCCTTCAAATGTCTCTTTAGGGAAATCTGGCAGCTGGAAAAAGAAAAAGCAACATGAATCAAGATCTTTCCTCAAGAAAAAGCAGTTAAACCTCCTTCATCCCATGGATTTTAAACTCTGGGTTTCTCTCTGTACAGAAACCATGAGGAAAGGAGAAAAACTCTCCTTCTTGTCCATTACCAGCACTGTACCTGAGTTACACAAGCAAGGGTGCTCTACAAAAATATTTCTGAAGTGGTTTAGTTTCTACTGGAGAAAGGCAGCAGCTGCCTGGCAAAGGCTCAGCATCCACTACATCTCTTAAATCTAAGTTTATGCAGCTCAAACATATCCAGAAATTATATTTTATTTTTACCTGTTTCAGTTTAGTGGTTATTTCCCGCAGCTGTCTTTCCACACTAAAAGCAGATTTCACAGCTCTCCAATGGATCCAGTATTTCTGGCACCAGGCTGAGGGAGACTTGCTGAGAACAGAAATACTTGAATTATAAAGAAGCCCTTTGTAAGCTGCTTGCAAAGAAACTTGCCTCTATTTTATTGTTATGGTTGTACAAAGGCAACAACCTACACAGGCAGATACATTCCTGGCTTAAATAAAAAGTGTCTGGATGGAAATTACAGCTCACAAAAATCTGAAATTAGGGATGAGCACACAGATGTGTGTCTGCAGCACTTTGAAAACTGGAGTTATAATGTTACACTTACTGAAAGGGAGAATTTCATACCTTGCTTTGCACTGTTCAAAAATATTTAAGAGGGTTGCAAAGTCATTGCATCCTCCCACTTGTGAGGCAAGTTCCTGGTGTTGTAGCTCAGCCTCCTTTTGCTTCTGAGGATCACCTGAGGAATAAGTTACATCTCACTTAAAGTCAGTTTTATTTATCACTACCTTATTTTCTGTTTGTGTGTGTTTGGCAGCCTTGCCTCTCTATTTCTGTTATTTTTAGATTTGTCTCTCCTTCTACAGCTGCATTTACAGTTCTTCCCCCTTCCACTATTGCTGAACATGCATGTAGATGCTATTAAATCTATGATTAATCTCATCACAGCACCAGGGATGAAGAATTCCAGTCTCTTAGAAGGCATTTCTCACTCACAATCCATCCAGAGGCTGACATGGAAAGATAAAGGAACAAACAAACAGCTCACAGGGATCAAGTGAGAGGAAAAACAAGACTGTTGAACCCACCCCACCACAGCACCCTCTAATCTACTGAGCTCAGCTTTGTCCTATTGCCACACTAACAGGAGATCTTAAAATAAATAAAGATAAAAACCAGAGCATCTGTGAGCTTAGTGGGAATTCACCTTCACCAAATGCACCAGGTAAAAGCAACACTTCCAAGGTGTTATTCCAGGCTTTTAAACACCCAAAGGATTTCTCCTCCAGCACAACCTACTCCCCTTGGGAGAGGAAGGCAAAGGCCAGCGGAGCTGCTGCTGTTGTAGGGGATGTCAGAAGCTTGTGGGGTCTAAAAGTTAAAGGGGTGAAGCAGGGAGGCCTCACCCCACACATCTGGCACTGGAAAAGGTGCCTGGAGGATGGGGATCTGTGTCTGCTTCCTCAGAGCTGCTGGAGGGTGACAGGCAAAAACCAAGGACAGAGGATGGGAAAGCAAAGGGACAGTTGTGGGATTGGGAAGGAGTCCAGGCTGGCAGCAGGGCCTGTGGCACAGCTCAGGGAGGACAGAGAGAACTGGAACAGAGCCAGGGAGGCACTGGGCAGGACAAAGGTCCCCCACAAAGGCTGCAGATGTGTGCCACAGCTGGGGGTGGGCAGCAGGAGGGGAGAGGAGCACGGGAGAGACTCAAGTTTAGCCCTAGTGAAAGACTGAGTTCAGCTCTAGTGGAACTGTGCTCTACTGAAACTATCCTGGAACCACAGCAAAATTACATTTTCATTTCAAAATTACATTTACATGAGGCAGTGCCAAGTCAAGCCTCTCACAGAAACCTAATAATTTGGTTAACCAGTTATTGAACAGAAAAGACAATCCAGAGGTGATGCCCCATTTGCTAAAAGCAACCAGTCCCTGCTGTCTGCACTCAGACCAACAGCAACACATCTGCTCTGGGGAATTTTGGTTTCCTGGTGGGGTTTTTTGGTTTTTTTCCCCTTTATTTTTGCCTCTTCCCTTCTGTCACAGAGATTTCACCTCGTGACCTCTCAGCTTAGGCATATGCTGCTTTCCAGCTCAACAGCCTTGGGACAAACTCAACCCAATCCCTGCTGCTCTGAGGCTCTGGAACAGCTGCTGCCCAATTCCTGGCACACAGAGTGCCCTGACTCCAAGACCATGGAAAGCTGGGAAAGCTTTTTTTGGGAAGAAGGGCCCCACCTGGACGGATGAAGACATTTTCCACAGACAGCATGGCTGCAATGGGAAGCAGGAGATCCTCACAGTCCAGGGAAGCAGCTTTTATCACAGCACAGGACAGGTTGGGAGGGAGGGGAAACTGCACCAGGAATTCTCCCAGTCTTGTCACATGGCCTCTCCTTATACCAGGGAAAAAAAAAATAAAAATATATATATATATATGTAAATAGAGGATTCAATGAAATTATGTTTAAATGTGAATTGGGTAAGAAGTGCTTCCCTCTGGGCTCTGAGTGCCCACACAGGTGCTGGGGACATGAAGAAGTGTAATTAGCAATAAAATTATCCACATTTCTCCTGCTTGCTTGTGTCTGCTCCACAGCAGGCACAGCCAGCTTTATTTTTTTTTTTTATATTTACAAGAAGAATTCCTGGAAGCTCAGGATAAGATCTCACTTCCTGTCTTGAGCTCTTGGATGGATCTCCCTCCGAGCCTGAGCTCTGAGCCACAACAGTCTGGGCTGTGCCCTCAGGAGCTCCAGAGCTGAGGTAATTGGGCTTGGGAACTCCAGCCCACGTGGAGAAGCTGAATCTCCCCAGCCCCAAACTCTGCTCCATCCCTGTTTCTGCAGACAGTTCAACAAACCCCAGGAAACTTCCTGCAAGTTAAACAAGGGCACACATTCTGCTGCTGGGGAAGGAGGGTAGGACTCCTTTAGTCCACACAAACCACCAGCCTAAGCCTTAGATTTGAAATTAATTCCTCTAGTGACTACAAGCCTTTGGTTTTTTACCTGTCAATAGCATTGCACTGGTAAAGTTCCTTCAGAGCTTCCAAAATATGTCTTTCTTCAGGGGGGTCCAAATAGGGAAATCTGTGGTTAAAAACAAAGTAGATTTGTTAGCTTTCATATTTAGAAAAATAATTTTTAAACCTCCCAATGCAGGTTTTCTGGCCAAAGTTAGATAATCATAATAATCATCTCCAGCATATGGCTGTGTTACTGTACAGCTTCCAGCTGAGGAATTTCTGATGACAAATCCCAGCATGGAACACACTAAACTGCATTTTCTACACTTGTATGCTCTTAGAACTAAAAAATTCAAGAGTGAAATGAAATTTTTTGGGCCTAGAACAAAATATTTTAAGGATTTTAAGTATTTAAAGGCATAACCCCCATATATATAATCTAGATAGATATATATAATAATAATAAATATTATATATTAATATATGAATCATTACATTACATATATTAATATAATTATATATAGAATATAATTATAATAATAAATAATTACATAATTAATATATCAATAATATAATAATATAATAAATTATATACCTTATTTATATTTATTTTCATATTCACTATTTATTAATATTTTTGTTTACTTTAATATTAATTATTTATTAATATTTATAATTTTTATTTTCATATTTATTATCTATGAATATTTATAATATTTTATACTTTATTAATTTCTAAATACTATATTCATTTTTATATCTTTAAGAATTATTCTATAATTGAATTATATATTATGTTATTATTAATTATCTATTATTATTAATTATTTTAATATATTATACATTTTATATTACTAAGTATAATTAAGAATAATTAATATGTAATTAATTAATATATAATGAAAGTATATATAATGAAAGTATATATAATGAAAGTATATATAATATAATATAATATATATAATATAATAAATATAATATAATAAATATAATATAATATAATATAATATAATAAATATAATAAATATAATAAATATAATATAATATAATATAATATAATATAATATAATATAATATAATATAATATATAATGATAATAATGATAATAATGATAACAATGATAATGATAATAATATATATAATAATATCTATAATAATAGCTATAATAATATCTATAATAATATCTATAATAATATCTATAATCCTTAATATTTTAAGGATTTTAAGCATTTAAAGGAATGCCACAAATAAACTTATTTAATTTGGGAGAGATGGGAGTTTTGGCCAAGCCTCAAACTGGACTGGAGCTTGGGATGCAAGCAGGAATTACAGTGGAGAGGAGCAGAAAAGCTGATTGAAGTGTCCCAGTTGGCTGGGGACCTAATCCTGCCTCCTGCCCCTCCGAGATTGCGGGACAGGGATAATCCCCCTCCCTCCCTGTGCAGGGAGGTCACCTGATGACATCATGCACGGAAAGGCATTTCAAGGTGAGGATGACAGATGTCAGGCTGCTCCTCCTGATCTCTGGCACGGTGTGTTCGGGCATGCACTGCTCCCAGAACTCCCTGCTGAACAATCCAAAGCTTTTCCCCGCCGACGTCCGGCCAGCCCGGCCAGCTCGCTGCTTGGCTTCGCTCCTGCCCAAAAACAACCAACATGCAAAGCCCTCATCCCCTCTGCTACCACCCCAAAAAGCACAGGGATTTCTCTCTTTCTAGATGGAAGAGGTATCCCTGCACAGCAACTGAGAAATCCACCCGTGTAAGAAATAAAAGAGAATTTCTGTGCATGGAAGGTTTGTTTTTTAAGCGGGTGTATTCAGCCAGCACTGGTCACACCTCAGACAATGCCAATTCCTCCTTCACAGGAATTCTCCTACCCCTCCTGTTCTCCTCCTTCCTAATTTAGCAAGTTGTATATCCTCAACTACTTTTTACTTGGCAGCAAATAAAGTGGTTTTAAATTATGGGGCTTTGAGGTTGCTGCCTATCTTTGATTAATTTTTTTAAAGAGCAACTAACACAGAACATTATTGCCAGAGCAGCTCCCAGAAACAGCAAGTGACATTTTTAACTCACTTTGAGATGGGAACCACCTCCAGGATGTCCAAACCAACTCGGGGATTATGATTCAACTGCTTCACAAAGCCACTGTCTACCACATATCTGAAAAAAACAATCCAGAGAGGTGAAAAATAAGAGAGCTGGGCAGGTAACTGAGGAATGGATTTCATCAAAAAGAACACATTTGTTCTCTCTAGGCCCTGGTTATTTAGTAGATTTGATTTCAAATTGGGTTCAAAAATATTGGTCACCTCTAAGACTGTAATAATATCAATGGTTTTTTTATTACACACCCAAGAAAAAGGCAATAGTAGCAGAATAAATGTGTTTTTCCAAACTCAGACCTTTCTGAATTATTCCCTCTGTTACAGCTTTTTATGAGGGACTGAAATCAATACCTGACTCCTTCAATGGTCAGAGATGTTGCAGCAATGTTTGTGGAGACCACACATTTCCTGATGCCTCTGGGAGCTGGCAAAAATATCTTTTTCTGTTGATCTAAAATGACATAAAATGGCAATAAATAAATAAATAAATTTTAAAAAATTAAAATAAAATAATAAAAAAATAAAATGCAATATAGTGAGGTCATCTGGACTTTCAGTTACTCAATATCCCCTTCCTAACTGAGGATCTTGAAGTCATATCCAGTGGATTTGGATTTTGACTGGAAGCCCCTGTGCAAGTAGAGAAGGCTGAAGTTTGATTTACTTTATGATGACCACAAAAAAACCCCACTCCAAAGTGCAACAACATTGTAACAAAGGGGTTGATTAACACCCTTTTCCCAAACCAAACAAAAAATTTGCTGGGGATAATGTTTATAACAACTCTTCCAGTTAAGATTTATGTGGTTAAGTGACATTTTGTGCTCTGACCTGTGGACATGGAGCCATACAAAGGCAGGATGAGGAGACCCTCCACAGCCCGGTCGTGGACCTCGTACCGGTAATCGATGGATTCTGCTTTCTTGAAAAGCAAATCACAAGCTCTTTCTATCTCATTTTGGCCTAAAAGACACACAAGAGCATTTAAGTGACCTAATTAGTTATAACTCTGCCTTCCTCGTTTGCAACATCTTTAAACAAGGTTGTTTTGTCAATATGCAGAGCTGCCAACATCTTTAAAATTAATGAGAGGGGGTTCAGGAGGTGACATCCAGCCTTTCCACAGGGCCTCTCACCAAGGATTTTCCTTAAAAGATATCTGAGGGCCTGGCCCATGCATTGATGTAGGGTTTTACAGCTGAAATAATTCTTCCTCCCTGAATTAACAACAAACTAAACCATGCAGACAGCACAGAGTCAACCTGGCTATTCCTAAAATGCTCTGAAAATACAATTTCCCAGGACTTCGTGCATCAACCTGCACCTTTCCCTTCTCACCCCTCTGGGAGAAACCAGACAGGCTTTGGAAACTTTTGTGCTTTGCTGGCAATGCCATGATTCACCTGGAGTATCCAGGAAAATTCTCACCTGTGAGGAAAACCAGGATGTCACCTTCTGGTTCATTCAAGTGAACATCCAAGGCGACCTTCACAGCCTGGAACAAACAAAATCAGTTGAAATCCAGTTTAGTTCTTTCTAGGACTCATCATCAAGTGATCCTCCCCTATTCCCTGCAGAGATGCTGAGAACACAACACAGCAGCTCACACTTGTGGCCTCCCCAAGATGAAAATCACCCCAAAAACACAGAGAAAACAAACCAGGCCAGACCTCTGTGACATAGGCAGAGCTGCCCACATCCCTGGGGCTCAGCAGGTTGCAGAATATCTCCTTGACAGGGTAACTTCTTCCTGGAATGTGCAGCACTGGGCAGTGCCCAAAGAATTCCGAGAGCTTTTCCACCTCCAGGGTGGCTGACATCACCACCACCTTCATGTCTGTCCTCCTGCCTGCTGGCTTCTTCTGCAGGAACAGCTTCTTCAGCAAACCAAATAAAATATCCTAGCAGAAAAACAGGAACAGCTGATGTCAATACCCTGGTTTTGTTAGAAGTGCCTGACAAACTTGGAAATTTGATTTTATCTCGTTGATACAGTGAAAACCACATATTCCAGGCCTAAGCACTTTGAAGAAAACATGATTTTACCCTGGACATTTTGGTTTCTAGAGTTCAATTAATTTTTTACAAGCTCTTCTCACAGCCTATAGACAGCACCAGTGTAACTCAAACTCCTTTGTTTTTCATTTTTATACTCTCTTGGTCAAGTCATTTGTGAGAAGTTACCTCAGACCCATTTTTCACCTCATTTTCCAGCCTGTCCTCTGACTGTGTGTGCACTTTTCTTTGGTTTTATTTCTTGCTATGACCTCAGCAAGTTTATTTTACTCTGTGGTGCTCTGAATTACAAACCTGCTCCTTCCACCATTTCAGCTCAGTTATTTGCAATACCTCAGATGCCTGAGGGCAAACTGGGATTCGGGAAAGCATTTTCCCTTTTTCCAGCTGGACTGGGAGATTGTTTGCTGGAGCAGGAGGTTCTCTGACACACAATAAAATCTCCTGAGGTCTCAGTGACTTGAATGTCCCTTTGTTTACCACAGAAGGGTCAGGGTGACCTCTGAAAACTTTTGGGACTCAGGTCTAGATGTTTCCATGGACCCAAAAGCCATAATCTCTTTGCACAGTCATACACACACCCTGAGAAACACTGGGCCTCAGGGCAACAGAGGTGCTTTGGCTTTTATTTGTGTATTTTGCATTGGTTTCTTTTTTAAATTCATATTCTAGAAAGTTTGTGCTCTGGCTTCAAACTCCTGGAAATTTTGGGAAAGTATTCAACAGCCAGCGAAGTTTTAACTGCATTTAAAAGCAACAACTACAAAAACTCCACTATTAGAGCCACATCTTATTTTAAACTTCTGCAGCATGGACGAAACAAAGCAGCAGCTCTGTGCCCTTAGGACAGCAAAAGGACACAGCACATCCATGGAAAATCAGTCAAAACCCCTGGGGACTGTGCTGAAGTGAAAGGAAGGTATGAACAGATCACAGAAAAGGAGAAACAGTGACCCAAAAACCAGATAAAAGGTGACACTCACGGTGCTGAGGCTCCGCTCGTGGGCTTCATCCAAAATGATGACGCTGTACTTGCTGAGGAGGGGGTCTGTCAGGATCTGCCTCAGAAGGCACCCATCAGTCATGTACCTGATGGCAGTGTCCTGCAAGGTTTAATTACACATTCAGCTGCCAGCCTGGGGTTTTACCTCAAAGCAAACACTTGTACACAAATCACACGTTTGTCCAGGACACCTCAGCTGCTCGGCAACGTTTCACCTGCGAGGTGCCCAAAAAACATCCTCAAATGAGTTACAGGACACAAACAGCTGGGACAGACACTTCCCAAAGCCCAGGGACCCCTGCACAGCCTCGGTGACCCTGCCACACCCCCAGGACAGTCCCCAGGGCCCCACCTCGGAGGTGCAGTCGTCGAAGCGGACCTGGTAGCCCACGAGAGCCCCCAGGTCACAGCCCATCTCCTCGGCCACCCTCTGTGCCACCGACACGGTGGCCACGCGCCGGGGCTGGGTCACACCGATGGCACCGTGCTTGGCCAGGCCTGTGGGGGATGCAGAAGGGATTGGGTTGGAAGGGACATTAAAGATCATCTCATTCCAGCCCCCTCTTGGAACACCTTCTACTACGCCAGGCTGCTCCAAGTCTTGTCCAGCCTTGGGCACTTCCAGGGATGGGGTATATTCTCCAGGCCACCTGTACCAGGCCCTCCCCATCCCCGCAGGGAACAATTCCTTCCCCAATATCCCATCTAACCCTGCTCTCTGGCAGTGGGAAGCCATTCCCTGTGTCCTGTCACTCCAGACTCCTTCAGGTACTGGGAGGGGCTCTAAGCTCACCCTTTGAGCCTTCTCCAGGCTGAACACCCCCAGTGACTGTGGGACGTGCAGGGACACCGAGTTGTGCTGCTCCAGATCACTTTATAACACCTAACTATGTAATGTACACACGGCCACAGTTCGGGGGTTTTTTTATTTAAAAGGTTTAATCAAGCCACCTCTTCTCATCACAGCCCAGCCCGAAGCTGCGTCACCCTCGAGGAGACAGGGGGACTACAACGTGAGTTTATCGGTGCTTGTGTCCCCCATCCGCAGCCCGCGGAGGGGGAGGTTTCGTTACCTGCCTCGTAGAGGTACTTGGGCAGCTGCGTGCTTTTGCCGCTGCCCGTCTCGCCGGTGACGATGAGGAAGGGCCGCTCCCGCACGGCCTCCACGAGCTCGCGGCGGGAGCGGCGGATGGGCAGGGCGGGGTCGGCCATGGCGGCTCCCGGGGCTCACCTGCCTCACCGGCGGCCCCGCCCACCCGCGCACCTGGCGGGAACCCCCCCGCGCGCGCCCCCCGCGGGAACCCCCGCGCGCGCGCGCGCGCCCCCCGGGCCCGCCGTTGGCGCGCGCCTCGCGCATGCGCGTCCCGCCCCCCCGCAAGTTCCCGCCTCTTCATTAAGCCACGCCCCACACAGCTTCCCGCCTCTTTCGCTGGGCCACGCCCCGCGCTCTCCCCTCAGGCCCTCAGGGCGCCTCAGAGTCACGAAATCACCCAAAAAATGACAACAATTCCAAAATTACAAAATGGGAAGGGTTGGAAGGACCTCGAAATCAATCCGTGGGGAAAACTCCCACCAGAACAGGCTGCTCAGATGAATTTCCTGACAAAACTTGACCATTGAGTCCACATATTAACTATTCTGATGGAATGACCCTGATTAGAAAGAAAATATCTTGCCACATGTTTTAAAATCTGAGGGACAAGAAGCGATCTCGTGTAATATTATTAAATATTAAAATAAGAGTAATATTCTCTTTCCATAGGTCAGCTAAGTGCCCTGTTACACAATTCTGAACAAAACACAATTGTACACATATAGAAAATAATAAAATATTGATAAACCTGCTTCACCAAAACCTCTTCCTCAATACAAAAATCTCTTTGATGTTTGATCTTTTTATACTTTCAAGCCTAGTCAACAAGAGATGAGATTCAATGTCAGAAACAGAGAGCAACCAACAAGCTCTAAGTGATGTGATAGAAAAAAACAAATTACCTGTTAGAATTTTTAAAGTTTAGGGCTGGACATGCTTCAGTGATCTCAGACCTAGGGGTGGGTTAACAAAGGATAATAAAGGAAAATAAAGGATACCCTCTGGTAGTGGACACAAAGAATGCAGAATTTATGGGATATTTATGCCAGTTTCTGGCAGAACTCCCAAGATACAGAAGAAACTGATAAACCCAGCTCAGCTCCAAGTGGGTAAAAGGTAATTCTGGTAATTCTGTGACCGCCCATCCAAGCAACCCACTGACCCAAAAAAAGAGAAAGACTCAGCATGGCACTAATTAGCATCAGAAGCAAATCATTAACCAATAGAAGATAGACCACAAATCAACAAGTGGACTATGTGACTCGTGACAAATGGACACTAACTTTTTTTTTTTTTTTGCTAAAACATGTAAATAGTAAAAAAATTTGATAGTTTTGATGATTCACTCAGGCTTGGCAAGGCTGAAATAAATAATCGACGTCCCTCTGGGATGTGCAGTTATCGCCTTGTTGCACTCCGGGTAACAAATCTGATTTTTAAGGACATGAATAACCCCAAAACTCCCTGTGATGGGCAAATGATGCAGCACCGGCTGTGAATTCACAGCAGACCTGAAGGTGGCAAGCGCTGAACACTGAACACAAACCAGCTGCAGCTCAGCTCCCCCCTTTTCCCCAAAACACGATTTTTTTGTGTATTTTGCCCGTAGATCAGTGTTTGCTCCCCTCACACACTTGTTTCACCCTCTGCTAGGCTCTAGCAATGAAAAGAATCACGCAGTAAATTTGGTGTCACACCATGAGCAAATTCAGGCCACACACTGAGTCTTGTTATCCCAAATTCCCTCAATTTTTGCCTCTGGCACAATGGGAGAAATATTTCCCCATTAGGAACACGCACTCTGAGGCTTGGAAGATATTCCATCAGTTGTCACCTTCAGTTATGTCCAACCTACAAATAATTGTTTATTCTGCCAACAACCTGGCATTGTAAAATCCCACAATAAGCTGGTTTGCAACAATCTGACAGAAAAATAGTGGAATGTGCCAACACACTCTATGTTGGTACACCCCTTTATGGAAAATACCATATTTATTGCTTCACCATTTACTTATGTCATGTTGCCACTGGTAATTTACAATTAATGGTGATCATATACACATTTGAAACTTCAAACACGTCCTCATTTCACTTTTTGGTGTGTATTTACCAAGAAATATTTAATGGTTTTAATAGGCACACATTTATGCACACATACTTGCAGTCTGCATGATTTTATTTAAATCACATCCTTCTTTTGGCAGACATAGGGCTAGGTAAGGTTTTACAATTTTCTTTCTTTTTGTCCTCCTCCCAGCCTGGGAATAGCAGATTTGGTTTTAATAAACCTCTTTGCAGTCTTGAACTTTGTCCTCCTGGAATACAGTGCCATTCATTTAAGGATTTCCCTCTGTCTAATAAACATAATGAACCACACTTTACAATTCCCCTGTGATCTTATCTCAGTTTCACAGATGGGGAAAACAGAAACAAATTAAGGGGTCTGCACACACCACAAATCAAAGGCAGAGCTGGGGGAAGAACCCAGGAATCCTAGCACAATTCCCTGCTCCAAAAACAGAAATGTGTTCCTATCCCTGCAGCTGCTCTGGCAGTAACTCCATTGCACAGGGCAGTATTGTTACCTTCGGGCCATCCAGGAAGACTAAAATTGCTCTTTTCCTGAGGTTTAGCTCCCCACAGAACTGCAAATTCTGTGAGGTGATAGAGGCCTGTGGCTCTGCCAGCTTCCTCTGCTGGATTATCCCTCAGGATGTCTTTATTCCCTCCTGAGCAGAGGATCTCTTCTCTTTTCTGATTAGCAGAGATGTAGCAGGATGTGGGGAATATTCCAGTCCCTACTGGTACACCGTGGGGTTTATCCATCTTTCCCAGAAGTGAGGCCTGATTTCCTGGGGAATTTTCATCTCCTAGCACTGGACAATGTGGTCCATTCCATGTGCCCGTGAAGAAAACCACGTGTATTAATTACATCCAGCGAGGAAAAACAGGTAATTGCCTTGTGCCTGGAATCTTTAAGTAGAGCCACTTTCTAGAAGAACAATCCCCGATTTCAGCAGAGACAGAAGAAACCAATGTTCCCTGCAAGCTGCACTCCTGTCAGACACCCAGCAGTTTTTCTGACAGCCAGGATTTTTGTGGCACTGGCTGTGAGTCATTATTGAAGAAGTGTTATTCTTAAAACAGAGGAAGAGTGCTGGAGAAAGGAGGTGTTAGACAGGAAAAAACCCAAACCCCTTTCACACCTCCATCTGCTGTCTTACAGTGCCTTGCTACCAAACATTTACAAATTGACGAGTTTTATTGCAAATCTTGCTCCGCTTGTTAAAAATTGTTTCTTTTTGAAGACAGAATCAGACATTTAGCCTTTCTCTCCTACAATGAATATATTTTCTTTGTGTTTAGCTTCATGGAAAACAACAATTCCTACTGTGCAGCCTTCTGCCAGGACAGCCAGGTTATTCCTAAGTGCACTCCCAGGTTTCTGCTAAAAAAAGGCTGCAGGAAATACAGCACTGGCAGGAATCTGCACTGGTTTAGATTGGTTCCTTCTGCAGGTGGGCAGTGTCCAGCCAGATCCAAGCTGGGAATTGCTCTGGTGGAATAAATATTTTTGTGCTGGAAAGGGATTTGCAGTTCTCTGCTGAGAGCCCATTTCAGCTGCAGCGTTGAGAAGCTCCTCAGCCAGGTGTGACCGAGCTACGGCACAAAGGGTGAGGGAACTGCTGCAGCAACTGCTCATCCTCCTGTTGGCCACACAAGCCTGTCCTGCTCATCCCAAGGCTGATCCCATTCCCCTTCCCAGCTGCTCTGGAGCTGTGCCTGCACATGGCCCAGACCTGCAGAGAGTCACAGCCACACGCTCAGGTCGCCGTGCCCCAGTTCTGCAAACGTTTCTGCACAAACATCATTGTATCCAGCAGAGGAGACCCGGCATACTCACTGCAGGCCTCGACGATATTCTCAAAGCCCTGCTTTCTCTTTAAAGTTGGTCTAGGAAGTGATTTTGTTGATTTGCCCCCCTCACATGTACGCCTGCATCACCCTTTTTAAATTTAACTGCAGTGTCAGATCTGCAGCTGTTTCCGAGGCCACATCCATGAATGATTGCTGCTCCTGCCAGGTGCAAGCCTGAATAAAAAGGTCACGGGCTGGGGAGAGGATTAAGCTTTGGCTCAGCTGTTTGCATTCTCACACAGAGCACGGTCTGTCCATCCATCTGTCTGTCAGCCCTCACACACCATCCAGACAGGTGAGGAGCTGAATACTGGAAACAATTCAGTGACGCTCGTACAAAGCCACTACACCGTGTCTGTGGTTTAAAAAAAGCTCCCCCAGCAATCCTCCATGCAGCCCTTGGATCAGTGAAATTATCTGTGCAGAAATATAAATGCAGAATGGCATGGGAACAGTCTCCCTGGAGACTGGGGTAGGGCAGATTGGAGAATACCTAAATCTCTAAATGGTGTCTGAGATTTTCATGTTAAATTGGAACATTTTCTTCCCACGCTTACCTAAGGAGATGAAGGAAGGGAGCTTATGGGCACTTAGCACATACACTGAGAGCAAGCAGGGAAAAAAATCCAGGAGGCATGGAGCAGATCCATCTCCCTGCATCTCCACCTGAATTATTCCACTGATTCAAGGCCTTTTGTACCTGCAGCAGTGAAAGCTGTTGGCTATTTTAATACCTTCTCATACTTGCAATTCTGTTACAACCCATGAGGGGCTTCTAATCTATTTCTGTATGTTAGACATCCTTCCTCTTCTGACTTCCTTATCAAATGTGCAAAACAATCAATAATTCACTTAGGCCCTACGTTCCCATTAGAGTGCGCCATGGCTGTGATTTAAATATATTTCTGTGGCTGCAGAATGAGCAGATATCCTAAACTACCCTGGAAATGCCCTCTTAGATGTGACAGCATCTCCTGCTGTAGTTTTATTTCTCCAGCTGTTAAATCTAGGACAAAATACTACTCTTTTGTTCTATATTAAGACCATGGAATAACAGCAGCTGACTTCCCAGTCTCTGTCCTCATGGAGGGGAATGCAGGGTGAAGCATTAACCCCTGGCATAAGCTTTTCTTGTGTTAAGTCATTAAGAAAAGCCAGATCTCCTTGATGCTGTCCTGCACTGGATAACAAAAAACTGGAGGTTGATGAGCTGGGGGTTGCCTTCCTTCCCTTCCCATGGCCCTCACCACGTACTGTAGGTCCAGGCTCACCTGGGATTTCCTTCCACAGCCTTCTTTGGAAGGACCTGAGGTTCATGTAGCTTAATTCAGGATAACAAAGCAGGTTTGAACTCTCCTTTACCTCCCAGGAATGAGCTCATCCCTTGCACCACTCTGGGTCAGCTCCAGGGTGTCCAGAGTGACAGATACCCAAATGCCACATCCCCCAGACTTGAGAGATCTGTCCAAACCACACGAGTACTAAAACTTCTTACCAGAGACAGCCTCGAGACCCAGGGACAAGGACACAGCCTATCAGACTGAAAAAAACCCCTTATATTTTGTCTGGGAATCTACAACCTCTCCCATTTCCTCTCGTCCCCGTGTTTAACCTCTCGGTATCAGCTCTGTGTGTCCACAACATCCAGCAACGAGGGCAGAGCACGAGGCAGCCACTCACGTCCTGGTAATGACTTCACTTCTTCCACCAGCTCTGGAAAAAACAGAAACAAACCCAAATCCCCGGTCCTGCATAATTGTGGCTCTGTTATTCATGGATCTTAAATCGTACTCCTTCATGAATTTTAATGTGCAGCCCATTTTCTTTCCACTAATCCTACATTAGGCTGGAAGCCTTTATAGACTGAACGTTTGCCCTCCTTCGCTTTTCATTCTCTGCAGCAGCACTGTGGCTGTCCCCAGGCGCTGCCCTTGTCTCAGCTGGGCTGGCACCCAACTCCAACCAACATGAAAGTGTTTTCTTATCAGATGCTCCAGTTCTGAGCATCCCTGGCAAAAGCAGCAGGGTGGCTGCACAGGCAGCCCGGGAGCAGCAGCTCTTTATTTTGCCCTCGATTTGGCACTCTGGGGTATGAGCTGCACAGCGTTGTTTGGAGCAACGCCTGTCTGCAAGTCCTTAGCACCATGCTTTTATAAATCCCTTTTTCCAGCTAAAGCCATCTCCACAAGTCATCAGGAGGGAGTGAAGGCCTTTCAGGAAATTCTCCTTTCCAAGGAATTCCTGATGAGTGGCACACAAGAGCAAACCACAGACGGTTCCACACCACCATGAGCTCTGAGATGCTGAACAGCCCTGCTTTAAATGATACTTAGCTTAAAAACCAGACAGGACCATGAGAAACTCTCGTATCACATTCTGCAAAATGCAGTTTGAGTCTGTTCTTTCACTACTACATTTAATAATTTGTTCAGCTGAAGTGTTACTTCCAAAGGGAAGATACCCAGACTCAGTTTGGATAGAGGAGGAAGCCACCATTTCCCTTGGAAACCATCCCTGAGGAATCATTCTGCCAGGCCTGCCCTGAGGAGCAGAGTCTACAATAAATTGAGGCAAGATGCTCTGTTTGTGTTAAATTGCTAAGAATATCTCCAGCCCAGCCCTTCCATATGTCTCACAGAACCCTTATTAGATGAAAAAGAAATATTGTACAGTTTTCAGCTCTAAACTTCTAAAAATACGAGAACTTTGATATATAAATGCATGTGGAGGACCTGGCTGGCACTGACTACCAATGTTCCCAATTGCCTTTAATTCCACACCACTTGCAGAACCAGTGGTAATATCTCTTTTCCAAGATATCCAGAACATACCTGGTGTTCCAAGGATTCCAGCCCTGGGGACAGTGTGTGTGCCATCAGTGCACCAGGCAGAGGCAGGAAAGGATCAGGCTAAAAATCTGATTTGATTTAAACAACACTGACCTGAAGAGAAGCGAGGAGTCCGAACCAGGCCTGCAAATCCCATCTGTTTCTTATTTCTATAACGGGCCAGCTAAAACCCTAAATCCACACAGCTCTGAGCTTTGAAGCCAAATTTTGCAGCTTGAGTCCATTACTAGCAAATGATGACTGCTAGCCCAGCTCCTTAAATTGAAGGCTGGGATATATAACTCAGCATTAAATAAAGGAGATGTATTGCAGGGTGACTAACAGCTAATCTGGAAAGGCACTTGGAGACAGAAATTCATGGATTGGTGAATAAATTGGCCCACCTCTTTGTTCCCTGTAAAATTATTATCACAACACTCATGGTTAATGGTGTTCTGAGGGTGAGCTGATGTTTGAGAACCCTTCAGATGCTCCTCAGCTGCTGGGAGCTAAAAAAACCCTGCACCAACTCTCTTAGTTATTGTATTAAGTTGCAGCTTTTGCTGGGTTTATTTTTTGCAGCAATTTGATATCAGAAAAAAAAATCTAATCCATAAAGCAAGCAGCTTTTTAGCTTTGTGAAAAAGAAAAGTGAGGGTGTTCAGAAGAAAAAAAAAAGCCTGGTCTCTGTCCCTTAATTCCCAGGAACAAAGCTGGAGAAGGCTGATCCCAGAGTGAGGATGGAATTTGGCAATTCCATTCCCATTAGAGCAAACCTGTTAACTATATAATGGCTCAAGGACAATGTAGATTGGAAAAATAAGCTTGGAACTGTAAGGCAGCTAATTATTATCCATCCATGTACCTTCACATTAAACTTTCCATCCATGTACCTTCACATTAAAGCCCAGGGTTGGATGCTTCCCTGGCTGCTGGGGCACCCATTGAGTTTTTGAAGTGATGCTCTGTTTATAGAATTGCAATTACTCAGTATCAGCCTTTGTTTGGAGAAGAATCCCTGTCCATCCTCACTAATGGCTTCTTCTGATCTCATCCAGTGTGGAGGATTTCCTGAGCATATTAAAAACATTCTTCACTCTGCCTTTTTAGTTTAGCCAAAGATTTAACGACCTCAGCATAAGAGCTGTGTGTTTGAGCTAGATTTGCTGCCTGACAGCTGGTGCTGTGCACTCTGTTCCCTCCATGTGCTCACAGGCACAAGGGGAGTGCTTGAACTGCTCAACATTTGAGATTTTTTTGGGGTAAGAACCTGTGAGGCTGGTGAGGAAGTGTTACCCAGAAAAACTGTGGCTGCCACACCCCTGGAAGTGCTCAAGGCCAGGTGGGATGGAGCTCTGAGCAACCTGGTATTTTTAAAGAGTCTCTCACTGTAGAGATGGATGAGGATTGTAAAATGTCCACAGCAAAACCAGACTTAATTCCCCTGCAGGACACGTGAGCTGGCGTGAGCAGCACTTGCAGCCACCTCGTCCTTTGGACAGGGTGAGGCTGGGGATGTAATTGCAGTTACTGTTTGCCAGAGTGCTGCTTTTTCACGGTAGGTTTAATTTTACTTTCTAGTACTTCATTTTTTTCTGAACTTACACAGAGAAAACATCCCTGCAGGGCATGACTGGGGCGATTTTGGGGTGCACAAAATCTTAAAACATTCAGAACATAATTTCAGTGTGGACATCAAAAAACTGCCTCACTACCCCTGTCCTGTTGGACAGTGTTGGACACTTCTCCAGTTCTCCAGACTTTGCTTCCCCTCTCAAAAAAATGAAAGGGAGGGAAATGGAAAAAAATTAGAAAACTCTAACTACTGAACTGCAAAACATTTCCCCCCTCATTCAATACTCATCCATTGGGCCTGAACTAACTTCCATCTACGTGTCAAGAATAGCAGAAATGTTTACAAACAAAGCACTAAAGCAGCTGCGTGACCAAAATTTCCTTCAAGTAAAATAATTTTCACCCTCAGACTCATCAGACATGTCTGAGACACGTATAATAACTCCCACCGGTGCACACTGACAGGCTGAGTTACTGATTCTCCATAATTCCTTTTTTGTGCCATGAAATATCATCTCCCCTATCTAAAGCAAATTGATCTTTTCACCCAATCTATTTGCCAGATCTACCATTTAGTATTCAATTACTATTTCAAGAATAAAACCGGTTTGTGATGCAGACAGCAGCCCCCAGCATGAACTCCCGGTGTCTGCATCAAACCCCAGGTCTCTGGAAGGCAGCAAAAAACCCCTTGGAGCAGCTGCTGCCTCTGCTGGCTTTATCATAAATAAAACAAATGCAAGAACTGGAGAGCTAATCAGGGAAAAAGCAGCATGTCCTGCTCAGGGCTGTGTTAGGGGTGTCTGGAGGTGTGGGATGGGCATGGAGGGGGATCAGCTCTGGGAGAGCCTCCTGGGCTCTGCAGCTGAACTGTGACCACTTCATGCTTTGAAGTGAAAGACCTTGCTGGAAAGAGCGTGGGCAGTGCCTCAGAGGGTCTCAAACCCAGCTCAGCAGGTTGGCTTTGCAGAGATTCCTGGCATGGGTTTGCCAGGGAAGGTTCCATCCCTGGGTGATGATGGAACTGCCCTGGGGTCCTGGGGGTGCAGCAGCCACACGCCCGCTCCTCGGCAGGAGGCAGCTCCCAGCCTCATGCCAATTAATCATCTCCTAATGACTTTCTGAACTGGGAGGATTTCCTTAATTACACCACGCATTAGACTTTAATCAAGAAATCAATTTTTCACGGCACCCCAAAGCCGCGGGTGCCCGGAGTGTCCCTGGCCCTGCACAGAGTGGAATTACCACTGGAATTTGGGAGCCGTGAGTGCCAGGGCTCGTTACCAAACCCAGCTCTGAGTGATTTAATTAAGATCCCTGCATTGCCCCGTGCCTGTGTCCCTCAGCTCAGTTTTTCCTGGGTTTTTCAGCCACCTGACACAGATGCCAGGCACGGCGGGCCCTCGTGTGCCGGCTTAGCGCCCGTGTGCCCGGCTGGCCACGGTGGGAAAGGATTTGTATTTGCTGCAAAACCCGCTCCCACCAAGACCAACACAGCCCCTGCTGCACCTCCTGCCTCTGCAAACCCTCTGGAGTGAAATATAAATCCTGGGGGTGCTGGGATCTGCTCCGCTGTGCCACCGTGCCTGGCTGCTGTGATCCGAAGGAGAGAAGTTAATTAAACATTAACCTCACTTTTCTGTTCCACTTCTCAGGACAATGTGTGGCTGGGTTTATCTGACCCTCCTGCTCATTGGGGAGGATTGATGGTTGTGCCTGATCCAAACTCTGATCCATTTCCTCTTTCCCTGGTTTTGTTGGGATTCACCCCAGCCCAGCAGTGCCAGGATCCCACAGGATCTCCGGGGTCTGGGGGTCTCACCCCAGCCACCAGCACATTCCCAGCAGAGTTTCACAGCTCAGCATGGCTCAGATTCTTTACACTTGATTAATTCCCACCCTCCTGAGGAGCTCTGGGTGGCAGGGCCAACCCCAGCCAGTTTTATTTTCCCTGGTACCCTCCTTCCTCCCATCACTGCTGGCACAGATGATGAGGCTGCTGGGACAGGGCTGGGATTTCCAGTACCTGCTGCCTCTGCAAGGAACTAAAAATAAAAAAGCATCTGCTAAAAATACTGAATGATCAGGGGAAAAAAAATGCTAAACCCCAGAGATCTCCTTGGACTCTGAGGATTAATTTTCATTTCCCTTTAATCTGGACACAATTTGTGACGTCACTGCTGGCGGCCACGGCTCAGCTCCATGGACAGAAGCTGGAGTTCTGCTTCCCCAACTTTTGGGCATATTCCAAAGGAAAATGGACACACAACAAGCAGGAGGCCACAGGGTTCAGTGCAGGGTGCCAGAAATGTGTCCTAAATCCCGTGGCTGCAGCTCCCAGTGTGTCCTTCCCCAGCTCCATACTCGGATCCAAGCTTTGTGCCTGCCTACAGCCACTTTTGGGGTGCTCTGATCCTCTACCCCACTGTGAGAAGGAGCAGAAAAAGGGACCAGAGGTCCCAGATTACAGCCTGGACTTCTGAAAAGTAAGATTTACCAGTACTCTCCACTTTTACTGGAAGGAAAATCAGAGCAAGTTAATTCGTGATCTTCCAAAGAGACAACAAAATTCCTGGAAGGGATTGCTCATCTAAAGGAGCAGAGGATGTTATGCACCCACAAACCTCTGTGAGCAGTGACCACCTGCCCCCACACTGCCCAGGGCCTCCAAATCCTTGGAAAACACTTCCCTAGCTTTATCCCAGCAGTGAAACACGGATAACATGAGGGGCACACTCTGGGCTCTCCCCGCAGTTCCCCTCTCCCAGATCCCCGCAGCGGGGGCAAGCTGAGCATCCTTGAACAGAAACTTTGCTCCCAGCTTCCCCACTGATCAAATAGATGCAAATATATGCATGAAAAATTTTTATTTTTCAGTATTTCCTTCGGTGCTGGGAGGAAAAATCCCTTAATTCCCAGGACAAGCCCAGGGTTTGGGGCTCCCCCATGCAGCAGCTAAATTTGGGGGGGTTGGGGATGGTCAGGCTCAGAGGAAAGAGGCAGGAACACATTTTGGGGGTCTTTGGGCAGGAAGGGCTCAGCTTCAGGAATATTTTGAGCACTGAGGGCCTGTGAGCAGACAAGGGCTCATAGTTTGAGGTGTGATTTATGTGCAGCAGCACATAAACACCTGAAACAGGGTCTTTAAAAACACCTCAGACTTCGCCACAATGCTGCTGCTGTGGGGCTCCATGCGGAAAAAAAAAAATAAGGAAAACTAAATGTAAGCAATTCCTTAAAAGCTGCTCCAAATGTGCTTTCAGCCCAGGAGTGATGAGAGGCAAGTCAATATTTTCCTGGAGAGGAAACGCTGCTGTGTTTACACCTGGTGCTGTTTGCTGAGCGCTGCTCTCAGCCCTGCTCAGTGTTTGCCCAGGGCAGGACGTGGGGAAGAATCCAGGGCTTGTGTGGAGGAAACTCTGTGGTTTCAGGAGCTGCAAGGAATCTCTTTACTGGGTCACATTTCTGTGAGTCTCAAACAAGGGGCTGCTGTTGGGCTGGACAAGATGGATAAAACCCAAAGATTTAATTCAGGAGGGCCCAAGCTGCAGCTCTGGGCTGCAGGACTCTTCCCACGTGGTTGCTTTGCTCTGCTTGTTGGGAAGATCCTCCATTGCTGCCTTTAAGATTTCCTCCTCCAAGTGCTTGAAGGCACCTGACCCAAAATTTGCAGATGCAGCGATGCTGAGTGTCACATGTGACATCCCCGTGGAATGGAGAGAGCCATGGGAACGGGAATGAGCCCTGCAGCACCTCCCTGGGGACAGCTGTGTCTGTGCAGTTTAATGCTGTGCATCCCCAAGATCCCACCCAAATCCTGCACATTTCTGTCCCTGACACAGCCACTGCCCACTCGGAGCAAGGAGCAGAGCTCACCCAGCCCCAGGGTGGGAATCTCCCACAATAAAACTTACAAGGCCCCTGAAAATGGTGGCCAAAATTGAAATATTTCCCTGGGATGTGACAGGATGAAGACACTGCCAGCTCCCTGGTGTGGGGAGTGTGGAGCTGAAGGGCTCAGGAAGGTGCCCCCGTGATCCCTTTGCTCACCAGCCTGGAAAGGAGCACAGAGCTCTCCCCTTCCCAGCACCCAACAGCTGCCAAAGGTCAGGATTAAGCTCCACAGACCTTGACAAGGGTTTGTGCAACAAAATCCCCTCCAACACCTTGGGAAAGGCTGGGCTGAGCTTCACCTCCTCTCACTCACTGGACATTGGGGTGGTTTGGCTGGGCAGAGCTGGGGGACGTGGCTGGGATCCCTGTGCCACCAGGATCTGCTCCAAATCTTCCCCCACGAGCCCTTAATCAGCTTCCACCTGGGATTAGCTCAAACATTCCCAGCCTCTGCTTCAAAATAGCTTTTCCTGCTTGTGGGCAACTAATCCAAGAGGAGTCCTGTCCCTGTTAGCCAGCACCTCCAGCAAGGATGGGCTTTTCCTAAGGCTTGAGCCTTGAAAGTTTTGGGTTGAGAACCTAGGACATGAAACACACGTGTTCAGAGCTGGGTTGTGGTGAGGATTCGTAGAAGCAGCTCCTGTAAACCCAAGCAAAGCCTGGCCTGGTCCAAGGCAGCTACAAAGAGCACAAGAGCCCAGTTTGGGCTGAATTATTTGTATTTTGGGGGAAATTCAGGTTTGGCAAAAGGGATTTCACTCGGGAGCTCACAGACCCTTTCCTGCTGACAGCAAGTAGAGCCAAGAAAACTCCCTGTGTGTCTGAGGCCACCAGGACCTGGGCATGAATTGGGTAAAAAACCCTTCTGTAGGATGGATCCCCAGAGCAAAGAACTGCTGAAAAGCCAGGCTAAAAAATGAACTCCCACAGCACCCAGAGGAGCAGGCAGCTTGGGAAGGGACGTGCAAGCAGTCACATCCCCGAGTGCAGCTGATGACGTGGCTATGATTTAATAAAGGACATTATTAGTGCCCTGCTAATGGCTCCAGGCGCCGGCAGCGGAGCTGGCCGGCTGCTGGCAGCTCCCAGCCCGGCACAGCTCATTCCCACCAGGCTTCTAAAGATTCAATTCACCTCCACAAGGCTGCAAAAGCATTTGCATCGACAGTCCCCCCATCACAGCCTCCTCCTGCTGCCCCCATAACCGGGCACACGGAGCCACAGCAGCTCAACACCGGCTCAAATCCCGCAGTCAGACAGAAATCCCAGCTCAGATTAAACACAACACAGCCCCAAGCCTCCATTTCCTCCTAAAACCTGCTCCCACCTGGCTCCTTCCCACTGACCTGCCACAAAACCCGGCAAGACTGAGCAGCAAAACCCAGCTGAGGTTCCAGCAGCAACACCACTCCAAAAAAAGCTTCCTCCCAGCAAAAATATGCCCAGAAAGAAGCAAAAATCCTGGGGACTGGGGAGGCACCGGTGATGGGCACAGCCTCAGTGGCCTCTGAGCCATCGCTCCTGGTGTTTCCCTTCCCTTTGCCTCATCAGCAGTGATTGGGGTGTTGATGAGCTGCCCTGGGGGAGGTGAGGGCCCCGTGTCTGGGAGAGATTGATATTGACTGCTGAGGTGTTCATTTCTGTGTCCTCAGAGCCGCAGTTTTGGCCGAGGCTCCGTTTTGTGCCACGAAGGCTCTGCTGCTTCCCCCTGGTTCAGGCAGCATCTGCACCACAGCTCATCTCCAGGCAGGAAACTCCAAAAAAGAAAAATCCCTGTGAGGCAGAGATGGAGCAAATCCCTCATTTCCACAGGGTGAGACATCTGCCAGCAAAGGGACTTGGCAGAGATGGGGAACCTGCGTCAGAGGCTGAACCCTCCAGTGCTCCAGCTCCTCCAGCACCAGGGCTTGGCTGGGAGAGGCCCTCTGTTTCTGTCTGAAACCTCCATAAAAATAGCACAATTATGGGAAAATCCTTGTCCAAGTGGAAAAGAAAACACCAGCCTGGCTTTCACGAGGAAGCAGAGCTCTATAAAAGCGCTCCTGTAGCTGTTTCTGTCAGGGGTCCAAAGCCTCGCTCGCAGCCCTTCACCCAGGGGCACGGCTCCACAGGCGAGGGCGGCCCCCTGCTAAAGCATTTTTATGATTTTTTCCCCCAGCATTTCACTTCACCTCATCAGAAGTTTCCATACATTGGGAACAAACCGTCTGCAGGAGCCTTTCCCCTGGAGCAGAGCGGGGCAGCCCCCGCCGGGAGCAGCTGCTTGATCCCGAGCCATAAATAACAGCCCAGGCTGGAAAATCTCCATGGGTTTGGTTTTTTTCTCACAGAAGTCGAGCTGGTGATGTCTGTCACCCCCTGTCCCTCTGTCCTTCCAGCAGCCTTTCCCTGAGTCCCTTTACAGACTTGGGGTGCCCTGACAGATGGGGGGATTTAACCCTGGAGGGATTTAGTTAAAGGTGCCCATCCCTGGATAAAGTTTGTGCTCACAACACCCCGAGATTCCCCAAAACAGAGCAGAGCTGTGGTTTTTGGGGGCCACACGGGGAGGGGTGGCAGCAGGGCTCTGTGATTTCCCCTCTGTGCACACAGGGCAGGCTCCCCCAGGGGTGCTCTCGTTCCAGGTGACATTTCCTTCATGCCTGGCCCGCTTCTGTGGGACATTTCTCGGTCAGCAACAGAGAACGGCCTCGGATCTATTTATACCCCACCCTGGAGCCGGGTAAAAATAACCCCGGCGTGTTTGGCAGCCTGAAGGCGCTGCTGTAAATCCTCCCTGTCAGCGAGAAAATCCCGCTGGGGTCGGAGCCGGGGTCCCGCTGGGAAAGGAGGTGCTGGGGGAAGCCCAGGGGCATCCGTGGGGTTGGACCCCGAGCGGAGGAGGAAAGGGATCGAGGGAACCTATGGGGCAGCAGCTGGCAGCATCCCTGCGTCCCAAAAATCCGGCTGGGAAGCAGAGCAGGAGCGTCAGATTGCTCTTGAACCGGGATTAAAAGCCACTGGCGCTGCTGTATTTTTAGCTTCGTGATCATCCTTTGAAAAAAAAATCCCTCATTGTGGCTGCTGGGGTGGGAGAGGAGTCGGGAGCTGCCCCAAGCTCGGCCCTGCCGCTCTTTATCCCATGGATCCCATCCCATCCCATCCCATCCCATCCCATCCCATCCCATCCCATCCCATCCCATCCCATCCCATCCCATCCCATGGATCCCATCCCATCCCATGGATCCCATCCCATGGATCCCATCCCATCCCCTTGCAGAGCCCGGGGCTGCTGCCGCCTGACTCAGCTTTATCTGCCGGGTTATTAATAGCCGTGGCTCGGCTCGGCCCTGCTCTAATTGCAGGTTAATGAACACCCGGGAGAGGCTGTCCCGCATCCCTGCCCCGCCCGCCTGGCAGCAGCCCCGGGATGCGGGAGCCGCCGGGTCCCGGTGTCCCCCCGGCCCCGGGCTCGTTCCACGCCCGAGCTGTCGCGGTCCCGGCGGGGACAGCCTTGAGTTGTCCCTCTGGTTGTCACCTGGATGCTCGGGGTGGGAAATGCTGAGCACGACGCTTTTTCCTGGGGGATTTTCCCTGCAGGACTCGCAGCCGGGATGGAGAGGAGCCACGGCAGAGCTGTGATGGTGAACAAGAAATGTTCCCACATCTGCCGGTCCCCTCCCCATCCCAAGGGATTCCCACTGCCCACACCACACAGGGTTAAAGCCTTTGGGATTTTGCAATGGTCCGCAGCAGCTCCGGGGGTTGTAGGAACAAGTGCCAGGAGCTGCCCCACACAGACCCTGCACAGGGGCCCGAAGGTCGATCCTTGGCCGTGTCCTTGTCCCCAGAGCAGGGGCAGTGCCTCACTCTTGGGGACACACCCAGAGTGTCCCCGGCTGCTGTGGGGCCAAGAGGAGCAAGTGAAGGTTTTGGTGAAACCAAATGTGATCTATGATTTCCCTGACCCCAGTGCATGGACTGTCCCGCTGGCCATGGCACGAGGGTTCCCAGCTCATCCTCCTCGGTCCTTTCCCAGCTCCCGGAATCTGCGGCTCCTCCTCGGCCCCAGCTGCTCTCAGCTTCAGCTCTCCTGGCCTGGCCTGAGCTCATTCCCAGCTCAGGGCTCTGCTCTGGCCCCGTGCCCTCCAGAGAGGGTTAATTGGTTAATTCCCCTTGGGCCCCGTGGGGAATTAAGGGTGCTCAGAGCCAGGGCACGGGGACAGGTCCCTGCCACCTCCAGCAGAGCCATGAACAGGGATCGACCCATCCCAAAAACCTCAACTAAAGCACTGCCTCCCACCTGCCTTGCTGCTCTTTGAGGTGGAGGCAGCAGGAATTGCTGTGTCCCATCCCCTGGGAGCAGCTCTGGGTTTTGGGGATTTGCACAGAGTACAGGACCAGCAGCTTTAGTACTTGAAAATTTTATTTTCTCAAATGAGCACCAACACATATTGTAAATATGACAAACAATACGCCTCCCTCTAATACTGAAGAACTATATACAATGTACAAATACATGAAACGTGAAAACCAATTATTTGAAAAACAAACAATTGCATTTATGACTGAAGCAAATGACCTGAAAGAATATGCAAAAAAAAATTAAAATTAAAATAAGATCAAAGAAATAAAAGTATACACAATTTGTAAACACAAGAGCATCCATAGACAGGCTGGTATTGGAAATATTGTCCTTAGTTTTGTCAGTGGGGAAAGCATTCCCATTTCCTTAGGAAGAACAAAACAAAGGATACACACAGTTGTAACGATGAGAACAGCTTATTTGTGGTTGTACCTTACACAATGCCATTCTGCTTGCATTTAAATATGTTGATTTTTATTATTTTTTTTTTTTCTGAATTCAAGATGATTTTGTTTCCCCTCTTCTGCTTGTTCTTTTTCACCAGGATTTCTGCAGAAAATCTCTGTCTAACCTGATTGTTTCTGAGCACTGAGGCCTCTCCCGTGGTGGGAAGAGCTCCTTCCCACTGAGCTGAGCTTGGTGTTTGGCATCCCCTCTTCATCCCAAAACTGCTTCACCTGGAAGCTCCTCCCGAGGCAGGGAAGTGCAGTGAAATGCATGATTCACACACTCTCACAGAGCAGTTAGAAAAATGCATACAGAGAAAATTCTCACTTGATCATCACGAGAACAACAGGTTTTATTTCGCAGGGTTTGATCTGTTCCTGTGTGGTTTGAAGCCGTGTGCAGAGAATTAAAAAGCCTGCAAGAGTTCTTGACCAGCTCCTTGCTCAGCAAAACACATCCAGTGGTTTGTGCTGTTGGTCCACTTTGGGATAAACAAGAGACCAAATGAGAGAAAAACAAAGAAGGGCGAGAAGGGGGGAGATTAAAGACAGAAAGGAGAACAAAATAAATGAACTTTCTTGCCAAGAGAGGTAAACTTTTACTCTAATTTGTTATGTAGCAGCCTGGTTTAAAAAAAATATATATAAACAAAACAACAACAACAAAAAAACCTCCCCTCAAAAATAAAACCAGGATCCAAAGATTTATGGTTTAGGTGAGTTAAAAGCTCCATCCTCCATCCCTGCTGCCCCAGCAACAGCGAATCCGAGGCTGCAGCTCCTGTCCAATCCCAACTCCTACAGCTCCAGATCTACTTCACTCCAGCCAATTCTGGTGCAAGAGAAAATTCCAGGCCTGGATTCTACAAACCAGGGAAAGTGGGAGCCCCACCAGGCTCCAGGGGATTCCTGGTGGGAGCACCAGGGGACTCCAACCCCAGGGAAAGCCAGAGGGGAACTGGAGCCCTCCCAAGTGCCTGCAGCCCCTCTGAGCCCAAACATCCCCCTGGGAGCTGCTGTCCCCAACCCAGCCACCAAATCTGCCAGCTGGGAGTCCCCTCTCCTGCCACATCCACAGGAAACACGGATCCACTGCAGAGGACAACGTAAATTATGATTTTTGTTTCCCTTTAAACATATTTTCCAACAAATACAGAAGGAAACAGTATCATCATAAACAAAAACAACAAAAAAAAAGTGCTCTCAGGGAGGGGCTCTGAGAAAACAGCACCAAATATATTATTTATTTAAAAAAAATTAAATATTATTTACAAAAGTATATTTCACAAGATAACGTCTGGGGGTTATTTTTTCTGCTTTGTATATATTATAATCTGAATATTTCTTACAGGGGTCAGGATTTCACACCAGACAATCCACCAAAGCAAAAACAATTTAAAACTTACTCAAGTCTGAGCTTTGGGGTTTAGGGGGGGGATGTAAACTCAAGGGTGCTCACAGCTGCCCAGACACGAGGCTGGACACCAAAACAAGAAGGAAAACTCGCTGCTGTCCCTGTTTTCCCGAGGATGCTGCCCACAGAAAGCAGCACCACGTGCTCAGGAAACAGTTTCCATGGGCCACATCTGCATTTCTCCTGGGAAAAGGCCCCACCTGGCTCAGCTCAGCAGGGAAGTTCTTTGGTTATCTCTGAGTGTGTCACTCTGTGGCTTGGGAGCCACCAGCACAGATCCCACATTCAGAGCAGCACAGATCCCAGATTCCTGCCAGCCCCCAGCTCCCGGGGGATCAGCAGCCAGCTGAAGCTGTTCCTGTTTCCTGCACACACACAGGAGCTGCACAAGCCCATTTCTCCTCATCCACCTGTGCAGGACATCACAGCCCCCCCAGGGAATTCTCTGGGTGCTGGGGACAGCCACACCTTGGGCTCCCAGCAGGGCTCAAGGCCAGGCTCTCAAACCAATTAAAAGCAGATTAACACCTCACCCTATTCAAGCTTGGACTGGTTGCCATTAAAAGCCTGTGACCAGCAAAAACCGGCCAGGTCTGATGGGGCATTGCCCTTTTTTTGTCCCAAATGAATGGATAAAAACATTTCCACCTGGCAGCTCTCTGGAGCTGGTATTTCTCAGAGCAGTTCTCTGCACAGCCCTGCCTTTTAGGTCTCTTTTTCATCAGCAGTCACTCCAAATACAAACATCAAACCACGAGCCCTGTGTGCTCTTCTCAGCCTCATTGGATTTGGGATGATCCCTCACCTCTCCCAGCTCCTTTACAGGCTCTGTGGAGACTAAAGAGCTCTTTGAAGAACAGGAATTACTTCCCACTAGTCAAAACTCAATAAATTGCCATGGATCCTCAATGAAAGGACAGGGAAATGGCAGCAGATCAGTGCCAGAGTCCACAAGACAGCAGGTGCTGTGGAATTTTTGATTTTTCTGGGATTTGTCACAGGAGGGAATGTGGCTGATGGAAGGAAAGACAATCCAAAACAAAAGCTGAAGCAATTGTTACACAGCCAGAGCAGAAGGGTGAGGGCAGAAGCCACCTCTGGACAGGTTGGTCACAAACTCCATCCCCTGCAGGAGCCCGGCCAACTCCACCTCATTTCTCCAAAGTTGTCGAGAACAGATCTTTGAGAGAGAAAAAAACAACCTTTGCTTCATCAGGTTTGGGTTTCAGCACAAGGATCCAACACTGAATTCCACCCTGATCCTTAAGGAGAGTCTCTATCCGCATTCCCTGCCAATTTAACATCAAATGACTCCTCCACAGCCCCCTGGAACCTCTCAGGGGTGGGGGCAAGTGACAACAGATTACAGCTGCAAAGCTTCTGTTTCATAAGGAGTCACCACCCCCTGCACAACACTATTTCCTTCTGGATTAAGAAAGATTTCCCCCCATGGATTAACCTACTTGAAAGAAATCAGCCAACAAAAATAAAAATTCACTCAGGGAGAGATAAAACAAACTCAGCTCAATAGTCCTGGGTTATGCACCAGATACTGGCTGGATGCTGCACAGCAAACTTCCCATTGTTATTTTGGCCTAACACAGCTCCCCTGTCACACACGGCGCCCCTTCCCCACCATCCACCTCGGGAAGGTGCTCAGGAATCACCACAGAAAAATTCAAATGGGAAGGACTCCTTGTCCCTTGCAGTTCTGACACCCACATCTACCCCTCAAGGCATAGATCGCTCCAGGGGTTGGTGGGAAGATGTTTAATTTCTTTTTTTCTTTCCCATTCTCCCCGTGCCTGCAGTGGGCTTCTGGGAGTGGGAAAAGGGGGGAGGATTTGGGGAGGATTTCTCAGGGCTTGAAATATCCAACACAACCGCCAGGAACTCGGCTCCCTCCTCGCACCATTTCTGTGCCAGGCTCCCCCAGTGGAGCTTGGCATGCAAGGAAAAGGTCCTGCAACAGCATTTTCCTACTTGCACTTGTGAAAGATCGGTGCAACACCACCGAGGGTGCTCAGGGGAGGCCAGGAAACCCAGGGGTACCCTCTGTCACTGTCCCCATCCTCCTCTACGGAATTTCCTCCTCCTTGCCTCACACGTGCCTTTCTTCACCCTGCCACGTTTTCTAAGCTGCAGCTCCAGCCTCCTTGTGCCTCAAGTGGTTTTCTCCTCCTCTCTGAAGGGCTCAAGAGTCTGGATTTGGTTTCTCCAGCCATGAGGATGCTCCTCACGGCCGTGCTCTGCTGGGACGTTTGGCCTCTCTACCCTGAACCAGCAAGAAAAAGGAGAGGCAGGGAATCTCTCCAGCCTCCAGGTCCTGCCCCCTCAAACAACGAGTTCATAAATAGCAAACAAAACACAGATTGTGGGGGGAGCTGGTTCTGCCTCGGGCTCAGCCGGCTCGGGCTGAGGCTCCGCCGATGGATTCGGGACTCCGAGAGAAAACGCAGCCGTGAGGTAATTTCTGTCCTTTTAGACAAGGAGATATTCCTCTGTCTTTTTTAGACAAGTAGATATTTCTCTATCCATTTAGACAAGTAGATATTTCTCTGTCCATTTAGACAAGGAGATGGTTTCAAGCCTTGCTTAACCAGGACTGAAAGGAGAAGCACAGCGTCACCTTCTGATGGTTCCCCTGCTCCCCCACTCCCCCACCCCTCTCCCACCTTCTCCTGCCCAGACCTCGGGGTCTTCCTCCCACACCTGGGGAGGTGCCAGGAGAGCCCAGGTCAGGCTGGATCGAGCTCTGGGCACATGGAATGGCTGTCGGGCATTCGGTGCATTCTCTGAGCCAACGCCAGAACAGAGAGAGAAGCAGCCAGGGTCAACTCACAAACAGATACAAAGCAAAGAGACAGAGAGACAGAAATTTAGAGGCCAGTCACCAATAAAGATGGAGAAGGGTGTGAAGATGCTCCCGGATTGCAGAGCCTCTAAATGCATGGAACCAAGCGTTCAGTCACTCTCTCACTCTTGGATATAATGTTCGGTTGGATGGCATTCTCTTACACGCTGCTAGGGCTGGGCTCTTCCCACTCAATCCCAGCCATTATCCTTGATCATGTGAGCTAGTTCAATGATGTATTTGCCTTCTTTATACTTCTGGCTGCTTTCAAAAGCGTGTTCCTAAAATGGAACGAGGAGGAAGGGTGAGATCGAGGTGGTATTTGGATGTAAATCATGTTATGGATCAGATCTGGGAATGCTGGTGCAAGTCTGAGCCTTGCCCAAAGAGAAAAAGCCAACTGCAGGTTTTCCTGCTGGCTCTCAGGAAAATTGTGAGGGAAAAAATCTTAAATCCTGCTTCTGGAACCTTAAATCCTGCTTCTGGAACCTTAAATCCTGCTTCTGGAACCTTAAATCCTGCTTCTGGCTCTCTGTACATGCTGGGAAAAAGGAATTGGCAGCACGGAACCTGCAGATTTCTGTAGGCCAATGGCAACTGCTCCTAGGGTCAGGATTTAGGGATCATTGGTGGTAAAATCCAGCTCTCTCCAAGGTGGCTTGGGAATTTATTAAGGTTTGTTAGAAATGAAGTGGTTCTCTCACTGGGAATGGGATGGATTATGGTGAATTTAATGTGGAAATGGAGTCCCATGAGAAAATCCCACTCTAAACAGATCCGGGCCTGCAGCTGTGGAAACACACAGGAAACCTCTGGGATCCCCAATATCCCTGAGCTCCTGCATGGATTCCTATCCCATCAATTTTTGATATTTTCCTTTTTATAGCCTTTCAACTGACTTAGTGAAGAATACTTCTGTCCAGAGGCCATGGATACAAACTAAGATTTGCTTAGACACTGGTGGAAACATTTGAACAAAATGGTGTAGGCCTCCAGAAGCAGAAATTAGGATGTAACATTAGATTTCATTGGAAGGTAATTGAATTTAGGAAGAGCAAACAGATAAATTCATGTTCAACAGCATTTCCAGTGGGAAGGATTAATGGAGCATTCTATTATTCTGATAACATCTACCAGACTAATAGGAAAAAAAAATGTGAACAAGAAGATTGAAGCTATCCCCATTTATGTTAAATGTCACTGAGGTCCACCCACCAAAACCAGGTGTAAGTTCTTAGTAAAAAAAAAACTACATTAAAGCTGATTCTCCAAATGCAACACACCCAAGACAGCAGGAAAATAGATGGTTACAGGTAAAAACCTACATTTTGAGCTCCCAAAATGGTCTTTCCACCCCCTCAACTGGAGCAAAACTGCCCAGGGGCAAAGCCAGGGACACAAATACTCACATATTTCCAGCCCAGCGTGGTTTTGCAGTTTTCACAGTAAATATCTGCCACGGCGTGCAGTCCTGTTAATAACACCCGCTCCTCTGCAGGGCCACAGCCCACGTTAACTCTGGGACAAAGCACAGATGCTCCCCATTAGTGCCTTTCCACATCAAGATGCTCCAATAAAGCTGACAATGATTTCATTGCAGTGTTTGAAAACATGAGCAGGAGGTTCTGAGTTTCCCAGCTGTGCCCGAACAAAGCTCTCTCACAGTTCCAGAGCAGAATGAAAAGGTAAAATGGGGTTTTTCAATTAAAAAACTCAATGAAAGCTCTGAACAGGAGATTAATAACACTCTAGTCACTTGTGCTAATTAGGCATTTGAGAAAGATTTTCATTCTCAAATTGATAAAATAGTACTTTTACTTTCCCAAATGGAAAATTGAAAAGTGTAACTGAAATCAGCAGTTCTGCTGAGTTCAGCAGTGACCTCCCCAAAACTATTTCCAGTCACTGGGAAAATCATACTTAGTTTTTATGAAGTACATATTTAGATATCATCTATCTCCACATTTACAAAACTCTGGCTCTTTGGTCCAGCTACATCCTGGGAGAGGAGAATGACTCAGCCATTAGCTCTGATTTCTCAACCCGATGACGAAAAAAATCACCTTTTCCTTGCTGCTTATCTGAAAGCCCTACACGACTCAAATATGAATCAGGGGCTATTTCTGCCTCTTTCTCCACTATTTTCAGGAAGCTCCCAAGTTCCAGGCAGAGTTTTCTGAAGGAAACTATGGGGATTTTGCCTTTTTCAGGAGGGTTTTGTTAAATCCGCCCCAAGTGACACATGCAGGGTACTCACACGGAGTTGAAGAGGTACGCTCGTCCTTGGCTGCCCTGGAAGGACTGGAAGGCAAGAAAACAAAGCTTAGTTGGCTGCTTGAGAGGAAAGAGGCAACAGTTCTCCAGCTCCAACACCTGCCCTTTTCACAGGACACACCTGGAATTTCAGTGTTTTCATACAGGCCCAACGTGCTCCTTGAGGGATGAGTTTTCTCTCTCACGTCCCAGCAAAATCTCTTTTCGCCCTTTGGGTGTTTATGAATTTCACACCATTCCTCAGCCTCACCTGAAGGCTGCCAAAAATTGGTTTGAATTTCTTTTCAAACTGCACTTGGACATGAGTTTGCCTTGGGAATTGCCCAGCCAGACACCGATCAGAGCTGAGGATTAGGATCTGTCTGTGCCAGGAGCTGTGCACACAAACACCGCCGTGATTTCACAAAAGGCCTCAGCCCTGAGGTGCGTGCAAGCCTCGTATTCCCAGGCCTGGAGATCTCCAGGACTGGGGCTAAACCCAGCAGGAGACAGAGATGAACACGGGCAAGAGAACCACACAGCAGCCAAACCAGCCCAGATAATCCAGGCACGTTCTCTCTGCCCCACATTTCCTCAGCACCCCAGAGCATCACCATGGATGGATCAGTTCTGGAGGGATCAGGGCAGTGCCAGCCTGGCAGGACACTGCAGGCACTCCCAGCACTTCCCAGCAGGTCCCAGTGTGCCACGTTGGTGCCATCACCCTGTGACAGTGCCTGGCTGACAGGTACCAAGTGCCACCTGCATTTTTAATGTGCTTTGACAGACACACACTGAATTAAACATTTGGTGCTTGTGAGCAAGAGCTGGGCTGTTCTGTACACAGGTTACCTTGTGGGACACCTCAGGGAATGTCTGCACCGAGAGGCAGGTGCTGGGGAAGTCACAAAGCAGCTTTTCTGGACCATTTACTGCTTTACTTTGCACCTCACCAGGAACCTTGGAACGTTCAGCGGTTTTCTTAAGACCTCAGCTGATGATTTCAGACCAAAAACCCTCAAAAGGGGGGTGACAGGGTTTTGAGGGAAAAGGGAAACATTCATGTTTTACCTCCAGGCCCTCTAACAATGGTCATTTATATGGTTGAGTGCAACCCCACATCACATAAAACAATCTCTGGGGGTCCCTGCCCTCCTTTGGCTGTCCCCCTCCATCAGTGCCCTCCTGCACCTGCCCAACTCCTGCCTCGTGGAGAGGCAGTCAAAGCCCTGACAGCTTCCTTGGGAACATCCCCAATTGCAAAAGGATCCTTTCCACAGAGCAGAGGTACCTCAGAGGGCAAAAATGCCACAGGGCACCTGGGCAGGGAGCCACAGCCAGCAGTGCCAGCTGCCTGCGAGGTCTGCATGGCAGCCAGGGCTCTGCCAGCTATAAAATCCCTGCCTGGCACAGAATTCCCGGGGTCCTGGAGGGATAACTGGTCTTCAGAGGAATCTGAAGCCCAATATTAGTTGCCACCCAGGGCACAGAAAAGCCACTGTGGATGTGGATCCAGAGAGGATGCCCGAGGCACTGGGATATCTCTTTGCCTCAGACAAAAGCAGTGCCCTGAGGAATGCCTCTTTTCTTGGGCAGGAATTAAATAGGACACATGGCCCAAGTATGTTTGTGTAATTGCATTTATTAGAGAAGCTTCTTTTAATCCCTCTGCAGCTCTCAAGCTCTGTGTTCCTGCTGCTGTCATACCCCACACCCAGCCAGCCTGGCTGCTCCCAAACACACCCTGCACCACCCCAGTGACCTGGTGGGGGAAACTGGGAACCCAAACGAGGATTCCCTGGTCAGAAAGGAGGGTCCAAGCCAGACCTGACTGCAGGAGGGCACTGCCTGTCCCTGCTGCAGGACTGGGATGTCATGGAAAGGGTTCAGGGATGAAATACAAAATCCCACAGCAATGTGTGTGCCACCAGAGCAAAATGAAAGCAGATGAAGCTTTCTCACCATCCAGTCCTTCCCAGTAAATACTTTTCTGTAAACACCAAAGTGACTGAGTTTGCCAATAACAGCAACTATGGGAGCAGAGTTTTTTATTGGTACAGAAATAGGATTTTCTGTTCCTGCTGTACAAAGGTCTGTATTTAATAAACAACAAACCCAGTCCCATCAGCTGTGCTGGGTCTCACTGGACATTGTTCCACTCCCAGGGACAGCAGCATCCTTCCAGAGGTGCCTGCCCTTCCTCCCAGCTCACACCAATGCTTGAGGGTATCTAAGGGTGGTCACTGGTAAAAAAAAAAATCACATTATTTATCCCGTGCCCAAGCAGAAGTTTTCAACAAACCACTGCTCAGCTTTTGGTGCTGTCTCAATAGTGACCCTCCAGCCAGCAAAGGATTTGGCAAAACACATATAAAGAAGGGAGAGAAGTCTGGTAACCAAAAGTTCCCCAGTGCATTTCCCCTCTGCAAGACTAAGCTGGCTCTATCTTTATAAAGGTGGCACAGGCAGCTTTTATCTGGGTGCTGTAACCTGAGTGTTTCCTGGAGATGTTCCTGCTCTTCTGGCAGGCCAGAAAAACTGGCATATGCTGTAATGGGAACTACAAAATCAGAAAAAAACAGGTATATTTATACACAAGCAGATGCTCTTGTATTTGCTTTTGTTGTTTTGTTTGTTTTTTTAAGAGACACACAAAGATTTCCACAACACACTTGATTTTCACTGAAGTGACAGCCAGCAGCCAGACCTACTTTCTGTGCTCTGCATTTTCTCTGTATAGATTTTCCTGATACACATTCAAAGGTGCATCTCAATCCCCCTCCCACAGAAATCCAGACTCTCTGAAAAAACAGCTCCTGGCATCACTTTCCAGCTGGAAGAAATGGAAAGGATCTTTCTGTACTTGTTTCCCACTGGAAGCCCAAGTACATATTTTTCCCTGCACTGCTAATGCTCGGTGTCTGGCTGGAAACACATCTGGATTGTGCCAGCAACACAATCTTCCTTCCCCATCCTGTCTGAGCCCTCTAAAAAAATCAACTCGAGCTGTTGGGATCAGAGATGCACAACAGCTCATTCCTCCCCATTCCTGGCTGCTCAGGAAAGAGGCATCCAAAAGCTGCAGGGCCCAGGGAGTGCTGGTTGGAGTATCCAGGTGGGGAGCCAGGAGCCTCAAGTCAGCAGTTTGGAGCAGATCCTCTCTCCTCACTGCAGAAGCTCCATGTTAAGAAGCTTTGGCAGCTGCTCTGGTTTAAGAAGCTGCTGCCACCCAATTTGCAGGCACTCCTTGTGGCCCCTCAGCTGTGCTGATCCCAAATTAGAGCTGTGAAATCGTTGTTTTAAAATCCAGATGTTTTGGAGGGGGTGGGGTGGGTTTGAGGGAAATGGCTTTTCCCTCCTTACCCAGTTAAAGGACAATCTCAGGGATTGTTTTGTGGTCACAGTTTGGGGCAGGCACAAGCCCTGGGTAGAAAAGAGCTCTCTAAATGTGCTGGCAGAGAGGCAGAGTGCAGATCTGAGCCTGCAGGGAGGCACCTGGGGATTCACAGATGCTGCTGAACCAGCCCTGCCACAGGAGCAAGCAGGACCTGCATCCTCATCCAGCTCTGGGGCAGACACATCCTACCCACCAGGGATGGGCCCAGCCTGCAGGACCATGAATCTTGCTCTATTCAGCAGCCAGGACCTTGGGAGCTGTTTGGGTAAATCCATTTGTTTATTCTGCTCTCAGCCCGAGGTGCTGAACCCACGGCTCCGAGCACGGCGCAGGGTCCCCATGGCAGAGCTGTGCAGGGAAGGGCTGTGCCTTTCCACCTCCTGCCTGCTCAACCTCCACACCCTCGCTGCTCTGGCACATTCCCCTCTCTGCTGAGTGCTGGAGACACAGGAGGGAATTCTGCCATTCCATCAGCCATGCCAGGGAAAGGCACAAACTCTGAAAACACCGTCCCACCTCCCCCTACAGCTCCTCAGTCACAGCACAGCCCACCCGGCAGTTCCACTCTCCCAACAGATGACAGGATTAATACCCCAAGTCTTTGTGACAGTGTTTGACAATGAGCTAAACACAAAAAGAGCTGCTGGAATCATCTGGAAAAAGAGGAAGCAGTTGCCAGGGCTAAATGGCTCCACAGTGATGCTTGTTCCCTGCAGACTGCAGCAGAGAAAACCCCCACGTACCTATATCCAGCTGGCAGCCTTTGAACAATCCAATAAAACAGAAATGAAAAGGCAACTGGTCCCAAAGAGGTCCAAGAGGGAAAGGGAACAGCGTGTGCCCCTTCACGCTCCTCTCCTGAAATAATTCCCACTGCAGGGATGCAAATGGAGCTGAGGGCCCAAAGCCACCCTGGAGAGCCATGGCACATCCTGGAAAATGTGGAATGGCAGCATCAGGAGAAGCCAAATGAGCACAGGAACCAGGATTTCCCAAAGAGGACACGTTCCCTGTGATATTCCCACAGGGCAGAGTGGTGCAGGGAGAGAAGGGATGTTACAAACCCATAGGCACTGAATCTGTGCCTGAGAAATCCACACAAGGAGCTCTCCAGAGAGATCTGGGATCACTGAGTCTGAGTTACTGCAGCCACAACACTGACTGCCAGATTTCTCTATTCCCACTGCTGATTTAACCTTTAAACATCCAAGGATGAGATGTTCTCATAAAATACAGCTTGAACAGGGAGAGGAGATGTTTAACTAAGACAAAATGTTGTGTCAATATAACCTGACATGAATCTGAGTAGCAAGATGTGCCCCAAACCCAGGTTTCCTTGTGCTCGTGCACTTAATCCCAATTCCTACCTGCTGCTTTCCAACATCCCACAAAAAGCTCAGCCTTCATGGCACCTTTCAAGCCAAATTTGATTTAATTTGATTAAAAATATGAGCCCTGGAATGTGTTTAGAGGAACCACTACCTGTAACAGCACCAGGTGTATGATGGCTCCACGAGGAGTTTCCTTGAGTCACTGAGCAGCAGGGAGAAAACTGGAAAATAAAAACCATGAAAACTCCTGCTGCAGATTCCAGGCTCTGCCCTCGCCAGCACCAGCCATTCCAACCATCCACTCACATCACACTCCAGCATTTCCCAGGGGAGCAGGAGTTCAATTGTAGCCACACAGACCACAGAGACCTCCTCAGGGTTCATTAATTCCTCACAGGAGGGGCAGGCCATGATCAGATTAAACAGAGATTCAGTTTTGCTCCCATTACACAAGACACAGACCCACACCAAGGGAACAGGTTCTATTATTCCACCTCGTGCACAGATGTGACCTTACCCTGTTCCAGCTGCATTTCTGAGTTTTAATTGAGTTTTACCAAAGGTCCTTAATGCTATTTAAAGCCCAAAGTCGATACGGAATTAGTGGACCAAACTCATCTCTGAAATAATTCAATTAATTCAGCATGGCCTTTATTCCCCTGCAGTTTATGTTGCTGTGCAAAAACACAGGGAATAACCAGGATCTGCTGCATTCCAGGCTCAGAAAAGCTCCAGATTTTGTGGCTCAGGTTATGCAGCCTGTGAGCAAGAAAGTGCACAGATAAAAGGCCTTTTGTCTGGTTTTATTCTGATGGGAGTACCATTGCAATTTTTCATTCTGTCTCCCAGGTGTTGATCCAAATCCCAACCCTACTCCGACCTCCAAAAATCCTTGTCTTCTGAAATCCCAGTGTTCCAGTGCCATACAACAGCCTCCTGATCCCTGAAACCCTCAGGCAAATTTAAGGAATGGTTGGTTTTAAAATTCTTTTCAATAAGGACTTTTTTGGTCCGGTTTGGTTTGGTTTTCAAAGGGAGATTCTCTCATCCTCTCATGTTTCTAGGTGCTGGAGCCAAGAAAAAGTCTCATTTTCACAAGATTCTCAAAAACCACTAAAGCATCATGAACCACAGTGGACATCCAGCATTACCCCTGGAATGTCACTGCTGCCCAGGAAGATGGAAAACCAACAGGGGCTTCATGAAGGGATTTAAATGGGTCAGGATCCATTCCCAGTTATTAATCCATACCCAGAGGGCAGGGCAGGGGATTTCTCTCAAAGGGGAAATTTTATATTGCAGTTATGGAAGGGAGAAAGAGTCTCTTCTGAAGCTCTGCAATTAATGAAGAGCAGCACTCAGGGAAATACAAATTGCCTGAAATCGAGGGGGTGGTTTTTCCTCGAGCACTTGGATTTCTAACACAGATTAAGATACTGCTCTGCTGAGCTAAATCCTGAGCCAAACTCTATAAAAATGTCAAAATTCACAAAACAGTTGCAAACTGCTCTGTCCCCTTGTCCCTCACGTGCCTGCCAGGCTGTCCTGACTCACTTCAATCCCAGCACTGAATTTTCCTTGTGTTACCACAAACCCTGTGCTATTCCCCCTCCTTCCTGAAGCCCTGGGCTCCTGGACTCTGTTCTTATTTATTTTTAAATGAGTTTCCAGCTCACAGACTTCAAAGTGAAATTTCAAAATGCAAATGGCTAAGGGCGCAAACTACTAAAGGCAAATAAAAAAAAAATACATCAGATTTATTACATCTATAAAACACAATATTTTGGAGCTTCTCTTGTGATTTCCACAGTCTCTGGTTGCTGCTGCTGTTGTGCTTCAAAACTTGACTTTAAGATGAAAAAGGATGGAAATACTGTGGGGAGAAAGAGCAGATGGAGTGTTTACTTTTAAAAGCAATTACTCCAATTTATTTAGGGGCAGAGAAAAGCAGAGCAGCTTTGGGAGGCAGATCCCTGTTCTCAGGCATGTGAGATGTGTGTGACTGTGAATCCCAGGAGAGCAGGGAACCTGGGCACTGCTTAACCCTGATCCATGGCACCAGCATTCCCAGAGCTGGGAGCTGGGCTGAGTTTGGCACCTCTGGCAGCCAAATTTACATTTGGCATATGAAAGAGAATTTTGTTATTTACTGTGAAAAACCACAGAAGGTGACAATGAAGCCTCTGCTGTTTAGACAGGGATAAAAAAGGTAATTTTTGCTGTTGGTTTTATCCCCCACTTTTGAGTGCTGCTGTTTTCCTGTAGGCTCAAAGCATCCAACAATCCAGTCATTTAAAAAAAACCAGTGGCAGGGGGAGAATAAAGCCCTTTATTTCCACATTAATTATTGCTGCTGCATGGGTTTTGGAGATAAACACAGAGCTGGGATGGAAGATGGAAACTGCTAATGCAACAAGTTATTTAATTAGCAGCATAATAGTGAGTGTCCACGTATCAGTGGAGCACTGTTTGCCATTAATGCAGCCCATAATAGCAGCAATGCTGACACTGAGGGCAGATTTGCTTCTCAGCAAAAGCAGATCTGTCCAGGGCAGCAGCTCCCCCCTGTCCCTGGGGAAATCCACTGCAGGGAGATGAAGTCACCAAACACCTCATGGATGAGAATTGAATCATTTATTAAGATTATCATTCATTTATTAATCCGTCACCTAAATTCTCAATATTTGTGTCTTGTCAGCGAAGTTTTGGTACTGAAATTTATTTTATTACTGAGGATGTGTCTGCAGAGCTGAGCTGCAATCAGATTTAAACTCATTTTCTCCATGGCAATCACTGCTGGAAGGGATCATTGGAAATCTCCCAATTCCAGGTATCCAGCCTCAGTTTCTACCTTTGTTTTTGCTACTTATCTGACCAGTTGTGATTCCTGTTGTGCATTTTAAGAGAGGAGACTCTGGGCAGAGTTTCCTTGTCTGCCTGAGCTTCAGTCCTTGCCCATTCCAGTCCTGCTGGATGAGGAAAACTGCAGAGGACAGACTCCTGCAGGGATGTGCTGCTGGCTGCCAGACACAGCAGCTCCCCTAAAGCACATGTGAAGCCCTCAGACAGCATTTCCTGCTACTCTAAAATAGAAATTAATCCTCAGAGTCTTCTCCCCAAAGGCAGCAGGTGGGAAAAGCCCCCCCTGCATTGCGCCCCCGTATTTTTGTGTGATTAAATTACAGATTAAACCAGAGCTCTGTGTTGTTCCTCAGCTGCTCTTACAACGATAAATCAGATTAAAACCACACATCTGCAAGGGAAATTCCCAGGGCAGCTTCTCCCAGGAGCAAGCCCTGGATTCTGCTGGGTTTCCCTCCTTTTCCAACTGCAAGGGCCAACAGCTGAAACTCCCAGGAGGGCTCAGACCTCACCAGCTCTGAGCTCCAGTTGCTCAGGATTTGCAGCAGTTGCAGCAAAAACCCTGATGATTCAACTGTCCTTCGTCCCTGGCAGCTCCCTAGATAATAAATGGGAACAATATTTTATTTATGCCCAGGTCATCAATTCTAAGGCAGAGGAAGCAGCAGATGAAAGGAGAGCTGTTTCCTTGAAGAAAGTGATGGATTAGAAAAATCCATTTTTACCCTGTTCCTCTCCTTGACAGGGAATTCTAAACTCTTGTGATTTATTACCTTTTTCCTTCTTTTTTTGGAACAGAATGAAATATCTTAAAAATCACACAGCAGTTAATTGCTGTATAAACACAATTATGCAAGGAGGTACAAATTACCTTGGGCTTGTTCTATTAAACAACCATATCCTGCCTAAATAAAACAACCTGATCCTGACTCTCTTCAATCCCATTATGGACAGCAGGATCTGAGGGAACACTTGTAGGGTAAACCCCAGAGGAAGCCATTCCACAGGACAGAAGGATCTAATTTAAGTGTCTGCATTATGGAATGGACACCACAAATTCTCATTACCCAGCTCGGATTTCACATCCTGACTTTTCCCTGCAAAGGGCAGTCGTTGTTTGTTTATTCCCTCCCAAACACAGAGCTGAGGGATTCAAATAACAACCTCAGACCCTCTGCCCTCCTCCCTGCAAACACCAACCCCCCTGGAAAAGGTTCTGGGGATGGATTTGTCTGGAAAAGTCGAATCAAGGCTGCACCTCCTGCTGAAACACTGGAGGAAAAGGGCCATTGAACAGCTTTGATGACACATTGTTCTACTGAGCTATGAAATCCTCTCGACCTGCATTGAATTTTAAACTTCATGGAAGCCAAGAATTACAAGGTGCCTTACACCTCACGTTCACAGCAGTGAAATGGGAAGCTAAAAAACTCTTTAATGACTTTTCCCGGAGTTGCTTTGCTGTTTATCACTTACTGCTTGAACTCTAATACTTGCAATTAAGAGTAAGCTCTGAATAATGCCTGGAAGTGGCAAATTCATTAGGGAACAAGAGCTGGAAAGCAGGATCCAAAAAGCTACTGGACAGCTTCTAGAAATGTGCATAAAATTGATAAATCTGGTGCATGAAGAACTCACAGCAAATAAATGAACAGAAGATTTCTGTGCAGTGCTAAGCCAGTGAGACTGATACAATTATGAAATGTATGAGCTGAAAAGATGCTGCTGCATCTTGAGGCTGCAACAATGAGACCAGCTCTGTTTCCATCCCTAAAAAAGATACTGAAATGTTAAAAATGTAGATGAGAACCACAAAAATTAGGCAAAACTGGAAAAAATCAGATTGCACCATCACAGAGCTGAATTTGTTTAGTCTGTCCAAAAAGTGATCAGGAGTGACTTTGGTTACTGCAGACTTTTTACAGGGAGAAGAATAGGGACTAGGGATGTATTTTATTAGCAAAAGAAATAAAATAATGGCCAGTGATGGGAAGCACAAGTGAGACAAATCTAAATTCAAAGTCTCTGATTTTTAATAGCAAGGATGATTAACCCTTGGAAAAAAATTACTAAAGGGAGCAGTGAATCTCCCCTCTTGAAGTCTTCAAATGGAGACTAAATGCTTTTCCTGAAAGAATTGCTGCAATCCAGGTGAAATCCACTGGCCCATGCCCCAGAGGAGGTCAGGCATGATGATGTGATGGCTCCTCCTGGCCTTAAGAGCTCATTACTGTGGAACTGGGAACTTAAATTCATACTTGGGAAAGAACAAGATCGACTTTAAAGCAAGACTAAAATCTCTCTAATGAAAAATAAGAAGTTTAGCCTTGAGAAGGGAATACCCATCTCACCTCATACACAGGTTTTTCCTATGATGGAAATGCAGGATTTTCATCAGACATGTCTTGGACACTTACTAAACACCTCTTTTTCCATCAGGTTAAAGATTACCACGTTGTAATTTTAAACCTATTGTTTTACCTTGTGTGCATGTTGCTCCCACCCAGCAAATAACTTCACATCTTCAAAGTGAAGTGAACTACAAATATCAGCTTGTTCCTGAGAACCTAAAGAACATTAAACACTGCCTTGTCCACATGAAAGAAAGAAAAAAGAAAGAAAAGCAAAGAGCCAAACCAAAAAAACCAACAATGCTGCTCCTTTCACCTGTATGTGGTGCATCAAATACTCCCAAGCAGCTGAATTCATCCACAGCTTCTGTGGAAGCACCAAAGCCTCAAATCCTTTTCAGACCCTCCAGTTGCAACATGGAGCAAAGCTTGATGCTTTCAGCGAGCCATAAATCTCACCAAGAGCTGCTGAACCACCAGGCTCAGGCTCCAGCAGCCAGGAAAGACAGAGGCCACAAGGACTGGGAGGGAATTTTCCTGATAAACCTCCCAACTCCCGACTGAGAAGATCAAAAAGAGCTTCTAAGTGCTCCCTCATTAACAACCCAGCCCCAAATGAGAAAGCCAAGCACACAGGAGTCCTGATTTTTCCTAAATTCTCATGGCTGGAGGAGCTGCAGCCTTTTGTGCTGAAGAATTTCCCATTCATGTTCAGAGAAGTTCCATGCAGACATCAAAGGAAAACATTAAACTTCCCCGGCAAGCCTCGGGCTAACTTCAGAGGATACATCACTGAGTAATGTTTAGCACTTGGATCACAGTAATTCACTGAAAAAAAGAAACTGCAGGACGCCCACAAGACATTCTCCACATATTTCCATAATCAGGGACATTTCTGCTGAATTACTGCTCAAATAACACAAAAAATCAGAACCCAAGACACTCAAGTGGCATCTTTGGCCTGGATCTTTCTGCTCCTGTTCCCATCCTCCTTTAAGGGCACCAAGTACATGTGGATTCCAACAGAAAGAGTTGGAATAGCACAGAGTAGGTAGAAATCAACATCACCCCTGCCAGCTTGAGAAACTTGTTTAACTTTACCTGGTTAAATGTCTATTTTGTTGGCTTTTCCCCCTCAGGCCCCACTAGAAAATGATGTAAAAGGCACATTTGTCAAGAAAAACTCCTGTGTCTCCTTCCTGGAGACATTGATTATGGAATGTATATTTTTCTTAAACATTCTAAAAACCATGGGATGTTGTGCCTGTAACAAGAAGTACCTTTCACTTATTTTTTGGCATTGAAATACACTTTTTAAGTACGGTTGCCTGGCACGGTGATTTTGTTTTTACATTAAAATCAAAGAGAATTGGGACACCCTGTGCTAATTTGCAGGAGCTGACAGGACCTGCTCCAGAATCTTCCAAGCAGACTGGACAAAAGCAGTAACATTTCAGGTGGGGAAAAGAAGGAACAAAGACATGCAGTGACTTCCTCAAGGTCATACAGGGATCTATTGCAGGGCAGGGTTGAGTTCCCAAAGTCTCAGCCCACTTAGGCACTGGAAAAAGCAATGAAACAAGAGTATGTACTAAATTTGGCACAGCCTTTTAAATGATGCATTGCTCCAAGGGAACAAGAACCTCCACTCATGCTAAGCCAGACACCAAAGGAACACAGAAAGGAAAACTACTCACTCCACCCAATTTATCTGATCACCTTCATATTTCCTAAGTCAATAAGGCCTTTCTTGGCCAGACAGTCCAACCTACAATTTAGATCTTATTACAAAATCAGACACACTAAACCACTTTCTCCCTCAGGCAGCAGGAGATAAAAGGCCAAGTAAGCAACATTTGGTAACTGGCTTCATGTAACAGCTTTGGATTTTCTTAAAAGCCTCAGCATCGATTGTTTTCTTTAAATAGCAATGGTTTATTGAGAAACCTTCTACCCCTTTTAAAACACAAGGTTTTCCTGAAGTAGCGAAGGGAGCAAAAACTGCCTTGCCAAGGCATATTTGTCAAAGAGTTTTGGATACCTGGTGCTGGCAAAACACTTTGAAGCCAAAGTTAACAGCGGTGCTGAAGGGCTGAGAGGGGAGATTTGGGAGATGGAGAGGAAATGAAAGTATGGGCTGACACAGAACAATCCTGGGATTCAGCTCCAGTTGTGTTTCATCCAACAGCTCAAGCCAGTGCTGCAACTTGTGAGCATCCAAAGGAGCTAAAAGCTCCTGGAGTGCAGAGCAGCCCAGCTCTGGTGTGGTCTCTGCACAGCTCGGGGCAAAAGGAGCAGAGGAATTATTTTCATGGAGGCAAATCACCAGCACCCTGCTGTTACATAAAAGCCTGTTTTGTGGGGAATGTTTCCAAGGATGGTGTCATTTGGGATCCCAGTGGCACAGTCAGGTTCAGGATAAGCTGCAGCACAGCCTCAGGAATGCTCCTGCTTTTGCAGAATCTCCCACTCCCTTTTCCATCCTCGTTCCTCCCTTTTCCTCTGCCACATTTTCATGTGGAAAACAAGCAACTGCAGCGCCTCGTTCAGGGATGTGAACATAAGGCTGTGATGAAAGAACTGAAACATCTCCCCTAGGCCTTCTGCAAACTGAACTCAAACAGATAAAAAAGCCACTATTTAAGTTTGCCTGGGAAAGTTCCTCCACATTTGGAAGCCCCTTGAGGCAGGGACTGCCCTTCTGTTCTGTCTAACAGCCACTTGTACAAGCCATGATTGCACAACTACTTTTATAAGGTTTCCAATTATACAAAGAATGTGTTTTTATTCATGTTTACAACCCTGAGAAACAAACCCTGAAACCCCAAACTCATTGCATTCAAATTCCATGACCTGCTAGTGGCTCCACCATCAATGTGGTCCCAAATATTAATTTACACCTTGGTCTAGAACGAACTTCAGAAGGAGCAGATTCCAGAGCACACTGGAGTTAACACTTCCAAAAGTCACATTGTGCTTCCCTCCTTTCCCTCTCCTGTCCATATTTTAGCAGTCAGCATTCCTGGGCAGTTTCTGCCTGCCTTGGGCTAGAAGCTCAAATTCCAAGCAGTTGGCAGCACTGGCATTGCCCTGCTGGAAGCCACTTAACCTGCAAAGCTGGCTGCATTGGAGCATGGACATGGAACAAGGAGGGGAAGGAAGCATCAAAGGTGAAAGCACTGGGAGTGTACAGCCTTGTTTTTCCCCTTGGCTGGGGACCAGCTGTGTCAAAAAACAAAAGCAGAGCAGAAACTCTAATCTACTGTAAAAACAGCAAGTAAAACAAGCCTCTTTCCTCATCTAGTTAAGCACCTTCTGTGTCCCAACACAAAATCCAGGGCACCAAATAAAAATCCAGGGAGTCACTCCCCCATCTCAACTGGGCACAGGAGCCTGGAGTCACCCAGCTGGCCCAAAAAGTGAAGCAATTTCACCTCCAGGGCACAGATGCTGCTACATTTACACCTCAAACCCCTTTGCAAGGGGCACAGCTCCTCTGTCCCTAGTGATCCCAGCCTTTCCAGGCTGCTCCAAGAAGCTGAACTATTCAAGCTGCACACACAGAGCTCACAGCACCCTTTCCACTCAATTCAGCTCATAAATCTCTGGCTGTGCCTGTTTTTTCTGAACACAGATTTTATAAGCTGAATAAACTTTACGGAACAGTTATTCCAAGGCAGCCGAGACCTGGGAACTCGATGCCTGACCACAGCCAGGCACTGCAGGCTCCAGCAGACACTGGGAAAGTTTAGTTTTTCCACTTCAGAACAAGATCTTCTTACTGGCCTGCTCCTTCTTCTGCATCAAAACACTTACTGGCTCTGAGAGCTTTTAATTTAGCTTATCCTGACACCCCTCAAGAGTTGGAAGGGACTCATCAGTATCAGTGAGTCCAACTCCAGCACAGGACACCCCAACAATCCTACCCTGTGCCTGAGAGCTTTGTCCAAATGCTTGAATTCAGACAGGTTTGGTGCTGTGATCAAACCCTGGGGAGCCTCTTTCCAGTGCACAACCACCCCCAGGGTGAAAACCTTCTCCTGATATCCAACCTAAACCTCCCCTGACTCAGCTCCAGCCACTCCCTGGTCACCAGAGGGAAGAGATCAGTACCAGCCCCTGCACTTGTGAGAATAGTGAAGACCCCAAGCAGTTAAAACAAAACCACCAGCTCACAAATAGATCTTTTGGGCTGAGAGCCCATTTTCCAAGGAAAAAGGCAGCTGGATAAGACCAAGCACTTCCACAGCCACTGACGTGCAGCGTGAGGGTACCGTCTGCTCCTGGGAGCACCTACCTTGGAAATGAGCTCATCATGGTTGGCCAGGTGAGCCCTGCAGTGAATGCAGCTGTAGGTCCTGTGGCACGAAGGCAGATATGCCTGGAAAGTCTTGGACCTTGTCATCTTCACCATTGGAGCCACTGAGCGCTGGCTGAACTCCGGGGTGGCCCAGGAGGCGCTCCCGCAGGACGGGTCGCACGGGAAACACCGGAACACGCAGGTAAAGGCCGTGGTTTGGCAGGGGATGGGTGTGTGGGGCAGGCTCCACACGCTGGTGATGCTCCAGAGGAAGAGATTTGGGCAGAGGAAGCAGGGGATTTCACAGAAACCTGCGGTGGAAAATAGGCAGAACACTCAGCTCACAGAGGTGACAGCGCTGTCCCAGCCCACAGGGGGATTTAGGGTTGGATTCAGGAGCAGGAGCCAGGAGTGATGCCTGGGGATTAGAAAAGGAGCAGAGATATTTATTCATTTGCTGGCTGCCCTCACACCTTCCTGCTGTCATCTCCACCCATTCTTCCAGCTCTGGAAACGACTGCAGAGGTGTGACAATAATTCCCACCAGCCTGGTTTCCCAAACCCCTCTGGGGAACTCAGCACCACCCTGGGCTCTGCCAGCCAGGGAGAAAGTGGGGAGTCCCCTGCTGTCCCCTGGCTGACTCACTGCTGTGACACCCCAGAAGCCCAAGGGAAAAATGAGAGCTGGACCTGGGTTTTCTGGGCCACCAGGTAAGGCCATGAGTCACCAAACCAGTTTTTCTCTCCATTGTGCCCTACTTTCCACATGGGAAATGCAGGATTCCTTCATTACACTCTCCTTTATAACTCCCTACAAGCTCTGAAGGTAGAAGCTACTCTATAAACTGCACTTGAGTATTTTATTTTTTTTTATCTAAACATCTGACAGCAGCCAAAGCAAGGCACAGCCTCTGAAGACTACTCCTGATAGCAAGAGACAGTTAAAAACCTTATTCAGGATGGAAAAAACCATTTTACACTCTGACATCATCTGACAGCACCTGCAAGGCAGCTCAAGTCTGGGTCTCTTTTTGTTGGCAGAAATGGGAGTTTTCAGATCCCACACCTATAAAAGTCTTACCAGCTACAAGTGTTCCTTTTGAGGATGGAAAAGCATAAAGGAAACAGCTCCCCTCCCTCCTGGATCCATGGCGTGCATGCACGCTCTACAAATTAATCATGAACTCTGCCTGCTCCTCCCAGGAGGATTTTCCTCTCTATAAAACATGTGACTGCTCAGTTCTGAGCCTGCACTTTGTGTGTCAAACATGGAACACCACCACTAACCCCCAAAATAAAGAAAACAAGGAATAACATCTTAGGCATCCATGAAAAACTTGCCTCCAGCACTTTCCCCAAGCCTTGTCATGGTTGACAAAGCAGATTCAAGGTATCCAAGCCATGGGCAGGGACACCTTCCACTGTCCCAGGGTGTTCAGAGCTCTGTCCAGCCTGGCCTTGGACACATCCAGGGATCCAGGGGCAGCCACAGCTGCTCTGGTTACCCTGTGCCAGGGTCTCACCACTCTCACAGGGAAGGATTTTTTGGTGATACCTACCCTAAACCTCTTCTCTATCAGGGTGAAGTCATTCCCATTGTCCTGTCACTCCCTGCTCCTGTAAATAAATACTCCTGGTACCAGACAGAGGGACCATGACCCCACACAGTGCTCAACAGGAGGCAGAATCCAGTAAACAACAGGATACCAAATTTTTTCCCCTTTTTTTCTGAAATATTTTTCTTCTGCTCTCCAGGAGGCAGGTCCCTCACAGTCAAATGGGAAAAAGGCATCTTGCTCATCAGGCAAACTGCTGATAAAGCATATCTATCATGATCATAACAGTCAGCACTTCCCCAGCAGTGCTCATTCCTAAAGCTTTTTGCAAATACCAACAGATCAGATTAACCTTTTCCAATTAAAGTTACAGCCACAGCTAAGCAGGACCCATCCTGACACAGAAGGGTTTATTTTCCAGCTTGTGAGGAATTCACCCCTCTCTTGTCCAGTCCAAATGGGGTTTTGTCAGGAATTCACCTGGTCAGTTGCTAAGGACTGGGCACTGTTTGCTCCACAGCTGCAGCTCTGGATTTTAGCAAAATTTGCCTTTTACACTTGTCAGAGAAGGAAAATAAATCAGTCTTCACCTGTATCCTGCCCCAGTTTTCTGTGTGCACCAGAATTTTGTCAGAACTGAATTTTGCATTAGTCAGCATTGTTTTCCCATCCACAGTGAGAAGCACTCAAGGACTGCAGCCTAAATTTGCACCAGGGCAAATCAGACGGAAACCAAAGCAGAATCCATTTTCTGCTGATACAAAACCGTCCCAAATTTCCAGGGCCCTGATGAAACAGCTGATGTGCTTTATCCCAGAACCTGGAAGCTGTGAGCCTCCAAGTGCAGGGAAACAAGAGACCAAATGTGCCTGTCCTGGGGCCAAATAGAACTGGATCCCAAGGCACTGTCTGGAGATTCCCCTGGACAGAGCACCTGGAGGAAGGCACGAGGAAGGACTGGCAATCACTTCACCTGATTCCTGAATGAGAATCCAGACTGTATCTAAACCTTAAACTTGATTTGGTGCAATCCCCTCTCACCTTCATTTCAGCATGGATCAGTAAAATAATCAATCACCACTTTTAGCACTTCCATCCTGCCATGCCAAACTTTCCTGATCAGCTGGAGAAGGCAATCCACAGGCACCCCCAGAGCCCAGGAGACATAAATAAACCCCAACCAGATTAGTATCACAGCAATCCCTTAATTTGTTGTTTGCTGACCCCTCTGTCCAGACCTGCTAAGCATCAATGCTTCAGAACAATGAATAAACCAGGAAATACTACAGCTGCATTTATCTGACAGAGCAATGAACACACACAGGAATTATCTGCTGCACACAGCTTTCTGCAAAAGCAGTTCATGAACATTCATTTATTTGACCTCATAACACACTGAACATCAGCAAAAAACATTTGACCTTTTAAAAGCAGACAAAAAAAAAAAATTCAGGCGAGATGATATCAGAGGAACTGCAATTCCTGTTCTCAGGGCTGTGCTGAGAAGGCAAACTCGATCTCTCTGCTTCAGGCAGAGCAAAGAATAAAGATTTGTGAGCCAAGATCGTGGTGGGAAGCCTTGCTAAGAAAATGCCTTGAATAAAAACTTCAGATAAGCTTAGCTATTGCAGCTATAATTTATCAAGACACCACTTTCATACAGTCTGATCACATGAGCATTGTCTACCAAGAGGTCTGTCCTCATCAAAGTGTGGGAGAGGAGGGAAAACCTACAGGAAATGCATTTTGATACCCTACAAGCACAGCCAGCAGCTTGTAAGGACCAATTTCTGTCCTAAATATAATTTTGAAATGTATATAGTGGCTCCCAGCAACGCAAAACCCAAACCCTTGGATTTTTCATGTCCTAATGACAACTACATTTGAATTAAAAGACAATTACCAGCTAACAGTACATTTGTTCTGCTGCAGAACAAAGGCATGAGGATGAATTTGGGCTGTGCCTCTGGTTTTCAGAATGATGAGTTCATGTTCATCAGCATCACAGGCAGTGGGCAGCAGTGGAGTCATTCCACTCATTTTAAAACAGAACAAAAGAATGTTTGTTCACTTTATCACTGTGCCCAGGACTGTCAGAGAGATGAGTATCTGTCACCAGCACCATCATCCATTATTTTTCTTTTCTCATTCAAGAGAAATTTATCTCTGGGATGCACTCACTCAATTCAATGGAAGAGAAATTTGTGCCCATTAATTAATGCACAACAAGTCAGAAAGCTGGTTTAGACAAAAGGAAGGAATTCTAAAGAAAAAGCTTCCAACATCATTAATTGTGGGTTATCAGTCAGAGAATCAGCTGAATGTTTTGCTTGCCTGCACTGGGTGTGTTGGGCTGTCCTGCTTCATCCTGCAGAGTTTTGGGCAGATATCAGCTTCCTGATGGAAAAATCACCACATACATTTTGCCACTTGGGCAGCTTTTTGGTTCAGAATCCACCCTCCACCTGTGGGTGTCCAACACCCCCTTTGCACATAAAGCTGTCAGCAATTCAGGAAACACAAAAAAAGGGAGGAAGTCTCTGCCAAGCACTTGCTAGACAAGGCCACTACGTGTACAAGTCCATATGTCAGAGAAAAAAACCATCACACACAAGCCTAATTTTGAATAAAATCCATTTGCAATGCAGCTCAGATGCAAATGTTCATTGTGGCAGGACAAACAGCAGGTTTGTTGGGTCTGAGAGTTTGTTTTATGGATTATTCAATTTTAGAGATAAACTTCAGCCTGTGAAACACTTCTCAGAGTATAGCAAATGCTACAGAAAGCTGTTTGCAGCAGCTCTGAAATAATCCAGATATTCAGAAACCTAACCTTTCTCCTTTGGTGGCTCTCTTCTCATTTATAAAGAAAGAGTTTGAGATGTGCTGATTCCCAGTGCAAGGGAAGCACAGGAGGAATGTGGTTTGGAGAATTTTCTGTGTCTAAGCTGTGGCAGCCTGGGTTGCTCTATGCTCTGAGCAGGATTCTAAAAAAATTCTCAAGGTAAGATGAGCCACTTACCAGGGTTTTCTTGACAAAAACTGCCTTAATATTCCTTAATGCAGCCTGAAGGAGGAAGGCTGGTCTCTAATTGGAGATGGGGTTTGATGCCCTGCTCTGCTTCCCTGTGGAATAGAAGTTATCACTGTCAGGTGTTGGGCCCTCAGAGACACCTGGTGCTGCTAAAGGAATATTTCATACTCTGATGGTGACAAAATATCCTGGTTTGGGGCAGTTCTGGAGATGCACAGCTCTGGGAAAGATGAACCAGATCGTCTGAAGGTGGGAGGGTGGGATGTACCTTGTGGAAGGTCTGGGAGGAAGGATGAGCATCTTGAATTTAAACAGGGAACAACACAAGGGAAAGCCAAGAAAGGAGCTGAAATAGCAGATGGGTGAACACAATGTGCTTCACTCTTCAGTGTCAAGTTTCTGAAATGCACCAATTTCAAACCCTGGCTAAGGTGACACCGCAAAGAGCTCGGCAGCACCACCACCACTGATCCCCGAGTGTCCTTCTCTAACACCTCAGCTCATCCTCCAAACCCTGGAAGTAGGGAAAGAACACGAGAAAATGTGGAAAACAGCCAGCAGGAACCCCCTGCACTGACTTTTATCAGTTGCATGGACACAGTTACAACACAAATAATAATATTTAACCCCTTTTCCTCTTCTGGATGTCCCTTAGCAAGTGACTTCATCTCTTCCTGCACCACAAGGAAGCACCTCATGGTTTTGGGAAAAAGGTGAGGGAGGGATGGAGGGATGGAGGGATGGAGGGATGGAGGGATGGAGGGATGCAGGGATGGAGGGATGCAGGGATGGAGGGATGCAGGGATGGAGGGATGCAGGGATGCAGGGATGCAGGGATGGAGGGATGCAGGGATGGAGGGATGCAGGGATGGAGGGATGCAGGGATGGAGGGATGGAGGGATGCAGGGATGGAGGGATGCAGGGATGCAGGGATGCAGGGATGCAGGGATGCAGGGATGCAGGGATGGAGGGATGGAGGGATGGAGGGATGGAGGGATGGAGGGATGGAGGGATGCAGGGATGCAGGGATGCAGGGATGCAGGGATGCAGGGATGCAGGGATGCAGGGATGCAGGGATATAGCATTCCAGACACCTGCAGGAAACCACTAGAGGGCATCAGGAAGAGCTGCAGCAGGAGGCAATCCCAGCCTCTCCAGCCGGCCACAGGGAATCCGGGACGGGCAGGATGCCAACCCTGCTGCACCTGCCGTGCTCCACATTCCACAGCCAGCCCGGCAGGAAAAACCCCAGCGTTATCCTGCTGAACAGCTCCCAGCACCAACCCCGGCACAACTGCCAGCCTGATTATATTAATCACCTTTTAAAAGCTGGGGTTTGGTGGCTTTTTTTCCTCTTTAAGATCACTGCCCCATGTCTATCACAAATCTCATCAAAAATAGATACAGCACCCCACAACAAACCCTCCTGGGATGTCTCTGATGGACAGAATTCCTCTAAAGGTCACTTGGAAAGTACAGGAAAATGAGTTGAAACTTAAAAGGAACAAAGAGCAAATTTTAAAACTCACTTCAGGTTAGAATTTTGTTTAAGTCTGTGTAGCTTCGTCACTAACCCAGTAAAAACCCATTAAACTTATTAATATTAATTTTTCAAAATGGTTCTTTACATAGTTGATTTAAGTTCTGTCAGTCTGGAGATTAAATCAAATTTTCAAGTTTCACTTATTTTAATAATCCACACCAGTGCACTTTCAGGTTCTCAAATGCAAGAAGCAAGTCCAAAAGGCTCCTGCATTCCAAGCAGGAATCCCTGTGTGAATTACAGCACTCAGCCAACCGAAAAGGGAAAGAACAGGTTAAAATAACTCACTGAAGATGGTGCAGAGGTGCTTCTTTCTGGCTCCTGACTACAGAGAGCAGGTGACAATGAGAATTTTCTGAGTTTCTTTACAGCCTAAAGCTGGCCTTGGACCATTCAGTGTCAGAACTGCTCACTCATCTCTCCCCACCACTCAAAGCACCATCAGACAGCACAGGGAAGCAGGGAAAGGAAACAATTCTGGATATTTTAATCAAAGCCTTTCCTCTACAATTTCATCTCAAGAAGGCACGGGACGAGCTAGGACAGACATCACCTGGCTCAATAGTTTATTACAGAAGGTTTCTTTAAACCTTTTTTTATTTAAAGGTATTATTGAAAGATTATAATTTATTACTTTTTACAGGCCTGTCTCTGAAACCACAGGAGCAGGGACTGCAAGATTCAGCCTCTCCAAGGAATGACTGACACCTCTGGCTGAATTCTCTTCCCACTCTCACGAGTTGCCTGGCAGCAATATCTTTGCAATGCAGAAGAGCCTGTGCCGCTGATAAGGAGCAGCAGGGTGAGATTACAGCTGTGAGCTGCCCACCTTCAGCTCCCTCCAGCCAAATCCAAGGCCCAGTTCCAGCAGAGGCCACTCCAGAGGTACCAAACACAGCAGGAGAAGTCACCCAGAGAAGCAGCACGATTCTGAACGAGGCAGTGCTTCCGTCTGCTCCCACCAGCAAATCCCACTTGTGCCACAAATAAAAGCTGCAAGCTGGGCTAATTTAACACACAAGTGACTCCATTTCCTCCTTTACATTTTGCAAAGCCCCAGGAAGGGGTAAGAGTCCTGCAGCTGAATCAGCTGAGCTGCAGCTCCTCCTTTCAGACCAACCCTGGTGCTGGACAAAGCCATGTTCAAGGTGAAGGTGACATTTGGAGCCCCAGATCAAGGACTTTGGCAGTGTCACACAGACACAGTGTTCTACAAAACCAAACAAGACCCTTGCCTTGCTATCCTAGCACCAACCCGAATTAAAGGCAGCAAGGAAAAGCTCTTCCAATGCAAGTGATCATTTACTGACAAAATGGAAATGCTTTTCATCATCTCAACTTCTCAGCTTGATTTGCTTTAATTGCAAAACAGTCTGGCTGTCCAAATAAATCTCCAATCATTGCATTTTCTGTGGTGTTCCTCAGATCACTTTATTATCTCTCTCTCTGGCAAACGTAGGTATGACCAGGATTCAATTACCTGGGGCTGCTGGATGGATCATCTATTTCTCCCTGATAAAGCCAAGGAACACAGTGAGAACATTTATCTGTTGCAAGGATCATTCCAATATCCTCAAAGACATGAAAGAAGGGTCTGCTAGAGCTGCCTGTCATGACTCACTACTACAAGCTCCCCTTCCCAAATTCCCAAGTTTTCACCTGCCCACAAACCCCACCTGCTCAGAGGGTTCTTCCCAAGAACATCTTTAACCCAGCTTTACTCTGCCCAGCAGCTCATCTGTCACGAGACAGGCAGTGACTTCATTTTCTGCCCTCGTACATCTGATTCTTTTCTGAGGAAAGCTGAGGATAAGATGGTGAATTCTGACCCATCTCTGCCAGAAACACTTTTAATGCAACAGTTCCTGCACTAACAAGGGACAAACTCTGCAGTACTTCAACCACAACCTTTCTCACTTCCCTTTAGCAGTGCTATGTGTCAAGGGGGCAAAGTCAGGTGAGGATTTAGAGCTTGGAAGTTCACATGACAGATGCTTTATAACTGAATCTAGTTTAAGAAGGTCAAGTCAGCTGTTACCTTGCCAGGTTTTGTCATTAGTTCCTCCTGGATATCCTCTCCAGCCTGCCAAGGCAGGTGAACTGACTCACCTCTCACAGTTCTGTGACAGAACTGACGCAAGTTTGAGCTGGGAGTTCCTGGGATTCTCATGAAGATTTCTTATTTCCCCCACAATTAATAATTAACCCCTTTTTTAAATCTTTTTTTTTTTATTTTATTTGTCTGTGATGCTGGACAGTCTGTTTTTAGTAACATCTTGCTCCAGCCATATCTCATCAGTGAAACCTCAGAGGTTTCTTCTGGAGCTCTGTGGCTGGGCCATGCAATGCCCAGGTCATACCACCCTACGTTCTGTCCTTGTGGTGCCAATGTGAAACAGGAGAAGTCACACCACTCTGCCATCCCTCTCAGCAGATTAAAAACTTCCCTGAAGGGCAAATTCAAAGCATCCTCAGCTTTTAGAACTTTTAGTAGCCTTTGCTCGACTGTGGGAGTTTCGCTCTGTACAAGTCACGACGGCAGTGGAAAAAAAAAAAAAAAAGAGTCTAAAAGTGATGTATTTTTGTGAGTCAGCAAAACTCACATTTTAACATTCTCCACCAACACCTGAGCAGGTGTAAAAAAGCAACCTCTAGATGGACCTGTCAATGAGGGAACCGGAAGGCAGCTCCACCACCTTGCCTTCCCATAACTTTCAATGACTCACAGTGCCTGGCACTATCATTTGTTAAAGCAAGAGTGAAGCAGGGATAATAGCTATTTACTAAAAACAGAGGAGCGTGATTAGCTTTAATTAGCATTGTCAAGTGACTTGAGATTGTCAGGTACAAGATGTGGGAGAACTAAGTCTCATTAATTATGTTATTTCCTGCAGCCTTAAGTGGCTTGGCCAGTCCAGTGACGCTTCCGGAGACAGAGCTGCTCCCGATGGCCAACACATCCCACACCAGAGCGTGGAAATGCTCCCAGGCAGCCCTGGAAGATGTGGCTGTCCAGTAAAAGGTGGCAGAGAAGGAGTAGAATCAGGAACACTCAGCTTACATGCTGCAGGACAGCCACAGACCCTGACAAACGGGGACAAAAAGGTAAAATGACAGGGCAGAAATCAGACTCTGAGATAACCAACTGCCAAAATCCAGGGAGATGAAGACCAGAGACCAATGTGGGCAACAGGGAACAGGATTCAGGGGACAGCACTCTTGGAAAACTGTCTTTTTATTCTCCCCACAAAGACAAGCTATAAGAAATCCACATTCTCAGCCAGCATCACATGGCAAACAGACACTGATTTACCAGCTAAAGAGCTGTACTAAAGAAATGAAAAATCTTTGAATCAGAGTAGTCCCTCTCTTCCATGGACTCTCCTTGGCCTCTGGAAGGAAAAGGAAACCTGTCCTTAGCCATTAGTTACTGTGATGGATCAGAAAGACAAAACCCACAAATAAACAGGCACAGGAAAGGGAACATCTTGAAGGACCAACTTACAGGTCTCAGTCAAGGAGAGGAAAAAGGCAGCTATCCTGGTTTCCAAGCAATAAACACACTCTGCTACATCTTGGACATCCTGATCAGCTTCAAAACAGCCCAAGGAGCTCTCAATTTCCCCATTCCTGACTCTGCTGTGATCCCTGTGCTCCAACACTCCATAGCTGACCTCTAATGAAGACTCTGCTTAAGCTCAAGCAAACAAAGCTCTGCCAGTTAATGACCAAAGCCCAATGAAAGCCTGGCTTTATTGGTGTCTCTCCTTCCACACACACGGGCAAAGGCAAGGCCATGATGCAAGAACAAGAAATAAATGGTTTTTTACTCCTCTGCAATCCCTGCAATGCTTTTGTAGTACCACACCAGATGAAGGAGGTCCCAACTTTCTAAACTGCCAGCCAGGACCTACACCAGAGTGACCAGTTCCTTAATTAAATTCTCTCTCAGCAGCAGGTATTCAATCCATGAGTCAAGGAGCCTTTGAGGGAATGTGGATTTACAGGTAGGGATGCTGTCTTCTTCAACACAACCCTGACTCAACTGCACACACCAAGCAGCAAGGAAAGGAAATCATTTATTCAGAATCTATGAATCCAGAGGACACGAGGGAACTCAAGGATTGTTTTGCCAGTTATTCCAATCCTGGCACTGGGAAAGAGACACCTGCAAAGAAAACTAAAATAATAAATAAGTAAGAGAAGCACTTGACATCTCCATCAGATGAAAACAATGTCTCTGCCCTCCCTACAGCATTCCCAACCTCAGCTTCAAAGTGCAGCCCTCACTTCTACATGGCCTTTCGGCAGGAAAAAAGAACCAGGGATCCAGGGAGAAAAGGAGAACATCCCAATTTGTTGTTCCAGCGCTGCTCTTACACAGCAAACAATGTTTACAAGGAACCAGAGGCGTGGATCCAACACGATGAGATCTTGAACAAAATCAGTGGGAGTGCTCTGCGAGGATGAAGTCACAAAACACATCCTTTCCAGGCAGAATCCTCTCACGGATTACAAGGCAAGCTCCCTCGGTATCTGCTTGTTTACAACCCTCTCACTCAGCACAGGCCTCCCTACACTGCCCAGCTTTAAGTAACCATAAACGCATTAGGAAAAATTCTTATCTGGAGCAGGGAGCAGGCCCTGAGGAAGGCAGGGGCAGGAAGGCAGGGCAGGAAGGCAGGTGCTGTGCTCTGTCCCGCCCTTGCCCAGCTGCACGCGAGGAACACTGGTCTGACAGGCCTTCCTCTGGCTGTTTTCTAAGACAGAAAAAGGTGAAGACAGAGCCACTCCAGTAATTTGTAGGGTAAGGATGCAAGGATTCAATTTGTTTTTTCCTACCCCGTTAAAATCACGTTTTAAACATGAGCTTGACTTCAAAATTCAGCACTAAAATCTGAAGCTATGGGCCCATGGCTACTTCTGTCACCTCGAACTTCTCTGGCTTTTCTGGATCAAACCCAGAAGTTTCTATGGAGATGCAGAACCCCGTTACCATTTCGCCCTCAGCCCTGGCCCTCGGCGGAGCTCTGCAGAAGAGGAAGCTGCTACACCCTTATCAGAGGCGATAGCAACAACACAGAGCAGCTGAGTTACCCCGCGCCCGGTTTCGGTGCTCCGAGAGCCAGAACTGCCCTGGGAGGGGCATCCCCAGGGTGCTCCACAACCCCTGTGCCCCCCAGACACGATGGCAGCGCTCTAGCAGAGCCACAGCTGGGCACTGCCGGGGCTCCAAGGACTCGCAGCACAGCTGCCAAACAGAGCTGCTGCCCCGGAGCCCCGGGAGAAGATGCTGCAGCTCCACGGGGTCACCGCCCGAGCCCCCGCACGCCCTGTCCCACCTGCGGGCTCAGCGTTTATGGTGCGTCCATCGCCACAGCGAGATGGGTGGCGAGGAAGCACCATCTCTGCTCCTCCTCCTCCTCCCCCGGGCGTTTCCTCGCCGATCCCCGGGTCGGTGGCACCGAACCCCTCCCGGCCGGACCTGTTGCCCCCCGCCTCCATCCCCTCGCCCGGCCGCGCACACAAAGGCCGCCGCCCAGCCCGGCTCTCCCACCGCCAGCACCGGGGGCTCCCCCACCTCCTCTACCGGCCCTGACGGAGCCCCCCGGGGATGCTCCCCCGGACCCGCGCGGCCGCGGGGCGGGTGGAGGGGGGGACACGGGGACACACGGACACAGACGCGGCTGTGGCGCAGCTGCGCCCGGCCGCCCAGCCCCGGCCCCGCCACGCGCGGGCCGGGACGTTTCTCCTCGGTGGCCGCTCGCCCCTCACGCCCTCACGCTCTCCGTGCCGCCCTCACTCACCGCGGCCGCACCGAGCGCGTCCCGGCGCGGACCGAGCGCGGCGGCCGCCGACGCGCACAGAGCCCACAGCGCCTCCCCCGCCCACCGCCTGCTCCCTCCGAATATACCGTGCCGGCGCTGAGCGACACCGCTTCTAACCAATCAGCGCCCGCCGGCACATAGCAACACGCCGCGGATTGGCTGCCGCCGGCCGCTGCCCATTTTTGCCCAGCCATTCAGAGCGCGGCGCTGGCGCGGTGCTCCCGCCCCGCCCCTCGCGCACCGGCGGTCCCGCACGCAGAGGCTGCGGCGGCGGCAGCCAATGGGAGCGCGGCTCGCGCGGCCGCACAACAAACGCGGCGCGAGCTCTTAAAGGCGCCGCGCCCTCCCGCGGGGATGCGCGCAGGATGCGCGGGGACTGCGCGGCCCCGGGGGTCCCGGGGGTCCCGGGTTTCAGGGTCACCGCGCAGGGAAAGGGGGCGGCTCTGGTCACTTTCCAATGGCTCTGCGGTATTTCCGTCTTTCCCCGCACAGGTAATTAGCGCGTGCTAATGAACGGCGGTAATTAGCGGTGGCTGGTGCGCGGGGTCGGCCCCGGGGGTGCGGGAGCAGCGGGCAGAGCAGAGACACAAAATGCACCAGTGGCTAACACCAAATCCACCGATATTAACCCTAAAATCCACCACTATCACCCCTCCAAATCCACCAACATTACCCCCAAAATTACCAGTACTAACCCCAAAATTCACCAATATTAACCCCAAAATGCAGCAATGCTAACCCCCCCAAGCCCACCATTACACCTCCAAATTCACCAATATTAACACCCAAAATCCACCAACACCAACCCAGCTTCCCCCACACGCCACAGGGCTAATTGCAAACATGAGGATATTCCATATTTCTCCCACCAATCTCCATCCCAGCCCCTGCCATGGATTTTTCCAGAAGAGATCTTGGTGGTTTTGTACCCCAAAAACTGCAGATGTGCTCCAACCCCCAGCAAACCCCAATTAAATGCTATCCCCTCAAAGCTCTGTAATTAACACATCAGCACGCAGCAGCTCAGGACGAGGTAATTTGAAGGCTTCTCCCTGCACGTTTTTATTTCCTAATAACAATAATTCAGTGTATAAAGTACAGGTTTAATAATCCCAGAATAGTTTGGGGTTGAAGCAACCTTCAAGTCCATCCCATTCCAGCCCTGACTTGGGCAAGAACTCTCCCAACTATCCCAGGCTGCTCCAACCTGGCCCTGGACATTTCCAATATTAAATATATTGAATTAATATTTTTTATCTGTCCATTTCTCGCATCTATGGATAAAAGTTCTACATCAGGGCTGAAATATATTTGCTTTATGAGATTATTCTTGTTCTAACACTCTCCTGCTTAAACAAATCCATAATGATATTTTACTGCAGAATTCTTTAATTGGTAATAAGAGCAATATTCTGGTTCAAATGTTAAATACATGGACTAATAAAGCAATATTTCCATTAATTGTGATATTTTTTTGTGGGTAAAATAACATCCTACCTTGTGCTATAAATTATTTTCCTTCCACACAAGCCAAACCCACCCCTCCTGATTACATTACTGAACCAGCTGGGTGAGGAATTCCACAGATTTTTAATACTAAATGACATTTTTTTCACCCCTTGTGCACTCCTGGTGCAATTTAAACATGCTGCTAAAGAAGATTCAAGCACCAGGGTAGTTAGCAGCTATTAAATACACCCAATAAAGAGGAAAATTGCCTTTCTTTTTTAAATTTGTGTTATCTTTAGACAGCTGCAAGAGGAGCCTGCTTTGAAGGCTTACTTTAAGCTTCTTCTTTTCTTAGATAACCTCTTGCCTTCCCCAGCCAGCAGCAAAGAGCAAACAGCAGATTTTCAGCCTCTTTCCCCAGTGCTAAAAGCTCTGTTTAACAGAGCTAGACAAGGTTATCAGCAGGAAGTGGTTACAGAATTTACTTGAACTTTAAATCACCCAGAAACCACAAGAAACCATCAGCAAAACAAATTTACATCATTAAGAGGCTGCTGCACAGCAGTGAAATTATTTTTTTTCCCCCACCACCTGTGCAGAACTTTCAGTTTGTTAATAAAAATACATTATTTAAAAGGTGAACATCAAGATTATTTTAAAATATATACAAAAAAAAGGTTTCTATTGTAATAGGATTGATTTAGGGTGGTGACTAATTTGCTTTAAGTTCAGCATCACCATGGAAATCTGGGGATTCATACAGCTTTGAAGTTGTAGAAAAATATCACCCTAAAAAAGCCCAAAATTTCTTTATGTTCTAACCTCCATGATCTACAAAAATTGCAAGGTTTTTAGGGATAAGAGTGTTTTATCAGCAGCATTTCACTCACTTCTTCAAAATAAAATGCTGGTTGGGTTAAATGCTATTTACTAAAGCTTCAAGTCCCATTTTTACATTTCATTATGGGTAACAGAGTGTGGTTGCAAACTTTTCAAGCACAGCTTGAGCAGCACCATGAAAACTTACTGGGCTGAGCTTTAGGGAAATCTATTAAAAAAAAAAATCTGAATTTTGGCTCTACAATAATTACAATTTAGCTTTCAACTGAACAGCTAACCAGGATTTTTAATTTCACTATTTGCAAACACTATTTTTTGGAGCCTGAGCAGCACAGCTACTGTTTTTCCCTGTTCAGTATCTGCTATCAGTTGAAACCTTAATTATCATTTAAACAAGAAAAGCCCAACTGATCAAGCATCACTGCCTGGGGGAAACTTTTGCCATGGCAATACTGAGGGGAGAAAATGCCAGATCACCCACTGAGGTATTGCCTCAACATCTTGGGAATTAAGTGTGTGTTAAAAGCTGATAAAAATCTCAGTTTCTTGGCATTCCTGAATTTTATTTGCAGCAGGTGTTAATGGCCTCATAATCAAGATACTTCCCCTGCTATTGCCTTTTTTTCTCTGTTTGTAAAATGGGAATATTTTAAAATTTTTAGACACATGAGGAAGCATCTTTAACAGAAGTAGTTTTTTTTCCCCCAATTTCCCTATTTTTGGTCCAACAAAAAACCAGCCAGCATCTCCCAGTGCTTCATCCTGCCCCAAAAATCACCAAGCCATGACCATGCAGCTGTAAAACCACCCCTTACAGCTGATCCCTCATTTCCCTTTCCACAGCAATAATCCAGATTTTAGAATTAGGAACTTCCCTTTCCATAAATCCAGCTTAATAAACCGATGGTAAAACCTCCGAATGTGGGACTGAAGGAGCATCATCTGCTTTTAATGCAGCTCTGCACTGCGGGTTCCCCATCCCGCCGGGCTCCGGGAATGGCTGTGTGGAAGATGGATCCTATGGAAATCCATCGGGAATGCGCGGGCTGTGGCGGCCTCCCGCGGCAGGAGGGAGCAAGGACCGAACATTAATATTTATTTCCTACCAAAATTCATCCCTTCTTCACAGACACAGGGAATTTTCAGGGGCAAACCAACTTAAAAAAAATATATATATATATATCCTGATTTTTTTTAAAATAATCAGCACCTCGAGCTTTCTTGCTTTCTTGCAAAATAAATTGTGAAGTTCTCAAAAATCTGTTTGAACTGTGGATTTATGCCAGGTGCCACCACATTTCCATGTTAAAAGACTCTGTAATGCACTCCAATTCCTTTTTCTGTTTTACCAAACATTTGGGATGTGTTTTAAGAAATCAAACAGCATCCAGAGCCATCTGGAGTATCTTCTCATCATGCTGGAAAAATCCTTTAAGTTACTAAATATTGTAACATACAAACCCCCAACTTCACCTCTCTTACCTAAATATGAACCCTCAAGGCTTTAAAATTACACTTGACCTTAAAACCCAATATTTAATGTAATTTAATGGCAATCCAGTAGGAAAGCTGGAAATTTTTCCTCTAGGACTAGAGGAAATGTTATGATCATCAGAAAGGACAAACTTGCTGCAAGAGGAATTTCTGTGAACACAAACTCAAACCAACAACACTGTAAACCCAAAATCACTCTCAGAAATTAGGTTTTTAGGGAAAGAAGTCACACCTAATGAGTATTCAGTTTTAGATCTTTTGTGAGTAAAGATGTTTTAATGTGTCACATTTCAAAAGCATCCAATCTTTCTTCACATGAAAAGAAAAATCACTGCATAGCTTTGGAGCTAGAGAGGTCCACGAGACTTTCTGCAAATTAAAAGTGCATGAAATACATGCAGTCATCCTTCATACATAAAACAGCTTGAAACAGGGTTGAGAACACAGTGTTAAAACAATATTTAGAGTTAAAAGTACCTGAAAAGAATCTCTCCTCAGAGAGAGAGAGATTAACTGAACATCCTCCTGGACAGCTGTGCACATTCTCAACAAAAGCTTTTCTGTACAAGTGGTTTAAAAATCACACAGTGAGTTCTGGAATATTCAAAACAAGGATTGGATACAACACATGTTTTACAGTTACCCCAATACCAGGATATTTTGTTACAAACAGTTATCATGGCCTAAGCCCTGTGCACTGGTGCTGGGATTCATCCATGGAATATTGTCTGGCTCATGAGATCAAACCTGAGCTCTTGTGCTAAATCCCAAACAGGTGAATGAATAAATCCAGCAGCTTTTCCAGCACTGGACCCTTTCCCTCCCAATCAAATTTCAGATATTGAGCAGCAGATTTATCCAAGAGAGGTCAATGTATAAACAGCACAGTCAGAAGCTCCATCAGATATAAAAACACTGGTCTGACAAAAAATGTGGTTGAAATATGTGTTGAGAATTTTAGAAGGCAAAAATTTCCATCTCTACTATTAAAATAAATTAAAATTAAATATAAAACACTGTCATTTCAGTATCTCTGTTTTTTCATTCAATACAGAATAATGGAAAATTGTTTATTTATTGAGTGATGAGGGAAACTTGAGACAAAGTAAATCAGAGATCAAAACTGGTATTTTAAAACTTAGCTCTTCCTAACCGAAACAAAAAGTTTTAATATGTTTTTGATAGTATTCTTTAAAATATATTTGCATCTTAATATTGGTGCATGTTTTAGAAATTCAATAGCAATAAAATTGAGTTTAAAAAACCCACATTGCATAAAAACTATCTGGAGCTACAAACTGGTAATAAACCCAGAACAGGACAGAAAGGTGGAATTTTAATTTACTGAGCTGCATGTGGAACATCATCCATAACTATTCTGTGACTTGTAAAAAGCAGGCAGAGCTGTGACTTGACTGATTATTAGCACTTATGTGACCAGACAGAACTGGTCTGAAAGGGAAACAGAAAGCTTAGTACCTAATAAATAATTTCATCCTTTTCCCCCCATGAACAGTTAGGAAGTTACATTTTCCTCTCTTCCATTCAATAAGCAACAAGGCTGATTAAATTAGGAGGAAATTGAATCTGCAGTCATCTTCACCAGGCAGATATTCAAAAGGACAACATTAACTCATCTGCCCCCATCAGCACATGTTCACTTGAATCCTAAATGCAGCAGTTTTTTTCCATTTCATCCAGACCTATTCCTCAGAAAGGAACTGTGGTGCAGAAACAAACACTCTCCATGCAGATGGATTTGGCATTCTCACAGCCCCTTGACAGGCAGTGGAACATTAAAGCTGTTCCACAATCATAACTATGGCACAGCAGCCAGGGAGGGTGAAACAAGAACCCTCCCAAATCTGAGCTAACAAGGGGAAAAAAATGACTTAAAAACCAGTTTTTAGCACAGTGGGTGCTCCTTTCAGTAAAAACACATCTGGCTACTGTGTTTATTGTTAAGATGTATGATTTTCACACAAAGTTCCATCAAGAAGTGGACATTGCTGGACCAAAACTCTTGTTTAGAGAGAGCATCTGATGATTCAGTGACTGAGCTCTATACATTGGGTGTAATTAAGCCACAGTAATCAAACCCCTGAACTCCCAGCCATGACAAGAGCACACCAAGGCACACGGGCACTGCAGGCTCCAACCTGTTTGAAACATGGGTAACTCCTGCTCACAAGGACACAAAAGCATGGGAAGCTTCCAGAGATACCTTCCTGCCTAAGCCCATTCCATCATACCTGGGGTTTCCTGGCTTTTGCCAGTTATTTCCATGTCCATGCACATAAATTTGATGGATACTGAATGTATTTTTGTGGAGAGAAAAGACTGAAGTCTACATACATTCTAGATTGACACTTCCTCCCTTTATAAATACACATTAAAATCTGCTTTGGGCGAATTCATTTAATAGGAACGTTTTCATTTGTCCCTGAAACTCCAGACCAAACTTAAATCTTCTTTGGTCCCTCACCCTAAAAAACAACTTCCCATTCATCAAGAACCACAAATGTGCAAAATACTTTTAGGACATTGTGAAAAGGCTATTTCAAAATGAGTGTAATCTATAACAAGTGCAATTTTCTATCCTGGAAATCCAATTACTGCCATGACAGGCAGGCCAGGGCCAAACCTGGAGTCTGCAGTGGAACTTGGTGTCAAAGCCAGATCCTGATTTAAATCCTGTGTTTAGACCCAAAGTCACAGTGCTGATATCACCTCAGAGAGGGTCTAAATCCAGTTCCAACTCAACATTCTTGTCAGTGAGAATAATGGAATAAATCTATACTGAGTTAATTCTGGCTACGAAGTGACCACCTTCACTGAGTACACTACCTGGCCAGCCACAGAGTCTGCTTTGCTATTTCTCCTGTGCCTGTTTTTCTTGCTCTAGAAGTTACCTGAAATATAAAAGCAACACAAGAAATGCAAACACACAGGCTACACTTTCAGAAATTCTTCAGTTTCTGCTCACTACAATATAACTGTAATAACTGACATGTCCTGACAGCTGCTTAGGAACACTTGTGACAGGTAAGATAATGCTTATTTATCTACAAGTACCTTTATCAGGCAACTCTCTTGCTAATCATCACCATTTGTGAAGTGTGCTGTTGCTAAATGAGCTATTTACAAATGTAAACTATGTAATTAAAGTTTTAAAATAAATAGACAACCTTTACATTAGGTAGTGACTTGACAACAAGGTAGCAGATCATCAGTTACATCTTTCCATCAAAAATGATCTGTGCATGCTGCCCCCAATTATTTCTTTAATGAGGAAAATCCTTGGCTCACAATCTGTTCTGGAAGGACTTTCTCAGTTTTCTTCCTTTATACTGGGTAATTATGTAAGAACTCCTTCAGTTTTGTTGGATAGTCTGTCATCACTCCAGTAGCTCCAAGATCAAATGCTCTCTTGTATTCTTGTTCTTCATTCAGTACCCAAATGTACACCTATGAAACAGGACACAACAACCAAGTTATTATAGGAAATACTAATTTATTATTTTTTTTAAAGGTGACTTTTAACCTAAATTGTTAGATCTGAGAGAGATGTTGTTGCATATTTAAAATGAGAAATGATTACACTGTGATGCTGGACTTTTTCCCTCATCTTCCAAGAGAGACATTTTAATGGTAACTCCACTACCTGAGACTTCAGAGCCTTCTAAGAGTCAGTATTATTTTGTGAAAGCCCCACATCACATAAGCCTATAAAATCTCCAAAACTGGTTAAGTTTAAAGTGGGAGGAAAAAGCCCTAAACTTCAAGGGATTTAAATGAAAAACTCTTTTTTTCCCCCCAAGTGTACAAATCTTCCTTTGCAACCAGAGCACTGCTAATATAACAGCAGCAGCTTTTGCTCAGGAACCAAACAGCAACTCATGGTCCCAGAAACACAAAGAACTTGCTGGGGGGAACAGGAACCTCTTTCAAGGCTGTATTTGTCTGGTTTGAATTCTCACTTTAGCTTTGTCCCACTGTACCTGGATGCCCCGAGCTGTGAGGTGGTCAAACAGTGCCTTCCTCATCAGCAGCCTGGGAAAGGAGACGGAGATTAATTAACACCTTCAACTATATATGGAATTTTCAGTGTCTGTTGATGATCTGCAATGAAGTTCCCATACAGTATGTAGGGTTGTCCACAAGAGAAATACAATTCTAGAAAACTTCCAGTTCAAGCAATTCATGTTATCAACCCTGCTGAAGATCAAATCCAGCAGAGAAATCCTTCACCCTGCAGGTACCTTATACCATGTCTGATGAACCAACCACTCTGCTTTCAGGAGAGGTTTTATCCTTCCCACCAAAAGACATGGAATTGTCCTGGCCACTGGAGAAATTAAACTAACAGATGTCAGGAGACACTGCAGTCACTGAAAACCCATGACTAAACCCCCTCTGAAGCACAGATATTCTTAAAATGCAAAGTGTTCCTTGTAAGGCAAACAGTGTCTCTCCTCTGACAACATTATGAAACAGTCACATCCATGAAATTTGCATTCTGCATCTAATTGCATGTTAATTAGATGAGCACACTTAAGGACAGAAGCTTAAACAGACACAATTGGAATAATTCCCACTGTTACTGCACCTTAGAAAGCTTCACTGTATGGAAAATAAAAGCATAAAGCACACCTACATAAGATTTAAATCTGATTTATCCTGCACTGATGAAAAGCTGGAAGAAACTGAAAATATACAACACATAGATACAGCAATAGCTAATCTTAGTTGCTTGAGTCAAGCGTTAATATAAAGGCAAAATATAAATAAAAATTTAATCAGACAAAAATCTTACGTGTCAGCCAGCCAGATAACAAATTTCTGGCTTCTTGACATCTTCTCTGGTTCTTTCAGCCTGTTGAAGAAGAAGAAACCAAAAATCACCAGAGCACATATTAAAATGTTAGTTGAGATGTTCCTGTGAAAGGAACATAAAGAATTAATCTTGCTCAAATTAGAGCAGTAATTTCAGTGCTCAAGACAGTGACTTAGAATTGGGTTACACAAGAGAAATGAGCTACATTTAAGAGAAGCAGCAGAGATGAGAATTCTGCAGCATTTTGAGTGAAGAATGAGAAAGATTGTGAAATCTCATATCCACCCTACTGTTAACTTGTCTCTTGGCCTTATCAGACAAATTTGTTCTCAAGAAAAGAGGAAAAAAGAGCAAGAATTAGTTGTAAGTACAGAACTGTTACGTACTACTGCACACAGAATTCTCCCAGGAATATCCAAAAGTGCCTAAACCAACAGAAAAGCAACCTCAGCCCAAAAAAGGAGTGCTCAGGAAGGATCAGGGTTCACCTGCTTTACACTGGTGCCAGTGCAGCACCCACTGCTGGGCTGTAACTCACTTGAGGATGATGGAAGGCATGGGAATCTCAAAGAATTCCTCCTTGAAGGGAATGAATGGCAGCAGACCAGTATAGAACAGGCCAAGGAGCAGGAGGACACGCTGGGCACAGAAGATGGTGGCAATGTCAGAGTTCTGCAGGAACCAGGAAAGAGATTCTCAGTTATCCTGGTAGATTTTGACTCAGTTGCAATTAGATTTGCTCATCAATGCATGTCTAAAGTTCAGCAATTGCTCACACCTAAGATTAAGCAGCCTTATATGAAGAAATCTAACTGCTATTCAGGTAGGAAATGGGGTGTTGTCCTACACAGATAAATTGAAATAATCAGCTAGACTGAACTATGAACAAAATTGATTTCACTCAGGTGCATCATCCCTTGGACTAAGCACAATTTTAATTTAATTCTAAACTGTAAAATTCCTCAGCACAAAAAGGAGGAGAATTAGAGCTGTGAAACAACAGCTTTATGCTGATGCAACTGTGTCCACTAGTGGCCACATCCATTATTTTTGTGCAAAGAAACAGACAATCAGCAATCCTTGGAAAAATTGCTTTTTATCAGATGAATGATGTGAAAAACAGGCTCTAAGAACTCCGGGCATAAAATTCTAATGCCCTAAATTTCATAAAACAAGAATAAAACATGACTAAGCTTAATTCTTCAAGTATTTTATGGCAGGGTAGAGGGGTGTCAACTGTGCTTCTCTTATTTTAGCAGTACAGCAAGCAGAACACAATCCGAGCACAGAATTTTTCACCACAAGTAGAAGCCTGGCTCAGCTGTTTAAATCTTGATTTGCAGGGTGCTTTTCTGTAGGTGTTGTCAGCACACAGTAACAAAGCTTAGCTGGACTCAGCCTTACCTCCTTGAAGCACTTGGATACAATCTCATAATTGACATTCCCCCACACGGTCAGATGCTCTCTCTTGTACTGACTCACCAGCTCTGAGACCTGCAGCACACAAAGCACAACTCTCACATGGAGTCACTGGAAATTAAGTGCAGCATTATTTAACTGAAACTCTGCTTGCTCTGGAAATCATTTTAGGAAAGAGTTCTTTACTCTTTCCCATCATAAGGTGGTTGCGATGCTTTGGTGGGAAATTAAAGAGGTGTTCTGGACAACAGATTATACTTACAAAAATCCCTAAGGAATTTAGGGAACCTAAATGACAAAACAGTGTTTGCTGGAAAGATTTCCCTCTGTGTTGAACACATCTGCACAATAACATCATGTTTTTATGCTGCTTTGGAGAGCAACACTCTCTAAGCAGACCCTTCCCATGAGGTACAAACCAAACATGTCTCCAGCAGTGCTGGAGCAGCTTCTCATCCAGATGAAGGGTCCTAAAGAGCTTTTACAGAATATCTTGCACAAGATCCCTTCTCTGTCTCCTGCATTACCTCACACAGGGAGCAGGACACAACATGTGAAGGGTGACGCAGTCCAAGAACACAGATCTTGGTATCACAGACTGCCACAACTCCAAAAAAACTTCTGGAATATCAGCAACATTCCCCTGCCTTCTCTCTCAGTTCAGCAGATTCTCATGTACCTTTCTGATCAACACGTTGTTGTTCATTTTGATGTCAATGTTGACAGGAGTTTCTGGGAATGCCTCAAACACCTCTTGCAGGAGTGGGATACGATTGTCTGTCCCTTCACATTGACTTTCTGGGGAAACAAGAAACTTGTCACTGCTGTGGCCACTTTTAACAAACCACACATAAAAGCAGAAATGTCAGAGCATTTGTTACCTTAAAAGGCTACTAAAAGTATAAAGTTCCAAGGATAATCACGTTTTTAAACAAAAAATGACTTTGTTCAGCCATAATTAACTATGACAAGCTCATTTCCATAATGAAAACGTCCTGAGCATGTTGCACATTCAGGTTTTAACTTCATGAAATTCACTCATTATTTAGCAACAGTAGGAGTGCAGGCAACGTTAAAATCCTGAAATAGCAAATACAGGCTCAGTTACCACACACCAAATGCAACGAGATTAATGTGAAAGAGACCAAATGAGAACAAAATTTCCTTCTGAACCCCAAGTCACATCTACAGTAACTACTGCATTGGTTTCTACAGACAGGATATTTTTCTTTTGAAACTTTTGTCATGATATTGAGAGAAGCAAATGCACTTTTCTATTCCCTTTGCCAAAGCAGGAAACTGCCATGCTACAAAATGGAAAACTGAAACAGCAAGAGACAAACATCTTACCTTTCTGAAAGGTGACATCTAACTTGCAGAGATAGCGTGGAAGTTCCTTAAAAACAAAGAGGAATGGAACATCAATTCACATACAGGAATATAATCATGACCCTCCTCCAAAAAGACCAAAATTCATAAGCCACTTATCTTCTCATCCAAAAAATGGATTTAGTAGCACCACTTTCACTATTAATTGAACTATTTGACAAATCTATTTCTTATATTTGTGTCACCTGTAGTTGAATAAGGCAAAACATTCCCACATGTCTTTAGAATTCTGAAAATTCCACTATTGGGGGAGGGGGGGATTAATCTCCCAGTTTTCCCACTAAAAAGCTGGCCACACCAGGAAGAGCTTTTGTCACTCTGCCATCAATCAGTGTGACAAAACATCCAATTTCCAGAGGCATTCACCCAACCTGATACTGGAGGAGTAAATCACCCTCTGGAATGTACCAGGTGTGATCTTCTGACTGCACAGGGAGTTTAGTGAGGGTGGTTTAGTTTAGGAGTGTTTTTTTTGTTTGGGTTTTTTACTGAGATGAATCCTTCCCTTTGGTGTTGAGCACCAGGCACATACAGAGCCCCCTGCCCACCCCACAAATGCATTTTTCAACACTCCTCCAGCCCATTTTCTCCTCAACTCACCGAGTATTTGAGGTCAGATATGTTGACATCAACTCCTGTTGATCTCTTCAGGTTCTCATCATGGGACACAACCACTTGCTCATCTTTTGTTAGGTGACAATCCAGCTCCAACATGTCCGTCCCCAAATTAACCGCGCTGCAAGGAAAGGCTGCCTTGAACCACTCGAGTGCTTTGTGCAGCTCCAAAGCAAACACATTCCATAAACTAATCCCACTGGAAGGACTTTGGATGCTTTAATGGTGCAAGGAATCCTCACAATCCTGCTGCAAAGCAAGGAGCAAACAGGAATCCTCAAAATCTCTGCTGCAGTGGGAAGCTGATGCAAGAATAAACAACAGCTCTTGAAGCAGAGATGGGAATTTTGGCTCTGTCTCCCATGGGAATTAGGAAGCTCACCTGTGGATTGCAGCCTGCCACCCCAGGATTGAGAAATCTGCTCCTAAAGGATTGATTCAGGATTTGGAGTGGGGTGTTTATGAGCAGCAGCACATCTGCCCACATGAGGAAGTGAGGTTTTGAAAACAGAAATTGAACTTGTGGTTAGAAACAACAAATCACAGGGGTGTGAAAGCTGGTTGGGTGTTTTTTTTTTAATTTACATTAATCAGGAAAGCTTGGATCAGGAAATTAGCAGTGGGACTTTCAGGCTTTTGGCTGTTTTATTGGGTAGCAAGACAACCTTAAACTATTATTTTAATGAAAAAGTTTAAATTTAAATTAAAAAGGAAATAAACCACTAAACATCCAGTCATATTTTTCAAAGCAAAATAGCTATTCCCGTTCCAACCCACTGCTTTGAAAAGCTCTAATCCCACCCCAAATCCACTCTATATTAGTTTGGTTCATAGGTGGTGTAAGAAAAGCAGAAAGTAATAATGATATTGATGAAAAGTAAGTACAAGAAACCTCACACCAGAACAAAAAAAACCCCCAAAACTTCACTGCAATGGGCAGTGAATTGCTCATTTAACTAGAAAACAGGTGTCACTCCAGCAGACAGATAAAAAAAAGTCTGAACTCTTCCTTCAAAACCTTTTTATCCACCTCTGAGCAAACCTACACCACCTGTGAGTTGTGCCTACCTGAGACCCAAAGCTCTGTAAATTCTGTAAAAGCCTTTTCCTCATGGGCTTTACTGGCTGCTGAAAACAGCCCATGAATATCTACAAACGTAGTAACAAACCAAAAAAAAAAAATAAAAAAAAATCAGAACATGCTCCCCAAAGTGTTCAACACAATTTCTGGTCCAGCTGGGATAATGATGAAGGAGGCCTGACAAATTAAAGCCAATTTGTGAGCTGTTTGCCAGTGCTGCTAATTAAGAATTAGGAGAGGAACAAAATCCTGTTACATATGGAAGAATCACAGGCTGTACTGGGTGATTTTTTCCATCCTGAGGGAAAGCAACTCCAAATTTGCTGCAGGAGAAATTTTGCCAAATTTGTAGATGTTCCCATGTTTTATCATTTCACCAGCAGATTTTATTAGCAATATTTCTTGCTTAAGAAAGTCAGGGCTGATGCTGCATGGAAAGGAGAGAACAACAACTTTCCTTGTTAACAAATTTGAGACTTTGCCAGGCCCTTACAAGCAGCTCACTGCTAAATAAGCTTCCTCAAGTGCTGAGCTTTCCCAGCTGGAAATCAGTTAGTTCTGTCAAATTCACACTGCTCCAGAGAAGGCTCCAGATTCAGAACATCACTGTGGATTCAGATCCAACTGCTCCAGAACTCATGCTGTGAGGTATGCTCGCATTTGCAAATTAGGGTCAGAGTGCTCTTGCTTAAAATCTATTATTTTATAATCTAAAACCACCACTGAAGCATTTAAATATGGTAGAACAAAATTATAGCCCACCCCCCATCTATTATGCATTTTACCTAACAGAACAGAATTGTCTTTCGTACAAAAACTCATCGTTTCTTTCCAGAATATTTGTAACTTAAGCAGTACAGAAACTGAAATTACCAGCTAAGGCCTCCTCCCCCTGTACACACATTCTCTTCTGGATTCAACTACAGCAACAGCCAAATATTCCTACTTGTGCAAACCTGCAGGAACAGCTCCTACAGACACACCCTGTTTGGCTTCACACAGAATCTGATGGATTATAAATTGATCAGCTCTTATCAGCTGTTTGAGCCAATCCTGACCATTTTTCACCAGCCAGATCACTGCTTTTCTACCCCTTTCCTATTGCTGCTTTACTTGGGAAGATGGGAAAGAGCAAATGGGAAGGACAAAGCCTTTACCCCTTCCCAAAAGGAGCCAGAAGAGTTTCCACTCCTAACAAGAGGCAATAGATCTGCTTCCTGCAGAGGTACCCTGGCTCTCTTTACTCAGATGAACTTCACTATTGGCAGCTGTGGTGAGTTCAAAAACTGGACCTCAATGCATTTTTTTCCACTATAGCTGTAAAATAATTAAAATGGGCAGAAGAGAGTCAGAAAAACATTATCACAAAATGTATTATCCCCAGCACAGCCCTTAACTCTAAGTATTACTGCTTATTTCTGGGAATAAAATAAAAATAGATTATAGAGTAACTTCCACTGCAAGAGCCCTTCATGTACAGAATGAGTATGATATGAAATTAGAACTAAGAAGTGGTTAAAAAGAAAGAAGCACTTTCAGAAAGTCTGGTAGCAGACTTGAAAAAAGGCAGGCCAGCAGGAAAAAAAAAAACCAAAAAGCCACACAAAACTATGCTGAGCTTCCATGGAGATAGAAAATAGTGCAGTACTTTCTTTTATTTGGTTGGGAAAGCTGGCACCCCTCAAGGCTGCAGGGAAACAGCAAACTGATGAGGCTCCTTAGCACAAAGCAAATTAGAAAAACCCCAAACAAAACAAAGAGGAGCCCACATAACGTGGTCCCTTCTCAGCAGCAGCTGGAGTTTTAGATATGCTTCTTCTTCCAATGCCTTTGAGAGCCTCGTTAAAATTCACTACTTAAATGCTGGAGGCTTAAAAGGCTTTCTGGTCCCAACCCCATTTTAAACCCCTGAGTAAGAGGCTTTCACACATTGCGTGACTGCAGAGTGTGAGGGCAGGAAAAAAAAACAAACAGCAGCATTTTCTGCTTTATAGTGACAAATAAATAAATAGATAATTTATTAAAATTAATAGATTAATAGGTAATCACCATTAAGCACAGTATTGTTTGCTATTTTACTGGCTAGCACAGCTCAGGCCTCAGGGTTTATTTCCATTTGTTACTGTGCACAGACCATAATTTGCGGTATCCCAACTCCTTCTGGTGAAACTGGAGTGGATGTTTGGCAATCCAGAGAGCTGACTTTCAGAAACAGGACATTGTAATCCCAAAGAACTGATGGAGTCCCACCTCCCTCAATTGCTTCACTCACTAAAGACACTGAGAAATCCTCATTTAGGTATTCTCATCCTTTTGTACTCACTGGTGAAAGGCTGCCATTGTGTTCTCCAGGTTCTCTCCAGCACCTACAGAAATAACAAAAATAAAACTTACACAAAATCCTTTTCCTCCCCTCAATCCCACTGAAAATCTAATTAAAAAATAACAGGTTTAAAAATATATGTATTTTGAGAAATGAGGATGAAGCTCAAGGCAGAAATCTCTGTTGCCAACCTACTGGAGATACACGACCCTCTCCAGGTAAAATGATTTTAAAAAAGAACTTATCTTGGATTTGTGTAACACTTTGAATATTCAAACCAAAGTGCTTATTTTACCAGAGGTATTTAGCTAGGGCAAGAAGCCCCACAGGCACAGGGACATGCAAAAATCTATTTGAGAGTTGGTGGGAAGTGTAACAAGAGAAAAGAAACAACAAAAAGCTATGAATTAAAGCACCCAAGACATTCTAAAGCTGACACTCCCTAAATGTATAACCCAGCTGATGCTCAAATAGGTGACAACCTCTTTTTTCAGTGCAAGGATATTTCCCAAACAGCACAGATATGTCAATAAAGGTTTGTGCTGCTGGAGAAGGGAGGTCTCTCACACAAGGAATGAAACACAACAATTTCAGTTAAGAAATGAAAGGACAAGCAAACTTAACTCTCTTTCAGGCAGGACTAAACTCTGCAGCACCTAAGCCAGCATTCTCTGCATAAAAATCTTTGAAAATGAGTCTGATTAGGGACTGGAAAAGGTTGTGCCTTCTCCCCACCTCAGAAAATAGGAAATATAGATTGAAAAACAAAACCTCAGGAAGATACACGTGCTGATGAAGACATCTATGCAAATTTTAACTGCACTTTGACAGTAATGAATGATAGACTTTGTAAACAGCAATTATAAGAGCTCCAATTAAGGCCTTGCCTATTAACAAGGCCTCACCAGGATATACTTACCTCAGCCTGTGTTCAGTTACTTAATTAAAGCAATGCACAATCACCAATTTAAAATTGTTGTTCTCAGGTAGGTTTACAAAATGGAAGACTTAACTTAAAACCATGATGACAAAAATCTGCAGGGTTTAATGTAAAACAATATGGTGAGTCCACAGCAGCTTCTGTGATCAGACATGCACCAGTATTTTATGGGATTTGACTGTAGAACTCTGAATTAGCTGAGTGGCAAAAGTGAACCAAGGGACAAAGGAGAGCACAAAAACCTCATGGTATCCATCTGGTGATTGCCTAACAAATGGGAAACCCCTGCACAAGACCTGGCTGATTAGTTACAAATTAACTGCAATAATAATTGAGGTTTTTAGATACCTTATCAACTGTGGTAATCCAGCCCATACATCCTGAAGCGTAAGGGAAGGGCAAAAACACCTGAGTCAAGTCTTCAATTAGTGAACAAGGCATGAGTAGCCTAACATTCCTGGGCAGAAAGTTCCAAAAATAAAACTTTTAAGTGGCTGATCTGACAAATCACATGGCAGGGAGGTGGTCAAGGGCCAGGGATGGCGACATATTGGGGGTGGTGGGTCAAATGCCTCACTTGTAGCATTTTGGGGGAAATGAGGAACCAAGTTGAGAGATCAGCTGAAAAAGGAACCACACGCAGAAAAAGGAACTACAGAAGTTGATTGACCCAAGTAATTTTCTCCCCTGAAAAGTGAGAAGGCTGGGCTGACCAAAGGGCTTCTGACACTTCCTCAAACACACCTTCAGCTTCATGGGCTCATGTGCTGCTGCACTCCCTCTGAGGAACTGACCTTCTCCAGCCAAAATGGCACATCCAGACATTAAGAGGGAACATTCCCACTCTGCAAGCACCACCATGGACAAGAGGGAGCCAACACCAAGCACTGGTTCAAGGAGATGACCCTCAGAAGATTTTGGGGCCAGCAAGTCAAGGGAGGTGATTGTTGCCCTCTGCCCAGCACTGGTGAAACCTGGAGCACCACATCCAGTTCTGGGCTCTAAAGCACAAGACTGACATGGACGTCCATGGAAGGGCTGCAAAAATTAAGGGATGAGAGATTCTCGTGTACAGTGAGAGGCTGAAGGTGCTGGAATTATTTTGTCTGGAGAGCAGAGGCTGGGGAGGATCCTACAGATGTAAATATCAGATTGCAGGAAGTGAAGAAGACTGAGCCAAACTCTCCTTGGTGGTACCCAGAGAAAGGACAAGAGGAATAGGAACAAATTTAAACACCTGCAATTCAGATGATAAATGTAAGTAAAAAGAAAACTTTTTTATTGTAAGAGTGATCAAACTTTGGAACTGGTTTCCTGCAGAGGTTGTGGAGACTCCATCTCTGGATGTATTCAAACCCTAACTGGACCAGGTCCTGGTTAACCTGCTCTAGTCAGATGAGCTCTCCAGAGATCCCTTCCAATCTGAATTATTCTGTGCAAAAATCATCATGCTACCCCTCTGTCAGAGACCCTGCAATCCAGGGCTGCTGGCATCAACAGAGAAATCCAACACAGAATATCAAGACTCAGTAATTGCTCTCAGAAATGACCAATTTTAAAATTATGCCAAAATGAAGAAATAATTCAGGGATGATTCTACAAAATGAGGTGGATAATTCTTGAACGAGAAAGCAAGCGAAATTAGACTTAAAAAACTTGGTAGAAGGTTTCATCTCAGAGAGGAAAAAGCCAAGCAAGCATTACCTTGATCTCCCAAGCTGAGTAATGCAATAGGTAACCTGACACTGAGTCTGAAGCTACAGCATGACTAAAGCTCGAGAACTCAAGTCCCGCAGGAATTTATGTTACAAGGTAAACACCAAGGAGAGTAAAGCAAGAGTGATCTTCAGCCTCAGATGAGCAAAAGGCTGCAACGTTCAGGGCTGCCCTCCTGCCTCAGGTGGATTTCACAGGAACAACTCACAGACCGTGCACTTTGAATGCCTGAGGAATAATCCTCCCTTAAGTGAGGCTTTCCTGCTGTTCCGATGGAGCTTAGAGCAACTGGCCCAAGCACTCGCATTCGAGGCTTAGAGCTGTGTATCTTAACTAAGGTCCTTGCAAAGGAGTGAGAACAGATTAAGGGGATCATACCAAGTTCCAACCAAGTCGCCTGCAACTTTTTAACAGGCTACAAATAAAAAGCCAAACAAACCGGGAAGCCATTAAGAACCTTTTCTTTTGCTGAAGAAAAAATACAAATATCAAGCAACAGATAATATAGATATTCTACACCAGAAGCTACATTTTATGCTATACGTACAGCTACAGTAATAAAGAAACTTAAACTATCAAATAAACTTAATGAAAGAAGTACCAGGAATAAAATCATTAAGAGATCAGCTCCAATTTTTGTAGTTTCATAATTCAAGGCAGCAGGATTTGTTAAGGACCACGGGATAAAACTGTGATCAAGCACAAACTGGCACTTTGTATGATATTGAAAACTGTTTAAACTCAGCATCAGACATCTCTCACACAGAATATCAGAAAATATTTACTAGCAAACTACTATTTTCAAAAATTAAGTGAGGGAGCAATAAAAAGCACAGAACTGATCTCTACAGAACAGAAAGACACGTCTTTCTGTGCGTTTTTTCCCCTCCCAGGGCTTTAGAATAGGTAGAAGTAACTTAAAAACCTCTTTTAGCTATTTTAGACAGAATCAACATGCTTGACTCTCAAATAGGATGGGTTTTACCAGGGCATTGAGCCATTCACTGTCTGCCTGCAACACCGAGGGGAGCAAGAACAGAGTCACAGCAAATTCTGTTTCCCCTTAAAGCAGAAAGCAAAGCAAACAGGCGGTCAGAGGTAAGAAAATTGATCTCTTGTACCTGATCTAAGCAACAGCCAGACGCCCCTCTGGTTGGGGAGAGAAATACCAGGATAAAGAATCGTTAGAAGAAAAAAATATAGACGTGTTTGAGAGGGAAAACATCAGGCCCCACACACACAAAAAAAAAATAGCCAACAAAAACAAAAAACCGAAAAACTGATTTTCGGCTGGCGCGGTTGGACTTCGGAGATTAATTCCGCGCTGAACCGAGGCACTGGTCAGCAGGTGGCACCTAAAATTAGGCTGCGGGAGGAAGGTTTAAAGGGAGCCCGCTGCAAGCCACGGACACCGCGCAGCCCCTCACGCCTCTCCCGTGCCCGGGGGGACAGAGCAGCGCCCCGGGGTCGTGAGGGAGCATCGCCCGGGGGCCGCGGAGCCCTGAGCGCCGAAAGCCGGGCGGGGACCGTCCCTCAGGAGCGGCAGAGAGCAGAAAGGCTCCCGCATCTCCTCCCCTCATCCCCGCGCCCCCGACTCACCGCCGCGATGCGAGATGTGCCGGCAGCGAAAGCGCTGCCGCTTGGGCCGGTGGAGCAGCCCCGGGCACTTGAGGAGGAGCGCGGAGGTGAGGACGTATCCACCCAGCGTGGAGAGCAGGTAGAGCGTGGCCGACATCCTGCACCTGTCACCGGCTGCCCCGGCCCGTCCTGCCGCGGTCCGTGCCCCTGTCCCAGCCCCGGCCAGGCGGAACCTCTGCGGGACGCGGAGGCTCCGAGGCAGCAGCGGCTCTGAGGGAGCGGAGGCTCTGCGCCCGCGCAGCCGCCCCGGCGCCGGGAGGAGCGCAGTGCGCAGGCGCGGCGGCCCCGCGCCCTTCCCTCCCTTCCCGCCTGCCCGTGAGGGGCTGCTCGCAGCCGCCGCTCCTGCACAATCGCTGTGGGGGTAATTGCCAATTACACGCTTTAATTCCCCCACCGGCTCCCTGCTCGCAGGTGGAGGGATGTGTTTTCCACACCCCCGCCCAGTGCCCGCCTCATGGGCGGGGCTGGTGCGGTCAAAAAACCACTTCGAAGATGCTGTGGGGTAATTCTCAATTACACGTTTTTATTTTTCACCTGGCTGTCCCGGCTCTCTTCTCACAGGTGGAAGAATGTGCTTCCCCCAGCCAGCCCCTCAGAGAAGTCATATTCCAAATGGGAGGGATGCGCTTTCCCCACACAGCCCCTCAGAGGTGATAAAATCATGAAACAGTTGGATTGGATCTTTTGACATCATCTAGTCCAGCCCCTTGTGCCGTATTTCAAACAGGAGGGATGAATTTTTCACACCCAACCCCTCATAGATAATATATTCCAAAGGAAGGGATGTCTTTTCTCCATCCAGTCCCCCCACGATGTCATACTCCAAATGTTTCTCACACCCAGCCCCTGAGAGATCACAGAATCATGGAATGCTTGGAAAGGATCTTTAAAAACCATCTAATCCAACCCCAAATGCTGCATTCCAAACGAAGAGCTGTGTTTTCCCCATCCAGCCCCTCAGAGACGTATGCTGAGCAGAAACCAGGTCTCAGCTCCAGTCATACAGTTTCATTACTGTACTATAGCAAACTGGCAAATTAAATTTTGTGTGCATGCTAATTAGAAACAAATATTCTAGAAATAAAATTAGGTCTCAGCATACAGCCACTGTCACTAATACATCCTACCTCAGCTAAAAGTTGATTTACTGTGACTGATTTTTTGATACTGAGAGTTACTTGATACAGGTGAGCAGTTTCCGGCTTTGCTATTAATACACAACACAACTGCAGTATCTTTTTTTTTTTTTTTTTAAGACAGAATGATTTCTCCCATCATCACATTAAAAGTATCATTTACATACAAATAGCTTGTCCAGAAAAAGAAAATATTTTGCTCAATCATTGCCTCAATATGACAAAGTAAACTCTTCATTTCATGCAGTGTGAATTTTTGAAAATTCCTAAATAGGTATATAAAAAGACAGGAGGGGGAAAAGCACTGTAATCAAAACATCCAGTAATACAGGATCAGCACTTTATGAAACCAGCTTTTATTT